>NC_081792.1:22777149-23497149 GCF_963082965.1 Carassius carassius
ACTTGAAGAATGTTTTTTTTCCCTTTTTGTTGTCAGAGTACACCAGAACGCTTCATTTACATGTTAAATTCTCAAAAATTGTCTTCTGACTTTAAGATCCCTTATCCCAGACCCCCCTACAAGGGTCATATTCCGAACTGTCACCTTTTTGACCTCTTGTGAGTTTGCACGAATGAAAAATAACAAGCTGTGGCATGGAGAGTCTGCTCAGTTGACACCAGTGCTTAACTTAAAATGCCAAGTTAGTTTTGATGCCTGTCTGTGTGTTGTGTGTACTGAAAGGTATGTGCATGGATGTGTATTGAATTTCCTTCATTTATATACCCAGCTCTCCCTGTGCAGTCATCATATTCTCATCCACTGTCATGTCACACATTTCTTCTCTGTCTGTCTCTCTCGCTCTTGCTTTCTCTTGCTCTTTTTTTGGACTTGTTTAAAGGCTTTTTGCTTAAGTTCAGCAATCCTTAGATTATTAATCTAATGTGGATTAAGAGAATGTTTGCAGAATCCTACATAACACTGTACCCCACATTAGATGTTAGATTTAAGATGTGCTGGGTAAGAAACAAAGAAACGATTGTCTGTCTGCCACAGGTAGCTTGCACCTGTGAATAATGGCCCATGTTTAAGATGGCAGACAGACAGTAATTTCATCAAAATTGTGGATTGCTTTGGAGACAAACAGGAAATTGAGCTGGGAGTTTGTAATATGGGTTTGGTAGTGATGTTCTGTGGGCCTGTGCACCATGAGTTATGACTCTGTTTTTCTTTAATACTTCTGTCAGATTCCTAATGCTGCAGGAAGCACAGAGACATTTGCACACACTCAAATATCCTCGACAGAAGTACAGAAACAGAATAAGTATGTTTTAGCTTGAGATCATTCGCTCGATAAGACTTTGATTTAATGCCATCTTGTTGAGTAATTTGTTAATTTTCTTTTTTCAATGGTTTCAGGTTATTAGCACTAATTTTGCATTAGCATCAATTAGATTTTTTTTCATTCCTTTAATCTGCCTCTGGGCTTCACACACCAGTTATATCTCTCTCTGTCTTTCTCTCTCTCTCTCTCTCTCTCTCTCTCTCTCTCTCTCTCTCTCACACACACACACACCTGATCACACAAGTACCAAAATAGTCTGCTGGTGTCATTCTGGAGTGTGTTAAAGATATACATTCACACCAGATCTTTTCTCGAATGCTTATTTAGTTGTTACAGTACTTAAAAGTATGTGGTAGATGATGTCATGTAGATGTAAGATGAAAACCTTGAACTGGAAGCAACTCCCCCACACACAATGGAACAAATTTAGGTCATTTAGATTAATCTATTCATGTACAGTCAAAACAAGGTCACAGAGAATGAGAACAGGAAAGACTAAAGTGTGTAAGGAAAAAAAGAATGATTGCATAAAGATATAATGGTCTGCTTGCATCTCCTTCATTCAGTGGTTCCAAGAGTATGTTAATATACTTGCATCATTTGCCCAGTTGAATGCATTTAGTAATGTATATTTGAATGACATCAATGGTTTTGATGAGTTTTATGTTGTGATGGAGACATGGTTTTTTGCTAATCCAGAAGTGCTTCTTGTTCATGGTAGCAGTTATATCAGTAATTGTTCTGGTATTTGTACAAACATCAATGTAAGCTGCTCTTATGATCTCTATTTTATGTGCTGGCTTAGATGTTTTTGTTTGCATGAAAAAAAAAACACTTTAGTTTTCTCAAAACATACATTTATCATTACCTCAATTGTCCAACAGTTCTCAAACAATGAATTCAAAGCAGTAATTAGATTAAGTCTCTCTAAATCTCTCCTTTCCGTGTGCTTACTCTGCTCTGATTAGTCAGATGGCCCAGTCTGTTGTGATTGGTCTACCGCGTACAGCATGTATCCAAAACGATACACCCATTGCCATAGTTCTGTATTTTGAACACTTTATAGAAATATAATCGTCTGTTAGTTATTATTCAGACAATAGCTTTATCACACAGTTTTGGCTTTAAAATTTTGCAGATTTACATTCACATACAGCTACATTATACACTGCATGAAAAGCAGTATTCAAAATGGCATAACGGGCACTTTAAGATTGCATAATTTGTTGAGCTTCATAGGATTGTAGTTTATTTGCTTAAAAAATAAAGTAAAATAAAAAAGGTGTCCTTCATCTTGGAGCTTGTTTTTTTGGTTCAAGGCTTAGAGCTTGATTGATTTTTTTTTTTTTTTTAAATAAGTGTTTTTTTTTTTTTTTTCTTTAATTCATCTAAAAATACTTCTAACATCATTAATAAAGTGTGCGGTTAATATGGCAATTTATATCAGGGTTCTTAAACTAAAATTGCTTGTGGTCCAGTAATGAACCCTCCTCACCAGCCAAGGTCTGGACAGTTATATACTTAAAAACATGAATTGATGGTTTTTGCCAGATCAGGGTATCTGCAGGATATCTAAACTCAAATGTAAGACTTTAAGTAAAGTTAATAAATAAATAAATAAATAAAAATGAATAAATAAATAAAGTTAAAAGGACTGTAAAAAGCATGATTTATAGTTCAGATACAGGCTTTCACAAAAACTAAGTTTTATAAAATGACAAACTTCCCATGACAAAGGTCCCATGACAGGAAAATTTAACTTTATGAGGATTTTTAACATTAATAGGAGTTCCACAAGCCTGTGTATGGTTCCCCAGTGGCTAGAAATTTTAATAGGTGTAAACCAAACCCTGGGTGTCCTGCTCTGCCTTGGAGAAAACGAGAGCTCAGACGGGCATCAGTGATTACAGATGTGTAGCTAATTAAAGTTCACACAGACTTTCTTTCTAAATCGTTTAATACGGTTTATGCATCAGTTAATAAGCCAGTGACTAAACGATCAACTTCACATTGTTTCTCTTAGTAGCATGAAACAAACGTTATTTAAATTGTGATTTAACCACAGAGAGCGATCAAAGAAGCTCCCTTTATATTGTTCGGAGCTGTCAATCACACATAGCTAGTATATCTGCACACTTTCCCAAACGGCCGTTATAATGAATGACACTGTTATGTTGCACAACGAAGCTATTACTGTATTCATATTGATATTGTGTTTGCTATTAGTTGTGGTGAAAACATTTTGTGAGAGAAAACGCATTGTAATGACGAGATCACTGCATTCACACGATAAAGTCTGTCTACTCAATGCTCATCAATGCAGCCTTTCATGTGATGGGAAAAGATGCTATAATCAACACTTCCACGATTCGTTATTCTTGACAGCTGTAATTGTAAAAAAATAAAATAAACTCTGTAAAAGTATTTGAGAAGGGTTCCACATGTAATACGCATTTCGAATGCAAAGATGTCAGCCAGTCACAACAGTTGGCATTTACTGAGTCTCACAGCAGACACACCCCTTCAAACAGAGCATTCAACCCTGAGGACTAAAATTAGGATATAAAAATGCCTTTTAATTCTAAATGTTAAATGTAAAAATCATACTAACAATATAAGTACACCTCAGGAAACATTAAAAAAAGCATTTAAAAAAAATAAACCTTGTCATGGGACCTTTAAAACAATTTTTAAGAAAATTGAGTCAAAGTATCAATTATATTAATTTAAACAATTTATATCAATCAATTATAAAATGATTTAAATAACATTTTTTGTCTTAATTGTTTAATTTTTTATTATACATTATCTTTTTGTTGATCCACCAGTTTACAACTCTACTTGCTTGCTGTGTAAAAACATGGTTTGATTTTCACATTCGTCTGAACAAAAACAGTAGTCAGGCTTATTGAAAATGCTAATTCATTCTCTCTTCATTCTTCAGCATGTGGCATTTTCAGAATGCCACCGTTTCACTCAGTGAAAGTTTCACCTGTATGCATGCTGCTCTCTGCTCTCCTCACTGCACACACAACTGAGACCGCACAGAAGAAATATGCCGCGCACAGGACAGATGCAAAAATGATTTGGAAAAATATGCTTGATATAATCTTAGTAAATGATAAATAATTGCAGTGCTCCGGCAAACCGCTATAGAGTTGTTGTTGCTGTACAAACTCTACCACTTTAAATCCTACTTGGATAACTGTAAAATAATTCACTTGTTCTCGTTTCTTTTAAATATGTAACTTACAAATCTCAGTTTAAATGCTTCAGTTTGTTTTTAAATTAGGCCTATATTGTTTATAAACCTAATTAATAAATTGACATCATAAAGGGAATCCAATGAGACATATCTGCTTCATATTTTTATAATATTATATCATAATGAATTGAACTATTCTGCTTGAGATTTAAAAATATATAGATATTTTAAGAACATTTCTTGGTAGAACAGCACTGTAAGAATTGTTTCTCAGGTAACCTAAAATGTGAATCATTCAGTTACATCAAGGATCAAATTAAATATAAATAGCACATTGCAGTTAAGTTACCCACTTTTTTTGTGTGTGCGCTGTAGAAGTTCTGGTATAAATAATATTTTGTTAATTAGAGGGAACATTGACACAATCTACACCTCTCAACTGAATAAAGCATGCCATTGTTGCGCTAGAAAAGTTTTAATGGATGACCATTGTAATCAAGGTAAAGACGATTGCAGTATTGATTTAGAGAGGAGGGGGGCCTTGGAGTAAGGCCTTTTTTTTGTCATAGGCTGTCGCTGATGAGCTATTCAAAAGAGTTTGCCCAATCCTCAACCAATTCTGTTATACTCAGTCTAATTTCAGCTGTGCAATGGAGCAATTGTGAATTATACACTTTCATACATGCCTTTTATAAATATATTCCTGCTTATCGCTTCCAACAACTTTACAATGTAGGTTCTGGAGTCTCTCCCTTGTGGAGGGTGAGGCCATCCTTAAAAATATTCTTGTTTGCCGTAACCCGACCGACCCTGTCAATTTAGGACCGATTCAATTTTTTATATTTTTTTTGCTTTTAGTCCAACCGACTTGCCGATTGTAAATTTGCGTTAAGACCGACCAATTTTTTTTACTCTTCAAACAACTAATACAAAAGCAATAAAATTATATTAATTATATTTAAGTATTGTAAATATATAAATGTCTTAGGCCTACATACAAACGAAGGCTATCTTCCTTAATAAAAAAAAAAACCTGTGACGTCATCTATGTTTACACGGATGTCACACTATAGCCTGTGCGTTCGCTTAGTCTCAGACTCTCATTCATTGTCAGAGTCAACGGTTCGCACTTGGTAATGATGGCTGCGGCTGCAGTAAACAAAATGTTCGCGGTCACTGTTCAAAGTCATACGGGTTTGGGCACCATAATACATCTAAAAAATGCATTAAAACAGCTAGACACTGCTTTAACTTAACACGAAGTTCTGGTAAAACTGTGCCCAGAAACCGTCCAGTCTAAAACCGTGACCGTGTCGACTGTCACTTTATGTTCCAAAATCTATTGCACGAATCGATTGGACCAACCAACACAAGTTTCGAAAAAAAAAAATAGGAAATTGATTTTAACGACCTTCTCTCGAAGCGCGTCCAGGTGTTTTTTTTTTTTTTTTTTTGGAACACGCGTCACACAGCAACTACATCTTAGGACACACACGCATAACAGCAAATAATACTTCTGCACAATGTTTCTCTTTTTACAACAGAAATGTGAATTCTGCTATTCAGACAGTCTCATGCATACAGAGAGCCTACAGATTCGGGCTAGAATAGGGCTGTCAAAATAGCTAAAAAAGAAAAACTAATTTAGCATTTTTTACTTAAATATGATCAAAATTCGAATTGTATTCGAATTTAAAATGCATAATTTCAGTTAGGGTGAAGAAAAGCTTTTTGCTTCTCTTCTGAGGCCTCAAGATAGCGCATCCAGCAAAATATTACTGCACGTTTATTCAAAGCATTAGAATTCATGACTGTGAAAAAACAACATTTCATTTAAAAACATGAGATGCAGTGGGATGGGGAACAAAAACCCAATATAATGTCTCGAGATATTTTTTGAAAATTAAATGAAATACATTGATTTTACATGTCTTTCTAAACATGCGGATCTCTTGTGCGAGACGCGAGTCCAAAGGTGTCCTTCTCGTGCGCCACTAATAAAGATCAACTTCGGCCGTCCGCACACTGTCTGCATTATGTCCTTTTCATCATCCGCGTGCGGGCATTTTTCTGAGACCACACGGACGGTGAGCGTACACGAGGTGTAAGATGAGACAGCAGCTACTGCGTGTCGAGCTCGTCCGCCTTTGAAAGTTGTGTAGACACGGCTGTGCGTGCGGCGAGATGGAATGGAACACGGACTTCACTTTAACTTCACTTAAATAAATCATCAGAAATATTGGTCTTTACATTCGTCCTGCCTGTTGTCCGTGGATTTACCTATATTTGGTGTTATTTGCTTTATAAAACTTATTTAGACATGCAAAATCGATTTTACAATTGATTCAATGAACACTTGTGTCTCAAATCAAACAAGATTTTTTTCACAAAAGTGACAACCAAAGAAAGCCAAGTAAACGGTCTCTCATTTGCAGTGCTTAATTTGTAAATTGAGAGGTCCCGGAAAAAAGCGGGGCATATATTCAACATAGCTTGTAGGTTTGAATAATGAAATAAATCCACACAAAGTCTAAGATTAAACGAGTCATTTGAATACATGAACTCTCTCAGAGCGCGCTTCTCATCAGTGCATCAGTGACCTGCATGCTGCGATACAAGACTCACTCGCATTTCGATCGGGACAGCTGACAGAACTGTCACTTGACTAATCGGGTAATTGTTGCATTGTCACAAAAATGTATAATTTGCACAACTTTTAAGAATTTTAAGGCTCCAAAGGCTGTATTATGTGCCCTCACAGTCACATCCAAAGCTCGCGTGTAAAGCCGCCTCGCGAGTATTATATAAGAGTTATTTTTCGTAGTTTGTTGAGTTTAAGCAACCAAATACAAATAATATGATGTCTGATGGGTGTTGACAAATAAAACAGTTTCATGGCACACTTTACAAAAATACAGGGGGGAAAAGAAAGAATAGGGGGCAATAATTAAACAACACTGCTTCGTCAGTGTTGGTGTTGTATCAGACACTCGCAATTAACATCAGGCTATATGAAAAAAAAGGTCAAATGGAGTTAACAAGGTCTTTGGCCGGCGAATGAGGAGATCTGTGTTTTGTTCGCATCTGAGGAAACTGCAGTGCATTATATGCCATCACCTTTTACAGGTTAGGATATAACGTTTTTTTTTCTTTTTTTTTTTTCTTTTTAATACACTTGGCCAAAATCTCATGATATAAATGATTAGGCACTTATGCACAGGATATTTTAAACTTAAAAAAGTATATTGGCTAGATGGCAAAAAACCTACTTCTCCAGTCTTCAAACACACAAAAACAATAGCCTTTACTTTGAGTAAAGAAATGTTGTACTATTCAAAGTGATTTGTTTACCCTTGCTTTGCGAATAAGTGGAGATCTATCTATCTCCAGGCTGTGCGCGCACGCATCAATCTGAGTGGAAGTTTTACAAGCTCCTTTAAATACTTATCAATGGTTAAATATTTCTGAAACCCTGTGATTTAAAATAATAATAACGAATTATAATAGAGATATGAATTTTGGATCGTTTTTTCACGGCACATACCTATTCTCTGTCTGCCATACTGAAATGCCGCCCCGGAGCAGGGGGATCCTCCAAAACAGTACCTATTTTTGTTTCTTCTCGCCTGAAATTCATGCAATAAACATGTTTTTGACAAAGATTTTAATTTGCTTGTGGTCTATATAGCCTGCATCAAAATGAGGTTCGGAATTATGCGCCCGAAGGCACGGGTTGAAGACCCAGTCAGTGACGTCACGATATGCTAATTTGTTTAAATTCATACCTACGTCATCACAATCACCAAAATTTTCCTTTTTTTTTTTTTCATTGAAACTTGAAAAAAAAAAAATATAGACCGACCTACCGACCCTTTTTAAAAAAAAAATTACTGTTACTGCAAACCAAAATATTTTTAAGGATGGCCTAAGGGAAAAATAGGCCGAGGGCGCTGCAGGACTTTTGAGTTAATGTTTTATTCTCTGCTCAGTGCTGCTCCGACCCAGTGCAGCGCTAACATGGGAAATGCAGCCTTGGGGTAGAGACTCCAGAGGGAAAAGCAAAGTCAAGCTACCTTTGCCGTGAATTTACCCAGATAAGGCGCCTCATTTTTCTCTGTGATTTATGACCATTTTTGTTTCCTGGGAATGGGATGATGAATCTGTTTTCCAGTGTTTATAATGCTCAACTATGAGAGAGAGAGAGAGAGAGACAGCCTTCCCACTCCTCTCTTACGCTGCTTATGGCTCAAACAAGTGGGTGATCTGACATGTGGTACTCCAGCGATGTTGCTTTTCAGCATGACTGACGTGTATTCCCTTCGCAAGCATAACTCTAAAACTCGTTAATATTTAACACCAGCTAACTACTGATCTTCGTTTACTCACTGCTGTTACATTTCTGCAATTTCTGTGGTCAGGTATTCTGCATATTGCCTTGCTTTTGAAGGTCAGTTTGAATACATCAACCTTGCTTTGGGATTGCATCAGATATTTTAAAAGAAATGATTTGCAAGGAGGCTGACTGGTTTCTGCTCATTGGTCCTGCCCAGGTTTAGTAATAGAAATGCAACATTAAGTGTAAGACGGGTTTTCAAAAATGTTTATTATAAAATAAATTTATTCCAAGTACCAAATTTGATCCTCTACCTCTGGGGTGCCCAACCCTGCTCCTGGCGATCGACTGTCCTGCAAAGTTTTGCTCCAACCCTAATCAAACACACCTGCCTTTAATTTTTAAGTGATCCTGAAGACCTTAATTAGTTGCTTCAGGTGCGTTTGATTAGGATTGGAGCTAAACTTTGCAGGACAGTGGATTGCCAGGAGCAGGGTTGGGCACCCCTGCTCTACCTCAATGGTTCTCAAACCTGTCCTGTAATAACCCCTGCCCTGCACATTTTGTATGTCTCCCTCATCTGTCACACCTGATTCAACTTACCAGCTCATTAGTGGAGACAGCAAGACTTGAAGTGGGTGTGCCAGATAAAGGGAGACATACAAAATGTGTAGTACTGGAGGTACTTCATGGACTTCATGGCATTGACAACCACTGCTCTACCTAAATTATAGAAATTCTAAAAACGGTGCAAAAAATTTATTTTCATTCATTTTACTTTCATTCATAGTTTCAGTAAATTATGGTCTTTTATATTGTCAATTTATTACTAAAATTGTTACATTTAGTTTATAATGTACTAAAAATAGTTACAATATTGTTAAATTATCTTATTAATATTTCAGACAATTGTGACTGTTTCTTATAATTGTTAATAAAAATTTTTACTTTGTCACAATGTGACTTTAAATCACTTTTTGTGACTTTGTCCTTGTATTCATTTTCAATTTTCGATTTTTATTTTATTTTTACTCTGGGGCAGAAACTGCTTCCATAGAGCCTTAAAATACATTTTGTAAATTTAATTTGCCTAACCTCCTTGTATAACTACCGTATTTTCCGGACTATAAGTCACACTTTTTTTCATAGTTTGGCTGGTCCTGCGACTTATAGTCAGGTGCAACTTATTTATCAAAATTAATTTGACATGAACCAAGAGAAATGAACCAAGAGAAATGAACCAATAGAAAACATTACAGTCTATAGCCGCGAGAGGGCGCTCTATGCTGCTCAGTGCTCCTGTAGTCTACAGTCGTGGCCAAAAGTTTTGAGAATTACATAAATATTAGTTTTCAAAAAGTTTGCTGCTAAACTGCTTTTAGATCTTTGTTTCAGTTGTTTCTGTGATGTACTGAAATATAATTACAAGCACTTCATACGTTTCAAAGGCTTTTATCGACAATTACATGACATTTATGCAAAGAGTCAGTATTTGCAGTGTTGGCCCTTTTTCAGGACCTCTGCAATTCGACTGGGCGTGCTCTCAATCAACTTCTGGGCCAAATCCTGACTGATAGCAACCCATTCTTTCATAATCACTTCTTGGAGTTTGTCAGAATTAGTGTGTTTTTGTTTGTCCACCCGCCTCTTGAGGATTGACCACAAGTTCTCAATGGGATTAAGATCTGGGGAGTTTCCAGGCCATGGACCCAAAATTTCAACATTCTGGCCCCCGAGCCACTTAGTTATCACTTTTGCCTTACGGCACGGTGATCGTGCTGGAAAATGCATTTTTCTTCACCAAACTGTTGTTGGATTGTTGGAAGAAGTTGCTGTTGGAGGGTGTTTTGGTACCATTCTTTATTCATGGCTGTGTTTTTGGGCAGAATTGTGAGTGAGCCCAATTGGATGAGAAGCAACCCCACACATGAATGGTGTCAGGATGCTTTACTGTTGGCATGACCCAGGACTGATGGTAGTGCTCACCTTTTCTTCTCCGGACAAGCCTTTTTCCAGATACCCAAACAATCGGAAAGGGGCTTCATCAGAGAATATGACTTTGGCCCAGTCCTCAGCAGTCCATTCACTATACTTTCTGCAGAAGATCAATCTGTCCCTGATGTTTTTTTTTGGAGAGAAGTGGCTTCTTTGGTGCCCTTCTTGACACCATGCCATCTTCCAAAAGTCTTCGCCTCACTGTGCGTGCAGATGCAGATTCTGGCGCTTGCTGGACTTTCTTGGACGCCCTGAAGCCTTCTTTACAAGAATTGAACCTCTTTCCTTGAAGTTCTTGATGATCCTATAAATTGTTGATTTAGGTGCAATCTTAGTAGCCACAATATCCTTGCCTGTGAAGCCATTTTTATGCAAAGCAATGATGGCTGCACGCGTTTCTTTGCAGGTCACCATGGTTAACAATGGAAGAACAATGATTTCAAGCATCACCCTCCTTTTAACATGTCAAGTCTGCCATTCTAACCCAATCAGCCTGACATAATGATCTCCAGCCTTGTGCTCGTCAACATTCTCACCTGAGTTAACAAGACGATTACTGAAATGATCTCAGAAAGTCCTTTAATGACAGCAATGAAATGCAGTGGAAAGGTTTTTTTTGTGATTAAGTTAATTTTCATGGCAAAGGACTATGCAATTCATCTGATCACTCTTCATAACATTCTGGAGTATATGAAAGTTGCTATTATTAAAAACTTAAGCAGCAGCTTTTCCAATTTCCAATACTTATGTAATTCTCTAAACTTTTGGCCCCTACTGTACACTGAAAACATAGAGCGCCCTCTCGCGGTTGTAGACGGTAATGTTTTCTTTTGGTTCTTGGGTCTAAATAAATGCGACTTATAGTCCAGTGCGACTTATATGTTTTTTTCCTCATTACGTATTTTTGGACTGATGCGACTTATACTGATACTCAGGTGCGACTTATAGTCTGAAAAATACGGTAATCAAAACATACAAACATACAAATTGCATGCAGAACGTGATAGACAGAAGTATATAGACCGATGAGAGAAAAGAAGAGAACACAAAGGGGAGCTAAAGAAGAGCAAACCATCTCATGCTTATTTTCATCATGTTTTCCCCGGAACGAATGTGCCACTTTATGTGATTATGAGCAGTGGGACACAGCTCTCAATGCTGCATCTCTTGATTGGAGCCTCCTGTGGCGGTAAAGTGTTCTGCCTTTTGTTTAAAAGACCGCTATTTCTGCCGGCACTTGTGGGATTGATTAATATTGTTATTCTGACACGAGCGTCCATCTCCAGATGTTCCCCCTTTGTAATCGAATGCTTTTTTGAATGAGGGGGCAGGAAAGAGGGAGAACATAGAAGAAAAGAAAATGCGAGCTGCTGTTTAATGTCAGGCTTACTGATACCAAAAAGTCCTGGTAATGATTGCCTTTGCTTGGGTTGATCATACCAGCTGCATCCCTTACTTCTGAGAAGAGAGAGGGAAAGAAATGAAAATGTTTCTATAGTCAGGCAGCCAGACTTGGGTGCTAATTTCATATGAGGAAGTCTCAAAAGAAATTTAACTTCTGATAACTTCACATGGTGGAAGATAACAGTTGTTTGGGAGAAAGTGTTTTGCTTGATTTGCTGCCTGTGAGAATGTGCAAGATTTCAGCAGGGCGTGTAGGAGGGTGCCACGTCTAACCTCTTTGTTTTCCTGCTTGCCTCATTCTCGCATTCACTAGCCTCTCTCCACCACATCGTGTTGATGGGGACTGGCACCCTGTTGGTCTAGAGTCACCCTTGCTTTTTCAGCTGCCATGCTTTGACTGATTATCCCTGTCTTCTGCTCTGGGTTTCACCTGCTGATGATGGGAGAATATGGTTCCTCATGTTTAAGTTATGCATTTCAATGAAGCTCTAGTCAGGACCCTTGGCCCAGCCTGCTCGGTTTCATCCATTGGCCTCTTTCAGAAAATAAGACAATAAATTGAATTTTACTGCTGAATGTTGCAGCCTCATTCTTTAACTGTCAACATCAGGGAGCCATTTTAATGGCAACTGTATACAGTGTTACTGAATAAGCGGGATGAGATGATAAATCTTTTTTTAGTGTAACCGCGGGACGTTTAAATTGGATAAAAAAAAAACTTCTCAAATTTCAGTTTTCAATTGATTGTAATAAGAAATGTTTATTGAACACCAAATTAGCATGTTAGGATGATTTCTGCTCATGGATTATTTGACACGAAGACTGAAAATTCAGCTTTGCCGTAACATAAATAAATTGTTTGAAAAAAATATCTTAAGTTTTAAATTGTAGTAGATTTGAATACTATTTCACAATATAAGTAGGCAGAAGAGACTCGTTTTAAATATAATAATCGTAAAAAAAAATACAAATCTTACTGACCCTAAACTTTAGTGTACTGTATACTTCCTTGCTTCATTTTTCAGCTTTTGTCTTTATCGCTTTTTTAATTTCCCTTAAGTGATATTCTCATTTATTCTTTTTATTTAACTGCATGTTTATATCAGCAGCGTAGTTGTGATTGATTCATGGTGCAAATTAAGATAACAAATACTGTAGCCCCCACAAAAACCCAAGTAATATTAACAAATAAAATGGAATAGCAGTAGTGCAAAATAAAGTGAATTAGAAAGATTAAAGTGACAGTGTAGTAAAGTGCAGAATAAAGGTGTCTCCCTTTCCTGTTTCACTCTTATTGGGTATTGCACTCCTTCTGTTGATCCTGTTTGCATTTTATTGCACACCACTATTTCCTCATTCCTGAGAAACTACTTGATTATGCCATTTTGCCAGAAATTTGCTCCGCTCTACTATCCTCCCATCCTGATTTTTCAATTACTGACACTTTCCCAATCCTATTCCGTCCATAAAAAATAAATAAATTAAATAAACCTACAAATGAGATGAATTCGGCATGAGGGCTTCATAGCTTCTAAATGTACGCTTCTTGTGGAAACCGACATTGTCTTTAATTTAACGCTCATTTGAGTGTTGTGACACGTCCATGCCTCTTTATTCGACTAAACTAACAGTTCATTTCATCCATAATAACCATCATCATTGTCGTCATTTTGATTTAGACATGAGCTGGAATCCCATCAGCGAATGAGTTTTGTTGATGGGCTACTACACTCCCCTTCTCTGTTTTCTCCGCTCCAGTCCGATTTGACAAATTCAATTCAGGGTGAGCCCCCCTTTTGCTTCACCTTGAGAATTCACACAGGCATACATGCTAGGATTTGATTAGTGGATGCTTGGAGGCAAGCAGCTTGTTGATTAGAATTGGACGAGGACTGCATTTTGATAAGAACAGACATTACACTGACTTTTGCTCCCTCCCTCTCACCGCATAAACACTCTTCCTCTGTATTGCCCTCATAGCTTCTCCGCGAACCAGCTTTGATTCTTTGCATAACTCAACTTTCTTGCATTCTCATCAGCTCTGTCCTTGTTTCTCCTCCTATTCTCCCTCTCTTATGATCATTGGTTTCCTTCCCGTCTCCTCCCAGTGGGAAGCCCGGTTCCTCGCCATTGAAAGGTTCTCTAATCAATAGGATAAGAGAGAAAAGCTGGCAAATGAAAGAAACTGATGGCTTTTTTGTATGCAGCTACACATAACTCTGCTCTCTGCTGATTATTTTGTTACTATGGTACATTTACCTCTGTGGTGAGATGTGATTAACCAGCTCTTAGGGGGCCTGAGCCCTCAACTCCCATTGCAATTAGCCGCAATACCTAAAAGACTGGCCGAGATTTCATCGTCCTCTCACACCTCTATACGACTACAAGTTAAATATTTTCAGAGAGCCTTATTCTGTCTACACCCAAGAGAGCCCATGTACTGGAAATCATGATGATCCCTATAGAGTAAATTACTGAACAGAAAGATATAAAAGAAGAAAAAGAGTAGTATGAAGATCCATAACTAGGACATGGTGGCTTGTATCAGGTCCCTTCATCATAGCTTTTCTGGTCCCTGGGTTCTCGCTACAGTACAACAGCATCCCTCCATGTTCGAGAAGCCATATCTTCCTACAGCTCATTTGCATTTAGGAAAGGAAGGACTGTGCTTCTAACTCAAGGGAAGTGGTGACATTTATCCCCAATATGTTCTGATATTGGTGTCTTTTTGTTGCTTTTGGATCAAGGGCCAATGTAGCAGTTTGTTGCATAATAAATACATAATGAAAACACTAAATAAATATAGTCCCACTGCTGCAATATGTTTTCTTACAACCATTTACATCCACCTGTAAAGTGCAGTATTTTACCTTTCGAATTTGCAGGGTTCCTGACAAAAAAAGGAGCCATTAGCTTGATAATGGAAAGTGTGCTACAAATAATATGAAGTTCACACATTAACAGAACAAAATATAGACTAAAGAACTTGATAACAAGAAGCCATTTTAGTATCGATTATAAACAAGAATTATTAATTATATTTTTAATGTCCATACAGCTGACTGCTTTACCGGTTGTAGTTTGTTCAAGTTGTGTATGAAATAGACACTGTTTTTCTCCACTTTTACTTTGTATATGTGACCAACCATGGAAAGTAGGGACACAAGTCGGTTCTGGGGCTTTTTGAGTTATGAGATTCTGAAAGTGTAGTCTCCAAGCTTTCCAACGATGTGTTACACATGGAAGTCTGAAAATATTTGGAGAAGTTGTGGCCATTTGATCGCAAAGATTATCGCAGATGAGCTGAACCGTGGCCGTTACACTGAAAATGTTTTGAAGTACTTCTTCGACAAACCGGATGCTTATGAACAAGCGCTCACTGATTCTGAAGACGATCTGAGCGACGATGAAAGACATAAGACTGAATAATATCCCTAATCTACAACTGAGCGAAGATGAAGACGAGGAAGAATGTATCGGACTGGCGTCAGACGAGTTAGACCGTAAGATATCAGAGGCTATATCGATAGTAACATTTGATGGGGATAGACAGAGAAATGGGGAAAATCTATTCTTGCAGATCTCGTTGCCTCCAATGAAATAAGTCGTTCATGCACACTTTATCTTTGTCAGGGTCTTCTTTGTGGATGTAACCATCTCCGAAGTTTGCACTGTGCGTCTGTTTGTCTCTAAATGTCCAATACTTTGCATGGCCTGCCACTTTTTCCGCAGCTAAAGAATCCAGCCGTATGTTGTACATAATGTCTGGAGAATGCTTCTGGCTACAGGACTGTCTCCCATGCAGAGAGTTCTCTTTTCTCCTCGTGTAGCATTTACAGTCAAAGTTACAGATTTTCCCCATTTCTCTGTCTATCCCCATCAAATGTTACTATCGATATAGCCTCTGATATCTTACGGTCTAACTCGCCTGACGCCAGTCCGATACATTCTTCCTAGTCTTCATCTTCGCTCAGTTGTAGATTAGGGATATTATTCAGTCTTATGTCGTTCATCGTCGCTCAGATCGTCCTCAGAATCAGTTAGTGCTTGTTCATAAGCATCCGGCTTGTCGAAGAAGTACTTCAAAACATTTTTGGTGTAACAGCCACAGTTCAGCTCGTCTGCGATAATCTTTGCGGCATCCATCTTCATTGAATTTTGTTATCAGCTAGAGCCGGCCAGAGCGCTGCATAAGCGCGGCGGCAATAACAAAAGAAACAAAAGCCGGCTTATCCAGTATGGAAATACACACAGACAATGACACGCCCCTACTGCGTGCTAGAATCTCCGATCAAGCCGATTTCAACCTCAAAATGTACGCTTTTGAATATACCAAAACTACTATAAAAAAAAAAAACCCGCTGCTTTCTCATTTTGCTTGAAAGTTGTGCTGCCGACTTGTGTCACTGGTTTCCGTGACTGGTCACATATCTCCATTATTTTTGGTCTCTCATGCTGCCACACCTGGAGGTGCTTTTAGCGGGTGTGAAAGTGAAAGGGAAACAAGACTCGAACCTGCGACTTTAGGTTACAAGTCTGGCTAGTTAAACATTAGATGTGTCATCAATGCTGGTGTTCGGCAGAGATGAGGACTGTTTGAAAGGTTTTTATTTTTCATTAAAACTTTGATGTGCTGCATCTTAGTTTATTACGTCAACATAAAGCATGTGATTGCAAAACAAACAGGAAAAAAGGTTTTACATGCAAAGTTTTAAGTCATAACTTGCATCTGTATAGTCGCCAGTGGTGATTTCAGCAAAAATATCACTCTCAAATTAATATTCTTTAGGCGCAGTCTGGAAGTCTGCTTTTGGTATTTTGAAATGAAATTGGCCCACAAATTCTTTTTGGTCTGTGAAAGTGTGGTGACATCAATCCTGCCACAGCTCAGCTAGGACAGCATTGCCTCTCAGTCAGCATTATCTTTCCCTCTCTTCTCCGTTCTCTTCTCCATTCCTCCTTAGTTCCCAGTTTCCGGGTTGTGGTCAATTTCGTCTGTAATTTAGCCTTGGAAGCACACCCACGCCTCTTGACACTGGCTCTCTGAAAATTGGCTATTGATGCTCACTACTCTTCAACACTTACACTGAGGCAATTTCACACAGTTCTGTGAGACTGCACTCAACCCAGCCCACCATGACTGACATGATCAACAGTTCATAGCACTGATCTTTTTTTTTCTTCTTTTGTGTCCATAGTGATCATAGACAAAGGCAGATGAGCTTTTGTCTTGCTTGTACCTGCCTGATTTTAGTGGGCTTAACCACCAATTTACCAGTGTTTCTGTTTGACCATTATGGTGAGGACACAATGAATCACAACCTAAAAATTTAGTAAAATTGCAGTTTCTTGAGTGCAAGTAAGTTTGTATTTATTTATTTATTTATTTTGGAGTTTGAGGAAAAGAGAAGGGGCTTGAGTGTCTTTCAGTTACCTTTACCTGAATCTAGATGGGTCTTATGACAAATTGGTGTATAGATGCTTACATGCATGCATATATTATTATTTGAATAGAAATTATATATAGAATGGCAGAAACATCAAATACAGATGTACCCAATGTTTAAATAATTGACAGCATAGACATTACAAGCTTGTCATCAGCTGTTCTTCTATGCATTATATTTGAGTTATTATATTATATTGATTTGAGTTTTAAGTGTTACATTTATTTAGATATTGATTCAGTGATTCAATATCAATTCATATGTATATTGTACATATAAGGGATTAAAAAAGTTTTTCAGCACCATTTTAAACTTTTCTTGTCTTAAATTCAATATTTGCTTGCATCCATTAATATTCACTTGTGTGTATTGTATACTTATGAGTATCAATAAAAAAGTTGTGAGTTATTAATTTCAGATTTAAGTGTTTAATCATGTCTAAATATTTATTCAAATGCAAAACTTAAAATAAGCGGGTATGACCTACAATACTCTTTTGAGAAATAGATACATGCATATTTATTAAAGAGCGATACAGATACCTAGTGGGTAAATCATGGCATTGCAAAAAAAAAAAAAATAGACCACAAAATGACTCTAATTTGCCTCTTTGAATTGGCATTTAAAACAAAATAAGTTTAATTATATTTTAATAACACTGGGGGAAGTTGTGGCCTAATGGTTAAAGAGTTTGACCTAAGGTTGTGGGTTTGAGTTCGGACCGGCAATACATCGACTGAGGTGACTGAGGGACCGAACCCCCAACTGCTCCCCGGGCACCACAGCATAAATGGCTGCCAACTGCTCCGGGTGTGTGTTCACGGTGTGTGAGTTCACTGCTCTGTGTGTGCACTTTGGATGGGTTAAATGCAGAGCAAGAATTCTGAGTATGGGTCACCATACTCGGCTGTATGTCACGTCAATTTCAGTTTGTTCTTTTCACTTAATTTATCTAACACACGTACTTAGCCTACACTTCAAGTTTGCACATAATATATACAAAACTGTCTATTGTAATATCCCTGCACATACAATTGTCAATTTGTTTAATGTTCTGTTTTTTTATTCTTTTATTATCTGTGTTTTTGTTCTGTCGCTGTCATTCTGTTGCACTGCGGAGGCTTCTGTCATGAAAACAAATTCCTCATGTGTAAACATACCTGGCAATAAAGCTCATTCTGATTCTGGTTACAGTTGTATTTCCATGTGAGCCTGGTACGGCACGGCACGGCACGATTACAAACTGTTCTTGGTCCGGAATTCTAGGCACGGTTAGACAACCGTGCTGTAGAGTGCATGTGCGTGACGTCGCCACTCTGTTGCCTAATCTTAAAGATTGTTAAATGCATCTGCTTTTTTGAATGCCAAAAAAAGTCCTTTTGCTTTCCTCTAGATACACACAGCATCTCCCTGACATGGCTGCTTCAACACTAACTGAGGTTACTGTAACCAAGCCGCCTTTCTTTGCATGAGCATTTGGGCGGCATTTCCACATAGTGATTTAGATATGTGGGGATGTGTGTGAATGACCCATTTTAGCGGGTCATGGCAAAGTCTTAACTTTAAAGAATATCTCTTTGGATTTGAGACTTTAGTCTATGCAACTTTACAGATCTTTATGCACCAAGAGATACAGTGAATACAGCGCATTAGTTTAGGACTCTTCTCATTTTTATTTTGTAAATGTAGAGTGTTCATTTGTGTAATGATAACCTCCAGCAATGTAAATATGATTTAAAAAACAATATATATATATTAGAATGAATACAATACAATATAAATTTATTAGAACGTGTACATTATTATTTATAGGCTTTAAAAAAACTATGCAAACAATCAGAATATTGTTCCTGGTGGGGAGTACCCAATGTAAACATGAAACATATGCTATTACCTATATTGTATTGTGGTACAATTATGGAGGTCCGGTGCCGGCTTTGCCAATATTTAGTTAGAAATGGCACTATAGTATGCAGTGTTTAATAAACCGCTGTTTTACTAAATTCTGCTGAGATGAAATTACACACAATGGGTTAATTGATTTGTTTATGCTTATTGAATTTCCTCATTATTAATCAATGCCTCACTCGAAATGCTTTCCCCCTCGTTATTGGAGAGTTAAATTTCCGCCGTGGCAATTCCTACAGACAATAGAGGCCGAATCAATGGAGATGTAGAGCGCGAGATTGTGTCTAAATAGAATTAAAATAAACTTCTTTGCTCCATTAGCAATGCTTTTCACTTTAAGCTCCAGGGGAGAGCTTAATTTGCTGAGGAAGGTGGGAACCTACTGACGTTAAATGGGCTTTGACAAACTCCACTCTGATAAAGCTTATTGACTCTTAGGGTTGGTTCCTGGCATGTTATACAATGTGGTTTATTTAGATAATATAAAGTATCTACTTCTAGGGATAATAGTGTAAACTGCTGGACCTGACTTAATGGATAGTTTACTCGCAAATGAAAGTTCTGAAATAATTCACTCACCCTCAAGTTGGACCAAGCCTGTGTGAATTACTTCTGCTAAACACAAAAGATATTTTGAAGAATGTTGGTAACCAAACTGTTGATGGGAGTATTTGACTTAGACTTAGACCATAGTATTTTAAAAATGATCAGAATTTCTAACATGTTTTTTTTTTTTTTTTTTTCTCAGCTGGGTGCAGAGTTTTGGCCATGAGGGTCTGGGCCTCCTGTTGGATACGCTGGAGAAGCTCCTCCTTAAAAAACAGTAAAAAAAATTTCATTACCCACATTTTTTAAGCAAAGGCTTAGGTTTCAAACTAGTTGTGTGTTCTACCCTCATCATGAGTCCTGAGGTCATAACAGTTTAACTAAACTCTTTGACTCTGTTATTGTCTTCTTGTAACCAACTGAGCTCTGCTTCACTTGTTCTTGCTTTTTTTATTTTCTTTTTTTCCCCCCAGCCAAGAAATGGTGGATAAGAAGAATCAACACAAGGTCATTCAGTGCCTCAAGGCTTTTATGAACAACAAGGTAATTATGCAACCGAGAAGCAGGATCACTTTATAACCCCCTTCCACTTGATATAACTCTCATCTCATATTGGACAATTATCAGTTTTCAAAGGCCACATGCAAACTGCACCTAAATATGATTGACTCTTCTAAATGTCAGTTCCACGGTCTTCACTCCCATTGGTGGTTGTGTCACTGCTCATTTGTGTAAAGTTAAACTATTTGCAGCTGTGAAATATTTTTTTTTTTTTCGCTTGTATGTTTTCACCAATCTTTCAAAAGAATAAACATTTTTTTTAGTAATATATTTGTGTTCGCTAAAATAATCTTACATAGTAAGTATTCTCTTTACAGAAATAAAAAAAAATTTACACAGAAATGTTACAGCGTAACACAACCCAACCCAATAAATTAAGTATGCTGCAAAAGAAGTAAATTTTGCTATTTTGACAACCTGCTATCTGACATCCAGCTTGATAGAATTATTTTACTGGCCAGTCAGCAGAATATTTCACAAAAATACAAATACAAGGCCCAAAACTTTGCTGTTTGCATGTGGCCAAAGAAAAAAAAATCATGTAAAATTTTACTCATGTTCTTTTTTTCTAAAATATTGTGGGCTGTAATTCTCTGTCATACCCTAAAAACATTTTATTGTTTATATTTTAAGCGGAGATGATTGTTGTTCATCTAATGCAATCAATTTGAATAAACTCTAAATCCATTTCAAAATTTTTATCTCTTGCAAATTTTAGGGGATTTCATTTGATCTTTTGTACTATTATAACTTATTATACACCATGAAAATAGCCAAGGAAGATGACATGCCAATAAAACAAGAACCACACAACCATCACATTTAATCAGATGTGACAAGTAACACAGATGTAGAATAAAAAAAACAAAAATTAAAAAAATTCATTGTATTTATCTGCTGTGAATATATTTCATGAGTTTCAGATGTACTTTTTTGAAATAGAAATCTCATCATTACCCTAAAGCACCAGCTTCAAACAAGACTCATTCCAGTCGCTGTGGCGTCTCAGCCAAACTCTTTATCAGCTTCCGCATTACATCTCCGCTAACTCACCGCGCTCCTGCTCCTCCCTGCTGGACACACATACCTGCGGCAGCTTTCAAATGGTCAGGAGCGATAAGAGGAGAGCTTCAGATGAGGGGGGCCGCAGACAGCCACCACTCTGAACTTGGGAGGGGGTTACTCTGCACGGCCGAGGTGGAGAGGTCTGAGGGGCTTTTGATGATTTGCACACTCCTGTTAGAGAGATGCTTTAGAAGTGGATCTCCAGTGGTGTCTCTGATGTTGTTGAGATAGCCCGGGGTTTGAGGAGTTACCTATGCCTTGTGCAAACATACATACACTCGTGGTAGAGATAGAGATTAGTGGTGGTTTGATCCATGTTCATTCACTGGGTAGGTGGCAGATGTTAGACGTGTTGTCAGGTGTCAACATATCACATGGTGTTTGAGTGAAGTTAAACTGTTAGCAGTCATCTATCAGCCTTGCTGAAAGGTCTGATTCTTTGTTAGTATGGTGATCATCAATGGTATCTTCTAAAGTAAGCAATGGTACTAGGGGTGTAATGGTACATGTATTCGTACCGGACTCGGTACGGTGTACGTGTGTACCGAATGACCGAATGCAATATTTTGTGTGCGGAACATGGGTATAACAGGTATTTTCGTGTTTCCAAACGAACATATTAAGTGGCGGAAGTCTCCGCATTCAGCACAAATCCCGCCCTGCAGCTGCTTCTAAGGCAGGTGACACACTGGCTGCGTGGCGTTTCTGCTGCGTGTCAGTTGCATGACTGCTGCTTCGCGTTTTCTCTGACTTTACTTTTAGTCATTATCTACAGTATGTAATGAGTTTTCTTTTCCTCAGGTGCTTCACAAGAATTCAGTTGACTGTATTGAGTTGTCTTGTCATTGACTCTTATTGATATGCCATTCGTTTAATCTGGAAACAAAGCAATTAAGCACATCAGTGCATTTTTCAGTTGGAAATCTGTCATGGTCATCCACTGAGGAATTATAAATGGATTGAGGCCATTGTTGTTTTCCTGGGGCCTGTTTCTGTAGGATCAAAGAAAAAAAATATATTTTTGTTCTGTTTCTGTGTAGTCATTGTGGAAATTAATTTGCTGGAGATCCCAGTTGTGTTTTCTGCAAGTTTCAAAATCTCCTGCACACACCTCTCAGCCCTAAAGGTCTGGTGTAGTCTAGGCATTGGCCGATTACTTGTTTCAAGGTATACCTCGGTTTGAAAATGTCACTTTCAAAACCACTAATATTTTCCATTATACCGTTCCTGCGCTATGCACTGTTTTTCCTGTCTCCTCAGTGACTGAAAGAGTAGGCATCCTTCAGGCTGAGTGCAGTGTAGAGAGTAACACTGACCCCCCTCCTCCTGTTGGTGCGAGCGAGCAGTCAGTCACGTGTGTGTAGGATGACCGAACTTAAGGCCCGGGTACACTTCACATTCAGCGTTCCTTTCCATCTCGTGGACAGCCGTGTCTGAACAGCTTTCAAAAGTATACTCAAACACAGATGAGCACGGACGGATGAGCTCGACACATGCACAGTACCATGGGGTGTGCGGCTGTCCACGAGCCCTCTTAATTAAATTTTTTTGCCTTATTGCAACTGTTCTGGATTTGCACAAACTGCATTGCACTGCAATAATTTTCCAAAATGTAATTAATGTGAAAATACGAAGTCCGTTAATGCCCGTTAATACAGGACAGATACGCTGAAGATGGATGCACAGAGAAAAATACTGTAGCAGGCAGATCACTCAGTTCATGATGCACAAACTATTGGAAGAAATTCCTCAATATTGATTTGAGGGTTTATATGAATGTGTTTCTGAGGGAAGCTGACTGTCTTCTGAAAAGTGTACATGGTATAATTTCACAAAGCTTGCCAGAACATGTTTTTTTCTTCAAATTGGATTATTATTAAATTAAATTGTGTATGATTGTTATATAACTAAATTACATGAAATTATATAGATGAGATGCATATTAATTATATAACTAAAATTACCTGAAATTACAGATTTAGGTTAAAGATGTCTTTAGTATTTTCTTTTTAGGAAACAAATCAAAGAAAAAAATTTACAAATTCTACTCTTTCTAATATTCTGCATGTTGCTCAAAAAAAAAAATAATAATAATAATTGTTCCCAGCATGAAAAAGGATTTATTTTTAACCAGTCATTTAAAAATAACAAATTTCAGAGCTGAAACAACGATACCGTGATACCATGAAACTGTGATTTTTTAGCTTAAGGTTATCATACCATCAAAATCTCATACCGGCCCATGCCTAGTGTAATCCCAAGCACCCGACAGGTGCGGAGAGCCTTATTTACCCAGAGGCCAGTCACGGCTTCAGACCTCTCACTTTAGCCCCGCAGCATCATGGGATGTAGTCCGCCCATGTTGCCTGCCAGCCAGGTGCTCCCGTCCAGCTGCCACCAACTCTCACGGAATGAAGACAGAAATGACTCAAATATGTTTACATCATTACTGCGCGTAAACAGTGTGATAATGCGTTATCTCCCCTGTGCCTCTGAGGCTGGAAGGATGTTTTCATACCTAAATTTGCATAAGAAAAATAAAAAAAATTGCAGAAACATCTGTTCTGAATGACAACAAGTCTGAGATATGGCAGTTGGAGCCATTAATTGTCATGAGTTATGAAGCAATTAACACAACTTGGTGAATTTGCTGTCCTAAAGCTTTTTAGTCAGAGATTAATTTAGTCAGGATGATTCATGTCTTGAAAATTGCTAAACTTGAGTCACAAGTTATTTTGTGCTGTTGGCAGCCAATTGGGGTCGTCCAAATTTATTCACATGATGAACTGTATTTTGTTAATTTCTAAATAATCAGATCATTTAGATCGCACAACAAAAAAAACTAAAAACTTTTTAGGAATAATTTCATGCCAAGTGAATCTCTTACATGTAAAGATTGACAGAGTAGAGAGAGAGATCATCTTTTAAGTTCCATCACAGTGTTTTGAATTAATGAGAAATTTGTCCTGTGGTGCTGGCACTGCGGTTGTCATTAACCGAACCCCCCTGTGCTCAGACGTGGATATATTCTCCCCTCTTTGACTCCTCGCTTCTCTCTTTGTGTCTCGATCTGCTTTTGTCATTTCAGACCTCCAAGGGTTTTCTGTCCTATGTCTGTGTTCTTCATTTACCTTTATGCTTTCTTTCTTTCCTTTTTTTCCACCCTTCCCCTCTCTTTCACACTACTATTAACATATCCCTGATTGCAGTTTTGTCATTACTTCAAGGACAGAGCAACAGGCAGCTACGTCATGTCCTTCTTTGGTTCCTCCACTTTTTGAAAGAGTCACCTCTAATTTACAACTAAAATCCTTTGGATTGTATTTCCAATAACGTATCCTTTGGATTGTTTGTATATATATATAATAATCATTTTATTTTTAATTTATTGTTGAAAATGGTTGTATACTTTATAATACATTTTTTTGTTTCTTTTTTTTTCTTTTTTGTTGAATATTGTGCAATAAGTAATTTTATTAGTGTTAAATATTGTTAGTTTTTTTGTGCATTCATTCTTCGTGGGTCATTATATTCAAAGCAGATACAATGAATCAGTCTTTTTCTGAGATGCTGTAGTTTTTGCAGTAGTGCAGTGTCACCATGGAATGGCATCAGAGGAAACACTGGGTTATTCATTACTTTTTTCTGTCTGTCTGCAGTATGGACTGGAGCGGATCCTTGGAGAGGAGAAGAGTCTGGCACTGTTGGCCCAAGCCATTGACCCTGGTCAGCCAGCCATGATGACAGATGTGGTCAAACTGCTGTCTGCAATCTGCATTGTGGGAGAAGAAAATACGTAAGCCTCCCATCTCACTTTTTCTGCCTTTCAGTTGAAATCAATTTGGTTATGATGCAATTGTTCTTTCTTATTTCAGCCTGATTTTATTAAATCCCTCAGTTGTATACTTTCTGTTGGGAGATTTATGCCTTTATTGAGATTTTTAACATCGACATCTTCAAATAGGGTACCGAATATGTATGTGTGTGTGTGTGTGTGTGTGTATATATATATATATATATATATATATATATATATATATATATATATATATATATATATATATATATATATATATATAGTTTGTGGCTATAGCCATAGTTTGGTCTTTTTGCATTCAGGTTATAAGCATATCATTTATCTCAGATGCATAAAGCATTTATGACTACTTCATTAAACACACTCTTTTAAATATCAGCTCATCACTGAAAAGCCGCGATTGTTTCCATGAAAAGTATATTTGGAGCAGTGAGTGCACGCAGAGTCCTCCATACCAGAATTTCAATCCCAGCATAACTCTGCGAAAAATGTAAAGCCAAATCAAAGCCCATGACCCTTACTTTTACTTTTACTTATTTCCTGCATGAAGTTTGGAGAAGGTCCTTGAGGCCATCACCACGGCAACTGAGGGAAGAGGGGTGGCCCGCTTTAACCCTATCGTTCAAGGTCTTAATGTTTGCTCGGTCCAATTACAGGTAAGCGTTTACTGCTCCTCATCTGCCTTCTTGTTTACTCGTCTTGTGCTGATACAGCCCAATGCCCTCATGACCTCAATACACACTCAGTCACATATACATATTTACACCTAGAATAGCTGAAAAAGAAAGAAACTTGTAGATAGATGGTGCCACTGGTGCCACTCTCTAAAGAAAATGAAAATGAGCACTGTGATCTGTAGATGTAGATTTTTTTCTTTCCAAGTGATGGCTACATTTAAAGTAAAAAACAGGGTTTCTGCTGGGTCTTAAAAAGTCTTAAAAAGTTTAAGACTTTTTTAGTTGTATCAAATTTAAGGCCTTAAAAGTCTTAAATTGTACAAGAAAGTCTTAATTTTGATATCAAGAGATCTTAAATTTGGGGATGGAAAGACCAGAATTGTGAAATGGCTTAATGTGATGATTAAACTTCAAAAGGCTATGATTTCATGAAATAAAGATGAGCGCTGCACATTTAAAGTCCGTTGCAGCGCTGCTTTGCATTTTGCCATTACAGGGGAAAGTTATATTTCTACCAAACGCTCCACCTGCTGGAAGACAATGATGCAATTTCAGTACAACTGTTGTTTTTGTTTAGAGTTCAGACCAATGCAAAAATTTAATATGAATCAGTCTTTTAAAATGCACTTAAATATATAGTTATAGTTTAAGATATAGGGCAGAAAATGTATATATTTATATCATTTCCATATAGTTAATATCACAAGAGGAGTGCCGTTTTTATCTCAAAAAGCAAGCATGATTACAAATGTGATATTGATTTTATACAACAGTTCAATAAACAAGTAGTTAATAATAATAAGACACCCTATTTCCTGTTTATGCTGTTTCCCCAACAAAAATCATTTTTTCAAACAGCCACAGTACTGTTTGCGTCTCTGAGCAAACATGGTGTTTCATTCCTGAATGAATCAAGCATTTAAATGTTTCTGTTCAGTCACAATGACACACTTAACAGTGACATGCTGCCACCTACTGGTGGTTTTAATTTCACATTTAAGATACCTTTTCATTTTTAAAATTAATTTTTCAAACATAAGTTTTCGGTGTTTTAGGTTTAAAATATCAAAACATTCATGCATTTATAATTGTAGGTTAAAATATTTAATGTACCTCTAAGCTTCATTAAACGGTGTGTAAATCTATCTAAATTTCTAATGCAGCCTCTGTGTTTCTTCTGCATTGCAAAGATCAGTTTTGTTAATACTGATTTAATTTGCCAGAAATACTTTGCTGAATTTCAGTCTTAAATAAATAAACGTATATTAATGTAAATGTATATTTTTATTTTTGTGTATTTATTTATTTACTGAAAATGGTTTACATCAATTAGAATCTTTTAATTCAAGATTTATTTTGTTTTACTGTAAAGAAAAATGAAAAATAATGATTCAGAATTTTATTATTTTTTCTCAGTGATTGCACAAATATCTGTTTAAAATCCC
Organism: Carassius carassius; assembly: GCF_963082965.1. Lineage (NCBI taxonomy): Eukaryota > Metazoa > Chordata > Actinopteri > Cypriniformes > Cyprinidae > Carassius > Carassius carassius. The sequence continues at coordinate 22,804,436 of NC_081792.1, forward strand.
TAGTTGTCTATTAATTAGCACTTCAGTAATAAAGTAACACTACCCATTTCACAGTGCTGTTTGCATTATTGTGACAGACTGGTGTTGTGTGCATTGCTCAGATGGAGAAATACATTTCCTTTATATACTATTCCATTTTAAAAGTTTCCCTCAGAGATTTGAGAGCTGGTAAATGGCCATGCTGAGATGAAGCATCAGCAATTTGCTTGATAGTGACTTAAAATATAATGAATCACAGGTTTTGAATTACCTCTAAAATGCAATTTACACTTTAAAATCCCCCAGCAGCTGAAAAGGATCAGAAAACAAATGAGCATGTCTGCTTTTTAACGACCAGTCTTTTGTACAAGAATGCATTTCAAAAACTTATATAAGATGCTTAATGCTGCCTTAAGCCATTCGGTGCTTATGCATGTATGAAATTAGTTTTAGTTTTTTATTAAACATTATAAAGCTAACTTTATTTCCTGTCCCTTTCTTACAAATCATCATGACCTTTTGTTTAGCCAGCATGCGTAAGGGCCCAGGACACTTGTAAAGCACAAAGGTTGGTGCCACCAGTTACAGCTCTTCATTTGCATTGGAAAGCATAAACTGGCATTAGTCAAACATCGCTGCTGAGATTTACCATAATCATTCCATAAAATAATAATAATTTGATTAGGGGTATTTAGTCCTGTGCCATCAAATAAGACAGAAGTGCAGCATGAGTCAGGGTCTGTAAATTACAAATCTTGTAATAGACCATTTTCTTAAGTACTCCAGCAATAGAAATTTTAACTTCATTTAATATTCTACATTCATAAACCATGATTGACTCTAATAACGAAATAGATCATGACTAAATCAGAGCACTGAAAGATGTAAAAAATAAATCGGTCATTTATAATTTATCATTGAATAATTAAAGGGTTTAAGTCTTTCTGTCTGTCTTTCATTCTATCTATTGTTCTATCTATCAGTGGTTCTATCGTTCGCTCTGTCATTCTATCGTTCATTCTATCTATCCATCGTTCCATCTATACATTGTTCTGTCTATCGATTAATCTCTATCTTCCGTTTGTTGTTTGTTTCATCCGTTTGTGCCATGTCTTCTGCATGATCTTTTGTTCTGTCTTTCATTCTATCTGTTGTTTTATCATCTATCAATTGGTCTATGTAACTTTCTGTCCCTCTGTAAAGTATTAATTTAGTAAAAAAAATTGTATAAAAGTTATGACTGTTCTCTGGGCTCTTTTTTTGCAGTATGCAAATGTGTGCACACATTTAACTATAGCATGCATGCTAATACTCAAGATCTGCTCTGCTCCTCTGCTCCCATTTCATCCTACAGAATGAAATATACTGGTTCGCCTGCCTTAACTGCGTGGCTTCATCGTTAAGGCTGATCAGAGAAGCCATGTTTTAGTTTAATTGGTAGCAGAGGGAGGTGAAAGAGGAACTGAGCTTTCCCTTCGAACATGCATAGAGCACGTTCACATGCTTTCTCATATCCTGCATTCAGGATAAACCGCTAACTCAGCAGTTAATGTTGCATCTTAAAATATATTCGTTTGACATAATGACAGAATTGAATCCTTTGCTGTCACCTGCAGAGTGCAAAATCTTAAGTAGTGCTGCGGCACTAGAGTGCTGATGCAAAATATTATGTTTAACATGAATTTATGCACAAATAATTCCTCTTCCAGTCCAGAAGCTTTTAATAGTGTTTAATAGTTAATACGAAGCAACTGCATGTGCTACAATAGCAGTTCACACAGGAAACAGCCCCTTATTGGTTGGTTTTTCACCATTAGACAGGATTTGTTGAGAGGAGAAAATTAGCCAAAAAAATATCCAAGGCATGCTGGTTTATATCCATGAAGGATACTGAGAACTGGTGTGTTTAGAGGCCTCTAGTAATGTTTTTTTTTGATTGACTGGTTATTGTTCCTGTTTGCTAATAGTCAGCTGTGATCTTTTAAACGTATGAATCATTTATCAAAGACTGTTATTGCTGGGAAGAGTTTGGAGTTTTCTTTCTTTCCACTCTTCTGTTCTTGCTGGAGATATTTACGGGCTGTATCTTTGAACAGATGCTCGCCCAGACTGCATAAAGTTCAGTTTGTTAATGTAGGAGTGAGAGGCAGGGAGCGCTCAGGGTCGACCCTACACTGCACTGGAAAGGTTTATTTTGAGAAATTTTTCAAGAGCTTGTGGAAACAAAGTATTTTGGTTTTGAATGTGTGTGTGTTTATCCATGGGAGTTAGTAAATGATTCAGCATAGTTTTTATCTCTGCATAATTTGTGTTTTCATCTCTATGTTTAGTGGATGTTTCTTTTAACACTGTATTACTCTGAGCTAATGGAGAGTGAGTGATTCTCACAGGAATAGATTTTCTCTTTCTCTCCGCATCCTGTCATCTTACCACTCCCATCTCTCGCCAGGCATGTGAAGTAGAGAAGAATTAAGAATTAAGAATTAAGACGACGGTACAGTTATTAATGGCAGATATGTTTTTCTTTTTCTCTCATGAAAGCTGTCAGCAAGTGTCTTTTATAGGCTCATAGGCTTTCCTCCCTGAGATTCCTCCCACAGTTCAATGGCTGAGCCACACAAACATAAGTGTCATCGGCTCTTAAATCAAAGGGTTTTGCCTGTAAAAGATTTATTCTGGCCATTTTTCTTGCTTTTTGCTGAGAAAAATATAAGCATACAGCCCATCATTATAGACAAATTTTTATTCAGTATCTTTTGTGCCTTGAGTTATGGATTATACCTTTAAGTAAAAATATAGAATTTTTGATTAATCATCCGGAATTGATTAATGAATCATAATACAGCAGTCCTGTGAGTCTGTCCATTTAGTGCATCTTTCAAAAGACTCGTGAACGCAGGAGTTACTGTTTGAATAGCTGATGAATGCTTTATTAAATGGATTAAATCAGGTGTGTAGCATCCTGATTGTCATTAAAATGTATTGTACTTATGAACATGGTGAATCCAAATCATACAGCACGATGACTCTTACTGGCCTGTCCTTTTTTAATGAATAATAATTAAAAAGAGAAAACTTTTCTGTTACTGTATGAATCTATTGGTCAAATCCTTACCAGAATGGTAACCAGCCTTGTGCCATCACAGCCTGTTAAGTTGAGACTCGGCTCTATAAATAATTTGGATTTGGCGTGGTTTGTTGTGTAAAAAAAAAAAAATTATTGCATCATCAGACATGATGTGAACAGGAGGTACAGACACACAGAGCTATACAGACAGTTCACTGTCTATTCAATATGGCTCAGTTCCCTGAATCTACCAGTGCCTTTTAAATAAACACGTGATTTAGAGTGTCATGAAGAAGGCTGGTCAATAATTGATGCTCTTTGTTGCTTGAGGAGATGAATAGTAGTTTGTGACTGAGATGAGGAAATCCAGTATGTTGGTTGAGAGCTCTGTGATCATAAATCACAATGATGCTCTTCAGCAGGTTCAAACTGCAGTCTCATACACATTCCCTTCAAAACAAGCTTCAGTGAGACTTTCAAGGCCATGTACTTTTGCTTTCTAGCTTTGTCAAATTTTGTTTTTGCCAATGCTATTGCTAATTAAAAATCACTGACACATCACTGATCATTCCTGTGATGGAAAAGCTGAATTTTCACTAGCCATTACATCAGTCTTCAGTGTCATGATCCTTCAGAAATAATTCTAATATGCTGTTTTGGTGCTCAAGAAACATTTCTAATTTCTGATGTTCAAAACTGTTATGTAGCTTAATATTTTTACTGTGGAAACTGTGATGCATTTTTTCCCCAGCACTCTTTGAACAGAAAGATAAAAAGAACAGCTATTATTTACTATATGTAATTTGTCTTACAATGTAAAATATTTTCACTGTCACTTTTGATAAATTTACCTTGTATATTTAACATTCTTCAAATGGTTACCATTACATTTACATTATTTTTTTTTTTCACTTTTTTTTCTCTCTCTCACTTAAATGGCTCAACAAATTTAATTTAATTATTCCTAATCCAAATAATCATTTTTGTAATTCAACACTGTTACAAAGAATTTAAATGCATACCCTCAAACCTGTGTTTATATGTATAAACACAACATGCTCTTACTGAATGCTGTCTTCTTTCTTTAGGTGGCTTGCATGCAGCTCATCAATGCCCTTGTAACGTCTCCTGATGAGTTGGACTTCAGGCTGCACATCCGAAATGAATTTATGCGCTGCGGCCTGCGAGAGATCCTGCCGGTAAGCAGCTCGACCACTGCCTGTGTATTAATATTTAAATGAGTTGTCCACTTGAATGAAATATTGTAAAATGGGTCTGCGAATAATTTATGAGGCCTGAAGGAGAGGTCGCACTGCTGAATCAATACCTACAGCCAGTATTGGATTGGTCTCTTTCTCTCGGTCTGTCTCCTCTTGGCATTTTAAATGTGGTTATGTTCTATCAGCAAACGACTGAAAACTGCCTGAACAAAACAGGAGAAAATGAGTGTGTGAAATGGAAGGCCGAGAGTGAGCAAGTGAGATAGATTAATGCCTCACACATGTCTTATTTATTATTCAAAACAGAAGCTGCCTCAGAAACAGGACTAGGGAATACAAAGAGATGGAATGAAAGTGAAATGATTATTTTCTCTTTCTAAATGCACATTTTTGAAAATAGTGTTTTTTCACTGTTTCTCTTTTCTCTCTCATAAAGTGGCTAATATTCCACATATTTGTATTTTGTCCTTAGTTCACTTAAAATGCTAGTTATGCTTTCTTGCAACAAAAGCAGTTGTATATAATTTTTTCCATCAATTTATTTTTCTAACTGTGCCTTAGAAATATAACTGCAGTTTTTGCTGCTTTAAACTTTTTTAGACTTCTATAAGTAGTTGACCTCTATTCTAATTGGCTAACCTCTTTGCATATGAAATGAGCAAAACTCCCACCAGTTTTCTGAATACTGACTAGTTGTTTGAGGAAATGTTAATGTGCCTGTGATTCTGACATCAGAATGTTTTTTTTTTTTTTTTTTTTGCAGCTTAGGCCAAGTGTACACAAAAAAAGTAAAAAAATTGCAGTTTATTGATTTCTGTTGTGTTGGTGCACACTGTACACAGCTAATTCCAGACTATGTTCATCAATTATAAAGTCTGTCGCACCTCATTTTTGTAGTGTGTGCTTGCCTTTAGTTTCCAGCAATAGTTTGGGTGGACTAACAGGGAACTTTGAGTTGGGTGTCCACATAGTACTGTACAACAAATTCTTTATTTAAAAAGACCAATGAATATCATGTTTTCTGTGGCATGGTCCATTTAATTTCTTTTCTTCTCTTTGTTTCCCCTTGCCCTTCACACTGTAGAGCCTGAACACTGTAAAAAATGATGCTCTGGATATCCAGCTGAAGGTCTTTGAGGAGCACAAAGAGGAGGACATGATTGAGTTCTCCCATCGCCTGGAGGACATCAGGAGTGAACTAGAATATCCTTCTTACGCGGAGATGCATGCAATTTCTTTTGATATTCTGTCCACACTTAAATGCTGCTCAGAAAACTCTCCCTCCCTTGTTTCATCTTCTCTTTCTTTCTCCAACTCATTCTTTGATCCTTAGAGGACCTCCTACAATATGTTGGTCATGTGCAGACTGTAATAATATCTTCAAAAACTGTGCACTGACTGTATTGATGCTGTTTGCTTAAGATTTAATCATAACTATAAATCATCCTGAATCATTTGCTTTCATTAGCAATGTTTACAAGTCTCATGCTGTGACGAGGCTGCATGTATAAAGAGTGTGTACGCTCTCTTCTGTATGTTTCCATTTGTTGCTTTTATTTTGCCAGATGCAGTGTTTGCTCCTTGACACAGTGCGTACTGATATTGGAGATGTCTTTAATGTGTTATACTCCTCTGTGAAGAACACAAGCACTGAGAGCCATTTTCTTTCCATACTACAGCACCTGCTTCTGATCAGGAATGACTGTTTCACACAGTAAGGGTTATTTCATTTTATAAAAAAATAAAATAAAAAACACCCAACAAGTGGGCATGTAATGTATACAGAGGGTCGCTACTTTGAAGCATTTTGAATTGTTAAACATTTTATTTAATTGATACGGAATTCCCATGCTTCTGTTTCTTTAAGTTTGTTCGTTTTGCATTTATTATTGCTAATATGTGTTTGACCTTTTGATACACACAAGGACCTTTATTAAACCTAAGGATAAAAGAAAATGTCTTTCAAAACCTACTCAGGCCCTTACAAATGACATTACATTCATCTTGTATTTATTAATTTTCGTGAAAATGCCACCTCTCCTCCTTTTCAAACCTAGTCTGAGGTTTTTATTAATTTCGGACTCATTTAGTGCCAGTGATGCAATGGCATACATCTCTCTGCATTAAGGTCTCGCTAATGACTCAGTGTGTTTTGTGTTCGAGAACAGCTTTTCAAGCTCTTTAGCCAGTGAGCTGTATTGTGTTAAGAATAACAGCTTTGGTAGAAGAGAAAAGTGCAAAGGGAAATAGAGGTGTAAAAATAGAGACCGTCTGCTGAGCGTTGGTACAGGACAAAAGAAGCGCATGTTCTGCCTGGAGAGATATGTCTATATTTATCGCTATGTCTTCTGTCAATCTTTCACTTTATTGATTGTTTTTTTCACTCTGTTTTCCCTTCTACCGATCGTTTAATCGTTCTACCACTTTATCAATCTATTCAATCGTTTCATCTATGTGTTCTTCAGTATAATGTCTTTTATCTATCGTTTATCATATATGTATAAATGTAAAATGTTTTGCAATATTTCTAAATTAAAATAGAATTTTGTTAATTTGTATACATATACAATTTTATGTATTTTGTAATAATTCCGGTAGATTTGTATCCAAATTATTACAAACACATTATTAAAATTGTTGTTTAATATATAGAAACCTGGAGGGAAGACCTGGCTGCAGTTAATCCTTTAAAATACAAGTATACCAAAGTGTTCTTTACTTGTTTCTAAACTGATTAAAAAAAAATCTGCTCTGACTAAATAAACATAACTTGGCTATGCCTACTCCTCGAGTCCTGCTGGTAAATTGGTCAGTTTTTATTAAACTGCCCCAGTCGTCCCAGTAAGCTCTTCTCACCTCATGAACATTTCTCTCTAAACTCTGTCCATGAATGCTATTTATTCTACACAGGCAGTCCTAACGCCCTGCTGGTCTATTCGCCCACAAACCATCCAATGACAGTGTCCGACAAAGAGAATGGACCTGCTTTCATCTTCCTCTCATCTCACATGCCCACATTTCTCTTCCCATTCCCTATATACCGTTGTTCTCTCTTTTCATCTGTGGCGTCTGCTCAAAGAGAGTTTTCATGTCTTTGAGCTCACAGCTGGGGTGTGTTAAACCTAGTCTTGATCAAAAGGCACGCTCCTAATATGTAGAACACAGGATATATTACTCCGTCTTTAAAAACCACTGCAGATAGACTGTGTACTGTATACCCACTTCATACCATGACTACACACTTTATTTCTTTTTAGGGTCAGGGAATGTTGATTAATGTACGCTTAATGCTGACTCACTCTAAAACTGAAAATATCGTCACCTGATTTTAATAACCTAATTTATGTAAAGCATATTTGATATTTCACTATGTGGTTGATTTGGGTACCTTATTTTAAGCCGTAGTCAAATATATCAATTAGTGAACATGATTATTAGCACTAGAATACTGAGACTGATTTAAATTATAAGTGATTATAATTGAATTTTAGACATTATTATGGTCTATTTTGGGCATCAACTTCACAGTGCCTTGAGAAATGAGTGATCACCTCAGCCTGATTGATTCAAATTATATCCACCTTCCCCTCCGAAGCTCTGCTAATTTAACTCTTTTAAACAAAGCCTCTCAAAATTTCTCTGTATTTAATCACAAAGGCTAGAGTTTATAATATACAAACAAATATTTTAAATATGTAATGAGCTTACATTATCATAACAGGGATAGGGATACAAATCTCAAGGTGTGGAGTTGGGCACATCTATTGCCTGACTGCAGTTGATGAGCTCACTCTACTATATCTCATACGTCATCCCTTCTCACTTTTGTTATGTCTCTCTCCAAATCCCTTTCCATTTTATATCTCTCTTTTGGTTTTATGTGAGTATCGAGCAGCATCGCAGATTTAAAGGACTCAGTCATTTTCATTACACCAGTTAATAGCTTGTATAAGCCAGTATTGCTACTGCCAGAGGATTTAGAGTTAATTTAACAATTTTTCTCATTTTGTGCCTGATTCAGTGGTACCGCATTCCCAAAAAGATAATGCAGTGCATTGATTTTTCTTCCCTCATCACTCTCTCGTATTCTCTCTTGTTATCTGTCCTCTAGGCCTCAGTATTTTAAGATCATAGAGGAGTGTGTGTCTCAAATTGTCCTTCATCGTAGCGGCACAGATCCTGACTTTGCCTACCGCAAACGTTTAGATGTGGACTTCAGCCACCTGTTAGGTGTGTATGCTTTTATCTTTGAATTGGTCGGTTTGTTTACTTTGATTTTTAATGGTTAATCTCTCCATGGTTTCTCCACAGAGGTGTGTGTGGATAAAGCCAGGGCTGAGGAGTTTGAACGGAGGGCTGAGGAGTTGGCTCAAAAGGCAAGTGCCCCCATCCCCCCACCCCCCCCCCCCTCTTTATCTTCCACCCCTCCCTTGTTTTGTTTTTTTTTCTTCTCACTCTGACTCTTCTAATGAAGTATGCAGCCTTTGAAGACCATTCACGACCACACCATTTAGCTTTCTTTAATTAAGGCAAAGTTACTTGAAATCGTTCAAACAGCCATTTGTAATTAACAGTATTCTGAGATTAAAAAGGCCCCTGTATTGATTGTTGGGAGCGTTCCTTTATAATTGTGGGCCAAAATCTACGTGGTTGAGGGCAACGGATCTATAGATGCCATACCACAGCTCTTTAACTACACCCTTTCCAGATGGCTATTTAACTTTTAAAACTAGCAAAAAAACATTTATGGTTTTACATCTAGGAAATTAACTTGATGAATGAAATGAACTTACCTGGCGTTGTAGGGTTAGAATGGTCAATTAGTCATACCAAAGTGGACTTTTTTTTTCTTAATTTGACAAATATTATGATGCATGAAATATTATGAAACATTATGATGCACACAATTTTTTTGCAGTGTAGACATGGTGTGAGTCAGTAAATTGGCGTTCCAGTCAGACATTTTTAAAGAAATGCTTCTAATCATTATGCAATTTTTATTTTTGTGAAGACTTGTATCTTGATTTGTATTTGTTGCATACTAGTGTAGTTATCATTTTATCTCAGTAATTAGTGCTCAGCCTTAGTACATAATACTAAAACTTACAGAAGAACACATTGGAGCAGTGTTGAAACATCAGTAAAAAATGTTGGGATGTGTGTTTGTATGCATTTGTTTTATCTTTTTTCTTTTTGGTTATCTCTGTTGATATGGTTTTGTTCTCCAGCTTGAGGAGGAGTTCCTGAGCAGACAGGAAGCTCAAGCCCAGTTGTTGAAGAAAGAGGAGAAGATCAATGAGCTGGAAGCTGAACTTCAGTCCTATAGAAACCAGGTACCTATGTTTTTTTTTTTTTTTTTTTTTGGACACTTCTGTCACTTTGATGGCGTTACTGCTGAGATTCCTTTCTTTCTATTCTCACTGTTTTTGTCTCCCCTTCTGGATTCTATGTGTTTAATCCTTTTTCTTTTTTGATATTGTTTTGTTCTGTGTTTGAGACTGACTGTTTGGTTAATTGACAAAATTGAGAATTAAAGATCAAGACACCAAAAAAGGCTGAGCAGTAGAAGTAATCAGTGTCCTGTGTTTCAATTAAATTGTGAGTGCCTCACTTTTTTATTGTCTGTATTATTATTTTTTTCCTGCCTGAAATTATAATACCACAAAGACATTTTTTAGGGGGGGGGTGTGCACATATTCTCACAGAAACTGATGTATGAAATTACAGTCTCTGTGAGCTGTAAATCCCCCTCTGCTTTCCATCTATTTACAGTCCTTAGTACAGGTTTAGCTGATTTCAGCTTCTGCCTGTAGGTTGGTATAAGATGAACCAGGCAGTGATCAGAGAGCCCCAAAGCTGCCTGTGGGACTCAGTGATATGCCTCATTTATTATGGTATGACAGTGATCCAAAATATTACTGTCTTTGGTGTACTGTCTGTATTTTGGCAGTTCCCGGGAAAGATTTCCTTTAAAATCTCCAAGAATGACTAAAAGAGAGTCTGGGTACTGTTGCTCAGTTTCAGTTATTCGTTCAGCCAGCTGTTGCAGTGCTGCGCTCGCACACGTGTCCGGAGGAATGTACACATTCACAAGAATGAACAAAGAAAGCTCCCACGGCGAGTAGAAAGGTGTGCCAGTACGAGTATCGGTACCCAATGGTTCACGGGACAAATTCTAAATTTAAGTGATCATAAATAAACAGCGCTCTCGTCCCCCCTCAATACCCATGGCTGAAGTGCCCTTGAGCAAGGCACTGCACCCCCAGTTGCTCCCCGGGCGCTGGATATATAGCTCCCCCTGCTCTGGGTGTGTTCACGGTGTGTTCACTTCTCACTGCTGTGTGTGTGCACTTGGATGGGTTAAATGCAGAGCACCAATTCAGAGTATGGGTTACCATACTTGGCAAATGTCTTTCATATGAATGATCACTTCCTTTGGGAATTTGCTCTGTGAACCGTTTGATACAGATACTTGTACCGGCAACTCCCTACTTACAGTTTATGAAGAGCCTCTAAGTTAAGAGAACATATCTTTTTCAGAGTTGTTACATCTGAACACCATCTTTCATTGATATAGAAACACAATCCACCACCTCTTGCGATGCTGTCCGCTCTGAACAGCTGGAAGCCTGACAGATGAAGCGTGTTGTCCGGAATGGATTCACTCAGCCAGGTTTTAGTGAAGCACAATCCAGCAGAGTTTGAGAAGTCCTTGTTGATGCGGGTGAGGAGAGGTTCTTAATCCGTTTTGTTAGAAAGTGAAAGGACATTGGCAAGATGAATGCTTAGGAGCACAGAGCTTAACCAGTGTGCCGGCACGCTTCTCTCTTCTGTGTCTGAGCATGCGTTTGAACAACACTACTGTACCTCTGGCTAGAATGTCTAACAAAATGTCTGATTAATCATAAACTGGAAAAATATTGTCTGGGATGAGTTGCTTAATGTTAATGGAGTTTTTCTCTGGTAAAACTTGTAGAAGAAGAATGACTAAAAAGAACAAACAGACAAAAACAGCAGAAGAATTGCAGAGCTCAGCGGCGTGGCTGCCATTCGTGGCACCATCTTGATCAATTACAGTTAATAGATTACACAAACGTCCCCCAGTCCCTAATACACAATTCTAGCACTAAACTATCATAATAATGAACAGAATAACCTCACGTCCTCACATTATTTCATTTTTAAAGAGATTTTGTGCCAAGTATACTGATCATGCCCCTTCTCTACAAAAAGATTTTAGTTCTTTTTTTAGCTGACATCAAACTTGTTTACAGCTTTTGTGCTTCTCTCTAATAGAGACTGGCACAATCTGCCCTAATGTTGTCTCTATTTTACCATGAACAGCTGCTATAAGAGCATCATACTGGTCTAAAGACCTGATCTTAGCTCGTCCATATTCAGTCATTAAATCAGAGCCTGTGTCTTTTGAACAAACAAACAAAAAAAAAATCATTTTTATTACTTTATATATGCTTACTTTCTTTTAAAAATGTTTTCAAATTATTATGATTATTATTTTTGTGTAATGAATTTTGTTGTACAATACAAAGAAGGGGTTCATAATGTATTGGCACGATATTAGTAAAGTATCGGCTGTTTGGTTTTTATGAGCCAATTCTGAATATTTCTTCTGCATATATTAAGATTATTGTATCAGCATTTCACACAAGGATAACAATAGATAATGGCAAAAACTCTTGATTGCACGTTTCCAACCACATATCAAGAGTTTTTAACACTGTAGCATTGATTTATAGTAGCTGTGACACTACTGCACAATGAAGTTTCTCTTTGTTTTCTTTACTTTCTGGCTAACCTGGCTTTATGTCTGTACCCCTCTCCTCCACTCTTTCCTCAGACTCGAGACTGTTCTTCGTCATCGTCATTGTTGTTGTTGTTTATTTTTATTTTTTTTAAAGGGATCCCAAACCCCTCACACTGACATGACAAATAGGGCATCAACTGAACAGTTTGTTTGATCAATTGCTTTTTGGCTCACCGGGCTATCGTCGATAGAGCTGATCGATTCCTAAATAATGGTGGCCAATGAGCGAAGTGAAAGTTTGGAGTGCAGGCAGTTAAGCTGATCCATCTTTTTGGGGTACGATCGTTTTCAGCAATGCAAAACGTAATCACCCAGTCAATTCTCCACAATTCTCAGTCATGCTGACTCTTAGCCTTGAATTATCTAGAGGCTGGCATGCACGCAGTGTGAATTAGAGCACACATACTTGTACAATAAATCCTTCACCCCCCACTCCCCACCCCCGCCCACTCTTGTAGCTGTTTGCCAGTCAGGATGAATGGTGTGAATACACCAGAGTAATGTATCGTACTTGTTTTCTCTGAATGTTTGATGTGGAGGTGTTTTGAGCGAGGAAAGGGTTATGGTCTTATTAATCTTTTATATTTACTTACCTGCCTGAGTAAATCTGGAAGGACAGGTACTGTAGGTCTCTGTTGTACACAAATGTAACCTTACACCTCATAGGATCTTTTATTTTTATTTTGTTATTCTGATATTGCCAGTTTATTGGTATGAGTTTATTGCAGGGATGATTCCTCTGAAGTTACATAGGGTTTAAGGACTTTGCTCAATGATGCAACTGGTTATGGATTCTTACAGTGATCAGACCTGGAAACTTTCTTTTTACTTGCACTGAAACTTCACCACTACATCATGACATCACGCAGAAGTGCACTGCTACTGGGCCAGCAGGATTCAAACTTGTTTTTAGAAGCATAAATAGATTTATGGTTCGTATGTTAGCACAGAAGCTTAAATATTAGCATAAATTCCCTTTTGTTTTCATTTGTTGTCATTTTGTCCTTTTTTGTTAGTTTTTTTTCCCTTACTGCTTTCCTTTCATTTTCTTCTGTCATTTTCTTACAGTGTGGTTAATTTTTTTGTTTATTTTTCATTATTTATTGCAAATCTTTAGCTGTTCATGGTTACTGTTACATTTGTTAACATTAATTTTAGTATCATGAATTAACAATGAACAATGTGGTTTATAGTATATATCATTGTAAGTTCATATTAATTTAAAACTACAATTTGCATTAATTCATGTGTTAACAAAACTATTGTTCATTGTTAGTTCATAATACTTACTGCATTAACATCATTAACTGAACTGAACCTTATTGTGAATTGTTACTCCAATACTTTTCAAAGGTGTGGGGTCAGTACATAAAAAAATTAAAATAAATTTGTATTCAGCAAAAATGTGTGAGGTTGATTAAAAGGTGATAGACACTTGTAATGTTACAAAATATTTTTATTTCTAATAAATGCTGTTCTTTTGAACTTTCTATTTATCCTATAGAACAGTGCTTGCCAACCCATTGATCACAATCGACTGGTAGATCTTTATCACTGTTCCAGTAGCTCCTAAAAATAACAGAAATATAAGTACAAAAATACATTACATTTCTCCATTCTTTATACTGTATTTTTTGTACTTATTTTTTTGTTATTCTTGGGAGCTACTGAGACAGTGATAAAGAAAAATGCATCATACCTGAGTCTGTAAACAGGACTTTAACAGAGGCCAGAGTAGCTGAAGTGGAGAAAATAATGTAGCTGACATAGCAAGCTCACTCTTCACGAAATACAGCAAGAAAATATAAATACTGAATTGGGAGTGAGGGGTTATATGAATGTTTCACTGAGGGGAACTGACTGTCTAAAGTTTTGATAGCAATTGCATTTTCTTCTCCACTTACCTCTATATAAAGTGGTATTTATAAGTGTTTATCACTTTTTTTAAAGGCCGGTTTGCTTGTTATAGAACAAATAACCAATAAATAAATTAGCTTTAAAAAGAAATCGGCCATAAATAATCATGATCGGTGCATCACTAATTAAACTACTAAATGAAATGTCTCAAACTGGAAGTACAATGTTTTTCTATCAATTTATCATCTATTATCATCTTACTAGCCCAAGTTTTTGAACAGTAGTGATTGTTTTAAAGTCATTTTAGAAACAGGGGCTGAATTCATATGGAGCATGTATCTGCTGTTTGTTTTCATAGTTTGGAGCAGTTCCAGTGGCCTTGTCTTCAACTGCCTCTTCCTTATGTCCCAATGCCCCACCTCTTCCCCCACCTGCTCCTGGAACTCAAGCTCCACCACCCCCTCCACCTCCACCACCTCCACCAGTTTGTGCCTCCATGCCTGGGATGCCTCCACCACCACCTCCTCCTCTGGGGTTGGCCACGCTGATATCCTCCACAATCCAACTCATATTGCCTTTTGGCCTCAAACCCAAGAAGGAATTCAAGCCAGAGACTTCCATTAAGCGCCTCAATTGGTCAAAGGTAACATTTTCTGTACCGTTAATAACTTTTCTTTAGTCTTTAACTTCAGTTAAATCTTTACAGGACAGAATTCGCCTTTGGTGCTCAAATATGGTGGCGACAGCAGCATAAAAGGACAGATGTTTGTGAAGTAACCAAAGAAAACTTTCCTGCCAAGTGTCATTACAGCAAATGTTGCTCTGTTGTGAAGGATCACCCTTTACTGTACGACTGCCTGCTCTGGTTTCTTGGAAGATGTTGCAGCACGATGTCTTTAGAGTTGTGTTAGTTTATAACATTACGATTAATATTTAATATTTGTCCTTTTTGCCACCATTATACAGATTTTTTTAAAGAACCCACCATATGCTTCATTTCATTCAAAACCTGTTTGTAATTAGCCATTAGGAGGACACGGTAGATTTTTTTGAACAGCTGCTTGAGAAACTGCCACCATACAAAATTATGGCTCTTGACCTAAGACTTTTATCACTCATTAACAAGAGTTTTGCAGCTCAGGAAGCCAAAGACAAGACAACTGGTGCACCATGGGAACATGTCAGAGGGGAAGAACGTAGCAGCACATGTTCGCTTAATCAGACACGTGGTTGGACACATGGGTTAATCACTTCCACTAAGAGGCTGCTCTTCAGGCTTATGTTCAGTCAGTTACTGAGCATTTGATTTCTTTGTACATGTCCTCATGGAGCAGATTTGAAGAGTTGTTATTGGCTCAGGTATTTGGCAGGAGTGTGAGGTCTGTTCATTAGCACAGCTGGTCTCATTGATTACCCTTTCGGTCTTTACCTCAACAAGAAGACTCCATTAAACCGATCATCCCACAATGTTCTGCTAGCTCCAAATGTTACCATATAGGGATGTTAATTTTGTTTATTTTTTCTAACTGACAACCAACGCTTGTTAACTGATTATTAACCGTTAACTGACAAGACTATTTTAAATTAGAATTGAATAAAATTAGAAAGGATAAGTCTCTGTGACCTATTGAAAACACTAACATTTGTTTCCCGGGGATTCATTTTACATGTGCAGAAAACGAGAGGAAGAAAAACATAATCAAGTTTGGCTATATATATGTATATAATTAACGGTTAATTTTTGTGCTGTATGAAAGGAAACCAGATTAGGGGTTCACCGATCAAGATCGGCCGATCATTAATGCGCATCTCGTCAGTGAAGCCGGTTCTCTAATCAGCAGTAAATTCCCTCAGATGCATGATTTCACATAGAGCAGCTGTTACTACACAGAGCCGTTGTTAACTGACTAGCTGCGCAAATAAACGCTGATAATGAAAGTGGATTTGGGCAGCTAGTCAGTTAACAAAGGCTGACACATGATGTAGCCCAGCAGTTCCCAATTCTAGTGCTTGCGCACATATTTTGCATGCCTCACTTAGTTATCAGTTATTAAGTTTAAGTTATTAGTTACTTAGTTATTGTGTTCCTGTGGCTCAAGTGGTAGAGCATTGCGTTAGCAGCGCAAGGTTGTGGGTTCGAGTCCCTGGGAACACATGTTAGGTAAAAAAAATGTTAGCCCAAATGCACTGTAAGTCGCTTTAGACAAAAGCGTCTGCTAAATGCATAAATGTAATTTTATTTTAATTTATCACAACCGAATAGGATGACCAACTTGTTCGATGTGAGCTACGTGAATGAAATGTGTTCCTATCGATATGATCCCTACAAGGTGTTCATTGCTCCCTTATCCCCGAGCAGAAGTTAACTTCGCTTTGCGTTCAGGGTGCATGGCTTTGGACAGCGATTGCAGGCAGGGTGGGACGTTCGCTTTCAGTGCTATCAGGCTAATGTTAGCATTTTCCAAGATCTCCTATTGCACCTTTAAGCTTTGCAGCCTTGACAAGGCAGCCTGTTCATTATCATCATAAAATACAGTCAGTCAAACATGAAAAAAAAAACAAAAAAATAACACTGCTCAGTTATCACAGTACTGCCATGATGTTAAGCAAAACATTTTGTTTTTATGAAGATTATTGGAACACGAAGTAGGCTACGTAATAAATAATAATTTGCCATTTGAAATCAATTGTGAATACGGAAACATTTGATTTTGTGTCAAATGAGAGACCCAACGTTGGTTTCAGTTTCGTTTTAGCCTAAAATTAATTCGTTTTGGCTTGTTGTTTATATTGCTATAGCTTCTTATATTTTTAATTCTTGTTCTTTTCTTAATACTGTTAATTGAAAGGCTTTGTTGTGGAGTCAGGGAAACTAAAATAGCCTAGCTATGTTTATAGTGTTTATAATAATGTTTGTCAACATTTTGTGTGGATATTATGCCTATTTCTGAATGAAATGATAAACTGCGACAGATTAGATCTTAGAACAGCACTAAAACACTGTTTGTAGTCTTTACTTTCTTATGAATGAAACAAAAAATAAAAGTCATTTACTCATCCTCATGTAGTGATAAACCTGTATGAGTTTCTTCTGTTGAGCATAAAAGAATATATTTGTGAAACAATCTAGGTAACCAAACAGTTGACTGTAGCCATTGACTTCCATAGTATAGTGCTACTTTTGTTTCTTTACTTTCTTCCTTCTTTCCTTTTGTTACTTTTCATTTCATTTGGTTCCTCCTTTCTTTATTTCCTTCCGTGCTACTTTTTTCACTAATTTGTTTTTGTTGCTTTTTCCCCCTTAAATGATGATCACCAGTTTGTGCTCCCTCAGTGCAGTGCTTCATGGCTGTTTTAGGCGTGCATGTGTGAGTGCGTGTGTGTGGCCTGTGTGTGGTGCTGTGTGACTGGAGATCTCGGCCCTGTGTTTTCATGTACTGAGACGACTGAGATTGAGCCTCTCCAGGGCTGCATTAAGATGTCACATACACTGACATGTAAGAGAACAAAATAAAGAGCAGCGATAGAACACAGTATGAATATTTGAATAGGTTTCCTCTTTACTTTTTCATAAACCACCTCACTGTTTGGATGCATCATGTTGCCTAGCAGCTCCAGCATCCTGACCTCCCATGATGTGTAGGGCTGTCAACGAATATTCTAAATTCGAATATGTATTCGAATAGTTTTTAAAAAACGAATTTCGAAGGTGAAAATTAATATTCGAATAAAAGAAAAATGTGGAAAAAAAGGCCCGTGGTAGTAGAGGCGTGGTTGTCTGCTTTGCGAGTGCCTGAGGGTTCAGGGACAGGTCACAGCCTCACAGGAGTCGCACTGTCTGGCACAGCATCACTGCTGAAAGTTGACGCGTCTTCATGGAAGATGCCAGCAAGTGCAGAGCCCAACTCGACCGCAGCAGAGAAAATGAGGTAAAATTGTTGACCCGCGAGATTGTTGTATGCAAGCTGTTTAAGATACAGTTAGCATACCATTCGACCACTAGCAACATGGTGTACAAATGTGCACCCAAATGAGCATGGCATAATGTGTGGAACTCCAGCTAAACAGTCACGTCTTGACACTTAACGTTACTTTGCATCGCCCGCCGCAAGCACTTTGTCTGCAAAACGACAAGAGGCCATAACGGATAATTTCGTTCATTTTTAAGGACATGAGACCGATCGGTATCGCGGATGGGGCACGCTTCGGGGAGTTCTGTCAAGCAATGGATCCGAGGTTTGATTATTTATCGTTTCATGTCAAGGAAAAGTTCCATGTTTACCACAGCACAGCTCACTCGGAGCATTCAATGTCAGTTCTATATGCTGTAAAACTTAAATTAATATTAATAATATTTGTTTCAATCACTGAGTGAAGCCTGCTATATTTGGGACAACAGTCGCGACCTTAATTTGCTTGCACAAAAATGTGTTTGTTCATTTAAACCATTATGCGCAGAGAACGTGAGGGTGAGAGAGCGTGAGGTCTGCAGTCTTGGCCATTAGTTCATTTCCTTGTTTTTGTCTAGGTAATACGTTGTCATATATGTTTAAACTTAAATAGACTATCTATACAAGTAGTTATGTCTCTTTGTATTATTTTTGCCTGTTATTGACGTAATGCGCGTCATTGACAACATGCGCAACCAGATGTTCGAATAGTTCGAATATTCGTGTATTTTTTAGAGGGAATATTCGAATGTCAATTTTGAGCAATTTTGACAGCCCTAATGATGTGTCATGATGATGTCAGGCCATGATTATATATATTTTCTTTCTTTGTTTTCTGTTTCTGTGCAGATCTCACCCCAGGAGATGTCCGAGAACTGTTTTTGGGTCATCGCCAAAGAGGACCGTTACGAGAATGAGGACCTGCTGTCCAGGCTCGCCATCACCTTCAGCACACTGAGAGCTGGTAAGTCAATGTTAACGCTTCTGTGTAGTCACTGGATAAATACTGTACTGCAGTCGCATAATCAACATTTCTTAGATGGTCAGCACTTTTGTTTTTTAGAACCTTGGGCCTTTCTAGCCATTGTGAAGTATAAGAAGGACAGATACTACTGCTTCAAAACATAAGAGAAGCTAACCATGAATTTTTCCTGTGTAGCACCTGTTGCTCTGCATATC
Source organism: Carassius carassius (assembly GCF_963082965.1). Classification (NCBI taxonomy): domain Eukaryota; kingdom Metazoa; phylum Chordata; class Actinopteri; order Cypriniformes; family Cyprinidae; genus Carassius; species Carassius carassius. The sequence goes on from NC_081792.1 coordinate 22,823,513, forward strand.
TTTCTAAACAATTGCACTGTTAGAAACAGATTGCTGACGCTTTCGCTTCAGTCTGACCTTCACACTTTGTGGCTCATTTCAGCTCATATTGTTTAGTTAATGTTTCATAATATAAAACAGCTCTACAAAGAGGCTGATTTTGAAGAATGGGACAGCACAAAACTATATTAGAACCTAACTGCAAATAAAGAACTCCATAGATATCATCATAAAAGCCTGTTTAATTTTAAGTTCATGATGTTTTTAGCTTTAAGCTTAAGTTTTGGAATGTTTTATGTTGGTAGTTACATTTTCTTGAGGCATTCAAATGTATTTGAGGAAATTTCTGTCATTGTGTTGTATATGCATTTTTTCTCTCCGTCATGCAGTTTTCTGTGCTTTTTTGGGCTGTTGAGGCTGTGTGGAAAGTACAAGCATATAATGAACCCTATTCAATTGGGAAAATTTTTTTTTTTGCCCCAAGAATCAGCTTTCAAAATATTCTACCTTCATCAGTCGGACTTGTAACTGTCCTTGACTTGACTATGTGAGCTTTAGACACTCACTCACAAACTGATGTCAGAAACGGTTTTATTTTTGATATTCCCTCTAACGGTTTGACAGGACCGTTGCCTGCTACTGTTACTATTGGGTTTCTGTACCGCTACCCACACACAGACACTAAATAAAGGGAAAGGAGTTAGGCACACCAGAAATTGGTTTTGCACCTATAACAAGGTTTTGGATTCAGTCATTTAAACATTAAAACAGCCACAAGATAATTAAGATCCCTCTCCCCCTCTCGCTCTCTAGTCCCTTCCCCTACTGATGATTTATTTACATTTATCTTGTTTTGAACTGCTCCGGCATGTTGCTTTATTTGTTTTTTTTCTTTTCTTTCAATTATTCATATCAGCATTGTCTACCTGTCACTACCTTGCTCCGTATGCAGATATCTCATTCTGTCTTCCGCCTGTCTCAGAACCCACAGGGACGATGTTATGCGACCAAACCTTGAATTATGCACACAGTTCAAGGCGTCTAGCTTCAACAGGGCAAATGGTGAAAGTGTTTTACAAGGTTGTCAGATTATTTAAATTGTGTGTGAGGCAGTTATTTTACATGCTGGCAAATCATACTTTAATTATGCGAACAAGCATCATCCTCAGCCTCATCAGGTAAACAAAGTTCCTCTTCCTCATTGTGACTTTCCACCTCCACACTTTCTTCTAAGCTGTTTTATCTGTCCGTTTTCTTTTCTTTCTTTTGAACTTAAATGAAAAACTTTTTAATGAGTTTCCCTCGAACTCACAACCGGATGCTTTGGAGGGTTTTTTGTTGTAAGAGAAGGCTTTGAACTAAGCGTGTTTCTTTTTATTCTGTGTAATGTCATTCTAGATCACTTTAACTGAGATGACCAAAGTAGAACAATGTGCCAGAGAGACTCTACAGTACACACAGATAGTAAATACGATAAATTCAGTGTGACTTTACAGTACGACAACTGGTTGTTAAGACAACGGCTAACCAGTGGCAGCCAGAAAACTGTATGGATAAGAACAAATTTTTTTTTTTTTTTTTTTTTTGGTTTAACATCTTTACATCAACAGTAATAATAATAAAACTTTTATATTTGGAAGGTGGTCCCTTGTTGGCATATCATTGTTTTAGTCTTTGATATCAGAATGCTTGAAAAAAAAACAGCTTTTGAAGACATTGATTATAGTAAGTGTTAGATATGCCAAGTGGTTATTAGCTATGTGTTAATTGCAATACTTCTGCTTTGCACAAGATTGACCTGCTTTGCTTTTACTAACAGCTCCGTCTAGGTTCGAGTTCTTAGATGGGTGTTATAGACTGGCTCTGCCTCTCAACCCGAAGCAGGATTTGGTCCTGTCAGTCATATGCTCTCCAGTCCTTGAGAAATGAAGACAACCTGTCAGATTCCACTTCACTTTACTTAAGGCCAGAGAACGCCGTGTTCCCTCATGTGGTTACAGAACTCATGACAGCCGGAATCCAGATTTCCTCTGAACAAACCAATCGCACAGCATCTCTGGTCACCCAGGGGCCCATCAGAGTTCTTTCACATCTCACTCGCAGATGGACTCCTCTCCTCTGTCTCCTTTCAATCCTCATCAAGTGTGTTTGGGAGCTGCAGCGAGTGCTTTTGTTTCAGTTTTATTTATTCATTGCTTATCTTTAAGGAGCAGAAGCTAACGTCTTCAATCCTCGCGTCAGGATAGCATCCGAAAGGACGGTGTACTACTCGCTGCTCTTCATCCCGTTTCTCAAGCTCTTAATTTCCCTTAAGCGCACTGACATCTGGAGCCCAATTAAACATTAACCAGTAGAATCAAGACTTCTACTTAATATAAAATATTTATTTTCTGCTCGCTGTTCTCTGCTGTTGCTGTGCTGGCCATTGTTATTTTACAGTGTGAAATCTGATAAAGTCCTGCTATTTTGCCTCATACTCTTCCCGTCAAAGCAGCACATGCAGGAAACAATCACCAGCAGCGGCTTAATAGAGCGAGCTTGCCCTGCCTCTGACTTTCATCAGCCCTCTATCACAATGATCTAGGCCATTGTTGGACCACTGAGTGATTGCTGGAATTGAGCCAACACACAAAAACATGCCCTGCAATCTGCTGGCCTGATACTACCATATGCAGTTTTTCACAACTTGCTAAATTATCCATCAGTCAGAAAGCTCTTTGTCTTTCTCATTGCCATTGGCAGTTTGAGTACAGGGTGTCCAAGGAACCATAGTAGAAGAGTGCAGGAAGAATCTGTATGAGAAAAAATATTGTGGAAGTTGTTATATTTGGTCACTCACTTGACCAACTTCATGTTTTAATAGTTTTATATAATGTTATAAGTTTTTTTTTCCGTTTTTTTGGACAACTTTTTCCTCTTTAAAAGGAACATAGGGTTTGTTCTTTGATACTGATATTTTGATCCAGACATTCATTGACTTCAGCTAGAATCTGAACACAATTCCACTTTCTAAAAGAACTTTTGAAATAGTTTACACTATTGTTCAAAATGTAGTTCAGTTTTTTAAAGCAATGAATACTTTCATTTATCTAGGATGCATTAAATTAATTGAAAATTACAATAAAGACTTCTACATTTATACAGCAAAAAATCTAAAACTGTTATTTTAAAACTCTGTAAAAAAGTTTCAGAACACTGCTAATAATAAAAAGAAATGTTTCCTGAGCAGCAAATCAGCATAGTAAAATGGTTTCTGTTAGGATCATGTGGCATTTTAAAATATATTTAAAAATAACAATTATTTTAAACATTTAAGTTTTTGTAACAAATTTTAACATTATTCTTTTAACATTTCACAATATTATTATTTTTTTGCTGTTTTTGATCGAATAAATGCAGCTTTGGTGAACATAAGAGACTTCTTAAAAAAAAAACAACAACAAAAAAAACACTTTGGAAGGGTTGTATATAACCAATACTATTGAACAAGTTTTCCAAGCTGTTCACTCCGCATACTAGCTTAGCCATTAGCCGATTAGCTTGCTAGCTTAGCCTATGTTTAATAATGTTTTCTTACTGATTGGGCATTTTTTTTGACCAGGCATTATAAACCACATGTGGTCGACTCAACTCGACAGGCAAACCGAATTGTTCATGACACTAGTAATTTTTAGAAAATGTTGTCTTTTGAACTATAAGAATTGATTATGAATGCGTTTTAAGCTTATTTTGAAAACGTTTGATTTCTCAGTTGAATCCTTATTGGTATATACTACTGCCAAAATCTATACAATAACAGTGTCAATTCAACTGTTCAGTGTTCAAAGATTTCTCAGTCACAGTCATTTAACAAGTAGGGTAGATACAATTATTCCCAAACACCAGAATAACTATAATAAAATGTAAGAATGTTTGTCAGACCAAGACATTAAAAAAGCTAAAGAAATGTATTATATGGTCCTCTTATAGGGCTTTTATTGGCTGAACCTCCTATTGCTTCATTTGTATTAAATAGACACCATGCTATCACCGCTTTGCAGGATTGTAAAGTATTATATTTTAGTATTGTATTGCACCATACTGCTGTGTCATACAGTAGAAAAGAATTGTTTAGAAAAGAACAACATCGATCCTGCACACAAAAAGGAAACAAACCATTTGACGTGAAAATAAATAAATGCAAGATCCAGCGCTATTATTTATGATGCTGAAAATGCTGTTATTAAAGCAGACAAACAAGCGTTTTGGTGAACTTTTTCATTATAAATCTGACACTTCTCTATTTATTTATTCTTTGTGTTTATCTGAAGTTTAATTTTTTTCCCCCGAAATAATAGAAAGAAGACGAGAGTGCAAGTGTTTTTAACAGTATGATTTTTGCTGCTTTTAATGACTAGTTATTTTCTTGGAATATTGTGAGTTCTGAGGCGAGCGTGTCCCTCTTGTCAGATGACTCTGCCGCGTCCCCATTGACTTGAATGAGTGAGGGAGCAGGTGTGAGTGTGTGAGCTATGTGTGATTTTTTTATGTATGTCATCTGTCATGCTTGCTTAGTGTGTGAGTGCAGGTGTTGTAGCCTCTATGAGAAGGTAACATCTGCAGGGGCCAAATCTCTCCTCCACCTACCCCTCCAGATGTGGCTCTTCCTGTGGGAGCAGGTGCCCAGGCGGTGTTGCTGAGCTGAACGGCTGGTGGGACATCCCAGGGGAGTGCTACTCTGGTGGTGCTATTGTCCTCATAACAACCTACAAAAACTGTCAGATTGTAACCTGAAACAATACTTCACCAGAAGGTGGAAAATAGCCAGTGTTGTGTAATATGACCCTTGGTTCACAAGTTGACAAATTACTGGTGGATGAAATGGTGTGAAATAGATCCAGCTAGTGAGTTGGTATTATTGGTACAATGTCTTCTCCAGGTCATATGGCATAAACATAATTGAGTTTGTTGAGACTGTAATCTAATCCCCAGTCCTTTGTCATGTTCTTAAAGTGATTTCATGTAGGATGGATGCATTTTATTCAGCACATATTTTGTTTTTCTTCTGGGTTCAGTTAATAGGTTGTCACATATTAACTGAAAATGTATAAACCTTATTTAGTTGGTTATATACTGTAGGTTGTAACTTGGCTGTAGTTTTCTGTAAGACAGACTGTTTAAAGAAGACTTATAGTTGGTCCACACAGAATTTGCACCCATATAAAAGGTTCATAGAATTGGAATTCCTCATTCTTAAAACTCTTCCCATTCCTTGTCCTTGCATTTTTGTTTAATAAACATTTTGGCTAATTTTGTTGTGCTTACAGATACCAATAACAGTTCAGTGCTCAATGTTTGCCATATTTAAATAAATTCCACAGACTTTCCTTTAAAAGGAATTAAAGCTTTAGTTGGCCATACGCAGAGATGTGTTGGGAGTGAGATCCACATTTAAATGTTGTGAATCCCTTAAGTTATTGGTCAGACTGTACAGAATAATGTAGAATAGTGATACATGGCAACGTTTTGGTAGAGCTGAAAAAATGATGCATGAACGACAGCAGTTTAACCAATTTAATTAGGGCTGCAACTAACGATTATTTTGATAATCGATTAATCTGTCGATTATTTTTACGATTAATCGATTAATCGGTTTATGTACTTATATTTTAGTTTTTTCCATTTTTTCCCCAAGTAAATTATTAAGAAATGGTCTTTATCCTTCAACATAGATTTTTAAGAGATTTTAACCATTTTGCACTGTCATATCCTCATCAAAAATATACCTGGAGTTGTTTTATTGTGTTAGTAATCCTTTGTCAAACTCTTCTGCAATCAGAACACTGACCCATACGTACTCTAGCAAATTGCACAAGGAGATTTCAAATAATGTTTTCACCATGGCAGTCCTTAGAGCTCCTAAAGTAGTTTAACATCCCGAACAAAGCTTAAGGAATCTTTCAGAACATATTTTCATGAAGAATAAGGATAAAACAGAATAAAATTGCAGTGCATTGTATTTTATTATTTACTGGGAAACAGCTTTATAGCTTTTGCTGTGAAATTGTAAACGATCCTTCGAAAAAAGTGCCAATGGTATGAAACCTGAATGGAACTCACAATTTAAAGTAAAATCCATCAGAAGGTTGTCCAGAAAAAAAAATTGGACACACACAAAAAACCTGCTGTGTGAAAAAGAGCAGTGAATACTTAAAAAAAGTGCATTTCAAATATCTTTAAACATTTACCTCTCTCCTTCAGTCATAATTAGGCTGCACGACTGAATTATGAACTGGTTAACGACAAAATGATCACATAACATGTTTGTAAAGCTTTAAATGTTAACTGTTAAAAAGCAATGTTATCAGCTTTTACGACTAAACATTTGCAAACAACATTGTACTGGAGAATCTGCACAAATGAAAGTCTTAGGGGCCGTTCACAAATCGCGCCTAAAAACGCTAGGCGAAGCGCTTTCTCCTTTTTTCCAATGCGCTTGGGTAGAAGCGCCCCTGAGGCGCCTGCCTTTGCTAAGCAACCATGACGTGCTCTCTGCTTGAAGACGCGGAAATTTCAGCAAAGGATAAATGGATTTGCAGCTCAAAAAATTGCTTGCAGTAGCTCTACTACTAAATTTATTTCAAAATGGAAATTCATATACAACTATGATCAGCTGTTCCTTTCATCTTGACTGAGCTTTTAACGTTGTTACGGGAATGGATGAAGCTGATTGGTTAGTTCTTGTCACATGACCCGCGGTGCGCTTGCGGCATTCTGAAAAGTTGAAATGTTTTAACTCGATGCGGTGTTGGAAATAACGAACATGAGCGCGCAAAAGACGCGATATGTGAACGTCCCCTTAAACAGTTCAGTAGTGCAGAGTTTACAGGTTACTCTTCTTTTTTTGAAGGCTCAAAGTAAAGTACTCTCACATCACGCTGAATGCTGCAGAGACGCTGTTCGGGAAGCACGTGACATAAAACGAGGCCAGCTATTGGCTATTCGCTACTTCTCCTGCTGTACTGGCTGAGTAAAACCTCCGGTGGCTCATTACTGCCACACTTTGGTCACCGCAGATTTGAAATATGCACGAAATGAGCCGCTTACGGCAAATAAAAGTTATTTAGCAACGAATCGATGACTAAATTAGTTGACAACTATTTTAATAATCGATTTTAATCGATTAAATCGATTCGTTGTTTCAGCTCTAAATTTAATATTAAAATGTTGTAGGAGTTTGTGTTAAGTGTTCAATTAATGTTTTGTTTTGTTTTAGTATTATTACTATTTATCAGCAGTTTGATATTGGTTTCCCTGATTACATTGATTCAATGCAATTGTCACAGCTTGAATAACTAAGTCTGTGTTTACAGAATAGGATTAAGCAATCAGAAGAGAAGCCACAGTTGTATTTAGCTGCAGTGTTTATGTGGACATAGGTAATGGAGATAGATACATACACACTGCAAATATAACAGTAATGGATAAAAGCCTTGATTTTATCACCCTGGTCTAGATACAGATTAAGCCTGCAGTCCTCTATTTCTTTAACCACACACTTATCCCTTCATTTCACATAAACGTGCTTAAGGGTTATGCTCATCTCCCTGATGTGTCTTAGAATCTGCCCACAAAGTAAATTCCTGTTCAGATATAAAGCTTGGCATGGCTAAGCTGGCATTCACGGCATACTTCACACTTTTGCATTCTTCCGCTGTTTGAAGAATGTGTTACTGTGTGAGGATGAGATAAACATGGAGTTAGCACAGAAAAACACACCTTCGCTTACACTGCTCCCACTCTGGATTCTCAGTGATCACTAAACCCAGACTGAAACAAATGATTGTAACTGGGCGGTTAGGGTGAACAAGAGCTCAAAGATTGTGCAGAGTTTGCATGGCTTTTACTGAGGTCAGGTTCCCCCGATGATGGCCCTCTCACAACCATCCTGAAAAAGATTATGGGATGTGGAGGAAGAATTGGGGATGAGGAGGAGAGAACCTGCAGGTCTACACAAATCTACACTGAATGGATTTTTGTAGCCATATGTTCATAGAAAAGGAAAATTTGGATTTCTGCCAAATTTCACACAGAAAAGCACACACACAGTCAAAAACCACTGAGTCTTTACATGAGAATTTATGTGCAAATTGCAGGTTTGCATGAAGAAAAAAAGAGTCTTTCAAGATCAATCAGGATCAGGAATATACCTCATATAGTGCTCATTTAACACTCACTAAATGATTCCAGAATGATAGTATAGGCATATTTGCTTCCTAATGTGTGTATGTGTGTAGTTGCTGTTGTTAGGCACAGAGCTTGGTTCCCAAGATCAGAGAGATGACGCATGTCTGTCTCTTTCATCATCCCTTTATTCTTAGCCTGTTTCAGCATCTTTTTTTCATCTGTATTGAGCTATTTTACTGTTCTTTTCCATGAAACCTTTCAATGTTTGAGTGATTCTGGGTTATTTTTTTTTCTTTCTATAAATTCAGATTAGTCATAACAATCTCAGTGTAATTAAAAATGAAATTGAATACTATTTCTTTGTGAAAATTGTTTCTACGCTGTTTGTTTATTTCAGTGTTACGTTCAAAAGATTGAGGTCAGTAAGATGTTTGATAAAGACATTTAAAATATTTCAATTGAATTCTGTTCTTTGAACAGTATTTTGAAAAAAAAAAGTATCAGTTTAATATAAGCAGCAGCACAGAACTTTTCAACATTGATAATATGAAAATCTTCTTGAGCAACAAATCAGCATATAAGAATGATTTCTGAAGGATCATGTGACACTAAAAACTGGAGTAATGATTGCTGGAAATTCATTTTTTGCCATCACAGGAATGAATTACTGATTAAAAAAAATTTAAATAGAAAAGTTATTTTAAATTGTAACGATACTTTACAACATTACTGCTTTTACTGTATTTTTGATCAAATGGTGAGCATAAGAGACATCTTTAAAACCATTATAAAATCTTATCAACCTCAAACTTTTGAATGGTAATATAAGTGTATGATAAGCTCAACATGCTGGAAAAGCTAACTTGCTATCATTGTTTTGCTAGTACTAAGTTTTCCCTCTATGTTCCTTGATTTCTTTGCAAAACATTACTTGTTATTGGTTTTACATAATTGCTATTGCAATCACGTGTATACTAGTTAAAACATGAAAGCATAGCTTGCACTTCTTCCTCGTCTTGCTCTTTAAGTCTCTCTTTGCACACCTTTACACTCATGTTGTTGTTAATTTGCATTAATCTCCACATCTTTCTCTCCCTCTCCTCTTCCTTCCTACTTTCTTTTTGAGACTTGCTGGCTGAGAGTTCAGTTCTAATGCAGTCTGAAGAGACATATGATTGAACATTTTCTTTATATGGACACACTCACACACCTGCGTTTCTGTAAGCCTGTAATTACAGGCATTTGGCCCACAAAACTGGTAGAAGACACTTACAGACTCGGTTGAGATGCATTTAGGCGAAAGAAAGCTGAATGTCACACTTTCAATTTAAATTAATTGAATTGTTGATGCATGCTGCCTACATATGTGAAAACACCTTGTTAACATGCACAAGGGCACCTGTCATTAGTCCTGTAATTTAGTGTTCATTTTGTTTCTTACATATACTCTTGTGTTTTACAGAATATGTAGTGATAATTGCATAGATCTTACACTACTGAGTGCCATTAAATTACACTGTGTGTGTGATTTAATTTAATTGTGAACCCCTTCACCTCAGATTAACCAGCACCATCTAAAACCCATGAGAGAGAATCATGACTATAGTGCATGCGGTGACAGAGGGTAAAATAGCACAATTAAAGTATTTGATTAAGAAATGGTATTCACCAGTTGACTAAAACTCATCATGCACTCATGGTCTCAAAACCAGATGCAGAAAATGTATTATTATTATTATTTTTATTATTATTATTATTATTTCTCTTTAGGTAACAGAAATTTTCAGTACTTATAGAAAAACTGCAGTTTAACATTGAATATTGGAAATACTGATTGTGGTGAGGGAATGCAGTTGGTAAAAATGTGAATTTACATATTGTTGTGATGCACAAAGACATTGGCTAGTCTTAACTGTTCATGAGATATAGTACATGACCTGTGCAAACAGCTGCTCTTATGTCTGGTTTTCCAGTGGACTGATCTGTGGCCTCTGCCACAGGGAAGAAGGTCAAAGAGGTTGTGGCCAATGTGTGTGGTGTCCCAGATGATTTTTCTTGCCCATTGTCTCATTCTAGAGGGGTATAAATCCTGGATAGGCGGGCAAGAGTGCAACAGTTATCCTCTTAGCAGTCCTGGTTGTCCATGTAGCCCTCTATTGTCCAGTTTGGTAGCGGTCATAGGGTTGGGTACGGAAACCTGGTTACCTATGTAACCGGCCGGTATGAACCGAACCAAATCTGAACACAGATTTTGGTGCATCATTTCGGTGCCTCTTAAATGTCTGAGCTATCGATTGAAATATTTTTCCTGGCATTCCGAAATGTATGCAAGAAGCATGGGCGTCGCTAGGCTTTTTTAGCGGGGCTATAGCCTTTAGCTCCATAAACTGTATACAAATTCAGTCGCCTCAGAGTCCCTTGAATTTCATATGAAAATGGCGGCAGACCTGTCGTCTCCCCGTCAGCGCATTCTTCAATCTGCAGGAGCAGCGCGAGCGGACTCGGACACAAACAGGCAATGTTCAAACAGGACTTTGTCATAAATACAATTTACAAAAGGTCACGAGGGAGCAATCGGTTTCCCATCTACTGTAAAGTTTTCTAAATCCAGAAGAACTGTGGTCCCATCTCCAAGACGCTTGAAGAAACCGTCCTGCAAATCTGCCTGACAAAACAATGTGCAAGTGAACCTGGACAAAATCTGTTTTAAATGCAAAGGCTGGTCACACCAAATATTGATTTGATTTAGTTAATAGAAGTTCATTAATAAATAAAATCCATTTATGACTATTTTTTAAGCATCCTTATTTGACAGCATATTTACACAAGTGCCTAAAGCTTCTCAGAGTACTGTAGCATTGGAGGAAGGTTTCTCAAAATGTCTTGAAGATGTTGCTACAGTTCTTCTGGATTTAGTTGGTCTCAGTTTCATCTGTTTCTTCATGTAATATCGGACAGATTTGATGATGGTGAGATAAGATCTCCATGTGGAGCACCCGCTGTTGTGTGGTTTTGTATTAAACAATGATCCCGATCTTGAAATACATTTATTAGCCTTGGAGCAAGGGAATCTTGGGAAATTTATAGCATCCAAGGAGCGTGTGAATGCTATGTATTTATTTTAAATATATATTTTTTAAAGTTCTTTAATGTAATCCATAGTTTTTTTTTTTTTTTTTAGCCTTTGTTTTAATTTTTTGACTATATGGTCACTATGATGGTCTGTAAGTAGTACTGAATCTGCAGCTCTTATGGCAGGTTGAGTTTCTGGTAAAGGTAATGTATCTTCTGTTGGTCCTTTTTGGGCCTTTGAGTGATTGTAGAGTACATGCACTTTTTTATGTTTAGGTATTGTTTTTCATTATATTTATGAACAATATAAATGTATCTATATAAATCTATCTTTCTGTTTGTCTTATGTTTGTTTATTGATGTAGTGCCCCAACCCAGCACCTCTGCTTTTGCCATATAAACTCTAATAGTTTCTAGAAGCTCCTATAACGGTGTTCACTTGCATGGTCTTCTCATACAGCATTATCGGATTTAGTGAGGTGCCAGCTTTTGTTTCATATGGAGGCTGCTTGCGTGTCCATGACTAGTACTGTTTATTTGAGAGAGGAGCATGTGATGAGGGTCTGTAATGATGGACATAAGTGCAGAGTGTGGGCAGGCGAGAATGGATGGATAAAGGAGGGTATTAGTTCTCACAGAGTAGTTTTTGTTCTATTAGAGAGACGGTGAAAAAAAAAAGAGGAATGAGGTTTTACCACTGATACGACTGACTGCCCTCAGCCTATACAAGATTTGTCCCTTACTGCTCACATAGCACTGTTAGCTGTGTGCTTGAGGAATAAAAGTGTGCACATGTGTTTCTACTTCTAAATTTTGTTTAACCCTTATTCTGCCATTATACAGTTCTTTTTATGTGTATCATGTTTTGATAATGCTTAAGCAGTGCAGCTATATAGTTTTGACAAGACTTGTGTGTTCGTTTGTGTTTTTGTGTCTGTTTATTGATATGAAAACTGTTTTGTGGTTCTTGTCATGGAATAAGATATTGTGATATTCTGTGGAGTCAAATTGTGACTTTTAGAAGTCAAAATTTCTTCCTTGGTCGAAGATTATTTGTTGAAAATAAGATGTACCATATTTACTTATAACCAGAATGTAACAACAAAATGATGAATAATGAGAGTGAAAAATGAGAAACTTTACACAGAAGATGGCAGCAGCAAAAAACAACCAGTTTAATTCTAAGGGGGGTGGAAAGTGTCTGAAACTAAGTTGTAAAACTTAATTATGACTCTTTTTTTTTTCTTTGCTTAAACTTTAACTTAGTGAATCTTGAAGTAAAGAAAAATAAAATAACTGGTATAACCCATTAAATGTTAATACTTAATAGCGTGTGTACTTTCTTTTTCTCTAGAGTTTGTAGTTAATGATAAAAAAGGAAAATCGATACATAATTTTATTTTTGGGTGCTTTGATAGAACTGCTCTCTTAATAGCTGAGATGATAAAATATTAAGCATGTTAAAACATTATTTAAAAGTTAATCTTGGGTCATGACGCTGCGGCTGTCCAAATGCTGCAGCTTTAATATTTCATAGTTACCTGCGGAGGAGGAATATGAGAGAGCTTACCAAATCTTTAACCTCATTTTATTTGTCGTTTTTTTTCCCCTCAATAGTCATTAATCTATCCAAAAACAAGGCTGAATACGTAACATGTAGGCCTATATTTCAAACTTGTATTGTAATAAGCAAACAATAGACTTTATCCTTCATTTCTGTCACTTTAGTCTAGCAGGTTATTTAAGAGTGTTGTTACTTGTATCTATCTTTTATAAAAAAAAAAATTACCACCATTGAACAATTTTGATCATCCCACATGCTTTTGTCTCAGTTTCTGATGCTCTTTCTCTTAGTGATTTAATTAACGTATTATTGGAATGAAAAATTTACATTTCTACTGCCAAAACAAAAACTGATGAGACAGTAGTCATAAAGTTATTCTGGCGAGCTGAATTTTTACATTTTCTGAAGAAAATGTGAGTGGTTTTTACACATGCATGTGTACACATGACTGTCGTGTGTTGTGGGTGGTGGCAGACAATGTTTTCTAGCGTTCAGAAAGAACTCGAAGCACCACAATTGGATTGGAACAGCATGCAGGGGTCTTGAGAGACTTTTTTTCAAATTTGGACTACAGTTAATGTGACATGGCTTGCATAAAAACAAAGCGCTCATGGTGGGACGCTCGGATAACAACTGCCAAAGTTGTCTGAGTGTGTATGTGTGCAGGGCAGTTGTGGTGCTTCAATGAGAATGCATGCAAAGATACAACTTCGCAAAGAGGATGCATATGTATAAAAATGTATACTAGATATTTTATGTTTAACAGGAAAGGCTGTTGATTTCCATTTTCTATGCTCATTAAAATGAAATGCGCCCTTTCCACTCTGTAAATTATGACGCTCTGCCAAGTTACTGTTGCGAACACGTACGCACACTTGCACACACTCATCTCGACCTCAGATAATTATTAGAATTCGCCTCAGCATGTGTCATCTTGTGTATAAATGGAAAATATTAATGTGTACTTTTCTGCTTTTCTTGTCTTTTCTCTTTTTATGTAATTTTTCAGTCTTTCATTTGCTGTAATTTCATGCTCGTCTCTTCTGATAGACATGGAAGCTGTATATTCTAAGGGAGTAAGAGGCACTTACTCTTTATTCAAGTGTCAATTGCTATATATATATATATATATATATATATATATATATATATATATATATATATATATATATATACTGGATGAAAACTCATTTTAAACCTTTTTAACATCTGTCTGTAATCTGTCTGTCTAAAAGTCTTTCGGTGCATGTTATGATACCAACTGCAGTTTCGAGAATAGAGTCTGAGCTCCAAAAGCTCCCTAACCATACTTCGGTCTTTCTCTGTGTCCATTCTGGACTAGAAAAATGTGTGCTGTCAGTCGTTTCTGTTTGGAGGCTCAGCTCTGGTGCTTGGGAGTGAACGAAAGGATGATTTGTGGTGACTTGTCTCTCCCAACTCTACCAAAAAACAAAACAGAAGTACTTCTATCACTTACAGAATATGATTTATCTTTTCGAGTGGCTCTCAGAAATGCATTTTGAGATTTGATTTTCTTTCAGCCTACCATTCATTTTCTTTTTTTGGGGGATATTTAAGTGTGGTTTATCGTGGTCAACTTAAAATCTTAAAACCTATTTAAGAACTGTTTTCAACATTGATAATGAGAAATCTTTCTTGAGAACCAAATAAGCATATTTAAATGTTTTCTGAAGGCTGAAAATTCAACTTTACAATAACAGGAATAAATTACAGAACATTTTAAAATAGAAAACCCTTTTTTTAATTATAATATTTTGCAATATTATTGTTTCACTGCACTTTTTGAGCAAATAAATGTAGCCTCAGTGAGTATAAGAGACTTCTTTCAAAAACATTTAAAGAATCATAATGTTAAATAATGCAGCTTATGGTAACAATAAATACTGATTAATAGGGCTGTGAATCTTTGGCAAGGCAGCGATTCGATTACGATTCATAGGTTTTCGATTCGATTCAATAACGATTTTTGCAAATTTAGAACGATTCAATTCGATTCGATTCACAATTAAATTCGATTCGATTATAACGATTCGATTCTGCATTCTTTAAGTGCATTCACGAGATTATTTAAATGCTTCTACTAAATTATTTAAATACTTAGTCAGGGGGCAAATTACAGTAGCATTTATGGTTAGAGAACCATAGGTTAGAAAAAAAAAAACCTTTTGTCCATTGTTAAATGCTAGTTTAATGATGCGACATGGCATACGTAAAAATGTATGTAAGCCAAGTTTTTAAAAAAGAGATTAAAGAGTATTATGTATAAGCTAACATTTTGTCACACCAGGAGCGTAGCCATAATTTCAGAAGTGACAGAAATGTCAAATACAATAATTTTATGTATGTAGCCTATATAATAATTATTATAATTATTATTATTTTTTTTTTTTACAAGGAATTATCTTCTTTTTTAATTACTTTTAATTAGCTGTAATAAATCAAATACACTGCTGGACAATAATCAATCATTTGTAATATATATTTTTTTTTCCTAATGGCAATTTTATGATTGTTTTATATACTAGGCTGCATTTAATTAGCAATTATTTAAATTTTCTGCACAGAATAAGGTAGAAAATATACTTTATAGTTTCTGTACTGTAATAAATGTCAATTAGCACTGCATCATTCATAAATTGTTTGTGGTTTTTTTTTAGTTTCATCAGTTCATTCTGCTTTTATTCAGTTTAGCTGCAGATATAGCCTGGCACGTCTATGAGAGCGAGATCGCTTCTCTTTCAGTGTGAAAACGTCTTCATCTCTATTGAACTTTTCCTCTCCATCAGCAAATGATTCTGAGAGAAAACGTGCCCGATGTATGTTTGCTAATGAAACAAACGCTACTTTCATGCATCTGATTATCAGATAAATCTCGCGCTCTTATTTCAAGGTCGTTGTTAATGCTGTGGTTAATTTTAAAAGTTTCCTTCGTATATTCGGTTCATCCGCATTGTTTAAACACATTTATCATTCAATGGATCTGTGCGTATGATTTAGACACTTACATTTCTGCTCCGTCCATGCAATAAACACAGCTGTCGACGGCTCTGGTAACTCCGTCGGTAAGATGCAGAGAGCCATTGACAAACTACAGAAAAGTAAAACTACTTCACGTTAGCATTACTGGCCACGAGTCCTATAGATCACACGTCAGCTGCGTCAGAGACGAACGGAGCGCGAGCGTAATCCTGTGACAGTCAGGCGGTAAACAGTGGAGCGCGTGAAGGACAGATAAGAGGCGCGATTCACGAACACTCTTCAAGGTCTCCATTAATTCGTGCGTGTAGTAATTTAATGTGTATACATTTTGAAAGCATTGAATCACTATAGAAATCGCGATTCATTCGATTCTTAGCATTTTGAATCAATTACTGTCCAAGATTGGCGATTCACGATTCAAAAATCATGTTTCAAGATCGATGCATATGAATCAACAGGGTTTGTAATCGATGCATCGAGAAAACGAGTGAATCGTTACACCCCTACTGATTAATGAAGCATTGCAATTGAGATTCATCAAGATGCATTTAACTGTCCTCGAACTTGACTTTTAGACTTTATAGGTAGAGGCTCAAACAAATATGATTGATTTCTGGGATAAAGATGGTCATAATCTCCACATCACCCATTTAGCACTTTCCTGATCAGTTCCCAATAGATAAATCCAGTTCGAAATACATTTCCCCCCATTTATTAATATATTCCATTTCCTGCAAAAATGTCCCATTAAAATATGTAATATAAAATGGCTTGCAAGTGTAATTTAATGTTGGTTAAATACTTGCAGTAGCAGCTGCTCTAAGTCTCCAGTCTGCTTTATCCCGTCATCCACCTAATTATCAGAAACATAACTATCAGAGCACGTAAGGATGGGAACAAGAACGGGAGATAAAGGAGGTGGGTGTTATTCTCGTCTTAGAAGATTTCTTATTGAAACTCCACACACGCTTTCTGTTTCTCTATACTGCAATCCTGTGACATTATCGGTGACTGCAACATATAACAGAAAAGCTACATTAGCTTATTTTTTTTTGCCTTCGATTAAATCTCATATCTCTCATAAAGCAATTTTCTCATAAAACACAGATAATACATGACCGGGAAAGTCTCCAGCAGAGAGAATGGTCTGTGCATTATGGATGCATTGACTCCGCTTGGCCTTCTCTCTCTGAGGAATAGAATTAAACTTGTGTCCCATAGCTCATAGCAGTTCAAAGGCTGAAAAACACATTGGTATGAATAGAGAGGGTGTTTGTGATCCAATCAAAGCAGTACATCACCTTGACAAGGGCACTAGTCGGGTCCCTATACCCACATGCACAAAGACAATGACGCATACTCTTACCCCCCCGAATATCTAATAAAAATGGAATAAAATGAAACCACTGATATTATGAACACAGTGCCGTTGACTTGGGAACCAAACGTGAAGCCTATCTGGAAGTGATCTACATTATAAACATTTCCCACCTTCAAGGTTGTATGTTTGGATTTGGAATACAGCCATTCATGTTCCTGAAAAGCATTTAAATCTCTCTTAATGCTCATTTGGGAGGTTTTCTTTGTATTATGACTGTACATTTATTCAGCCGATAGACCTTGACCTTGTGTAAATGAGGACTATTTCCTCTGAACTCAAACATTGATGAAGGCAGTTGTGTTTCTGTGAATTGAGAGTTGGTAACAATCAATTCCAAACAGAAGAGGAAAAGCATCCCTCTTCGGAGAGGTAGAACTTTTTAACATTCTCTTCAGGGAAACGACAGGTCTGAGATAATGCTCATTGTGGCTCGTTCCTCCAAAGCACTGGTCTCATTTTCTGCTCCCTGAGGTGTCTTTTGCTGATAGAGATCTTCAATGCTGTCTGCTATGATATACTCAGCGTGGGACAATGAGACCGCCATTTCAAACGCCTTTGATCAGATAAAAACATTGTTTTTTCTTGTGTTTTCCCTGTATTTTTGGCTTGCTGATTGTCTTCATATGGCTATTTTATTTATCGCAATCATTTGGGGTGAAAAATACGGGTTTATTTTAGTTGCGTGGGAATTTTTGTCTTCATAGAAGGCTGATATGTGGGAGAGGCTGCCTTCTGTACAACACTGTTAATCTCACCAAGGAGAGATACATAGGCAGAGATGGAGACTCTTCCACCCTCCAAAAATGTAAAGCACACCTCAGGGGATCTGAGGAGGCCATTCATCATGTAGACGCTGAACAAAGAATTCCGTATGTGAAATGTTCATCATTATTTGTATTAGGGCTGGGATAAACGATTATTTTTTAAACGATTAATATAGCGATTATTTTTTCGGTGCATCGATTAATCTAACAATTAATTTTTCTGACCGATTTGATTTCGATTATCTCCCCATTAATTGACTACTAACAATTTATACATGTTGATTTACATATCTGAATGAAAAAAACATCAATTCCTTAACATTGCAATATATGTTTATTGCTCTTAAAATTACAAAATAAAAGACTGACTAAGAATGCATTACTTTGCACTTGTATAGAGATAGCATTCAATAAAACCTTGAAACCTTGAAAACACATAGCTTACTGAAACAAGCTTACTGAACACATAGGGCCTAGCTTACTGAAAAAAGAAGTTCTTTCAGATGAAAATAACAACTTGATGTCTAGTATTCAATAAAAAAGGTCACCCAAAATACTTGTTTAGAGCAATTGAAAGAATACAGTATGTAAATGTAAACTTGAGGGCTTTAAGCTAATACAGAGAGTGCTTTTCAAAAAAAAATAAAAAATTAACAGTGGGAGCCAGCAGCAAATCTCCGAATGCTCCACGTGAAACTTTGGCGTTCCGCCCTTTTTCTATCGTGTCTAATGATTTTGGTTTATATGCACAAGGGAGGGAGAGAGCAAGAAGCGCTTGTGTTGTTTAAAGACTGTGAGTGCGCGAGCGAGCGTGAAACTTTGGTGTTTCGCCCTTTTTCTATCGTGTTTAATGATTTTGGTTTATATGCACAAGGGAGGGAGAGAGCAAGAAGCGCTTGTGTTGTTTAAAGACTGTGAGTGCGCGAGCGAGCGTGAAACTTTGGTGTTTCGCCCTTTTTCTATCGTGTTTAATGATTTTGGTTTATATGCACAAGGGAGAGAGAGAGCAAGAAGCGCTCGTGTTGTTTGAAGACTGTGAGTGCGTGCGCAGCCGGGGCTCTCTCTCGTACGCGCCCTGTCACTGTCACTCACTGATCAAATAAGGCTTTGACAGCCGCCAAAAAAAAAGATCAATGCAGAAAAACCCCTGGATTGGTTATATAACGTTGGACAGAATGTTGATCCGGCCATCGCGTATATTCAGCGCACATAAGGTTAACGTTTTGCAAACGTTTTTTAGAGAAATAAAAACAGGTCGACGAATCGATGCGCATATTTTGCGTCGACGTATTTTTTGCGTCGACGTCATCGATGACCTCGACGCGTTGTCCCAGCCCTAATTTGTATACCTGCCATGCTCATTTTTTAGGCTTGAAGCCACCTTCAGCCCCTTCAAAGGTAACAAAAGCTGTGTAAGTGTTGAAAGCGTGTATTCCAGGTGTAGCATCAATGTTAGCATTACTCATACTTCAGGTGGATTTGTACAAGCCCCTGTACAGAAATGAATGACACTGAAATCTGTTATGCAGAAGTATACAGTTACTAAGTTTTGGTAAATTATAATACTGGCAACAAATAAATAAAATCATGTAGTTTTGTATTTCAGCAGGTCCTCAAGCAGTTTCTCTTTTTTTGCTTTAACCCCTTTTTAGTATTTATTAATATTTTGAATTATCTTTTGTTTTTTCTATTATAATCTTAGTTTTATAAATTGTATGTGCTTTTGCGTTTTCATTCATTTTATTTTATTTCTTTTTTATTTTGTAACTAGTACTTCAACTTCAACTTCTTTTTCATCTAATATTTAAGTATTATTTTACTGCAGCTTTATTTCAATAAATGAAAACTATTTTTAATAGTTTTAGTTCTCAGTTACTATACTGGTCAAAGTCTTTTTATTATTGCAGGTAAATGAGAAATGTATGTGCAATATTTAAACTTTTGTAAATTTTAAAATATTGTAGAGGGTTTTTTTGTTGTTGTATAACTGCATGCAACATGTCAAATTGTCTCTTCAGATTTTTTGAGGTACAGACATGACAAACATATTTTAAATAATGTGAGTTTTGTGGAGAAGTGTACTGTTACTTTGTAAGCTATATTTACTTGGCAGATGATAAAACAGGCTAAAAAATCCCATAGATTTGGTTTATACAATGAAAGTGAATGTCCAATCGATATCGCTTTTGTTTTCCACTGAATAAAGTAAGTCTTGCAGGTAAATGGCAAAATTTCAGTTTTAACTGAATAAAAATGCATTTAAGTGCAATAGTCAAACTGTGTCAATAAGCACAAAATATTGCTTTTATTTTGCCCTGTGATTGCATTTAGCATGTTACACTGACTCCTATCTTTCTTCTGATTGCTTGGGCTCCCAGATGGCATTTTAAGAGTAAGGGCAGGTCGGCACAAGTTAATCAGTCTGGCTTGGCCTGCAGGTTATCACTCTAATCGTGAATTAAAGAGAGGCTAATGATGCAGTACTGGCTGGTTCCTGATCCCTGCTTTTTTTAATACCATCCCCAGAGATGCTAAAGACATTGTAATTTTCTCAGCACAGTTTACTGAGCATTTGTTTTAGCACAGGTACAGAGGTGAAGGATTGTGTTTGTTCAAGAGGCCACACTGAAGATACCAGAAGAATATTGCCTTATATCACCCAGGTCAAGTTGCTTCTGAGAGTTCTTGCAACATTTTGACTTGAAAATTGTGCGACACTAAATATAAGCCACGTCTTTTGTGCTGTTCAGTAACCTTAGTTTGAAACATGGCACCAGGGTGGCTTGTCTAGTCCCAGAGATTATATATATCCACCCTGCACTGTCTATGAGGGTAAATTAGAGCTTTTTAATAGCCTTTTAACTGAATTACACACTGCAGACAGACAACCGGCTAACTCACTTAGCTCCCAGCTCAGAGTTTTTATTTTAGTATAAAGCATGACAGTCCATATGGCTACCTGCTTCTAACCAACAAGCCCTCTCTCTTTTTCTCTCTCTTTTATTGCATGTCCTGCTGTCTGCTTGCTGGAATAGAAGCCAAAGGTCAGTTTGCTTTTTGCTTGCTCTTTCCATTTCTCTCTCTTTTCATTTTGTTTTTTTGCTCTGTCTTTTAACACACGACACTGGTCCAATGAGTCATTCATTGACGTTTCCTCATTTGCCATTTGAAGTGCACTCAATTCTCACATCTTTCCCACAGGCCAGCCATGTACCAGCCATTATGGTGGGGCCTCTGACTAATTTTATTAGCTTGTGTTTAAATGTCAAAAGGCTCTTTTTTTTTTCTTTTTTCTAGCACATCAGTTTAAGAGCTCACATCATTGTTTACACTCACAACCTTTTTCCGAGGTCAGCAGGGGTTTTGATAGATGCGCATGCGCACTCGTGTCCATGCTTATTTGTGTGAGCATGAGAGATTAGAGTGGACAGATATTTCACACATTCATAGTCATAGTTAAATTTAACGATAGATCCATCTTGGCTTTCATGACAGATGGTTTCCCACCGGTCATTCGGTCCACAGACCGAACACAGCTGCATCTTTTCTTGTCTTCTTGTACCTGCAGGTGCCTGTTTTCTCCCTCATTTCCTGTCAGTTCTGTGATGAGTGTTTATGACCAGAGTAAATCGGCAGCCACTCTGGTGTTGTGCCAGCTCTCTCAAGCTGTAGGCACACAAGTCATTTAAATGTCAAACTGGCCCCATCGTGGCACAACCACCATGTCCTTTCTGTCAGCACTGGGTTTACAAGGGGCTGTGTGTGTGAATGGCACCGTCCACTCCTCCTGCTCAGTTCCTGTTTATGATTTTCTTAAATGGGATTTTGTACAATACCATTTTTCCTTTCTATTTTCTTTTTTTGTTAGTTGGACACAATGTAGAGCAGGTTTGTGCAATAAGTGTGCTTTTGGTACTTTATATTTGTATCATATCATTATGCTACCACATTGAATAATGGGATATGTTCACTACCGTTCAAACGTGTGAGACAAAGTGATGTCGAGTCGTGCACCTTCACCCTAGAGTTTACAGTACATCAAATACAGGTGGGCTGCACATCCATTCAGATGAACTGAGAAATATATCACAGATCGCTTGACTGAGAGTGAGACTCTGAAGCACTCAGTCACTGTGTTCGGCGAGTAAAAATATATCCATGCTTAACTTATACTTAGCATCCAACTCACACACTGGAGAGTAAAGTTTGAGAATTCATTAGCCAGTGGCAAATATTAGACATCATTTAGTCGCCCAGAGTGAAGATTTAGTCGCATAGGTGAGTGATTTACTCGCAGTGTAGAGGGTTGCCGAGTGAGAATGGAAGGCATTATTAATGTAATATTATGTGCTTTGTACTGCAATATATGAGACATGAGGTAAACTGACAGCATTGCATTTAACTCTCCATCAACACCATCTCTCATTGTGTTGCTGGTTAGCCTCTGGTCTGCCTGTGCGCATTCATGTGTTCTCTTTCAAGCATACGTTTCGGTGTCTCACTATGGGATACGCCCCTTCCGCGTATTCCTCAGAAGCCCAATTCCATTACGCCAGCCCCAATTGGCTGGCAGACATGGCGTTGCGTCAGGGAGTGGCTCCCTCCTCTTGGTATAAAAGGAGCGACGCAACGTCATTACGACATTCAAAAACCTCTTCTCGCTTCACACCAGAAGCCTACCCAACTCTGATAGCTATCAAGTACTCTCCATGCTGGTTGCTGGCTAATCATTCTGGTACTATTTGGCAGAGCGACAGTGGATCTGTTCGCGTCGCAGGGCAATGCTCAATGCCCTCTGTTCTTCTCTCTGAAGGATCAGAGCGCGCCTCTGGGAATAGATGCACTGGCGCATGAGTGGCCTCGCGTTCTCCTATACGAATTCTCACCAATTGTGTTGATATCTCCAGCCCTTCATAGAGTGAGGGAGGAGGGCCTGAGAATGATACTGGTAGCTCCGCGGTGGCCAGGGAAATTCTGGCTGGCGGAGATCATACATATGCTGTATGCAGAGCCATGGTCCCTGCCACTGGGTAGGGATCTTCTGTCACAGGTGGGAGGGGAGATATTTCATCCTCATCCAGAGCGCCTGGCACTGTGGGCCTGGCCAGTGAGTGGTTAAATATGAATGCGGCTGGTCTGCCAGAGAGTGTTATTAGAACTATACAGAATTCTAGGGCCCTGTCCACTCGTTCACTCTATGAATGTAAATGGGGCGTGTTTGATCGTTGGTGCACGTCTAGACACGTAATTCCCTTTCAGTGTTCAGTGGTAGTGATCCTATCATTTCTTCAGGATATGATAGATCAGGGTAAAGCATTCTCGACAATAAAGGTGTTTCTGGCCGCTATATCTGCCTGTCATGTAGGTTTAAATAACAAAACTGTGGGGCAGCACCCGTTGGTGTGCCGGTTTATGAAGGGTGCGCGTCGCGCTTTGCCAGTCTCAAAACCGATCTCTCCGTCATGGGATCTGTTTCTGGTGCTTGATGCACTTTCAGTGACTCCATTTGAGCCACTGGACAAAGCTGACCTGAAATTATTGTCGTTTAAGACGGCACTGCTGTTAGCTTTGGCTTCAGCGAAGCGCATAAGTGAAATTCATGCACTTTCTGTGAATTCAGCGTGTACGCAGTTTATGCCAGGGGATGCAGGGGTGTTTTTGAAACCTAATCCTGCTTTTATGCCAAAAGTGGTCAATTCTATTGTTCCTATCAAGTTAAGAGCCTTTAACCCACCGCCTTTTGCTTCAGCAGAACAGCAAAGGCTGAATACGTTATGTCCGGTGCGTGCTTTATGCATTTACATGGAGAGGACTAAAGGATTCAGAGAGAATGATCAGCTGTTTGTGTCTTGGGTGAAGCCGCGTATGGGGAAGCTGATTACTAAACAGCGTTTATCCCACTGGATAGTGGAGACAATTTCTCTTGCATATTCCAGTAAGGGTCTTACGCCTCCGTCTGGTTTACGTGCTCATTCAACAAGAGGAATGTCGACGACATGGGACCTCTTTAAAGGAGTTACATTACAAGATATTTGTGATGCGGCGAGTTGGTCCTCACCGCACACATTTGCGAGCTTCTATAAACTCGATGTTACAGCTCAAACGTTTGCACATGCCGTTTTGAGCGTTGGAACTTAAGTGCTAATTACCCCAGTAACAGTTCTTTGGTTGGCAGGAGACTTCGAGACAGGCTATCTGGCAATATGGGAGTTAGGATATCCCATAGTGAGACACCGAAACGTATGCTTGAAAGAGAACAATAGGATATTTGCATAACCCCGGTTCTCTGATAGCATTAAGTGAGTTGTCTCACTAGATCACCCTCCTTGCTGTGTGAAGCGAGGAAGAGGTGTGCTTGTTTTGAATGTCGCAATGACGTTGCGTCGCTCCTTTTATACCGAGAGGAGGGAGCCACTCCCTGACGCAGCGTCATGTCAGCCAGCCAATTGGGGCTGGCGTAATGGAATTCGGAAGGGGCGTATCCCATAGTGAGACACCTCACTTAATGCTATCAGAGAACCGGGGTTACGCAAGTAACCTATTGTTTTGGAGGAGGCGTAGCTATGCAGAGTGATTTGCAGGGAGGGTGGGATCTTATGCTTTCAAATCTAGCTTGCTATTGCTAGCCTTTCCGAAATGGCCTACCTTAGCTTTAATAAGTGTTCATTTTGCAAAAAAAAAATAAAATCAAAAATTCTTACTTACTCCAAACTTTTGAAAATTAATGTGCTGTAGTTTTGTCACGTTAGCCTGTTGTCTTAAAAAATAATAATTAATTGAATTTTGTGGCAAGATTTATAGCCAGTTTAGGTTATTCCATATCAACGGTTTACAGGTTGTTTACATCCTAAATTATACAATCATCAGCCACAATTTAAACATTATCATGACCAATTCCAATTTATTTCCCCCATGATTGAGTAATTGGCATGCCCCCAGTTTGAAAAGTCAGTAGTCATTTATGCTTATCTCGTAAATATGATCATTCTGACAAGATTTAACCTGGTAACAACCCACAAATAGAAACCACCCACAAACTATAATCTATACAGTTTTTGAAGCCTTCTTTCTCTTCATGCTGTTTTAGTGCTAATCTGAGAACACTTTATTGGTTTGAAGGATTGTTCTGGTTTGCAGATACTTGGTCTAAATCAGAATAAGCGAGCTGAATATGAATTGGAATAAGTTTCATGCTTTGTAAAATCAATATTGAACTTTGAGATTTCTGATAGATGGCTACATTTTCAAACGGTATTAAGAAGATCTGTTTTTTTGCAAATCAGAGGGTTTCACCATAGAGAATTGGACAGAAAACCGATCAAGCATGCTAATGTAAAGTATTTGAACTGCAAAATTGTGTTTGAGGGTTCCAGTATTGTGTGCACTTCAATACCGCTGAAGGCCTCTTGTACAAGGTCAGATTGAAGAAACTGTATTTCTCTGGATCGGGGAAGACAAGGCCGGTTATTTCACAAATATTGTGTTTTTATCATTACATGAACTGGCATGAAGACCTTGAAACAAGGCTGCTCACTCAGAGGTTTGTCAGTGGCATTCTATCTTCGAAGTCAGACTCTTTCTGCTTATGTAGTGATTGCTTAACCCACTCAATCACATTTTCTATCTCACATATTGCTCATATTCAATTGTTCAGTTGGCTTATTTGCTTCATTTGTAGGGATGGACAATAAACAATGTTTTGACTGTTGTTTCTGCCACATATTAGATGATTGCCATTTCAGGTGTTTAATAAAAGGCTTTAGACTATTAAGACTTAGTAGTCTTTAAATGTGTATGTTTTAAATCATAAATGTTTGTTATATTATAGCGTTTTATATTATATTAATGTTTCGTAGTGTGTATATATATATATATATATATATATATATATATATATTTAATATATAATACTTTGAAATACTTTGCTTTATATTATATATTCTCTTATTTAAAATATATATTTATTTTTCGGATGGGGCTTTTTCAAATTAGTCTTATTATTATTATTATTATTATAAAATTATATAAAATAACATTAAAAAGTATTTAATAATTTGATTTAGTTTATTCTTTTTTATACGCTTTTTTTAATATAAATTATAGTTTTATATTATTTTAAATAGCGTTATGACCCAAAGCTTTTGAATTAAAAAAAGAATTTCTAATATATATATATATATATATATATATATATATATATATATATATATATCTGTATATCTGTATATATATATCTGTATATATATCTGTACTGTATATATATATATATATATATATATACAGTACAGACCAAAAGTTTGGACACACCTTCTCATTCAAAGAGTTTTCTTTATTTTCATGACTATGAAAATTGTAGAGTCACACTGAAGGCATCAAGGGCTATTTGACCAAGAAGGAGAGTGATGGGTGCTGCGCCAGATGACCTGGCCTCCACAGTCACCGGACCTGAACCCAATCGAGATGGTTTAGGGGTGAGCTGGACCGCAGACAGAAGGCAAAAGGGCCAACAAGTGCTAAGCATCTCTCGGGGAACTCCTTCAAGACTGTTGGAAGATCATTTCAGGTGACTACCTCTTGAAGCTCATCAAGAGAATGCCAAGAGTGAGCAAAGCAGAAATCAAAGCAAAAGGTGGCTACTTTGAAGAACCTAGAATATGACATGTTTTCAGTTGTTTCACACTTTTTTATGTATATAATTCCATATATAATTCCATGTTTTAATTCATAGTTATGATGCCTTCAGTGTGTATCTACAATTTTCATAGTCATGAAAATAAAGAAAACTTTTTGAATGAGAAGGTGTGTCCAAACTTTTGGTCTGTACTGTATATAATCCCCCCCCCCCCCACTCCTGGCGCACACCACTACAAGACAAGTTGAGAGACAGACAGCAAGAGAGAGGAAGTCGTCTTGTTCTCCTTCATTAAATCTCAATCAAAGAAATGCATTGCTGCTTTCAGTTTTTTGATAATTAGCTTCACACGCCTTTCAGACTGAATCTGAGTGACGGGGTGGCCAAGAGAAGGCAACAGCATCTGTTTATATTTGTGCCATTCAGACAGTTTTTAAAAGCCATTTTAGAGAGCCCCGCATGAGGCCAAATTTTTGGCACAGTTGGATGAAGACAGACAAATGTTAAAGCTGGCATGGAAAAAAAACCTAGAAAGCCTGATCAGAGTGCCACTGTAGAGAAGGACAGGACCACTAACAGAGAAACATCACTCATTCACACGAACTGTGCAGTTTGTTCTACTTTGTGGAACAGGTGTCATACCGAGTTTTTGATTAAAAATCAGACAAATACAGATATATAGCAAATATGGCTTTTCAAAACACTACTTTAGTGAAAGCCCATTTTGTTTTTGCTTTATTGGATTTTTTTTTGGAAGTTTTCTAATGGATAAACTGTTCTTTTTCCATTCTGCTAGCACTGATATTTTTCTCGTTTTTGAGTTTATTTCAAGGGAGCATGGATATCACATAAATTCAGTGCATAATCACACCCCTACACTGTGACATCAATTTCCACCCATCTGTGGAAGAAGGGAGATTGATTCTAAAGGATAAGTGTAGCTTGTTGATGCTTTTAAAAGAGGACAAGGCCGGTGTAAACAGAGGGAGAAACTAACTGAAGTCTTGGGAAGCCTACAGTCTATAAAGTCACAAATCTTTGGAAAATGCTGTGATCTCTTGCTGTCTCCAGGGAGCCCCTTCCAGAATTTTTTCAGTAAAATAAAAACAGAATGCTCAAAGGCATCTTTTTGTGTGAAAGACACAGGACATAACAGGAGGATATGGCAGAGGGGAGAACTGGTGAAAGTTCCTAAGTTTTTGTCAGAGAGCTGAAATCTGTCAACCTCAGAGGCCCATCATCAATCACTGCACTTCTGCACTGCAGTCCTTTTGAGCTCCACTTACTCCGGCCTTACAGTATCAAGCTGTCACGCAACATGACTGAACCCTACTCAAACAACAAGCATTCAGGATGATCGAAATGGGTCGTCTGAAATAGAGAGCCCTATGAAAGCATGCTCTCACATCTTGTATAGGTGATTACGCTCTTAAGCTTTTAGTCCACTATAGATGATACATCAATGTGGTTTTTAAAACATCGGTCTCTGCGCAGTTTGATGTCTTAACATTCCTCAAGTTGGTACATGAAAGCATTTTAGTGAAAATATCGAGGCTGTGAAATTGTGGATGTGTAAATGTCTGGATAATTTTGATTCAATGCACATTTTTGCAGCTCTCGAAAGAGGCTGTCAGTCATAATTCATCTGGTGAGTTACTACATACTCAGCTCACTCATTCCAACTTGTATGGTTTATGTGCAACCCAGTTTAACAGACAATTACATGAAAACCATCACCACTAATGCTCTTTTATTTCAAAGCGTGTTTCTCTTTTGTTAGTGACCTGCGTCCCGATGCTGTTGGATACTTCTCTGGAGCAGGACCTCTTTCTATCAACCCACGGCAGAGACTTGGCAACCTCCAGCGATTTTTATCACTGTCAGCTTGAATGCCCTTTAACAGTAGATCGACATGATCAAAATATTCAGGACTCAACCATGAGACTTTATGGTCGCTTGTAGTTACGAAACTACGGTGAAGACCTTATCAATCAGAAAGAGCAAACGTCTCACCTGTGCCTCCAGGCTTTGCTGTGGACTCTCACAGATAATGATTGCTATGAAATTTCTGTGGATTTCCCCCCACTCCATGTCACACTTAACCATGACATTTAATTTCACCTGGGAAGCCAGATAATGGAATTGTTTATTAGATGGACGCACCAAGATGGATTTCTGAGGGGGCAGGGATTTTAAGACTTGTCCCCTTCTCCTACTCTCCTGGAAGCCTCGAAATTGGTTGCTGTTGAATAGCCTTCCTATCTTTCATTTCCCTTTGGCTTGGCGGGATGTGGAACTGCATCCCTAAAGCAGCATCAGAGAGGCTTCACACTGAACTGCCTAACTCTTGCACACCTCTGCTCATGACGACTGTGCCATTAGCACTCCCTGCGCATATGACTCACCGTTTCAAGGTCAACCTCAAAGCACCTTGGAGGGAAAAGAATAGGAGGATTTAGCATTTTTTGAAAAATGAAGGGCAATACTAAAATGCTGTTTCTTGTCTCTGCTCCTTCCAGACAGAAGATATACAGGATTTTCATATTTTAGATTTTCCAGAAAGCGATTCACCTTTGTTCTTTAAAATGATTGTTGATTTTGAGGACTGGGTGAAGAATAGAGTGGCAGGCCTTTTTTGCTCTCTGATTTTTGGACTAGTGCTCACACTAAGCGCATAAAAATGAACTGTTATTTATGTATTTCAACTCAAAATTCACCCCTGGCTCTCTTTGCATCTCATTACATTCATATTTTGATCAAGGATGCCTCAAAACATTTTATTTGCTTCGGCTTTTAGTAAAAATGAAATTTTTTCTGAAAAAATCTTCACCTCTGCCACAGCTTAGATTGTGGAGAGTGTATTTAAATCACACTAAATGCTTTTCTCTGGTGTAGATTGTCATTACAGAGATGTAAAACGTCCCGAGTCAAACCATTTACACCCCCAAACTAACCACAACGGCAGAACAGAAGACAGATGAAATTTGCACATCCTCTTTCTTGTTTTTCGTGTAGTGTGCTGTATGATTTTGTTTCATAGAAGAGAAAGATGATAGATTGAAAAGTGTAATTTCACACAACCCAGTTCTTGCATCCTCCCTCCTAGTGCGCTTGGGGTTTGGCGTGGCTGCTTGTGCTCACCGCTGTGATCACCACCCTTGATTGTCGAGAGCAGCTCACCCTTGTTTGCCATACACACCTGCACACATCACCAACTGTGGAGTGTGGATATATGCTAATTATAGATAGATAGATAGATAGATAGATAGATAGTTTTATTTATCTGAGTGCTGATCCTTTGTTCCAATTTACTGCTAATGGTGCCATCTCAATGTTAGCAGATGGTAATTTTAATCTAATCAATGGCTGCTTCTGTATTATTTGTTAATTTAGCCAAGTGTTGTGACTGTAATTGCCTCATCATACATTGTAGGAGAAGTTTATCAGGGATCTGATAGCAAGCATTTGTGTAGCGGTGTGATTAGAGGGTTTCGTTCTGCCCGGTTGTTGCATTTACCTTTGGTACAGCGTATCTTATCATGTTAATTGGATCACTGAAGACTGATGAGCACTTCAGTGGACGCTGTGCGGCCATCCCCTACGCCCTCCAATTGAGAAGCGCAGGCTTAATGGAGGAGAAACGAACAGCCCATTATTAGAGGCATCCACTCAGCCTCGTTTACGCCACTCTTTCTCTCTGCCTCATCTGCCTCAGCTCTTTTCAAGCCCTGCTAATTGTGTAGATGTGTGTTATTCAGGTCAGGCAACTAGGACATGATATTCTATCCAGATGACACTGGTGTCCTTTAAGAGAGAAGGGGAATGGAGGCCTTATTTTCATTCTCAGTGAAATCATGTTTAGTCCATATTGTATTCATGGACTTGCTGTTTATGTACATCAAGCACAGGCTATATGAGCAATATCACACAAGTAACTGTGTGATATGGCATGTAAAACCCTCTTGTGTTGAACTATTTCCTTCTGCCGCAGATTCAAATCTCAAGTTGACAGTTTAACAGCTGAGCCCACGCCTCCATTAATAATTCAAAAACATCACATTAGATCTAATAATGAAGGAATGTTGAATTGCTTTATTTAAAGCTTATTGTAAGCTTATTGTATCACAATATACAATATTGGATATTGTATATTGTATCTTATTGTATTAAAAGCTCTCTATATTATGTAAAGTATTATGAGAGAGGGATGGACAGAGATTGTGATTACATGCTCCTGATTCAACATTCATTCTTCAGCTCATTATCACATTCAGAGTAAAACATAAGTTTATATGTCAGCTGAGATATCTTTGTCATACTATCCTTTCATTTAAGGGTGATTTCTGATGACAGCGCTGCTCAGTGCATTTGTTGGCTGCATCTTACAAGGTGTTGTTGACAGTAAATATGACTAACTTGTTTACAACAGTGTTTCAGTCTCTTTTAATATAAAAGTCTTTACTGTGGACTAACTCATAAAAACACTCTTTTGTCGCCATCTTGAATAATGGTTGAATAATGTAATTTATTACCATCACGAACACACAAAGGTTTCCCAATATACTAAATACTATTATTAAATAGTGCTATTATTTATATAATGTATTATTGTTTGAATAATAATATTTAATAAACAACAGCAGCCATCATAACAGTTGCTAGGCAATTCAGTCAAAAGTACGAAGGCATCGCTCTGATATACAGCATTAAAGTGCCTCGATTTTTAAGGTTCCTAATATTGTTTTGGGAGTTTCCTACAATAAGTTTACATGCATGCAAGGTCAAACACTCAACCACTTGATTAGAAAATATAAACATCACTTAATTATACTTTTACGGATGAATTCA
This sequence comes from Carassius carassius, assembly GCF_963082965.1. Taxonomy (NCBI): domain Eukaryota; kingdom Metazoa; phylum Chordata; class Actinopteri; order Cypriniformes; family Cyprinidae; genus Carassius; species Carassius carassius. The sequence goes on from NC_081792.1 coordinate 22,854,919, forward strand.
GTAGAGCCAGCTGGTTCAGATAAATTGTATTGAGTCATCTTTCAAGAGCATGCATTTTGAGAATCCTTTGTTGAAATTCCTGAGTAAAATGACAGGAACACAAAAAAAGATTGGGGTTGTACTTCTGTGGTACAGTGGGATTTATTTTAACCACTGATTCTTTGCAGCCTCATCATTCAGAGCTAAAAAACCTTTCACAGTGTAGGAAACAGCATCTTCTCAACATGTTTACCACACAAATAATCTACAGTGTTTGAGGCTGGGTCAAGTATTCAGCCTCAGCCAAAACTATATAGAAGACTGCCCGTTAGATCTACCCAAAACTAATTATATCTGTTTATATATGTTTAAGCACTATATAGACATCAGAGCCAGCAGCAAATTCCATAAGATTCTGGCCAAGGTAAGGCTGCTTTCGGCAGGTTTATGGCCACTGATGCCCTGGAGCTGACATCTCCGAAAACTTAGAAGCAAATAGACATTATCAGTATTAACAAATTGCATATTTGAAGTCAAAACAAGTACATTCTCGCCTAAAAGTTTCTTGAAACTACATTCTGTGACAAAATCAGTATCATTTATTATTTACTTATTGTGAGAAATACCACAAGCAGTGATACAAGCAGAGAAAGGATTGCAGTGCAGTTATCAGTAGAATATTGCACTCCTCTCAGCCAATCTGATTCAAGGACCAGAAAGAACCGTTGTATAAAATGAAATGAGCCACACTTGGAGCAGTTTCATTCACTCCATGATTTGTTTCTCTCTCTCTCTCTCTCTCTCTCTCTCTCTCTCTCTATCTCTCTATCTATGCTGGTAATCCTGCGTCTAACCACCATAATATCCAACATGTATAACAAAATACATTTCCACTGTTTTCCAGATCACCATGAAATCAAGTACAAGGTTACTGCAGCAAACACGCATAAATTCTCCCACTGGATGTAATTTTCAATAGAATAGAATAGAAAAAATTCTCGAAAGGTTTTTACACTGTATATAATATTATATTAAAATATACTATATTATAATGTAAAATATCATTTGTATATTTAATAAAAAAAAATTCACAGCAGCTGATTTCATATATATCTGGATATATTTTTACATTTCAGATATTTTATGTTGTATTTATTATATTTGTGTTTTGTAAATAAAATATATATACCTACATTAGGTACTTTTTGAACCATTATAAAACCTTCTGCTGTATTTGTTTGCAAGCTGTTTATTTCCGTATTTTTCCTGAACGAACAGTGGGTGTCACCATGATGGCTCACCACTTTTGCTGTTTTCCATGTCCGGTCTCATTAAATAAACATTGTAGGAGCTACAAGTTCAGAGGGAGTCATAAGCATCTGTGATGAATGACCGAGTCTAATGTGAGATCAGATTTAATATGTGCTGATGTTAAGATTTTTGAAAGAAAATATACATACAATAATATAAATGTACATGTGAAATATACATATAAATGGCCAGCATATTAGAGATGCGTGTTAGATATTTGGAGTATCTTTTGATTTAGTTGTCTTAGTGTTGTGTTCAGTTGCATAAAACTGACCAAATTTGTGTTTCTCTTCTTGCAGTTGAACTATTAAAAAGTTGTGTGCCCAGACAGCACCGCCCCTCCAATCCTCGCCTTAATAATGCAGTTTGAAGTATTTGTTAATTTGTGTTTAATCACAGCAGGGTGTGAAACTCAGAGTAGTTGTAAGACAGTGTGGCCCCTCAGATTCTTTCCTTATTAATCAGCCTGTCAGACACTAACGCCCTGGTCGATGCAGTGACGGCCCACCAGAGTGGCCAGGGATTAAAACACTTCCACACACTCTCTCAGCACTCCGTCAACATGTGCCATAATGTTCCACAAGACCACCGCTGCTTCAGGGGCCGTCACACTTATGACTAATGGGTAATGAAGTCCTTAAGAGCCCCTGGAGTGAGCACTGCTGTCATAACTCTCTCCTGAGTGATTGGACTACAACCCTTCAAGCATTTTATCTCTGCCTGTGAAGAATGGTTTGTTTCAAAGTCACTCAAGCAGACATAGCTGGACATCTGAGGCTTTGACCTGACGTTGGCCATTTGCTTGCAGATTATTTTAATCTGCCGCAATCAAAAGGCATCTTAAATATTATTATTTCTGCCACTTGTAATGCATTGGCCATTCCAACCACAGATATTCCACAGATATTAGAGGTTTGTGTCTATTTAAAAAAAACTTTCTCCCTGCAGCTTTCTTTAGAGGAGGGATCACAGCTAAAGACCTTTCAGTGTGTCTGTGTCTCCCAGAAGCATTAGATACACTTTGCTAAGATGGTCACCAGGAAAAGTGCAGCCAAATGACTACCTCTGGCCATAGTCCATCAGCCATTACGTAATCACTGGCATCCAATTAGGAGAGCTGCTCTCAGGTAACATAATAACAGACCTGAGTCCAACTAACAGACAGGGAAGAATCCCAAACAAATAATGAGAGCAACTGAGCTGCAGAGAAAGAAAACGATGCATAAGTTTAAATGGCAGGTGTTAGAGGCATAGTTCTTTCTTTAGCCTTTTTTCTCACTCCAGATGTGACACTAAATTAGTGTCACATCTGTCACATCAACAGCTCATTACACATGATGACATATAGGGTATTGCAGATGATCTCAGCTGTTTGTGAGTGTGTAAGAGAGAGAGATCACTGGGATTCAGCTCATTTTCTTGGTTGGTCGTTGTATATGAAAGTTAAAATGGACTTGCTTTATCAACACCCTCTCATTCATTTGCTGTGTTTGGATGTATGTGTTGAAATTAGCTGCAGAATTACCTCAAATCTACTTTGGCTCTTTTGTGTCGGACCCCAGGGCGATTCAGCCATTCTCACTGTCCGTTCACACGACTGAATAGACCCACACACATACAGTTCTGATCCCACTCTTACACAAACACACTCATGCTGTCTTCCTAAATGTGGCTCCAAAGGTGTTCCCTCTGTTAGGTCACTATAATTTCACAATGCTTGCATTGTGATAGTGTTATCAACCACCAAGCCAAATTTGAATGCTAAAAAATAAAACTCCAAGTTAATAAAATAAGCTGTGAAAATCTTGAAAAAATAAGCAGTATTCTCTGCTCTCAGAGACTGAGAGCAGAGTGTCCGCTGGCGGGGCTAAAACCACGCCCTCTCACGGAAAAGCTAGCATCTCTGTTTAACGGTTAAAAAAAAAAAACTGTTTAATAGTTTAACTCCAGAATTCAGAACAACACACTTCAGAGTCTTTGGAATGTATTTCTGCAATACATCTCAACATTCATCAAAGAATCTTAGATAGAGAGCGAGCGAGAGAAAGTTTACACAAAAATAAACTGCACAAACGTTTTCAACATTGATCATAATAAATGATTCTTGAGCAACACATCAACGCATATTGAATGATTTCTGAAGGATTGTGTGACACTGAAGACTGGAGTAATGATGCTGAAAATTCAGCTTTACCGTCCCATGAATAAATTGCATTTTATAATATATTAAAATAGACAAGTTGTCTAATGTCTCACAAGATTATGGTTTACTTTTTTTTTTTCAAATAAATGCAGTTATAAAATAAATTTTTGGTTCCACAAAGAACCACTCAGTCAAAGGTTCTTTAAAGAACCATCTCTTTCTTACCTTTTTATAATCAGAAGAACCTTCTTTTGCCACAAAGTACCTTTTGTGAAACAGAAAGGTTCTTCAGATGTTAAAGGTTCTTTATGGACCCATTTAGACAAAAAGGTTCTTATTGACCCAAAACCATTGAATAGTAGTTTATATACTTTTGATGTCTTTGTTTTTCTATTTTTTGTTTCTTTAAACTTTTAACCTAATTTTGTTTCATTAATGATTATTCCCTCACTTCTGAATAATTGGTACATTTCAGTTCAAGAACAATTGTTTTCTTTTTTGCTGTGGTTCTATTGCTGCCTCATTTTTTTTTATTGTTTTCAATCATGAGTGTCCATCTTAAATGACAGTCAAATCAAAGAGTGAGTGAGGTTTAAAGGAGGCCTTTTTGCTTTAGTAATCACAGAGAAATGTACTAGTGATGAGAAGAATGATCGTTCCAGCGGAACGGAAAGCAGTTGAGGTCAGGTAAAGAAGAGATTGAAAGATAATTTGTTGCAAATTTTGCACAAAGAGCTGTAGTACTTCGAAACCGGTTGAACTGTGGGTAAAGAACCTAGTTTTTAGTAGACATGGAGGAATAATTTTCCATTTTTGTGTTTTGTCAGGTCACCAGTAATTTAATGTTTTTATATTTCTGGATAGACTTATTTGTGTTAATTACAATTCATTTTTCTTTTGTGTAGGTGTGTGTGTGTGTGTGTGCGCGCACAAAGCAAATGATGGAGTAGAGCAGTGGTTCCCAAACTTTTCCATTCTACGACCCACCTAGACAAGTGTAATCTATTTCACGACCCACCAAAATATATATATATAAAAAAAAATAAGAAAACGATTGACATTACTTTAAGCCTAATCTTAAAAGTTTGATGACAGAAATTAAGTATTTAATAAAAATAAAAAATTTTCACTACTAATATTTCAGTTTTAATTTTTGTTTACAGACGTTAAAATATGTAGTGTCCATAAAAACGTGAAGCAGGCTCACTCTAGTGAACTGTAATCTGCGCTGCTGTGTTTTGTTGCAGAAAATACATTCATGATCTTCCGTTTGTGTCGGCGAGAACGGAGCACAATCCAACACTTATTTAGAAAAGCATGAGAAGCAAAGCAGAGCTATCTAACACAGTTTTGAGATTAAAATAATTGTGAAATTGGTAAAAAATTATAATAAACAGATGTGTCTCATTTTAAATAATAATAAAAAAAATATATTTATTTTTGTGATGGTTAAATAAATGTTCAGCAATATCTTTTTTACATTTGTTTCAATAATAATGAACGAAACTTTATAAAACTGAACGTAACTTTTTCAGAAACTATCAAAAATATGCCATTACAAAAGAAGAAAAACACTATGAAAATGAAAAAAAATTAACTCAGTCGCACAAATTTAACAGGCTCTTCAAATATGCTTCATTCTTTGTTAATGTTTTTCAAAGATTCGTTTTCGCTAATCGTGGATTCTGAATTCATTGCTACAGATTTCGCTTACGTTTCGCAGTTTTTCGTTTGGTGTTTTGACACAAACATCTCATGGGGGTGGTGTTAACAGTGATCTACTCTGATTGGATAGTGAGCTTTTGATGGACAGGTGCTCTCTGACCGGGAAGTACAGACGCCACCCAGTGGCCTCTCTCGTCCTTCACTGTCGTCGCTCCTCTTTTGTATACTTCCTATCTCCTCCGGGGTTCTCGAGACCGGTGAGTGTTGCAGGTGTCGCTCATTTCCCAATCACTCCACGGCTCTCGGCCCCGCCCCACTCGTCACATTCGTGCAGCCCTAGACTGAACTGTGTGAGTGTGTGTGTGTGTTTTTATTGAAACGCAAATTTAGCTGCAGCCAAGTGACTTTGTGTGACCCACCTTGTTCCATTCTGTGACCCACAAGTGGGTCGCGACCCACAGTTTGAAAACCCCTGGAGTAGAGGTCAAAGAGGTTAGCAGGAGTCTTACCCAGCTGTTGATTAGTCAGAGGATCATGGGTAATGGAGCTTAGATTGATGTAGAGTGATAAATGACAAGCATGTGTGTTCTTATGTGTGTGTGGAAGCAAACCGTGAGATTAGACAGTGAATGATCTACTTCTGATCACATGCACCATAATGAAGCTCATTCTCTGTCTTAAAAGCGGAAGCCCCCCCCCCCCCCCCCCCCCAAATTTTCTGATATCCTTTTCTGTTTTCCTCTCTTACTTTCTGTTTGCAGCAGACCCGTAATAAAAGCAGCACAATTTATTTACAACTTGCCGTGTGATGCTCTTACATCAGCAGCTTAATGTAGCGGCTCGTTTAAAATACATTTGCAGCCACGACTTTATTTTGCAAAGATGATTTTTCATCCACGCTTCGTCTTTTCCCTTTTTGCAATGAGGAATTGATAATAGACCTGTTTTCCCTCTCATCCACTTATCTTGCACCCTGATGGAGAGAATGAAATAAAGGGGGAAAACAGGATGAAATGTTTTTTTTTTTTTCCCACTGTGTTTGTTTTTTTGCATGTGGAATATGCATTAATGCTGCAGAGAGAATTTTAGTTCTTTGAGTGAACACAGGGCTCTCGCAGGTTACACTTGCTTTTATCGGACTGCCATGGTAAAAGCAAGAAAGGGAAAAAAAGATTCAAAAACATGTAAATTTAACAAACACAAATATTTCTGAACTCTGTTTAGCATATGCATATGGTTTTTAGATGTGTGTTTGACCTGATTCATTCTGACAACTTTCAGCATTTAAAGGTTTTTCTCACTATTTGTCCTCTCTGTCTGTCTTCTGTCTGGAATCCCAAGTCTCTCCTAATTCAGACCACAAACTGCACATCCTGTTTCGAAGCTAAACTTGCCAAACAAAGAACAGGAAGAGAAGTCTGCATGGGCTGGAAAGAGCAAGCAAATGAAAAGAGAAAAGAGAGAAGACAGGATAGTGTAAGGAGAAACAGAAACCTATGGATGACAGTTGGAGATGGGTGGATAGTGCACAAAGAATCCGAGCGAGATGGATAGAGGAGGAAAGTGTTTAATGTTGGGTTTTCTGTAACATTACAGGCCTTGTCGGTTGCTAGGTCCTTTGATGACTGTATCCCTGCGGCCCCGTCTTATTACCCATACAAATCTCTACGAATACTGCAGCATTATTGGAAACTCACACAATCAGGCCTGCCAGCTCTGGGTCCAAATCACCAATCATAAATATGCACTTTATCATGATAATCATTGCATGTCTCCTCATTTCATTTCCACAGATGGTTTAATCTCTTTTTAATGTGGGCTTTAGTGCGTATTCTTGAAAATGCCAGAGAGACCAGTGCTGAGCATTCATGCAATTCATAGAGCCAGCAACTGTTACTAAAGTTTCAATGTGCATACTTGTTTTGTTGCCTTTGTAGATGACTTGTATATCAGAACACACTGAGGCACCCGTGCCTACTTAAAAAAAGAATAATAATAATAATAATTTTATATATATATATATATATATATATATATATATAATTTTTGCAGACATATAAAAAGGTATTACATCTGTTAAAAATAAATTCTGTGGCTACTTTTTATAGTTATTTTTCTGATGCGCATTTGTATGAGTTTGTTGGCCTGATTACTAATGTTTTCCTCCGTATGCTGACTCTGGAAAGACAAAGCTTGATGTTGGTAAAATGAGTACTTTAGCTTGGCATCACAGTGTTGACGCTGTGGTAACGTTGCAGTAATGTTGTGGTATGATGAAGCAGCCCTTGATCAGATGGGCTAGAACACTTGAGGCTGTCTCATGGGCGCAACAGCCCATCCCTCATTCCCTTTCAATCCCTGTATATTTCATCTCCAATTCTCTTTAACACAACTCTGAGAGACGTACAGTGAGAGAGGGAGATTTTGGGGGTGGGGAAGATGATAGTGTCATTTTCTAGATCATCATCAGTCCCATTCTCCTCCTCTTCTGGCTGAAAGCAGATTGTTGCACTATTTACTGAGAAGGCTATTGTGTGCCTGATTTGTTGAGGGAAGGAGGGAGGGAAGTTTGTTTAGGAGGTCAATTTCCCAAACCCAAACACACCAAATGTTCAAGAGAGCACTGCTTACTGAATACTGAACAGTGTATACTATCCTAAATACTGTCTATATTGTGGAACAGTGCACAATAATATTAATTTCATCAGTTGTAACCTTCATTGTTGCTTGATTATTTCACTCAGTAATGTCTGTTTATTCCAGATTGTGTTTCTTCTTAATATTGAAATAATTTAGGAACTTGTATTAAATGTTTACTTTTAGATTTGTACACTGACCAGATGATTTTATCCAAAGTGACTTTAATTAGTGACGTTAATTAACATGTCAAAGAAAAATACATTTTATTTAAAAAATGTATATCTTAGTTGTCATTAAGAAAATGTTTATCTTTAAATCATAAACCTATAAATCAATAAATTGTTTAAATTAGTTCATTTTAAATGTCTTTAGAAGTCTGATTATATAGTCAAGAAATTAAGTACCATGGATTAGTTTCATTTCATCACACTGGACATGGAAGTTCAAGTTTAATGCATTGCATTGTGGGACACCACTGTATACGCTTTTATACCTGGCACATCTTGGCAAGTTAAGTAGCTCATATAGGTATTCTTTGTAGTATGCACAGTAATCATGCTGTATACTCCAGGAGTAGGATGCTATTTACCACACAGCCTCTAATTGAATGTGAGATGCTTCAGTATTGACCCTCTCATCTGCAACACTGCCTGTCCTTCATTAGATATATATAGTCATTGTGACATTTGGAGACACCAAGTTAGACCATTTCATGTCAGTTGCCCTTTCATTAGCGATCTAAATGTTAATTGATGAGGTTAATGACTTTCCACTACAAGTGTGTGGCAGGAATCACAGAATTGGCTTAGATCTGCAACATTGGCATTCTCATTCCAACTTCGCTCACCAGGCAAACTGCAAATGCAAGTGCTCTTTTAAATAGCTTTTAAGGACGTTTAGTGACTTTTGCTTGGCCTTTAATTTGCCCTTTAATATGATGACAGTGTAGTACATGGCTTGTGAAAAATTACCTGTCTGAAAGACCTTTAAAGCACTGTTCTTTGTCTACATCAAGATGTATTTGTCTGTTTAATATTAATCAGCTGTGCTTGTAAGTGAGGCAATATATAGTTCACTTTGGTATAGCTGAATCTATAGATTTATGGACACACTTGATAGTGTTCCAAAAATGAAAATAGAGCGATAGAATGCTGTGGGAATGAGTCGCATGATAAAATGTGTTCAAATCTCAAAGAACAAAATAAGTACTGTAAGAAACAAACTTTTGTTGATTACAGAACTTATTTTCTGTAGTAATTCAAAAGCCATTAGAAAATTCATCAAACTACTCCTTTAAGAATAAATTCTTTACAACATCCTTTCCCATATAAAGGTAGGGAAAACACAATCCTTAGACACTTTAACCCTCTGAAGTCGATTAACACGTATATGCGTTATGAGGCATTTTCTCCTGATAACCCCGAAAAAAGAACTTAAATTACACTTTCAGTTTTGATCGTACAGATAAGAGCAATACATTTATCGAATCTGTAAAGGGTCTACTTTTTTTTGCAACAGTAAATAGAGACTTACATTTTAGACCAATATAAATCATTCCAAACAAAGCCATAGCACTGTTTTGCATCTCTGAGCAACATGACAGTTTCGTTCCTGAATGAATCATCATTTAAATTATTTGGTTCAATCGCAATGACTCACTTATTAACAGTGACTTGTTGCCACCCACTGGAGGTTTTACTTTCATATTTAAAGTATATTTTCATTTTTTAAATCCTTTCAAATATTAGTATTCAACGTTTTATGTTTAATATATCAGAACATTATTTATGCAATTGTAACTGCATGTTAAATCCATTCATGTCCTGCATCAAACTGTGTAAATAAATACATCTAAATGACACTTCATTTAAAGCTTTGAAGCTTATGTCTGGATTGCAAAGATGAATTTTGTTGATACTGATTTAATTTGTTTGATAACAGCCTATATTCTAATCCACTGATTAAATGTAAGAATTTGACTCAAAAGATAATGCACCCTTTAGAAAAAATGGCTTTATAAATTTTAAAATCAATGAAAAAGTCCTTAACATACTTGCATGATGACACATGTATATTCATAAAAGCATTTATCATGTTATCAAACATTAATCTCATAACATTAGTCATTGCAGTTGAAATTATTGTTATTTGCAGTGTAAATTATTTAATCTTACTGGTAGCAGCCCTATGGTGTATATTGAATTTGAGAAATTGTAGTAATTTAATTTGAAAGATGATGCATATATCTAAAAAGGTTAATAATAGGCATTTGTAAAGTAAAAATGTGCAGATTTAGGTATGTAAAAGCTGATACAAAATATTGTTCCAGAATAAATTGTTTACTCCACCAAAATAACAGTAATGCAGTTATTTTTCAGGGATATTTTGTATGGAATATTTTCTGATATGAAAAGTTTACTGTTTATAGTAGTAATATCATTTATTACAGCAAAGATATTTAGTTTTCTTTTAAATTTAAACACATTAAATATTACATATATGTGTGTAATATACTGTGTATTTCCAGGTCTTAAATTTCATATAAGGTTGCATTAAAAAGGTCTTAATTTTAACTTGTTCATGTCTTTAGAGACCCTGGTTACACACAATTTGTTTTTTTGTTTTTCTGAGAGACTGCATCAAGAATCATGCATCATCTGACTGTTCAGTGTGCATGTGCTCTGTCTGTTTGTAATGAATGGGCATAGTTTTGGTGGCATGGCTGTTTGTCATGATGAACAGATCAATACTGCATATCTTTATCCCACACACACTTGCTTTTCTTTTTGTAGAAGAGGGATGATATGAATGGGGTGGCTGGATGAAGGGGCGGTGAGAGGGCCATGTGCTTCAGACAGATATTCCAGCTGTGTACAGACTCTTGTGTTTTTGTAGTTCACATTCACTGAGCCCTATATCTGTACATCACAGGCCTGAAACGATCGGAAAAGAGCATGTTGTCATGCATTTCATGTGCTACATCTGTCAGTTTTTGAGTTGATTTTAGAGATCTGCATGTGATGTACAGGATATATCAGCCAATTTGTTCCAATTACACAGAGAACATGAATCTTTGATTTTCTTCCATTTTGCCAACTGATTACAATTAGTTCTTTAAGTTTTAGCCATCCCACAATTCACCAAATCAAATTTGTCTGCTCCAGAGTTTTAGCATAATTAACAATTAATTGTGGAATTTAATGAGAAATCACATCTCTACTTTCTCTTGGTATTCAGGCTATTTTTTCTGTTCCTTTCTCTTTTTTTTGTGGTTGTCACGGTTTTTTTTTCTGTTGGCTGCTGTCTCTGATTCTGTAATTTGCATTCTTGTTCTGTTTTCTATCTTCTCCATTCTCTCTCCGCTCACTGAAGTGTCTGAGAAGAGTGAACCTGTGAAAGAGCCACTCAAGTACAGTAAGTGTGTGTGTGTGGGGAGTGAGTTTCTCTGCATGTGGCCCCTCCCTCATGATAACTCCGCCCATTGGGCGTTTAAGAAAAAGTGTTATGATTTGTAAAGGATCACGTGACACTGAAGACTGGAGTAATGATGCTGAAAATTCAGCTTCGCCATCACAGGAATAAATTACATTTTAAAATGTATACAATCTGGAAGATGGTAATAATATTTCAAACTATTGTTTTTTTTTCTGTATCTTTGATCAAACAGCTGCATTTTTGTTGAGCATTAAATACTTTTTTTTTTCTTTTTTTTTTTTAAATACTATCCTCAAACTTTCTGAACATTCTGGAGTTGTCTTTTCTGATAATACAGGTACTGTTGCCTTAGATTGACCAAAAGGTGTCACTTTTGCCCTGTTGTTGGTGCACCTGTGGTGCTGTGCAGTACAGTCCTACAGTAGGCAGCTCACTAGGTTGGAACACAGCTAATGACTGAGTAACCTGTGTGGAGCTTGTAGGATACTGTGTAGTCACTGCCATCTCTATGTGTGAGTGTATAAGGCAGGATCATTCTGCTGTGGTATTGCGATGCATCTGGGTTAGCTGTTTGAGTGAATAGGTTTTTTCCCATAGATTAACTCTGCACCTGTGTTTTTCGACTCTGTATCCAGACAGCCATGTTAATTAGTGCACAAGACAATTATGTACTTCTCTCCGGAGCCCTGCATTTACTTCTTTTAATCTGGTGTTTTAAATAATTAAACTTGTATTGAAACCCCCTGCTTTCCATCTGCTCCTCTCCTCATCTCATCTCTCTTTTTTCTCTCTTCATCTCTCACTAGCTCTCTTCTGAGTTTAACCTGTTAGTCAGTGACCTCTGCATTGCCTTCAGTTTTATTTGTTTAAAAAATAGAGTGTGACCCCAGTTACTACAGTCATCACAGCTGTGTGGCTCTAATCTCATTCTTCACAGTTGTCTTCCAGAAGACCAATCCCCTTAGTCTTTTAGTCTCTCAGTCTACCGTAGAAAGTTAGACACAAAATAGTGACCAGTGGGTAAGAATGAGTCTGGAGCCCTGCATTTCTGAGCATTATGTAGAGTGGCCCAGTAGTGCACAACACAATGAAAATCAAAAAATCGAATACAAGTTAACAACAACACGGAATCAAGCCACAGCACAAAAAAAAGACTACACAATGGAAAGGCTCCTGCTCTCTTTCTTGATCACTTAGAAGATGCGTTAAAGCTATAAGGACATTATACCAGAGGTAATGGTCTAATGAAATCCAAATTTATGAAATTTTACCATTTACTTTCCATTGTGTTGTGACTTGTTCTGTTGTATTGTGCTAATTTCAGTGTGATTTGTTTCCATTGTGTTTGGCCATTTGTGTTGTGGTGATTTTGTTGTGTTGTGCACTATTGGGTCGCTGTAATTATGGGTGCTTGAAAGTCTGCTATTTTCCATTCAGCACACATTACATCACTTTCCTTCTTTCTCGTCAATATACAAACATGTTTACACAATACCATCCTGCTCATCATTTGACCCCAAGAGGTCAACATATCACAGAAACCCCGCGGGCCCTAATTAAATGCATTTTCCTTAAGGCTTTGCTCTTTAATTATTCAGTGTTTTCTGTACAGTAGTGTTTGAGGTGGAATGCTAGGTAGTTACTCACAAGTGATTGACATTGATGGTGAGAAATGAAGCACAAACTAATGTTTCCACTGCTGTAGTCCAATAGAATGCTTCTTACTCTGTGTCAGTTCTGTGACTGTGTGAATTTGCTCGTTCTAACTGGTGTTTTTGGACATGGTTTTCTGCATGCATGTACTTGGGTGTGATGATAAATTGTGATGATGATGATTTTCAGCTCGACGAGAAGATGAGAACCTGGAGGAGAAGAAATCCATCAAAAAGAGGGTCAAAGAATTGAAGGTGTTGGACCCAAAGATAGCACAGAATCTCTGTAAGTATTATCCAGTAATCTTTTTCCACACCATTTAGATTTTGTTGTTGTTGTTTAATGTTGTTTTACTTGATTGTTTTATTTGGTTTGGTAAACAAAGTTTTGTTTTTGGTAAAGTGGGTAAACAAATTGTATTTATTTAATTTTATTTATTGCAAAGATTTGTTTTGTTTGTTTTTGTTATTTTAGTTAGGGCTGCATGATAATTTGCCCCGCGATAATGAATCCGATATTGCATAGCTTGTCAGTGAACTACGGCTAAATGCCACTCAATCTGAATGCACGTGAGGGAGATTTACTACTAATCAAAGAACAGGCTTTACTGACGAGATGCGCATGATAATGGCATGTGATTTATCGTTCAGCCTTACTTTATTTATTTTTTTTATTTTAAACATTAGCTAGGGTAAAGGGGGTCAACAAGCTTGCACTTCTGTCTCAAAAATGTAACAGATACACAAAATACAGTAAGATCAAATAACACATGACCCATGCACATAGACCAACAAAGACAAACATAAAGTGAAGTGACATACAGCCAAGTATGGTGACCCATACTCAGAATTCGTGCTCTGCATTTAACCCATCCAAAGTGCACACACACCTGGAGCAGTGGGCAGCCATTTATGCTGCGGCACCCAGGGAGCAGTTTGGGGTTCGGTGCCTTGCTCAAGGGCACCTCAGTCGTGGTATTGCCGGCCAGAGACTCAAACCCACACCCCTAGGGTTAGGAGTCAAACTCTTTAACCACTAGGCCACAACTTCGCCCAAAGTGCAGATAAGCTGAAAAAATACTGTAGTGTTTTAGACTTGTCTTTTCCTTTAATTTTTGATGACTCTTTTGTTTTGAAAACAATATTACAAAGTTATTTCCTTATTATATTATGTCCGTCCTTCTCTTTCTTTATCAGAATCTTGAGGTATACATTAAGACCTGTCTTGTGCTGTTATATGCAATGTCTTCTCTCTCTTCGTCTTTGGCACACATTTCTCTTTGCACCTGTTTTTTAAACTTTTAAACCACTTTTCCCTTCTCTTCTTTTTCTCTTTATCTGTCTTTCATTTGCATGTATTTACACTAATTCATTTGTCTGCATGTCTCTGTGGCAATAAGCAGACTTCTGTAATAAAAGGAGAAATTTAATGTTTCTGTCCCAGCTGAACACCCGGGCAGTCAGATCACTGTCCCTCACCCTTTTTCGCTCTTCTGTCATTCACTAACTCATTCTTTTACCTTTTCTTTATTGCCATTCTTCTGAAATCCGATTTGTGCTCAGGAATTGTGAGTATTTGTGACAAAAGCTGGCAGAGGTGAAAACCCTGCTGTCTTGATATATGTATGTTATCTTGATATTGCTGAAGTTCTCATCTGGCCCTCGACCCGACTAGTTGAAGTAAGTTTCAAATGCTGAAAGATGTCAAGCTCATTCTTTCTTTTTAATCCGATATTATCACCATGCAGTGGACACAGACATGCACACAAAACAAAGAGCGTGTCTGGCATGTTAATGAATTTACTCTCTCTCTCTCTCTCTCTCTCTCAAACCTTTAGCCATTTTCCTGGGGTCATTCCGTATGCCCTATGAGGAGATCAGGAGAATTATTTTAGAGGTGGATGAGGATCAGCTGACTGAGCCCATGATCCAGGTAACATCACCTCTCAACACCATTCATGACCGTTCAAGCATCCCCATGTTCAAATATATATATGTGTGTGTGTGTATGTGTATGTATGTATGTATGTATGTTTGTGTACCTATGTATATATATATATATATATATGTATGTAAGATAGAGGAAGGAAGATATTAAGTATTAAAACAAGAATAAGTAAATCAAAACAAAACATTAATAAAACAATATATATAATATATATAAATTGCTGCTAAAACCATCATTTATTTATTTTTAGTCTTTTCATTTTATAAGATAGATTTAGTTGATATTGACAACTGATTTTCAAACAGGTCCTGCGAGCACCCCCAGCACTAGGACTGTGACGGTGGCAGATTAGATATAATAATTAATATTAAATTAAATGTTCATTTAAACAACTGCTGCTTACATCACATTTTCTCTTGACAAGAAGTGCATTTATTCAGTCGAAGAATGACTGAGAACGGGAGACGTTTCAGATGCGCGCTCCAGTTCACTTCAGCGCTGTTGCCTGTATCCTTTCATATCAAAGCGCAAAATAAACTACATGCATGCAGTGTTGTGGTCAGTTAAGTCATGAAGTTACCAAAAAGGCGATTAAAGCTCACCTAAAACTGTATGTGAAAAATATTTCCATTTTTGATCAAAGTAAAAAAAACTGTAAATATCATTAAAAATAGCTAACAAATTATATAATTTCTATTATTTTAATAAAATGAGACAATGGTATATATTGCAATATAGGTATTGCAAAACTGCCAGCAATGTTTTTAAATAAAATAAACTGAATCAAAATATATTTATTGCAAACTAAATGCTAGCATTTCTATTTATTCAATAAAATGAATTAAACTGTATGAATCCCAGTAGACCTGCTGTTGTACAGGTTGTAGGTTCAATTCCATTCTGTGAACTGGAGGGTTACTAAGATCTGACTGAGAGAAGTCTGCTCAAGTGTCGTTTTGGTCTTGAGCAAGATGCTTAACCTCGGAGTTCTCCAGAATGATGTATCATCACTTCAATTAGTCTAGTGTGACATTAATTGCCAGAGAGTAGATTTAGATGAGAATCTCCATTAAATTGCTAGACATGAACTAAACCAGGAACAATTAGATTGCAGGTTAAAGTTGAACTGCTTATTGAATGATTGTAGCACACATTCTTTGTAACACAAGTTCTTTTTGTTCTCCCCTCCAGAATCTCGTGAAGTACCTGCCTGAACAGCAGCAGCTGAATGCGCTGGTCAAGTACAAGAGCGAATATGCCAACCTCTCTGAACCGGAGCAGTTTGGAGTAGTGGTAATTCCACACACAAACACACACACCGACACCGTCTGTGTTGTTGGCACTGTATACACGATTAGTGACACGTCCAGTTAGAAGTCATCAATCACTCTTTATTTTAACTTTTCTAAGATCAATGTTGTGTCTGTCCCTTTACACAAGATTTAATCTTTTAAATTGAAACCTATATCATCTTGTCACAAACAAAACAACTGCATATTTTGCGACCCAAGATGTGTACTGTGTCTCTGAACAGAGAAAGAATTACTGTTATACTCTAATGATAGACCTGACACAGTTTTAACCCAGCTGACTTCACTGTTTCCTCTGTAGTTAATAAAACAGATCTTGCTCAAGCACTTAATAAATAAGGTTTTAAATTATAAATTGATGTTTCACACAATTTGTTAGTTTAACTTGTAGTACCAATCTGTTTTCTGGTTGAGCCAGAGTATGTTTTAAAAGTGCCAGGGTACATTGGATCTGACATATGAAGCTTTATGAGTTTTTTACTAGAAGAAAAGAAATAAAACGCGCATATCAGCAGTAACTTTACAGTCCTCTGTGTCGTTTTAGGTATCACTGTAGGATAGAGTTGAATTTTTATAGTCTTTTTTTCCAATATAATAGGTTCAGGAGTTGTCATTTAACATGGTGATGAAGGCTTTTGTCATATTTGATTGTTTTTGACAACCCCTCTCTGAATGTGTGATATCAGTTTCAGAGCTTTTCTCAACTCTGTCAAGATGTGTGAAATTTAGATTTAAGAGATGTCAGACTCCAATTCACATGACATTGTGTCTTTTGCCCTGGTTTGGATTTTTCATGGTTTAAATACATGCTGCTCCCCGCAGAATAATTGATCAATCAGTCTGCTCAACCACCAGGGGCACAGTACACCGGCTGACCCTGTTAGAGATTCCCATATTAGTTATCGTGTTTGTGAGCATATACTCACCAGGCCTCTTACAGGTTGTTCACCCCATTGTCTTAGGCTCATTTCACTTGACTTTTTGAGACAACTGGGATGCTTGTATTTTGTGAGAAATGATAGGAAGCAAAAGAAAGGCACAAGGGAATTGCTTCATGCAACAGAGTGGCCTGTCGTTGTGTTTTGTGTGTTTATTATATAATGAGGAATATGAAACTGTGGTTTATGCATGCATGGGCAGCAGGGAATGATGCATTTGCAGTTCAGAGAACTATCCAGTTCAAAGGGAATTCTTAATCTTCCATAGTGCCATTGCAAGCAGTTTTGTACTCTTTGTTCTTTTCTGGAGCCAGAACTTTGAACCCTTTGTTTGGTGCCTGTTAAGTGTACCATAAAATATAGCATGCGACTGTCAGGACCTTAAGATCATATAGAGTGATTGCTTGTAAGCGTGTGCATGTGGTGTTTTTACCCATTTGTGACACTACTATTTCAGCCATCTGCTTTGTTTCTCTGAATAAATGTTTTTAATGGCTTCATGCGGTATTTTTAGCTCCTGATAAACTGTTTCGCTTTAGTCAGGTGAAGCTGAGCGTAAAGAATTACACCTCTTACCAGAAAACGCTCAGAGAAGAGAAATCTCCTGTTACCATAGCAACAGCCCCCCCTCTTAATAGGTCTTAATTCAAGATGTACAAAACAAAAAAAGTTTAAATCAGGCAAAGCAGACAATAGGCAGAAGGCAGAAAGATGAAACAGGTGTGTGTCCCGTTCCCCATCGAGTCTTCCAGCAGGCCATATACACTAGAGACGTAGCAAGTGTGTTCAGGGTCTACTGGGACACACACACATTGAAATGCTTCTGTTGTTCAGCAGGCAGTCTGGGTGGTTGTGTGAAATGATGATTTAGCTTCCTGATAAAGGATAATACTTAAAACGCTTGAAAAGTTGTTCGCCTCTGAAATACCGTCACATGTTGAGTGGCAGGCAGCACGGTGTGACCTCCACCCACACTTGAACACATTCAAGTGTTTTTTTATTATTATTATTTAATTTTTTCAGAAATTGAATATTTTCATTCAGCAAAGACAGTTTATATTGATCAAAAGTGACAGTAAATATTTTTATTTGATATCTTTGCAGTGTACTGTGCCTCACCCCATGTCAGACCCGTCTCCTTCGGTTCTGCTATTACTGTACGTCTCCATGTTGTGTTGATCGCCCTTGTTTCCTTCTGCCAGATGGTGTATATATCAGGTGTCGTGGTCCATTCTGAAGACATTTCCAAGCCATTTGGTCTCAGCTTGGTCTCAATGATCATGCTCTTGTACAGTTCTTCATTGGTGATCTTCATAGGCTAGAATATATGAAATATCCTCCTAATGCATCCATTGTGGAAAGCACTGATCTTGTTCATGTTGCCATTAGTAACCCGCCAGCAGTCTGAGCTGCTACAGCAGGACTGGTTTGACAGAGCTGTTCTACAGACGTAGCTTTGTGATGGTGTTCTATTGCCTAGATTTCCAGACCATGTTACGCCTGGCGAAAGCCCCTCTAGGTTTTCCGAGCCTTGCTTGTATGTCTTTTTTATGCTGTGTTATCCTTGCTAATGAGGCTTCCTAGATATGTGAGATTGCTGATATATTCCAGTGGGTCATTATTGACAGTGATTAGTGCATTAACGATAAAATTAAAGGACATAACTTTGTTAAATAAACTGTAGAACTTTATTAGTAGGCAAATTAAGTATCACATTTCACACTCTGAATAGTAAAACAGAGTTTATTTTCAAAGTCAACAAGGCCATATGTGGCCATAGTTGAAGAAACACCCACAGAGTGATAGTTGCTTTGTTCAGAAAGAAAGTGCTACTTTGAACTAGGTGGTGAAAAGGCTCCCAGCACTGATCAAAGAGAATATTCACTAATGAAGACGCCACTCCAATTGAAGAGTGAAATGTCTAGACAACATAATGTCAAAATTGACCCTATTTACTGTCTTTATTTCCCTGCTCTTGTTCTATGCAGTTCATCAGTAGGTAGTTTTTTGTTGTGATGTTCTATGTAAGTATAATAATTTTTCTGCTTATGAACAAACTTTCTACTGAGGCAACCAAGGCTGCATGTTTAGGGGAACATAATCAATTTTATCACAATTAGCGTGATCCAATCAAATTCTGATGAATAAGATTAAGTCCTGCCCTACATGATTTTCTTTCAGAGTATTTGGAAATTGAAACTGGAAAAATATTGCTAATGCCATTTCATGATTTTTTCAGTCCAGATTCTACAAGGATAACATGTTTGGTAAACTTCTAGCTTTTCATCATTAATTCATACACGAAAGCGTCATTTTATGCCTTTGTTAAAATATACGGTCTGTCTTTTTTCATTGCACCACGTGTCTGGTGTCATGAAGTCCCTTAAGTGTTTTATATACAGGAGCTATTATGTGATTTCCAGCATCACTGAACCTCCCTGATAATTCTTACTTTGCTGTCTTTCAGAAGCTCTAATGAATAATTCCTTGTATGTGCCGAGCTGGGGGGTGGGGATGGGGGGTACAAATCTCCCTCAAACATTTATGGCTAGGAGAGCTTTGAATTTGAGTCGGTTTCATTGCAGATTAGCTCTGCCTGACACACACATAAGATGCCTGCTACAAGTCTGCCGAATGTTTACACACATAAATTAGGCATTTGGCTTTGCCCTATTTTATTTACTTTCTCTTCTCATTTTCCCCGTTCTTTCCATCAGTCTTTGGATTTGTTGTGCCTTTGTCCACTGTCATTTGTCTTTAGTTATACACATATGTAGACTGAATGCAGTGTGCGTGCATGTACAAGAGATGATATCTGATTATGGAAAACAGGTCTAGACATATTGATCAGGTCTCCGTATTGAGAATCTTAATTACAAGTTTTTATAGGGGAAGATTAGGCCTTGCTCAACCCTCTCCCTAACCCCTGAAATACACACTACCTGCTCAAACACACATACTGTATATATAATAATAATTAATAATTTCTTTGTACAAACTTAAAACAATTTTAAACTATTGGCTGTATTTCGCATTAAACACAAGACAACTGTAAGCAAATAGTGTATAATTCATATCTAAATGAATTCTTGTTCTATTTTATACAGTACAAATAAAGCGTACTTCAAATAAGAAGCCTTGGACAAACTATGCAAACATTATTTAAACACAAACGCCGGCACAGACGTGCATGTTTCGGCTAGAATCGCCCTGAACTTGTGCATGCTTGGATGCGGAGCTATGCGGAAAGTTACAAAAAATGGCATGCACTCCACCACGCGGAGTGAGTTTGCGCACACTCAAAGCAAACTTCTGGCAACACTGCGATGACATCATATTTTCCACCCACACCCAAGTGAACTTGCGGCCGCGTCGAATATAAATCAGCCTTGACACAGAGAAAGGGACCGATGGCCGGCCAGCCGGTGCAAAATTGAGGAGAAAATTTTGCAGATTTTTTTTTACAGTTGTTTTATTGGTTTTATTTAAATTTATGTGTGTGTATTTCTAACATATTTGGTGGGTAAAATAAATGTTGTAAATTCAAATCAGAGAGTCTTCTGTGTCTGGAATGGATGTATTCTTGAGTCTGTAAGGTAACAATAATATAATAAAAATAACCTTGTTTGAAATGGGTTTGGTTAAAAGAAAATTTTGGTTTCGTCTGTACTACTAGGTACAAGTGTACTATACTGACTGCGTTAAATAGAACGGCATTACAAAAAAGAGACTAAAATACAATTTTCATTGACTAAAACTAGACTAAATGTCATCAGTTTTTGTCGACTAAAACTAGACTACAATAAAAAGAGTATGAACATGACCGCTTCATACAAAGACTAGACTAAAACTAGAATTAAAACAGGCCGTCAAAAACAACACTATTTAAATTCATCCAATATATTAGCCAGGTTTGAAAGAAATGTTGGCAATAAATTTGCTTATTTCATTCAGGAATAAAGCTTTTGTTTCTGATTTTTTTCCTGAACTTATCCTCTTGACTTATTCAGTATGTTTAAATTGAATTAAATTTTTTTTGCAGGAATGAATTAAAAGAAAGAACTGTTTTCATAAGTGCCCTTTGGTTTTATTCCATAGACTTTTACTGCAAGTCCACTGATTTCTGCTTGTTTTCTGTTCTTCTAGATGAGTAGCGTGAAGCGTCTGAGGCCAAGGCTCAACTCCATCTTGTTTAAGCTGCAGTTTGAAGAGCAAGTAAGTAACTTGCGTCCGGACATCATGGCTGTAAACGCAGCCTGTGACGAGGTGAGGAAGAGCAAATCTTTCAGCAGGCTGCTGGAACTCATTCTGCTCATGGGGAACTTCATGAACGCTGGCTCGCGGAACGCCCAGACCTTCGGCTTTAACCTCAGCTCGCTCAGCAAGGTACGCACAGAGAGAAAGAGTTTAAGTTTCATATCTAAGCCCACACAGATTCGGCATGATTTTTGTCCTGCAAAATGTTTTGAAATATGGTCAAGTGTGTTAAATGGAGCTGTGGTTGAAGGCGTTGTCCAGATGCAAGCCTACTCGTTTCTAAAACCAAATGCTTTCAAAATTCTGAATCAAATAAATGAAGTCTTGAGGCTTTTTTGGGCTGGTTTCTTACAAGCAGATTAAGTGTATTCCTTGAAAACCTCCATCAGCTCTACCAGTTCCTAAAGTCATTTATGTGATCTGTTATTCATATTTACTTATTTTGTGAATTATTAGCCACTATTTTTCTGTTTATTGGGTCTCTTCATATTAGACGCCTACATAAACCATGGGCATTTTCCATCAAACGCTCTCCTCCTGCTTTCTGTTTTTGGGAAGAAGCTGATAAGATGATAATTTGTGTTCCTCTGATGTTTGTGAAGGAGCCAAAGCTGAGTCACCATCAGGCATGAGCGTCTGGCTACAGCTTCTGTGTCCTTCACTCCCCTCCCACACATTTCCCGTTACCTTGACCCCTATCGGCCGGCCCATCTAAAGTGCCTCTCACTAGAAACGACTGGCATTCGAGAAGATCTCATTTGATTTAACACTATCAAGCACTCAAGACCACAATAGCCATATCTTCTGGGATCTATCAAAGTGCAGAGACTAAAAACCACTTTATGGCTGCTTCTTCTGTTTTCAAAGATAAGTCTCTGCGTAATGACATAATGCAGACATATATGTGCTTGCCGGTAAGAGGACAGGTTTAGTCAGGTGTGTTAATGTAACTAATGGATTACGTCTTTGTCCGTTTGCCATGTTATGCACAGAACACCTTAGCAGTTGTCTTAGAATTGTGGTGGTTAGTTTTGCACTGGTGCACCATGCGTAAAGCCCTCTAATGATAATGTTTGGGTGAAATTTTCACATTTAGGTGAATGGAAAAGGACATAAGGGGAATATAATTAATTACCACCACAGATTTACTTGGGTTTCCATGGTTACTTGGCATTAGTTTCTTTTTCTATCAGGCCTGATCTGCCTCTTTCTTTCTTTCTTTCTTATTAGCCATCCATTTTATTCATTACTACTTTCAATCCTTCCCTTCTGTGTGGTGCTAAAGCTCAGAGAACAGCCATCACTGCATTTGTGACTCTCTCCGGGATAATGAAATGCCTTCCTGCTCATCATGTCGCCTAGAAAGCCTAATAAAAGACCAAAGGCTGTATGTGGACATGCTCACAGTCAGACTTTTTTATAAAGGAATAACCCAAAAATGAAATGTCAGTCATTATTTCCTTGCCTCATCTTGTTCCAAACCCAAATTGCTTCCTGGTTTCTGAGAGAAACAAAAGGAGAACCTCTGAAGAATGTTCACTGACATTTTTTCCATGTCATGTGAAGGTGGTCAGAAAATGTCCCTCGCTTTTGGTCTGGTCCTCACACAAAGCTATTGTATAGCTTCAGTAGACTGAGAATAAATGACACAAGTCACACAGAGTACTTTTACAATGCTTATTTTATTTTATGATTTTTTCTAAACTTTAATGCCGTTTCGTCACGTTCGTCAAAGTTTCCATGCAACAAAGCAAGTCATATGGGTTTAGAATGATATTAGGGTGACTAAATTATATGTCATGCTCAAGAAGCAATTATCAATATTGGAAACAGTTGTGCTGCTTTATATTTATTATATTTTTTAAGGATTCTTCAATGAATAGAACAGTCAAAAGGAAAGCATTTGTTTGAAATAAAAACATTTTTATAATTGCAAAGGTCTTTACTGCTACTTTTGATAAATGTAATTTAATCTTGTTAAATAAATAAAAAATATACTGGCCCCAAAACTTTAATTATTTTTGTGTATGTGAATGTGATTATATTTATATAGTAACTTGTAATCTATAATATACATTAAATCTTCAGCTCATTTGTTACATATCAACACTCAAACCTGTCCTTAAACCCACTTAAGGACCTTGTTCATCAGATCTAATGGAGTTAGTTAACTGTCCTCATGTGCAGATGTAGAGATGTAGTCTCTCTCTCTCTCTGCAATAGCAATTCAGTTCCCGATGAGGACGGTTCAGTGTGTCATGGACGTTGGAATCTCCATGAATGTTGATTGATTTTTATTTTTTTTTGGATTGACAACCATTATTTAAGATCGTTTCACAGACATCAATGACTTCAATGATATCATCACATGAGATATTTTGGGTTTCTTTGTTCCATTGTCATTTTCATACTTTTTAGATGAAATAAGCAAAAGCGATTTGTAGAATCTGGCCGCTTTTTGTCTTAACACGTGTGATTTTTAAGAAGCTTTTTCAGGCAGAGCAACAAAACGTAATTTCATCCTCCGTCATCTGTCTTACTCTTCACACGGCTTCAAAATGCTCTGACACTGCAATTATCCAGTTGAACCCTGTGTGTATATCCAGCACAAAGCCTCTGTCAGAACGCATACATTTAAAAGAAATGGCAGAGGGTAAGATAGTGTTGAGTACTAAAATGGACTAGATGGAAAGTCGATTTGTCCAATTTCATCTATCATTTCATAAGGGCCTATTTGGAACTTCATTTTTACTTCATCTCTATCACTGCACCCCCATCCCCCCCCCCCCCACCCAGGTAATCAAGCGTCTTAAATTGTCAGTCTATACCACCCAGAAGAGCTTAATAATGTTTGCGCTATCCACGCTAATCAAATGCTTTTTGCTCTGCCTTTTACAGAGGCCTGTATCCTTGTGCCACAATGATAATCATAACTGACAAAGAAAATGTCTTGCTTTTCTAGTCCGGCGCCAATTGCAGTGTACTATCAAATTAACTTGTCAGACGTGAAGGCGGCGGACGCTGATGGCTTGCTTTAGGATTCTCTCTAATTCTAAAATGTTCTGAACATGATGCATTTTTGCTTTTCTATTCTGATTTCATGTTGATATCACACAAAATAATTGTATTCCCCCTTTTCTTCGGTCTCTATCTCTCTGTCTGTCTTTGGCTCCCAGTTGAAGGACACCAAATCGGCTGATCAGAAGTCCACTCTACTGCACTTCCTGGTAGAGGTCTGTGAGGAGAAATTCCCTGAAGTACTGAAGTTTGTGGAGGATCTACAGCATGTGGACCAGGCCAGTCGAGGTACTGGAACATTTACACACAGAACCAGCATCTATTTAAAAGTGGATAGCTTTCGTTTCATTTTATTTAGTTTAGTTTTGATGGTTTGCTGGTCATCTAGCACTATCAGCTTCCTGGCTGACCATCAGAAAAGTAAGTGGAAAAAAAAAAAAACTTTTTATAGCTACCAGCATTACAGAGTACTTTAACAGTTCTTTAATATCAGACTCACAATGTACTAGTGTTGTTTTTTGGCGGCTTGTTTTAATTTTAGTTTTAGTTCTAATCTTTGTGTGAAGCTGTCATTTTAGTTTTTATTAGTTTTAGTCACATTCATACTCTCTTTAGTCTAGTCAAGTTTCAATCAACTGAAAGTCATAGCATTTTAGTCTTATTTTAGTCAGAATTATCCATGACCATTTTCGTCTAGTTTTAGTCGACGAAAACTGATGACATTTAGACTAGTTTTAGTCAATGAGAATTGTATTTTAGTCTGTTTAGTAATGCAATTCTATTTAACCCAGTCGGTATCGTACAAGTAACTAGTATTACAGACAAAACCAAAATTTTCTTTTAGCCAAAACCATTTCGAACAAGGTTATCTTAATATATGAAAACGAAATACATTTTAGCATAGTTTTTATTTTGTTAACCACATTGTCTCGTTTTTATTCGTCATTTAGTCATAATTTTCGTTAACGAACTCTACCGGTTTCTGTGTCTGAGTTAGTGTTGACTTCTGCAAAGCCTCATTTAACTGCACATGCTCTGTCGGCAACACTGGGCACAGAGATAATGTCAATCTGTGTGCATGTGTGTATGTTTGTGTGCTCACAATTATAAGACTAGGCCAATTCCCTGCATTACCTAATGCTTCCAGAAAGCAGCACTGAGAGTTTTTGGCAGAGCAAGTACAAATATTCAAACTGGATTATTAGACAAAGTGATATAAAAACATGCCCTGCCTATATTGTCTGGCAGCCTTAGAGAAACTGTAGAACATGAAACTTCTGTGTTTTTCTAAATGAAACAAATAATGATGGAGGGCAGGACTTAATAGTTTGGATTTTATTGGATTGTTAGACTTGTTAGGCTGTAATATTATTAGTTAACTTGTAGTGCTGATTGCATCAGCAGGACATGGACATTTCAGAGACAGGGAACATTATACAATTTTTGTATGTACTATTATTAACAAAAATAAAAATTTAAGAATAATGTTTGATAGTTATACACCGTAAGACCATGGACTTTTATTAAGACCTACATTGTGTTAATTTTTAATTCATGTTTGCTTTATTATGAACTGTTAGCTTTTTTGTAATTTTTCATTTACTCACCCTCATGTTGCTGCAAACCTTCTTTCTTCCATTGGAGATGAAAGAAGTTAGCAGA
Source organism: Carassius carassius (assembly GCF_963082965.1). Lineage (NCBI taxonomy): Eukaryota > Metazoa > Chordata > Actinopteri > Cypriniformes > Cyprinidae > Carassius > Carassius carassius. Next base: position 22,880,877 of record NC_081792.1, read on the forward strand.
ATATTTGCTCTTCTCCTTTCTATGCGATGAAAACTCAGCTCTGAACATGACAAAAATAACCATAAAAGTGGTCCATACAACTTATGTTAGAGGTCTTGTGAAGTTTTATTGAAAAGCTTTGTGACAAAAGGACCAAAAATACATTATTTGCTAAAAAATCTCATCTACGTTTGCATATATTGATAGGCACACAAGCTGTTTGGCTTACTTTCGTGGTATGCAATAGGTCATGATCACAATTTGGTTTCACTGTGTGTAAATGAACAGCTCGGATGTTCTTCAAAACATCTCCTTTTGTGTTCCAAGAATGTTTGAAGGTTTTTCTCTCCTCCTGGCTCTGTCTCTGCAGCTTTTTATTAGTTTCACTTTTTTTCCCTCCCGTTCCCCATTTCATTAGTGCTGCCTGCTCTTGTGTCCTTCATCAAAGCTGAAATGGCATTATGGGTAACATATCCCCACCACGCTGAATGTCTGTCCCTGCACTTCCCTCAGGAAACAGCCTCTGACTGTTTTACAGATATTACTTCCATTATTCTCTCCTTTAGAGCTTGCATTAGAAGGTGCATGTTTTTCTTCTTCTTGTGGAGATGAAAATGCTTTCATTAAGAATTAGCTCATGTCATTCACTTACAGTTATGGTTTTGTCTCCCATTGTGGTACAGTTAGGTCTAGGATGATTTCCTTCAGTGGCTGCTAATGGAGAGTTCATGCATGTGGGTTTCTTTAGTGTTTTCAAGAACACCTGCTGACTGTTATTGAAGCTTTCTTTTATATTTATTTCCTTTGGCACACACTTGGCTTCCAGAGTGACTTTTAAGAAAGGGCACCAGAACATAGGGATATGTTTCAAAATCTAGTGAGCTACCTAGCTAGACAGCATATAAATCTGGAAATTAATACTTTTATTCATCAAGGACATATTGAATTGATTAAGTGTGAGTAAAAACATGTATAATGTCATCAAACAATCCTGGAAGAAATAAACACAATATTAAGCAGCACAGCTGTTTTCAACACTGATAATAAGTGTTTCTTCAATACCAAATCTTACTAGAATGATTTCTGAAGAATCATGTAACACTGAAGACTTGAGTAATGGATGCTGAAAAATCAGCTTTGCCATCACAGGAATAAGTTACATTTAAATAATGCATTACAAAAGTTATTTTAAATTATAATAATATTTCACAATATAGCTGTTTAACTGTATTTTTTATCAAAAACATCCTTGATGAGCATAAGAGGGGAAAAAAATCTTCTTGACCTTGCACTTTTGAACATTATTGTACAAAATGACACTTAACTCACAGTCACTGGATGAAATCATTCACACATACAAGCAAGCATATTCATTCCTGTCAAGAGCTTGCAAATCACCAAAACCAGTCTAATAAAATACACACACATTGATCTCAAGTATCCCTCTGAATGGGCATCACGAGTGTAGGTTTACACTCACCAACCCCCTTACACCAGACACAGACACACACACACACACACACACACACACACACACACACACACTTAGCTCACTCTGCAGTTGCATCTCAAGGGCATGAGTGATTTAAATAGTTTTGTCGTTTGGCTTTAGTGTGCACATAATAGTGTATCATAGTGCATCTATGTATAACTGTAGACTAGATTTAGCGGCCACACACAGTTCAGATTTTTCAAATAGCTATACTAAGACAAATAAAACAATTTCTTTCTGTATTGCTGTGTGGTTGCACCACAAAAGAGCATATATAACAAGGTGCCAAATGAGTTATGCACTGAAGTTACTTAGTGCCTGAATAAATGTTCCATGCAAATATTCAGGTTGACAAATAGGTCTGTGTGTAGGCACTGGACTCTTGAGCCACACTCAGAGCGACAGTGCCAGCTGCAGTCCAGTGAAACCAAATAGAGACATTTATCTCCATCTCTCTGTCCCTTTTTACATTGACTTCATGAGAGGGAGCTAGAGATGAGTTTGGTGGCTAAAGTGAGGTTTTTGCATTCAACTAGTCCTTTGTGATTATGCATACATGCATTCCGATGAAGCTTTATGTTGTTCTTCTGAATGCAAAATGTGTGCTTTTCAGCTTTTTAGGCTAAGATATGGGAAAGGTAGGAGGCACATTCAGTTCTTACAAGCATCATATCTCTCTTGTTAAAAATCATTAAGGACCAAAAGAAAAAAAGAAAACTTAACTAAGCAGATTACAATTTAAGTAGTTTAACATTTAGACAAATTCTCAGTAAAATGCAATAAATAATATCCTGCTAAGCTGAGGATATATAAGCCAAATCTCAACACATGAGGCTCAGTTAATGTGTCCCATCACATTTAGCTAACACTGTGCATGGAATGGGATTGTCCCCTCTAAACAGCATCGGCTTAATCAAACCTGAGCCTCTTATTAAAGTCACATAATTACTTCATCAAACTACCAGCTTGTGTGAGGAACTGGTGAAAGACACAGACCTGTTTTAGTCTTACAGGAACTTTTTATTTTTACATTTGTGTGTGTGTTGTTTTATGGATGCAATTAACAAAAATCTTAACAGTTGTATAACAAAAATCCCAAACATGGCAGTGAAGTGATTTGAAATAAAAATGCTACAGAGACCTTAGGATTATAAATGATTAAACATCTTGACTGTTTAAGCCTAAAGGCCTTCACACTGCTTGTGAGAGAGTAGACATCAGTTGTTTGCTGTAAAGCTATAAAAAGGATAAACAATGCTTCATAGCAGGTCTATAGAACTGCAGTGTCTTCTGAAGCCATACGACAGCTTTGTGTGAGGAACAGACTGAAATTTATGTTGAAGATATTCCCTTCCGTTGTGGCTCTGAAATCTCTCTTATTTTTCTTTCCAGTGAATGTCTCTGTCCAACAGAACTTAGTCTTTGAGGAATGTTTGTCGTCTGGAAACATGGATTTTGGATCTGGTGTAAGCAAAGCGTGTCAGTGCATTGTTTTAAATCTGTATCTATGTGTGTCTAGTATCAGCAGAAAACCTTGAGACGAGCCTGAGACAGATGGAGAAGCAGCTGCTACAGTTGGAGAAGGATCTGGACTCTTTCAGCTCCACAGACGACCAGCAGGACCTGTTCCACAGCAAGATGGCAATATCCTTTCACACGTTTGCATGCACATGCACTCTACATTATTATTGTCATTTCTTGTTGTTTCTTTATTTTTGGTCGATATTGTTCTGCACATGGCGGTGACAACTTTTCTAGCACCCTTGTCAGCCTCACACACAAACATTCACAAACGCTAATCAGAATTTATGTCGTTGTGTGCAAATTAAAAATGTATAATGAACTTCACCGGGCTGCATCTGAAACTGAAGACCGTTTGATAATGGAGTTGTACATTCCTGTACTTGCTTGTTAGTTCTTTTCCCTGCTGTCTGTCATTGTACTGGAAACCGTTCCCTGAGGTCTGGATGCTGTCTCCTCTGCAAATGGCAAATGTTTGAAAGCCAGACATGTTGCCAGAGGAGATACCAGGGGCACGAATTAAATGTTGAAGAAAACATACACCGAAATGATCCTCAATGAACCTTTCCTCTCATGCATTTTGTAGAGTTTAGTGGAGCAGGGTAGTCTTGGGTAGCTTCATTATTCCTGTTTTTGACTTAGACCCTGCCTTACTGAGTTTATGCTTGCTGTTTCATGGGCAAAAACAGATGTTTTTTTTTTTTTACTATATTACTTTAGTATGGTGCTCATGATCCATCGAGTGCCTGCAGTAGATGCCTGTGTTCTGGGTCTGACCCAACTGCTCTACCCTTCATGGTGTTTTGGCTAGACTCTACCAGGGGAGGTTATTATTTTCACCCTGCATCACTTTTTTTTCCTATTTCATGCAGTCCTTTTTCTATTGCCTTTTTGTTTCTTTGTTTTGCTGTAGTATTTTCTTAATTTTTTTTTCATCAATTTTAATAGCAATAATTAGTACCTTGTCCCTTCTAAGATGTTCTATGAATGCATTGACTCAAATCTTACCCTGGGCTACCCTGCTTGACAGCATTTTTGGGTATTGATTTAAAAAATTGCACAAACTGATGATGGCAAAAATATGCTGTCCTGGTGGGCAGCTCTCTAGGTTTCCAGTTGGCAATTACAAACAGAGGGTTTTTGCATTGGTCTCTCACACTGGAAGTCTGTTGCATGTGTGTACGCTTTGTGTAGCAATTTACGAAAATATTAGGGATGCGTGATAATTTCTTACGGATATTTTTTTTCTTCGCTTTGCTTGTTTTTCTTTCTTTTTGTTTTGTTTTATAAATAATGCAAATTTCTTACTTTTGTCCATGTGGTGTGTATGTGTGTGTCTCAGGTAATGGGGTGTTCGTGAATAATTTGTCTTAGAGGTGTTGTGTGTGAGTGTATGGTATGAGAGTGTCTAACAGGCTCAGGTGTACAGCAGAAAATCAATGCTTTTCTATCCCTCTGCACAGAGCGTGTTTCCAAGGGTCAGCCATCAGCCTCTTTCTTTTTATTTAGTTTAGCTCTCTGTCATTTAGAGCAAAAACCACGAGTCCTCCTTCCTCTGTCAGCGTTAACACAGTTCAGCTCAGTGACACAGGCCCTTTCTGTCCTCTGAGCTCTTAGCATCAGCAACCAGATCAGTATTGAAGTTAATGAAGTCTTATCTCTCGCTCTCATACACCGTCTGTTCCTTTCATTAGCTGAGCACGTCCCCTGTGCTCCATTCTTTCTCTAATCAAAGAGCTGAAGCAGGTGTGTTTGGAGGGCGTGAATAAACTTGCAGTGTAAAAGACAGAAGAGGAGACCCACAAAACAGATCTATGTGCATGTGTAGCCGGAAGAACACCCCAGAGATTTCATGTGTATGCTGAATAAACATCGCTTGCCAGCCTGTCTGTCCTTTTTTATAATGTCTTCATCGTGAATAAGTCATGGAGGACCTGTTGTGCTGAATCCTGGAGTGAGAAGTATGGGTTAAAGAAGCTCTGTCCAGTTTTTTGATGTCCCATTGTTAGCAGAGTTGTGGCTAATTGTAATTTTTCCTTGCCTAGGTATATCTGATAATGCAAGTTATGTTCAGGTGAGCTTGCAAAGAAACAGTTGTCTTGTAAGACAGTAGTTATCACACAGCGGAATTTATATATATATATATATATATATATATATATATATATATATATATATATTAGGGGTGTAATGGTACGCAAAAATCACGGTTCGGTACGTACCTCGGTTTTAAAGTCACGGTTCGGTTCATTTTCGGTACAGTAAGGGAAAGAAATACATTAAACTGCAACTTTAAACATTAAACTTTAAAAACATTAAACTGCAGGTTGTTTATTACTATAAACTTGTTTTAACAATTTGTTTACACTTTTTTTTAAATACTTTTTAATAAAATATATATAAAATAAAAAAAGAATAAGAAATAAAATACTGCTGCAAAGTTCTCCACTAAATAAAATACTCTCAGTCTCAAACCAATATCATATAATAAAATATAATTTAAAATATAAATAATTAACTATGATTACAGTGCAGCATTACCAATTCCAGCTTGTAGGCCTGCTTATATTTAAAAAAATATATATAACTTTTCCAAAGTGTAAAGTGCAGCATTAACAGTTTCAGTTTTTAGACCTGCTCAGATCTCGTTATTGCGTTGGACCGATCGGAATTAAGAGCAAAGGTCGGTTTAAATGACGATGGGAGCTGCGTTTGAATTACAATCGTTTTTTTCCTAGGTGTAGTGATGTTCACACTCGCGTGATGCCTTTAGAAAACTTTAGGCCGGTGACACACTGGCATATTGCAGTGTGGCATATTGTTTTGTGTGTATATATATATATGTATATATGTATGTATATATATGTATGTATATATATATATATATATATGTGTGTGTGTGTGTATATGTGTATATATATTAGGGCTGCACGATGTGTTGTTTAAGCATCGATATCGCGATGTACGAATCCACGATAGTCACATCGCAGGATGTGAGATGTAGGCTGTCGTAGTTGATCCAACTGTACAGGCCAGCTGCTTCCCGGCCCTTCACGAATGTGATTCACAGATTAATTGCACAGCTTAACCATCACAGAGAAGTTTATAATTTGCATGTTTTTAAGTCCTGTCAGTTTAACAGGGCAGAGAGAGAGAGAGAGCGAGCAAGCGTGCGAGAGAGAGAGAGAGAGACAGAGGGAGAGAGAAAGACAGAGGGAGAGAGAAAGACAGAGGGAGAGAGAGCGCGAGCCCTGGCCACACGCTTACCGTCTTTAAAACAACACGAGCGCTGTCTTTCTCTCTCTCCCTCGCGCATATTAATCAAATGACACGATGGTGTCGATGTTTAAATCATTTAAAAAGAGAATGTAAGTGTGCTCACCCCATTTTTGTTTGTAAGAAAAAATTTGATTAGATTTCATATCGCAATATACATCGCAGAAAAATAAAATATCGCAATGTCATTTTTTCCCAATATCGTGCAGCACTAGTATATATGTGTATATGTATATATATGTGTGTATGTATATATGTGTGTGTGTATATATATATATATATATATATATATATATATATATATATATATGTGTGTGTATATATATATATATATATATATATAGTGACAGTAAAGACATTTTCTAATTATTTATCAAATAATATTGAAAAAAGTGTCATGTTTATACAATAGTATTGATTAAAAAAAAACACACTGGCAATAAAAAGACAATCAGGATACTGAAATGGTCTATGAAGTATGATGAGATGACCAAAAAATGCAGCTTTACTATCACAGGAGTAAATTACATTTTAAATATATATTAAAATAGAAGACAGTTGGAGCCATGGTGATAATAAAAGATTGCTAAAACCAAAATGATGTTAAAATCATAATGTCCTTAAAATAAAATACTTTAAGTCCTTATAAAAATTCACCTTTTATATTGTGTGGGTGGCCACTCAATGATTCATATAAATGAGCCTTCAAGCGAATTCAGATGAGATCTGCTGACGTCCTATGTATGAGTTGAAGATGAATGCATCTTTGATAAATCAGATGCAGTGTTATTTATAGTGAGTGAGCAGAATACCCTAAAGCATTTTGCAGGCTTTAACTTAAGAAAGGCAGGAGGTTGATTGCAGGAGAGATTGTCATCTGTTGTGTCACTTAACTTCAGATCTGTGTGTAGTGTGACTGCGCATCAAAGGGGCTGCCTTGGTGCCGTGCACAAGTCAGTCTGAGAGCACAACCTACTGAACAGTTCACCCCGCAGCCAGCTCATACACACACCTCATAAACAAAGACAGACGCATACAGTCTAAAGCTAATACCAGTAGAAAAGAAGACCTTTCTTGGACATTGATCCACAGTTTTAACAAGTTTTGTTTTTTAGTGTGATGTGAGGCACCAGCTTCAAACTGGATTAATTACTAATTAAAAACATATCATAGTCAAAATAATGCTATGTTGTTTGGAGTAAAGCTTGCCCTCTTTGCATAGGCATTTTTCGACCTCACATCATATATTAGACCCAGATTCTCTCATGTTCGTGTGTGCATCTGTGAAAGAGTCATGGTGTCATTGCATGTATGTGCGTGTTTGTGTGAGAAATCTTATTGACAATAATAATAATAATAATAATAATAAGAGTTTGGTTCCAAAACGCTATAGATCTTTTTTGATTAATTTCAGTAAAAATGTGTTTTGTTGACCAAGAAAGTGGCAAGATCAAAATTTCCTGTTGCAAACTTTCACATAGCATCTTTAGGTTATAATAACATTTAAACATTCAAATCCAGATTTTGATTTTCAAAGATTAATTATATATTTTTTTTCTCCCCAAAATGCAAAATCCATTGAATCAATATAAAAGTTATTTAAAAAAAAAAAAAAAAAAAAAAAAACATGGTTAATCCACATATGACAGCCTCTGAATTTGATCAGTAATAATCTTATATACAGGTACTGGACTAAAAATACATTCAATAAGTCATCCATCCCAAAATTTATTCAGCAGGTCAACTTGTTAATGCTATAACTGAATTAAAGCAATAAAAGAAAATTTCACATTAGAGCACAGAAATTAAAGAGCACCAAAAGTGCATTCATCTTTGGCATGTTACATTCGTTTAGATGACTAGTATATTAACAAAAATATAAATGGCATTAATAAAAACAATTCAAATGAAAAGCTACGAAATATCACATTCATAATTGGATGCGACTCATCTGCGATTATGAACACGATATTGCATAACTTGTCAGTGATCTACGGCTCTGTGTATTCATCTGAAAGCACGTGATGGAGATTTACTATTAATCACAGAACCGACTTTACGGACGAGATGCACATGACAATCACATGCGATTCATCGTCCAGCCCTTAGTTTGTTTGTTGATCACAAAGTACAACGTAGATGTATAACACTGCCTACAGTGCGTGGAATGGTGAGCTGTGATTGGATGAGCAGATGTATTGCATTCTGCAGAGAAGGAAGACTGGCATTTTTCACGGTTTGGAAAGAAAAGGAGAAAACATGAAGGTAACTCGGCGGATATAACATTGTGTAAAAAAAAAAAAATTTTCAATACTGACCAGATACAATACTGATTTTGGCGGAAACCACCTCTGTTCAAAGTATGAGATATTTCTATGCACTCTTGCATGTTGACATATGACAGTGTGTGCATGTGATATGCAAGTGATCACATGTAGGGTGTTAATTAGTGAAATTTGCAGTTATTATTATTAGTTATACTTTCTGTTGGGGGTTAATTTATATGTACGTAATGTATGTAGCTCATTTTGCCTCATTTGTGCTACAAGCGAGAATTATACCTTAAATTATGCAATGTGTTGAACAGTTTTTGCATAGCTGAAGATAATACAGGTGGAGCAAAATCATTCCATAGATTTGCATTGAAGGATCTGATCAACATTTAGAGACAAGAATATTATTCTTGCAGCTCAAACAGTATAGCGCTGACATGGCACTAACAATGCCAAGGCCATGGCTTTTGAATTTTAAAGAAAGCATTAACTGATGTGAATGCAATGTAAGTCACTTTGGATAAAGTCAAATGCTTACATGTAAATGTAAATATAGAAATGTATGAATCTTGAGCCAGTAGGCAAGCATGTTGTCATTGTGGTGATGAGTTTTCCACAAAGCACTAATCACATTATCTTTAGAAAGTGATGTGTAGTTTCTTTCTAGTCTTGCTATATCTGAATGAATTTATACGTGTTCAGTGTGGTCATAAAGGTCATCATAAAAACATGGGCTTTTGCAGAGATTTGCAGCCTACATACTGCCATTAGATCTAAATGCAGTGAGTCTGGAACATAAATACTGGTTTAAATTACTATCTATATTCACTGGAAGAAGTTTTTAACCATCTATAATTGTTTGTTGATGAACAAAATACCTGTGTGTATAAATACTTTCACAATAAATTACATGTTTAGCATCGGCTCCTACTGTACACACAGACACAGTTTTAATTGGCTAAAGAGCAGTCACAGATACAGTGCTCAGATCTTTGCAAGTGCAGCAGTTTTAATCATAATTAAAATGAACTTTCTATGTGGGGCTGTTTATATGTGTGTGGGATCTTGCATGTACTGGTTGCACAGCTCTGTTGCAAGTGTTGCATTATGGGAATGTAGTCATGTGATCAGGGATTTCAAATTAATTTTTGTTTTGGTTCATTCTGAGCAGAAACCATTTTTACATTTCCAGCTCTGGCATTTCACAGCATCCTTACCAAATGGTAAAATGTTAAACAGTTTTCCTTTTTGAAATGAGTGCACTATACTAATAAACTTGCATAAACCACAGCTGGTGTTTTTATCTAATTAAATAAGGAATTATTTTTCCTCAGACTAAAGTTTGAAAAAACTGGAGGAAATGTATTGATTTTTTTTAATGGAAAAATGTAATGAAAATTTTACCCAACATATTTGCACATTGAATTTCCAATACTAGTTTCCTCTGAAGTCCTTGACAATGATTCCTCACAGGTTTTCTACACAGGCGAGAGATCAGTACCAGAAGCTGGTGATCATGCACAGTAATATGATGACCCTTTACCTCAACATGCTAAAGTATTTTGCCATCGACCCCAAGAAGACCTCCGTGGAGGAACTCTTCACTGACCTCAGCAACTTCAGAGCCATGTTCATGGTAAGCCGCCCGCTCTGATTCAGATCATAATCATGGCTGCTGTACCTTATGAAATTGAGTGGGGTTTCAATGCCAGGTTGAGACCGGCTCGTTTATGCAGGATCTGCAGCTTTGCTGAAGCCCAAACCAGGGAATAATCTGGTTATTTCTCCTCCAAACATGATCCCTTTTGACCTACTCGAACAGGAGGAACTGTTGTGTATGTTATCATAAGTAGGGGTAATACTGGGTAATTAGTAGTCAAATTTTGCTTGCCCCTCATATGTGCATGTTGCACACACATTGATTTTGAGCTCTTTCTGTCTCGACTTAGTCATTGTGTGTGAATGTGCTTTCACACTAGTGATCGACCGATTTATCTGTTTACCGATATTTTTCCCGATATTTAAGCATTTTTCCATAATCGGGTATCGGTTTTGTAATATCGGATTCGCCGATTTACGGCGCCATCTTGTGGCCGTTTTGAGATTTCCGCCATTGCAGCCCGGGCGTTCTGAGGAGATCAGTCAACAACAACAACTCAGTGCACAGGTAAAGTATATGTTCTACTTGGTTTGCTTTAATTAATCAACTTTATTTAACATAACAGACATGCACATATGAGAGCTGAGACATAAATTCCTGATTTAGTTAATTTATGCAGCTTGTTTATAAACAATTGAGACGAACTCATTGAGTCACGTAGTGTAATTCGTCATGTCCTGCCCCAATAAAGACGTAACTTTACATGAATTAAATAAAACAGACATGAATGAGTGCATGTTGAAAATAAAAGCGCTGAATTTAATTCTCTATCTGTATTTGCTCACCATTAGTCTAGAAGAAAAAGTTCGTTCATATTGCTTAGCAAAAGACGGATGATCAGGAGGCTTAAGCACGGCCACTGAATTAAACTTTTGACAAGATTATCTTGTTTAAACACCCTAGATTATATTATCATTTACTACATAACAATTATTTCGCTAATACACATATAAATATAGCCTACCGCTTTGTGGAAATTAATTATTTATTATCTCCATGCACGATCGCGGTTGTTTAAGTTATAGTCAAACAGCACTTTGTCAGTTGGCATTTCATGATCTAACGTTAGATTAAATTTAGATCATAAAATGCCAACTGACAAGTGCTGTTTAACTTTATATAGTCTCGGAAAAAAAAGTTCGTTCATATTGCTCAGCACCTGAATCGGTTGATGATCAGGAAGCCTCGAGCACGGCCACTGCATGAATTTTTTGACAAGATTATCTCGTTTAAACCCCCTAAATTATAAAATCTTTTGATTTACTACATAACCATTATTTAGTTAATACAAATCTAAATAAATGCAGCTCTGTGGAAATTATTTATTATCTCCACACGCGATCGCGTTTGAGTAGCCCAATTTATAGTTTTGTGTAAATTCATAGATAAGTTACAGCGCTCTGTCAGAAAGCATTTCATGATCTAGACAGACAAAACATAATAATTAATAACACTAGTTGGAAAATGTAATGATGTATGCTGTTTTGTTTGTTACTTTCCTGACAATGTTATATATTCCAGCTAATATTATTCAGTGAATTAAATTAAAATTACCCAGTGAATTATTACTTACTCTTAAACCTATTAAATGGCACATAAACCTTCTAAAACTGTTTAAAATAAATTACATTTCTGCAAAGGTGATATAACTCCCCTGTCATTTATTTTCTCCATTTTAAAACATTAGACTTTTAACATTTGTTTTGCCTATTGTTAACATTGTTGCTGATAATGCTTATAAATCATATGTATAATTTAGATATAAATTATATAATGTAATATATTTTTTTATAGACCCCTCTATTTATTTGTGTATAAATATAACATGTTTTTTTGTATGCAAGGAGGGAGTGATTGTTATAAATAAAATGGCTTGTTCAGCTCATTTGTGTTGTAATAATTTTAAAAAACAGAAGTATAACGGTAAATAAATATCGGTTCTGCATATCGGTTATCGGGTACATAAACATGCAAATAATCGGTATCGGTTATAAAAAAAATCTATATCGGTCGATCACTATTTCACACACTCCCTTCATTCCCATTCTGAAAGTTCTAGTGCACTAATCTGACAAAAGAGAAGCCGCCTGTCTCCTTTATGAAAATCCATTTGAAATGCAAAGTTATTTTCCACTTGGCTGCTACAGTGATGAGACGAATCTCGTCGCCTTTATTATTTTAAATGATTTCATGATGAAAATGCAGAAATTTGGGGATTGAGCTGACAGTGGGTCCACCACCAGATGCATGATAATGCACTCCTGTGGTGTGTCTTTGAAACCTGTCCTCAGTGCAGCGAGGGACATTGAACTGATGCTCCTGATGAGCAGCCTGCACTCTACTCCATCAGATTGGCTGTGAAACAAAGTGACAGAAAACAATAGGCAAAAAAATCTGGCTAGTTTACCAATTCAAACTAATACTTAGAAACATAATTTGCAGGATTTTATATGTTGCTAAATAACCTATAAGTATAATAAATATTTTTAGGCCTGGATACATTTGCTTTGATGTAACAGCCATTACATCTGTTATGCTAAAATTGTACTTTGACAAGCCAAAAATGTTTTTTTTTTTTTTTAAGTAAATGAGTGCTTTCCAGTCCTCCCATGTGTTTCTCCTTTTCACAATCTGTCAGAAGTGATTGGTGGTTCTAAAACATATGGTCACATGACGGTTGAAGTTTACAGTTGCCAAGATATCGGGGGTGGGTCAACTTACCCACTGGGTCATCTTGCCCCAGTCTCCCCATTATGTACTATACAATATTTCAAAAAACTACAGTTTTTCTAGATAGAAAAAAAATACTTTTGACTTAAGCATCTCTTACTTTAAGATTTTAAAGGTATGTAGCCAGGTATAAATGTTTCTGTCCTCCTCTCTATCCCACTTTCATGTCCTCTGCTTCTCTTTCTCTCCTGTCCGTTCTTCACCCTCAAACAGAATGTCCCAGCCCTCACTCTCTCTCTCTTTCAGCCGTTTTCCAGGTCAGTGAGTTTTCAGCCCTCTGAAGCAGCTTGTTTAAATCAATGCTAAGGAGTGGCAGGGGACCAGCAGTAGAGCAGGAGGCTACAGGCCTTCATACACACTTACCTTACCGCAGCACTGTATGCACTCACACATTCCTGCACGCCAAACACTCACACACACATGCAGACCTGCAGCCACACATGCTTAGTCATCCTTTCAGTAACATCTCTCCTGTGCTTTCTCTTCAGTTCTGACCGCTTTGTTTTGATGGAGATTGTTTTTGGCTGTTGCTCCACTGATTCCCAGAAGCGTGGACACATACTTGCACACGCACACACACACACACATTCCATTCAGACTTTCTCACCCTGTTTTCCTGTTCTCTTTACTAGGTTGGAAAAGTGACAAAAATTAAGAAAGAAAAAGACAGACTAGGACTCGGAGACAGACTAATATGGGAGCCACACAGTGTTAAATTAAAAAGCGTGGAGAAAAAGAAAGTAATAATGCTGCAGCAGCAAATGACCGTTCCTGCAAATCAGACTGTTGTGATTGAATTTGAATTTGTGTAGGGAGAGATGAAGATCCCACCTCACCTCACCTTTTTTCTCTTCTTCTCCATATAGGAACATTGTATGTGTTTCTAAACCCAGTGAGTTAAGTCGGCAGCATTTTTGGGCATCATAGCACATTTGAATACTAGATAAATAATACTAGATCATTTGAATACTGAAAATCTGTGCAGCCTCATTGTGGCTTGTGCTTTTTGAAAATAAAAGTATTTGTGACATGACTCTTAGGTGCAGTGTTAATAGTAATTTGATTTCCCACCTCGCTCTGAGCTACAGGTTCGTTGTTCTAGGAACATATCCTTACTTGTAAAATACTCAAAAAAATTTTTTTTACAAAAAAGGGGGTGAATTGTTTTAAGCAGCAGTTAATTATGAGACTAAATCTCAAGAGAGCCTCACAAGCCTTGCCAAACCTCTGAATCATACCCCATAATCTTGTACCATGGGAGTTGCTGTGGCAACCACAACTCATTAGAATTAGAAGTCATTACTACAGTTGACTTTTGACCTTTAGCTGGCAGCTCTGTCTTATCGGCAAATAGCCACACTGTTACATGTAAAGTAAAACATGTAAAGTGTTGTCACAACCTTCCTCATAACAGACCGACCAGGTGAGGAAGGTGACGAGGTGAACATTCTGCTGCATAAGGTTCATTCTGTGTGATCCTCATCACTAACATTCAAAAGGATGCTAATGTTGGACATGCCCTTGCCTGCCCTGAGCCCCCAGTGCACTGAGTGCTAGTCATTTTAGATTGAACTATGTGTTTCAGAGTCTTTTAGTTTGCACGTGTGTGTGAGAGTTGGCCCTCTCTGCTCATCCACCCGTTTGAAATAGACTAGCAGCAGTTTGGCGGTGCTGACAGGAATCCAATTGACCATGGCTAATGGCAGACAGACAAGGGAGAGTGGGTGAACATGGGATGACCTGCAGCCGGAAAAAGAGAGAGAGCAGGATGGAAAATGGGCATTTGCTCATCTCTTCTTGGCACAACTCGTAAAGCAACAATTCAAGACTTATAATTGCTATTTATGATATATAAGTTCATTAAAATGCTTATATAGTGTGCTATAAGAGCTATCAGTGCAGTAAATACAAGATTTGATATAGTTCATCTCAATGATAATGACTGTTTCAAAAACCCAAGAGCTCCTCACTTGGATTGAGTTGTAAGGCATCATAAGAATCAGAATCTTTGTCATTAATAAAATATATGTAAAATATATATATATATATACAGGTGCTTCTCAATGAATGAATTAGAATGTTGCGAAAAAGTTCATTTCAGTAATTCAACTCAAATTGTGAAACTTGTGTATTAAATTCAATGCACACAGACTGAAGTAGTTTAAGTCTTTGGTTCTTCTCATTGTGATGATTTAGGCTCACATTTAACAAAAACCCACCAAATCACAATCTCAACAAATTAGAATATGGTGACATGCCAGTCAACTAATCAATTCAAAACACCTGCAAAGTGATTCCTGAGCCTTCAAAATGGTCTCTCAGTTTGGTTCACTTGTCTACACAAAAAATTTACGTCATGCCTACCTAGCGGTCCATAGCGAAATCGCAGACGCAGAAAGTATAAACAGAGGCTTTAATCATACAGCGCTCCGGACCGTGCGCACCATGACGAGACCGACGCATCGCCACAGAAACAAGAATGAGAAGCATTCTAACAACTGTGGCATTAAACTCAGTTAGTGAAGGCTCCTTTAAAATATTGCACATATATAGGCCATTCAGATTACTTGTTAAAGTGCAATGAAATACCTTATATGTGCAGACGATGTACGTCTGTGGATGAAGCCTGCACGCGGTCAGTAGGCTTCAAAAGCAGAACTGCACATGTGCAGGCAGTTTGAAGAAGCCCATTGCTATTCGAACCTGTGCAATCCGTCAATAAAAGAATATAAAGACAGTCAGATGTGCAATAATTCTTGGCAATTGTTTGTTCACATGTTTGTTGCAGAGCGGACCATCAGCATATGCTTTAGGAAGTATAAATGGAAGAAGTCCGCGTCCGCACTGTCCTTGTGCGTGTCCGGATCGCTCATGTGGAAAATATTACATAGACTTACTGCATCAGTTCAATTGAACTTTACTCCAAATATATGAACAAACCTGTTTTGAATACTTTATATGTAACGCGTTCGTTTATGCCCAATATTAGTGTTAAACTGTTGGACTTCTAAATCTAAATGAAATCTACTATTGATTTTCACTGTTGACAATTAGACTGATAACTTTCATGCATAGATGCGGCAGATTTGTTACAGGACGCGCCATATGACAGTTGTGTCCGACTATATATGAACTAGCTGTTTTAAATACAGTATTTTTATATTTAACGTTAGTTTATAAGTATGTCTGAAAGTATATTTTTTCGATTATTGTTTATACGAACAAAGAGTCTCTCTCTTGCTCCACCCATAACGCCCAACACTATTACATAGGAATCACTAAAACAGGTTCACGTGAAATCTGAAATGTGTCAAAAAAGCTTGATTACTGCCATTGATGAGTCTTTCATTTTGCTTTGATGTTTTTTTCCCCCTTCAATTTGCCTCAGAGGTACTCTTTAACATGAACAAAATGGCACCATTTCGTTCGATGCCAAAGCAATTACTGTAGTAAAATTAGCTTTGGTCACTGTAACCCTCCATAGTGTGTCTGTATCTCCCTGAATTGTCTCCTGTCAAACTGAATTTGATGTGAGCAAGGGGGAAATAGTGAGGGCCCCATTCCTGGCATGACTGCAGTAATTAACTTCAAATGATGACTAGAAAATGGAGATCAGCTCTGTAATGAGAAAACAGACGATTTCGGGGCAAGGGAGACCACAGAGTTCTGTCCTAATTTCTGCACCCTGTGTTTATATCTTTCCCCTCGCTCTCCACCTTAACACAGTTAAAGGCCATTTATGCATGAGAAGTGAGGAGTTTAGTTCCCTGTTGACTGGGAGAGTGGGCGGAGTCTAATCAGGCACGTCGGGCTTGGCAGGAGCCGAGCAGATTTGTAGAGTGGCTTCATCAGATTAGCGGGGTTATATGAGGTAGGCAGCCAGCTGTTGTGATCTATATTAAGGCATGTCTTATGAGAGCCCCAGCTTTGAGTTTAGAGTTTGCCATGCATCAATCACTTGTAACAGCATTTTAGACTCTTTCTGACACATTTTGTTCAGCTCACATGGAGTCATCTCTCTCAGTGTGAATGCGGATTTAAATAGACTCAAAGAGATAAAAGTGCAAAAGTTTGCAGAGATTGAGAAACTAAATGCAAACATTTTGCACCCATGCTTCTTTTCAGGAGCTCACTTGATCCTGCATTTTTCACCAAAATGGTGCCTGGGCTAAAAGCTGTTTTGATTCTATTAACACAAAACCAGCACACAAACAAACACTCTAGGAGTCTTTCTTGTAATTAAGCATATTTGAACACCCGAAGTAATGTAATTAATTCACCATCTATGCATCGCAAATTGGCTTTATGAAGTCTGAAGTTATGTATATATAATAACATTTGTATAGCATTTCTAAATGTTTTATTTAAGATTGGAATGGAAAATAGTCACTGGAGTAGGTTTGCAACACAACAAAGTAGCTTTACATTATATGCTCAAGCACTTTAAAGTGGAGTGGATTCTGGTTGGCTTTCAACGGCAATGTTCCTTTGTGTTGTTAGTGTTATAGTTGTGGTGTGGACTTCCCTATTCTAATAGAATTAGAATGATTATTAAAACTTTATATGTACAGTTATCATTCTTGGTGGCAATGGGCCTTTGATCTAGAACAGGGGTCACCAAACTTGGTCCTGGAGGGCCGGTGTTCTGCAGAGTTCAGCTCAACCCTAATCAAACACACCTGAATCAGCTAATCAGGGTCTTACTAGGCATACTTGAAACTTCTAGGCATGTGTGTTGAGGCAAGTTGGAGCTAAATTCCGTTGGACACCAGCCCTCCAGGACAGAGTTTGGTTACCACTGGTCTAGAAGGACTGAATTGATTTTTATTATTTGAAAACTTTACATTGTAAGGATATTATCCTGTCCCCTGGTCTAATGTTTGTTAGATTAAACACAGCAGGTTTAAATTTCTTATGACCTAAAACCATCATACCAATGTCTACACTGGAAACACATTGACTGGGGCCAGACCTTGTCTGTTATAAAGGGGTATAACACAGAGGTTGATGGCTGATGTTGTACACTATGTCCAGAGAGAGCATGGCCCAGCTGTTAAAGTTCATCAGTAATGATTTGTTATGGTGTGTGTGGGGGGCAGAGAGATGGATAGTGTATTCTGAGGAGTTTCTTCACCTCAGCTTTGTGTGGGATTCTTCCATTCATCAGTCATTAACACACATACACGGATGCTGACTATGGCTAACAGCAAACATTGTGTGTGTGTGGGTAACCCCATCCTCTCACGCTCTTTCTCTCCCTGAACTCTCATCACCTTTATTTTGTGCATCTCTGAGTGTGTGTATTCATGAGAATTTACGAGGTAGCGCCCTGCTGTTAACTCTTTAAAAGCCCTACTTAGCAATGAAAATTCTCATTAACTGTCCCTCATGCTGTTCCAAACCGGTATGAATACTGTAAATTACTAAACATTTTGTGGAATGTACTGGTAACTGGTACAGCACCTTTGTGAAATACAAACCAAAATGTAAGTCAATATTCATTCAATGCCTCTCTATCTCTGATGCTTTCACAGCCATTGGCAGCTTTATACACTGTGTGAGATCAACAGTACTGGGAGTAACTGGGACAGTGGCTTTGATTCACATTCAATTAAATTCAACATTGGTGAGCGTACGTTAAACAGGGATTGTTATTGACTCAGACTGAAGTTACACCGTTTCAGTATTTATTCAGCATTGTGAGATTTGCTTGTATCTCTAGCGGCACACTGTACTGTCTATATCCAAAAGAATCAATATAAACACAATGTAGTGCATCCTTTAAGGTGTCTCATATAATTGAAACTACCATTTCTACTCATTAAACAAAACAAAAAAAAAATTCAGGTTTTGTGACCTGTGTGTGTTAAAATTCAACCTATATGTGAATAAAGGTAATCATAATTCTTTAGAAAACGTCCTTGTTTTTATGCTTGATTTCTTTAGCAAACTGCTCTTTTTCTATAGCTTTAATAGTGAAGTGTGTAAAAGCACATAATAATGCCATTCAGTGTGGAAGCATACATTTCTTTAGTTGTGACGTTTCTGTAAGCGCCTGTTCTTGTCATTAATTCTTCAATCATGATGTTCAGTCAGGGATTAGACCAGCTCTTATGCTGAATAGGCATGATGGAACATCCTCAGACTTCTACAAATTTTCCACAGAGCTGTTATTGAACATCTAATAACTAGTTCACTCAGCGTTCAGGGTAGGCCCATCTGCTCCTGAACGCTGACTCATGCCGAAGCTGTTGTACACCGAGGTGCTGTCTACTTAATCGCCATGCCTGTTGACAATCTCTTGCTCTAAACTGCTATCGATGCTTTACCCGGTGGCTGTGTGAGAGGTTGCATTGACTTAACTGTCACATGCAGTTCAGATGAGGCTAACGGTCACAAACAGAGCACGTTAGATAAGACCTCCTTCCGTGTAGTGCTCCTGAAGTGTTGAAACAACATCTGTGCAATACCGCCGTTTCCCAGTATAGGTGCCTAACACTAACATCACATTCTGTGTAGAAAGCTCAGCTGAGCAAGTTGCTGGCTCAGAAACAAGCCTGAATGTGAATTTAGTTGCCTTATTTGCTTTGTCAGTGAGAACTTTTACTGTCAAATCGGATTCTTGAGTAGCATAGGAAAGTCAAGTGTTTTGAAATGTGTAGAATTTGCATTTAGCCAACATCAGTGACTTTATCATCAGTGATAAAGTCGCAAACTGAATTAGAAGTCTGAAAGTGTCGAAGGTAGGGCAGGGTCATTGTGAATCCACCTCTTGTATTAGTGTTGATATTGATGTCCGTGCTACCAAGCGTGAGGTCACGCACTGCTGCTTTTCATTCTCCCCTAATTCTAATGAAAGTGTTTAAAGCACTCTGTGTGTGCGCACAGTCACAGGGATGTGGAGAGGAAAGCTTATTTAGCCCACCTTCCATCTCACCATCCTCTTCCCCTCGTCAGGATTTACTGTGATCACAGACTGTGGCCGTAATCCGCTGCACACAATGGGGAATAAGCCTCGTTATCATGTGACTTATACTCTGTTCTGACCCGCCGTCAATAGCCATATTTCCTTCTCATTTAAGGGACCTCTGCTGCAAGTATAGATCTGTTCGAGATTTGTGAGCTGTGCAGAAAACAGGCAGCCAAGTATACTTTAGCCATTCACAAAGGTGTTTTTTATTTTTTTGTCAATCCCCTAGAGCAGGTGTGGAGAGAGGTTTTCCACGAGACAAATATTAGATATAATGGTGAAATCTAATGTTGAAACACCCTGTTTTTACGTTTAACTTTGAATAGAAAAAAACTGCTTCGAATATATTCATTTGCTTATGTGTGAGAGAAGTAAGTTCTGAACCAAGGATATGTGCATTACTTCTGTAAATACATTTAACTTCTTTAGAATTCAGAAATCGAGTACTCATACCTTTATTCAAATTATTGAATTATGAATTCAGGTTATTCCTCAGCTGTCTTTATATCTCCATTTGTGTTGAACTCCCTCTCCCCACTATTTCTTTCTGCCTTTCTCATTAAATCTGTTCGTCTTTTGCCTCTTACACCTTACCTTTGTGTAAGCTGTGCCACTGGCTCTTTCCGCACACTTAGAAATACATCCATTATCTAGAAAAGGCTTTTAAGGCTGCAGAGAAAAAGAGAGCTGAAGAAAGAGGCATACGAAGTGTTAGGACAAGGTGACTGCTCTAATGATGTTACTTTCTTGATAGCTTGGTCTGATTGGACGAGTGTTCTTCTTACACCTGAAAAAGTAGCCCTCATCAAACCAAAAGAGGAGTTATAGATTTCTAACAACCCTCTTGAACCACTAATGGTCCAAAAAGAAAAGAAAGCCAGCAAGAAGGGGAAATTTTGCTCCGTTCTTGCCCCACAAATTTTCTTGGAGATGTCTGAAGTGCTCAGAACAATTTGAAATCCTGAGAATAAAGTGCCTTAGTTAATGAAAGGTTTTTTTTTATTTTTTTTATTTTATTTTATTTTTTTTTATACAGTTCCAGTACTCAATTCTGTACCTGCTTTAAGTCACCCACTTTCAAACATTCCAGTGTGTTTTTGTGTGCATGCTCTGGTTTCGAATTACAAACCCAAAAGTTTCTATTTACAACGTGTATTGAGTATTGCAGCCAATCACAGGCATCTCTGTTGAATCCAGTGGCTACGTTTACATGCAACCAAATAATCTGTTTGTAATTTGATTGATGGCTCAGTTGAACTGAAAAGCCTTTATATAAAAACCTTAATCAATCCAACCGAGCTTGATCAGAATTAAATTCCGATCGTATGGAAGTTGGTGGTTTATTCCTTTTCAAATACAATTGAGAGTGCATGTAAACACTCGATCGGATTGAATAATGAAACTGAAGGACTGCGCATGTGCAATGATGCAGAAATAGCGTAATGAGGTGCGGAATGAGCGGTTCTTCCTTTTGACTAAAGTGTTGTATAAATGCGTGCCCTGTCATTATAAAACTCTCCTTTCACACGGCAACTGTGAAGTGGAGCAGGACAACCTTCCACCAGTCCTTGTTTTGCATTCTCATCCACAGGCAACCTGGTTTGGCCGTGGGAAGGGGCATTTTTAAAATAAATTCAGATTTGAAGTTTGTGACATAAGTGCACATCAACCCGATCACTTTATTTAGCGTCATTGTAAACACTAAATTCAGATTCATCAATGAATTCAATCCGATTGAACCACAAATTGTGCTCGTAAACGTAGCCAATCAGAACTGTTTATTGTAGGTTAGTCAGAATCTGCTCTGATCTAATTTTTGTTTTTGCAAGTTTGCTTAGTTCTACACACTCACAGATCCTATTATAACAAGACAAAAAGAAAACATTCACAACTAAAATAAGATATTCACTGTGTAGTTAGTTATTGATTATATCAGGAGTTTCCGCGTGAGTAAGCTCAGTCAGTTGGGCCATAATGGAAGTGCCCTTTTCTCAGTTTATACTTCATTCACAGTTTGAAGAAATGTGTAAGAGGACCAAACCATCCTCATAAGTTTTAATGTTTCAGGAATGACAAACGTGAGTGTAAAAAATTACAAGAGTGAATCAAATTGATCCATGATTGACAGTGATAACTCATCTTTGTCACATTTTTCACCCATGATGAGTTTGCAACCCTGGATAACTGAATGACACACATTTCCTTTTTATAATATTAAAGGCTGATTTATATGGTTTCAGCTAGCTTAAGCATCAACTCATTTGGGTTGGATCAGTCAGGTGTTTTGTTGCTGTAGGAAATGGCTGTCTTTCCATGTGACTGGCACCACGGGCTCTTTGAATTTTCAAGCCATTTTGGCGAAGAGTGTGATGCCTTCAGTGTGTAAATTAAGGCTTGGTAACATTGGACTTTCCAGTGAGACAATGATCCGGAGTATACATCCAAGTCTACCAGCACTTGTTTCAGGGATGGGTCCTGGAATGTCCTTGAGTGGCCATCTCGGCCTCCAGGTTTAATCCCATTGAAAATCTTTGATGGGATTTGGAACGAGTGGTGGCAGCACAGAAAGCACAAAATGTCAATGAGCTGAAAGCTTTTCCAACAGTCCAGTACAGAGGTGTCAGGATCCTCTGAATATTTGACAGAATGGTTTATTGGAGGGTATGAAGGGTAAAGAATGCTCTACCACGTTTTTCTGTCTCAAAATGATTAAATGGTAGTGTATGTTGTACTAATGTTTGTTAATCACAATTCACTTATAATTTATATACAAGTTTTATTCACTTTTTACTTATAACTTTTTCTGTTTTTTGAAGTCAGGCTTCTGTCAGGTTGTTGAGTTGTAAACATTTAAACGTATAACACAACACAAACCTAAAGAACTGAAATGTCGCCACAAAACAGTGCACATCTATTTGCTTCAGACTTTCCTAGTTTCCTTAGTAGTCTGCTCTATCTCTGTCTTTTTTCTCTCTAGCAATCAGTGAAGGAGAATGCAAGGAGAAGAGAGGCGGATGAGAAGCAGAGGAAAGCGAGGATAGCCAAAGAGAAGGCGGAACGAGAGAAGCAGGAGCAGCAGATGAAGAAGAGGAGACTGCTGGAGGTCAACACAGGTGAGATGTTTATCAGTTACTCACTGAAAGTTTTCACGAGAGTGAGCTTTAAAAAAATCACCTTTGAAGATGGATGAAACGAGTCCCTGCACACGTTCCTAGGAGCTTGTTTTAAACCAACAGAAGAGGGACACGAGTGAGAGCGTATGTGTGTCCTGTTGTCAATCTGTTACCATGTGAACAGCCCATCGCTGTTATAATACCACACACACACACATGCATAAATACAATAGAAATGCTTGATTCAATGCTGTGACTTTCATGATGTTGAAGATTTTACTTTATAGTGACTCTCAGTTCTGAATCAAGCTGCTCTGCACTTACACACTTATCTGAGCGAGCATCAACATCATGATGATGCAATGCAATGCATGATGTTATTAGATATGTGATTGGATTACAAACAGGCTTTGTGCACTCATGAGACACACACATGAAATGAGTTTGCTGTAATATATGTTGCCACTCGTACTTGCCCCCTGCAGTTTGAGGAATGTGTGTGATGATGAACACGCACACAGCGGGCTCACAGTGTTCACTGGGATGAGTTCTGTGTCTGTATCAGGTCTCACTCTAGTCAATACAGCAGAAGAGCAGCCTGAAGTGTGTTCTTCATGCACTTAATAGAAAAAACACAACACAAAAGCACACTTACAAATGAAAATATGGAGTGTGGCGTGATGAGGAGTCAGCAGTGAATGAGGTGTTTGGTAATGGTAAGATGTGAGGTGGTGAGGAATTAATTTTGATAAATAAGTCGCACCTGACTATAAGTCGCAGGACCACCCAAACTATGAAAAAAAGTGTGACTTATAGTCCGGAAAATACGGTACATAGAAAATAAATTAAAATGTTTATTTAAAGCCTGTATGATTTTTTTTTAAATCTGTGGAACACAGGACTTTAAATAATAATAATAAAATAATATATATGTGTGTGTTTAAAGAAAGTTATGCATAATGGATCAGAACAGGGCTTAAATTTGGGCCTAGGTTTGTAAAGTTGCGTTTGAAAATAGTTTTCTGCAGTTGTACCTATTTCTAAATTTGTTTCGAAAAAAGTTTTACACTGTTCTGGAGACTTCTAATGTGAGAATTTGAAAGTGCCACTGACATCTAAGATCGGCCAGTATATATTGACTGTTGGCTTTAAAATATCAATAATCCCCCCCAAATGAAACGATCAAATCTCACTGATCAGTAAGTAAGGCCTATGCCTCGAAAGATCAGTGGCTCAAAGTTGGTATTGTTTTAACTTTAAACAGAACTTTAATGCTGTAGCTGGACACTTCAATCCATAGAATTCAATCCATAAAATGTGAGTCATGTAAAAGTGTTTTCAGAGGTAAGCTAAGAACTGGAGAATGAATATTAGGAGATAAATTTGACAAGTTTATGTGATGGTGGGTGAAACCTAATTTTTTTGTATCTGTTTAAAGCATAATCCTCACTAGAATTGAATAAATCTGGATTTTTAAAGGACAACCACTGAAGCACATCTGATTCTGCTAGGTTTAGTTTCATTCTTTTTCTCTTTTTTTTGTTCTCTTTCTCTTTTTAAACTCTTGAAGGACTGCTGTCCTTCACTTTCATTTAAAACAAATATCAGTGTTTAAGTCTCTAGAGCAGGTCTCTAATGAACCTTTTCAAGTTAATGTGGATTTCATTAGGTGTCTCATGACACAGTCATTCAGAACCAAAGTGCTCCTGTTTCAGCTTAGTGAGACTCTTGTGTAAGGGTTTACTGACATGTCACTGCTGTCTTTGCTCAACAGGGGGCACTACACACTATCCAGACAGTCCGTGTTAGACTTATGTACCATGTACATCGGATGAATTCAAGCGAGAGACAGAGTTTCAGCCCTCTGCTTAACTCACTCGCCTCTCTGATTATACCTTAAGACATGAGACTTTCTTCTTTGTTTTAGTCTTACTCTAACTTATTGTCTCCATTGAATAGTTTCTACATTGTAATGTTATGCATCTCTGAGTGTAACTAAAGAAGGTTTGGGTCCAAGTACATCTCATTCAGCTACCCAGTGTATCAACGGTCTGCATTGTATTTCTTTATTTTGCTTTGTTTGAGATTCTTCTTCTAGTTTGTGCATAACACTCAATCCAGCTTTCTCATTGTCTGTCAGAGCATTTCTGTTTCATCCTAGAGTTGTTTATTCCAATAAGAGTTTACACATCAGAGTTAGGAAAGGCCAAAACTGACCCAATTACATCAGCATTACTGGGAGGCTAATAATAGACAGATAAAAAAAAAATTGTTTGCAGTAATAATTGTTTCTTGACTTGCAAATCAGCATGTTAGAATGATTTCTGAAGGGTCATGTGACACTAGAGTAAGGGCTGTTGAATTCTACTTTTGTCACCATGGGAATAAATAACAATACTTTTTATTTTAATGAACATAAAGTAAAAGCAGCCTTGGTGAATATAAAAGATTTTTCAAAAACAAAAAAATTGTACTGACCTCAAATGTTGTTGTATTTTAATACATCATTATTTGCCATTCTACCATTTAGTTGAAAACCTTGCATATCTGTAGGTTAATTATCTATACATTTTGAATCCGTTTTGGACAATAGCTATTAATTATGGCTATTCACAATTTAAAGCCATTTCAGAGCAAAAACCATGCATTTTGGCTATTTATACAGGTATGTTTTTTTAAGCTATATTGTCCCAACCTTATTTCTAAAGTGTCCTGTGGGTGCTTCCTCACCTGTTTGTGTGTACTCTCTCGATTTCTTTCTTTTCTCACCTTTCATCATCAATCAGACACCAGCAGTGTCCTCCTAGAAGGACTGACCAGAGCATGCAGGCTCTTATAGTGTAGGACCTCTCTATCTCTCTCACACACTCTGCGTCATTCTGCTTGCACTCCAGGATGAGTAGCTGAGCCACAGGTGGAGGAGTGTGTTCTGGTTCCGATAGAAAGAGAGAGAGGTTCACGAGGTAGAGAGCGTGTAAAAGAGTACGTTAGTGTATGTGTGTATGTGAGCAGGCTTTGGCAGTCTCCCAACTGGTCTGAGTGTTTATAAACGTGGTTCTTTCAGGAGGCCTCAGGTGTCTCTTCAGCTAATACCACTTCCTGTCCAGTCAACCAGTGTGATTGCTCTCTGTTGTCCACAGATGCTGAGTCTCAGAGCAGCCGTTCTTGCCCTGCAGCTCCCCAGCGTGTGCTAATCAGTGTTATGGTAAAAATTATCACAGGATAGACCAGAGCCAAAGAAGTACAGAGTTTCTTACTTGAAGCATGAAAGCTCTGCTTGCTGCAATAGTCTTTGTTTTTGATCAGGCAGCCACTAAGGCAGCTAACTGCTACCTGCCATATGTAATTGAATCAGTGTTCCTGCCATTTTCCTTTTCCTGTTTTTGTTATTCCTGTTGTAGTGCCAGAGTGTTTAAGTTTATGGTTAAGTTGCAGTTCAGTGCAAGCTCCTGTTATAAACAAAGCTCATTACACCGTACAGTACCTGGATGTTTTCTTTAACTTTAAGCTTTAACTTTTTTACATTATCATTCAAGTTTGTGGTTGTCAACAGCTTTATTGTTTGTGAGATTTTATTTTTATTTTTTCAAAATACTCTTATACTTACCAAAGCTGCATTTATTTTATAAAATATACTGTTAAACTGTCATTTTATGAAATATTATTGAAATGTAAAATAATTGTTCTTGTATTTTTTTTTTTTAAATCTTCAGGATTCTTTGATGAATAGAAGTTCAAAAGATCAACATTTATTTGAAAATATTTTTTTGTAATGTAGAAGTCTTTTGATCGGTTCAATGCATCCTTGCTGAATAAAATTATTTCTTACAAAATCAAAAAAAAGAAAAAACTTACTGACCCCAAACTTTTGAACAGTATTGGTTTATTTCCGCTGCTTTAATAGTTACATTTTAGAATTATAATTAATAGATTTTATTGTTTATGTAATATTAATTAATTTTGTGTATATGTGATACGTGTTATATTAGCTATAAAATGAGTCAGCCATTTTCATCAAAAAAGCACACGATTTAGACGTGATGGAAATTACGGAAGGAAAAAAAACAACATTTTAAAAAGTCTATAGGGCCAAAAGTATACATAGTGCAATAAACACACTCAAATACATAATTTTAAAACTTGGCTATTCGTGCTAGACATGTAGAAATGTCTGTGAGTGGTTGCAACCATTGCCGTTGCAAATAGAGTATTTAACTGCAACAAGAGTAAAAAAAAATGAAATATTTGAATGAACACTGTTCCCAATTAGTTAATTGCTGCAGTTATTTTTCGATTAATTGTGTAGTGCCAAGGAAAAAGGAATTATATATATATATATATATATATATATATATATATATATATATATATATATATATATAAATAAAGCACTCGTCCTGGCTCAGATGCAGCAGAGATGCAGACAGAGGGGCGACATCAAAGAGCTTCTCAGAGATTGTCGCCTTTAAAGAGAGACCATCTCTGCTTCCTCTTCCACCTTCTGCTTTCTATCACAAATCTCTTTCACACCAGTTTCTAATCATGTTCCTCTTTATCTCTTTTCTTTCCTGCACTCAGAGCTCTGATGTGACACGCCTGTGCCGGCAGTGTGTGTGTGTGTGTGTGTGTGTGTGTGTGTGTGTGCAGCTCTTTAACACACGGGGCTGCACTAAGCGCAGTGTGTGCACTGCTTTAGAAAAGAGAACGAACGGCTGGTTTTTATTCAAAAATGATAACAATTCTCCCTCTCTCTCTCTTTATCTCTCACTCTCAGTTTTTGATGATGTCTGTCTCCCGTCAGAAGTCAGACAGCACAAATAGGCTCTTTTGTGTTTCCAGGTTACCGTTGCCACTTCTCCTGTTCGTCTCCACGGAGACTGTCAATTAAAGCGCCGTGGTAATCTGAACCGCCCTGGTGAGAGAGGCGATGCTCTGTATGCGTTAGGGTTAGTGTAAGCGGGCTGCTCTTTGGAGGGTGGTAGGATGTGAGACCGAGAGAAAAGATATAATAAATTGGTTTGGCACTGTTAGCAGGAGAGGATGCTGTGCACTAGTTTCATCTGAAATGTTTTGGAGCCACACACACACTGAGAGAGTGATGATTCAAGACCAGACCGGAGGAGTAGAGGGAACTACATGAACATGTTTTCAGAGAAAGGGGAGGGACTCTGTGCTCGTTGAAAGCAACAGACCAGACATCTAACAGAATTAGGCCACATATCCATAGACACAGAGCAAACAGTCTCCCGTGCTCTTCCTAATTCCAGCAAGTGCTGTAACAGCCCAATATTCTGGCTACTCTGTCCTAGATATCGGCTTTCCTCTAGGAAGAAGCCACAGGGGGGCTCCCAGCTCCCTGGAGCTCAGAAACGAGCTGATGAAACTGACTCTGAACTAGGGCTGCTCCGATCACGATTGGCCGATCGTTAATGCGCATCTCGTCAGTAAAGCCGGTTCTCTAATCAGCTGTAAATTCCCTCAGGTGCGTGATTTCACATAGAGCAGCTGTTACTACACAGAGCCGTTGTTAACTGAGAAGATGCGCAAATAAACGCTGAAATGAACGTGGATTTGCGCATCTTCTCAGTTAACAATGGCTCTGTGTAGTAACAGCTGCTCTATGTGAAATCACGCACCTGAGGGAATTTACAGCTGATTAGAGAACCGGTAGAACGAATGCTAGGTAGAACGAAATCTGTAAGTAATTGAAATACATCACAAAAAAAAAAAAAAAAACGAGTTGGAAAAAGTTTCACCCTTATGTCAGTATTTTGTTGAACCACCTTTTGCTTTAATTACAGCCTCTAGTCTGTTGGGCTTTGTCTCTACTAACTTTGCACATCTAGACTGTACAATATTTGCCCACTCATCTTTGCAGAAGTGCTCAAGTTCAGTTCAATTTGATGGTGACTGTTTGTGGACTGCATGCTTCAAGCCATTCCAGAGATTTTCAGCGGGGTTTAAGTCTGGGCTCTGACGAGGCCATGCAAGGACATTCACCTTTTTCTCCTTCAACCACTGTGTGCTCAGTTTTGCTGTGTGCTTTGGTGGCAGATTTGGTGGCAGATACCATCAATAATTTGATGGTATTTTGCACCATCCATTTTTCCTTTTATCCTGACAAGTGCTCAAGTCCCTGCTGCAGAGAAACACCACATAACAGGATATTACCACCTCCATGCTTTACTGAAGGAATGGGTGAGCTCTTTTGCGTTTTGGCAACGTTCAGTCATAACTGCATCTGGCCTTGCTTGAGGACTGCCTTTTTATACATACATACATATATATATATATATATATATATATATATATATATATATATATATATATATATATATATATATATATATATATATATATATATATATATATATTAAAAAATCTGTACATTTTTATTTCAGGCTGCAAAACAACAAAATGTGATGTGAAGTCTATACCCACTGTAGATGTATAGGTTTTTTTTTTTTTTTGAGGAATGGCGATTTTCTCTTTTTCAGTGTTTCTCTCCAGTTTGAGTGCTTCTATTCACTTTCTCTTGTATTTATGAAAGGAGGCGAGTAAGAAGAGAGACAACAGCAATCAAGACAAACATCTTTTCTATTCCTGTCTAAATCACACCATATCCTTCCCTCTCACACCTCCTCTCTCTTCTTCACTCGGCTCTTTATTAAAGCCACCATCCATCCCTCTCTCCTCCATCAAAGACCCAGCAGGCCACCTCCTATCACTTATCACTCTTTCGGGTTCGCGCTCTCTTTCTCTATTTCCCTTAAATCACACCCTTACTGTTTGTCCGTCCGTCCTTCCTGCAACCCAACTACCTGGTCCTATCTTTTGAAAAAAAAAGAACTGGAAAACTGTGTGCTTTCTACTGTCATGTATCCCAGTCCATTTTCACTCTCATTTCCTTTGACTCTCGCTCTCTCTCTGCTTTTGCTCTACTCAGAAAGAAGTAAATATTCTAAGCATGACCCTTACTTGTAAATTGTGTTGGTTCAAGGCTGCATGTAATGAGTTAGGTCGGATTTAACAGTAGATGTGCTTGTGGGTGTAGCGAGTCTCTAAAACACACACACACACAGATGCATCAGACATTTATCTACTTTTTCATGATTACATCTATTTCCTCAAGCCTCCACTCAGTAGCATGTTAATAGTCATTATTTCTCCCCTTGGCCCTAGTATTCCTCTCTTGTTTTCTTCCTGCTCTCTTATCGACTGGATTTTCTGTAGTACTGAGTTACCTGCTTAGTTGTGCACCTTTTGTCTTTTCACACCTGTCCGTTAGTGCCTTTCGGTCTGTCTGTCTGTCTGTGAGCTCTGGTTTCTAAAGCGTTGCTGTGACAGCTGCAGCAGTCCAGGGTCCTGTGGGTGAAGAGTGTGGTGTTGGAACACTGAGATAAGTGATTGACATTCACGCCTCATTTTCTCGCGGACAGGTTCAGTGCAAGCCACTCGCTCTTGGCCTAGTGCTTGGCAGTAAAAAAAATAATCCATTCACACAACACTCATTCACACACTGCCCTTGGTCAGCGGATAGAAGGGGAAAGACAGAGTTTTTTGTTTTTGCATGTATATGTAGTCTTGCTTTCATGTGATTATATGAATAATATATAATTATAGATATAGATAATAATTGTTATTTTTTTATTTACTAGAAAAATATCATTTTATTATAATGTATAACAAATAAATTGTTGATGTTAATGTTTTCTGTATTGTTGTTGTTATCAGCCAATTTATAAAAAGTCAACATTTTGGTAAATTTTAGTATCTAGTAGACTTGCTTTAAAAAAAAAAAAAAAAAAACAAAAAAAAAAAGGACAGAAGCCATATCAAGGAACCAGAACATCTTAGAGACTTAATGTGCACTTTCAACTTGGGCCAGTGAGCAACCAACTAGTAACACCCTAACAACCACCACAAGCCATGATGGTGATTTTTTGCACAAGCACACAGTAACAAATCTAAATACTGGAAATAATTTTAAATTATTTTAACGTGGCGCTATCTGGGTTGTACAAGCTCTTTGATTACACATATAAAATACAATTGCTCTGAGGACACGATTGCTTTATAATTGGTCTTTACCCGTGAATCATTATAATCACTTGCACATATTCTTGATCAAAAACTCCTACAGTTGTGAGAGCATTATTCAGTCTGTGAAATCTATTTCTGTAAAATAATGCAAGTGTTTAGATGTCCCAGTGGTCATTGTTGATTCAGGAAGTGGAAGCTATATCAAACTACCCAAGCACTGTCTAGACTGGGTTGTTCCACAACATTTTCTGCCCAAACAAGCAGAAGTCTTGTGATGGAAGCTACAGAGAGTCAATCGGACACTTTGAAGGGGCTACAGAGTTATGGAGCTGAGAGTGCACCAGATACAACGCATCAAGCCCTGGACAACACTGGCCGATACAGGAGTGTGAAAATAGGACAGTGTTCAAAAAGAACCATGTCACAGCATTTCTGGAGGTTGCCAAAAGGCTTGACACACGGCACAGTTGCTCAGTGGGGAAATGTGGAAAAGGTTTTGTAGTCAGATGAGACCAGCATAGAACCAATTTTAGCTTCAGAGTGACATGTATGCTACAAGTATAGCATTGGCCCACAGTATGCTGTAAAAATCAAAGAAAAAGTCGATGATGCAAAATAATGGAAAATGTTACAAAATTACTTTTTCATTCTGCCAAAAAGTTAATCTTTTGTCAAAGTATAAATAATATTATAATTTTTTTTTTTTTTTTTTTAAGCCAAAACAGAAGTTATAGTTGCAAGGCCAGAGGAATGCTCAAAAGCATAAAGTGTCCTATATTGGCCTTGGCAATTAAGAACAGGTGGCACTGTTTGATAGGATCAGGTTGTTCAGGTGTCATCTGAGGCCTAGTCCACACGGACACGGATATTTTTATAACCGGAGTTTTTCCTCCTGCGTTTAAAAAAAAATCCCGTCCACATGAAAATGCAAAAACATGCTATCAAGCGCTGTCAAGAGCATGCCACACCAGCAGGCGGTGATATAACCCAAATTGTAAAGTCACCTTGGCCAATCAGAAGCAGTCAGCAGCGCACAATCTGACGTCAATCACAGCGGATAACGGCGCACACTCTGACGTCGCAAGGCAAAAACCCCGGTTATACCGTCCACACGACAACGCTGCAACCGGCGTTTCTGAAAATGCTCACCCTGGCCGTAGTTTTCAAAAATGTTCGGTTTGGGTGCCCTGAAACTGCGTTTTCGTGTGGACGAAAGGCCGAACCGCGTAAAAAAAAGTCACGGTTATAAAAATACCCGTGTCCGTGTGGACAGGGCCTGACAAACTTTAAAAAACCTGGAGCAAATCTGCCTTGAAAGAATGGATAAAATGATACCAGATCCATAGCAAAGCCAGTATGTATTGTAATTTCTGCTTTTCAAAATATTATTCTTAATATTATTAATGTATTTTGTGCAAAAATTATATTTGAAGCAGATTTGCTAGCAAAAAAAAAAAAATCCATAATAAAATACAATGGCTAGAATTTAGCAAGGCACTGTATTTCCTTGGGAAAGAGAGGTGAAAAGTGGTTGGTCTATCATACACACACTTTATCATAGACTCTCACTCTTTATGTCTAATTGAAGCTTAGCTATTAAAGGTCAACAGTTCTGTGCTTTCTCTTCACTGAGAGTTTTCATTGTTGGTCGGCTGCCCCTTCTGAACTACTGACAGAACTCTGTACAAAAGAGCTATACCTTCTCCTCAGTTACCCACCATTCACTTTCTTTCTCTCACTTTCATGCTCACTCTCTCTCTTTCTCCATCTCTCTTGTGCTCGGACAATAGTTGCTGATTGAAAATGGCCTCACTATATTGTGGAGTATATGACTGAGTCTGCCTGGCTTTTTACAGAGAACAAGCACCCGTGACAATGGCGCAGTTCCAAAGTCGCTTCAGACAGTCCGTTTTATAAAGCCCCTATACTTGTGTGTTTGCTTTTATGTTTTATATTTTAGGTAAACGCTGAATTACTTATGCAATAAAGGAAGATTTGTTTTATTGAGTGAAAATAGCAACAAAAAAAGGATAACTCCTATAAACTTTCATTTAAAATATATTGTGTTCTTTAGGGATGCACTGGTTGACCGGCCATAAATCGGAACCGGCCGGTTTTTGCTTAAAATACGCGATCGGCAATTGGCCGTTTTTTTTTTTTTTTTTCGGTCGATTTTTCCGGAAGTGCAGACTACATTGTAATCATTCGCTATCACGTAATTTGTGTGGAAGTATTTTGAAATCTGTGCGCAGGACACGGGCAGCCGTTCAGCACTGGAAGCGCAGAGCTACATGTCTGAGGCACCGATAGCAGGAAGCGAACTGCCGACTGCACAAAATAAGAGTCCCTTTCCTGCTCACTAAAGCTGCGCCAGTGTATCTGTACCTGTTCGCGCCCTCCACAAGCGGAGACAATGGGTGCTTCTCAATATCCCTCCTCGTCTCCTCGCTCCTCTGTCCTCCATCCTATGACCCGGAAACCGATCGAGCACATCCATCTTGAAGGACATCTCAATTCTCTAATTGCACCATGAGGAGGCGAGGATCGAGGAGGGAGGAGGCTTTATGAGGAGCGATGAGCGAGGATACACAGGTGTATCCTATGCGGAAGTCTTTTATCGACTTAATGTGACGCACATATAAATTCTCCTCCCCCTTCACATCTGTTGTAATTTTATTTTTATTTTACCTTTTCACTTCAAATAAACCATGCATGTCATATATTTCAAACAGGGCATCTTGATTTATTAATATTTATTATGAATGTCTTAATTTACAAACTTTAACAACATAAGGGCAGATCCCTTTAATCACAGCTGATGACACTTTGAAGTAACGCTGAAGGGAGTGAGGATAAATCATTTCACTTGATTCAAGTCCTCCATCCTCACATCTTTTCCTTGCGTCCTTCCCTCGCATCCTGAAGAGGTGGAGCTAAGACAAGAGGAAAGGAAGTGAGGAAAGGAAACGAGGATGCACAAATAAGAATTGAGAAGCACCCATAGAAGTATGTTCAGCTTAACTTCTCGCGTGTTGAATGAGAAATTAAACGTACTAAACCATGACACAACTGAAATTTTTTTTTTTTTTTGTAAAGTAGAACTTGCACACATGCTTGAAAAGCCAGAAGTAAACGTCAGTTCTGTATAGGATGATTATTTTTATTTTACCTTAATATTATATCGACTGAATTTGATTTTAAAATAACCTGCTGTAGCACACTGAAAAAAAGTGTTTCATTCAATTAAAATTTTTTTAGGGTTATGATTCACATCTATATTTTTTTAACTTGAGACAATAGTTATTTATTTTTCACTGGCTCAAGTAAAAAAATATAGATGTGAATCATTACCTTAATGTTTTTTTTTTATTGGATGAATGAAAAACTTTGTATCTTTGTTTTATTCACACCAACATTATTTGATTTTAACATTTTGGAATAATATTTATATAGCATACTTTTATTTTAGTTCACTGGTAAAGACCTTGTTTTAAATTTAAAACCAAATTCAAAAACTAAAACAAATACTGAATACTGATTAAGAAATATCTTATTGAATGTGTTGTTGTGTTGTTTGGACTGTAGAACTATGCAGTTATTGCCTTTAATTTTGACAGTTAATATTTTAATTTAAGGCCAGTTTTATGTAGTTTCAAACCAGTTCAAAAACGGAAGCGAAATGCTGATGTCTGAACCATCTATGTGTGTATTGAATGTAGTCTACTTACTGTGCAGTTACTGCTGTTAATTTCAGATGGTTGCAGTTATTGTTTTCAATAGCCAAAAGCCAGTTTGGCCTATTAAACACCAAATAAACATCTTGTTTATGCAGACTTTCCTTCTTTCTTGTTTGTTGCAACCTGTTAGCCAGCACCCCCCATTATGGGACTCACAGCTGAAAGTGCTCTAACTAACTTATAATTGTAATAGTTTCCTACTTCAGTGTGTTACAAACATAATTGTGGTGTCTTTAGAAAGAAGACCCTTTGGGCTTCACTTTTTATCAACCAGATTTGATAATGCTCAAAAATATTAAAAGTTATAGACACTAAAGTGCCTTGAATTTTTTTTTACCACTCTTAAATATTTTTTTATTTGATATAAAAATACATGAAATAAGTCCTGGAGCAATCTAGAAAAGTAATGGGTTGAAAGCCACATGTCTCATGAGTTTTTATTTCAAATCTGAATAAAATATCATGAAAAATTAGACTCCTGCAAATATTTTTCTGAGACTATGTCTACACCCCCACCCCCCCAAATATAAGAAAATATATTTCCCAATAGTATTGAAGGCTTCTACAAACTATTTAGTCAGTAAACATACCACTGCATAGTTTTTTTCAATTATAAAACACTAGACATAAACTTAGACATCATATAAATGATTTATTTGAGCAGTAGAAAAATACAATAAGAATAATTTGAGTAAGAAAAATAAGAATAATAAGAAATATAAAAAAAGATTTAACATTGTTTGCCAATATAGAACATCCTGAGATTGCTAGAGATGCATATTTTACAATGAATTACGATGCAAATAAGTGCTGATGTGCTGATGGCCATTTATACAGATGGTAATAACACAAATGTGCCGAAGTAAATAATCCACTCTCCCTATTCATATAGACGCGTTCACTTTGATAGCCGTGACCATTCAGTAATAGCGAGCTGATTTGGGCTGATTTGCACTCAAACAGATGGTAATCATGCACATACACTCACATTCAACATAAAACACACTCTCACATATATAAAAACTCTCTAAAATAAAAAAGAAAGACAGGAATTTGCGATCGCTGTAAGTTCCGCCTCCATCAGCTGACAGGTGCGTCAGAGCGCGTCACCAGCTCTGAGGAGAGAGCGCCAAATTCAAATAAACTATTTTCCGCCTATTTTTCATTCATTCTTTTTTCCGGTGGATCGCCTCATTCTGTTTGTGACACTGTACGCTGCAAAACCGTGCCGTGTTTTTACTACCAAGACGCAGTTTTCGACCGTGAGTTATTCCATAACGGACACAAACAATTCTCTCGCTGAAGAAATGAAATGTAAACAAAGGAATTATGATCCATATTACAAGGTTATTGCTTCGTTGGACTAAACGTGCTTCATGAGATGTCGTTCAGTGGACCCTTACCTTTCTAACTAAACCGGGATTTACAGCTGTGGATGTGTTTATGACTCGTTATTACGACGGATCTGGTATGTACAGCGTTTTCAATGTTTATTTTTTTATGTGAACTGCTTACACAAATGTAGCAAATACAGTCTTTATAAGCTTTCCATTGAAAAACAGCGATCTGTCGTCGATGCTTGAGGCTTAGATCTTTATAATGATACATAGTTTGTCAAGATTAAATTTGTCCTGTTTCATTTAATCTATTCATAATCACTTGCATGTGCGTGTGGGAGAGGCTTTGAGGACGAGGGCGTCGGGGTGCAGGTTAACGGGTTAAAGATTTAAAAAAAGAAATCGGTATCGGAATCGGCCAGTTTGCTTGTAAAAAAAATCGGTATCGGAATCGGCCATGAAAAATCATGATTGTGCATCCCTAGTGTTCTTCAATGTCAAAAGAAAGATTTTTTAGGAGGTTGCATATCAGTAAATTATTAATAATTAGTCATAATTGAAAAGTTTTTCTTTTTTACTGTAATTGTTTTATTTTCTATAATATTTATTATAATAGATAATTTTGTTTTTTCGGTTTGTTTTTCATTGTGATTGTATTTTCTTTTCTATTTCTCATGAAATGATATCATGACAGTCAAGTTATTCATTAAACAGTTCTGGTTTAATTCTGAATCAGACCAGTTGATAGGTGTTGCAACCTGTCGGTGGAAAAGTGGGCACTTCTGCAGCGTTAGCACGCACGCTTACATGCTTTTTGATTTGTTTTGTGTTGTGCGTGTATGTGCACTTGCTGTGTCAGTGTAAAGATTAATATTTGGAGGTTACAGTGTCAAGGCCTGTAATGCTTACCCACACTCACCCATCCACAGGTTCAACACACAGCTGACATTCTCTCATACAAGCCCTTTTCTCCAAACTGCTGAAAT
The DNA here is from genome assembly GCF_963082965.1 of Carassius carassius. Taxonomy (NCBI): domain Eukaryota; kingdom Metazoa; phylum Chordata; class Actinopteri; order Cypriniformes; family Cyprinidae; genus Carassius; species Carassius carassius. The sequence goes on from NC_081792.1 coordinate 22,917,994, forward strand.
GCACACTTTCCTGCCAACCTGATTTATTCTCGGTCATTGGATGTGTTTGTGTGTGTGTAAAGTTCTGTGTAAGCAGCAGTGCGAGCACGTGTGTGATGTGTTTGTGACTGTGAGAGGTGTGATGTTGCTCCTGCCTGTCCCACAGGCCTCCTTGTGTCTCTGGAGACCCTCTATGTGAAAACCGGTGACCTGAGGGTTAACTGCCTGCACCACTCAGCTGTTTTTACGATCGGCCCTCCAAAAGCTACAAAACACCCCTTGGATTTGTGTAGAGGTGCAGAGGAGATGTTTAGAGGAGTTTAAGAGCCTGTCTGCCTCTCAAATTGTCCAAATCGGCACTGTGATATACCGACCACAGAAGGCCACTTCTTTTATCTATTTATTTATTTATTTATTTATTTTTTCCAGCATTCCTGCAGAGACCCTTAAGGACAGTTTAAGTGTTGCTATGGAATGACCCTCCACATTCTAATGTTTTTCTCTTCTTTATTCCTCTCTCCTGTAGAGAACGATGACACTGGTGTGATGGATTGTCTGCTGGAGGCACTACAGTCTGGAGCCGCTTTCAGAGACCGCAGGAAAAGAGCACCCCGACCCCGAGGTGAGTCTCCTTCGCATCCTTCATCTTCTGTTGAGTCTTCTTTCTTTCTTTCTTTCTCTTTCTTTCTTTCGATTTCATCATTCAAGTATAACCTTCTAATTGACTGTTGTTTCATACAGCTTATTTCTTTTTTTGTATCTGTACTAGTTCTGTCTGTTTGTTTGTTTGTTTGTTTGTCTGTTTGTTGGTTAAGTAGCTGCGTTAAAAGCACAATAATGTACAGTCAGCCGGCCATCATCCCAGAATTCACCCTTTTAATGTGACCAGTATCCTGAAAGAGAGTGGCGGTGGTTAACTGTGTATTAGTAACCCCCTAAAGCACCCATTCATTATCATTCATTATCAATTTTGAAAACGATTATGCTGACTAATATTTTTGTGGAAACAATGTACAGTATATCTTACTGACCCCACACCTTTGAACAGAATTATATGCTGTATTTCTTATATATCTTCAGGCAGCAAATTCTTTAGGACTAAACCATTATATATAGTCTATTGTTGTGTAAGTGCACAATTTACAGTCTGTCGCTCCTGTTGAAACCCTTTTTCTATAGAAATCAGCACAGAATCAGCCCCCCACTATCAGCACCCCATCTTCTCAGGCATTACAGGAAAAAATGTAGTATAATGCAGCCAACCACCTTCAATGGAAATCAGGAGAGCCCAACAAATGAACCGGTCAAATCAGAAGGACCTGTTAAACTGTTCCAGAAATCAGAATTCTTCTTTTAACGCATGTTATTGCTTTCCTTACACTAGGAAGTATAAACCTAATGTATGGGGACCAAAGGTGTTTTTATGTGTGAGAGTGGCTCTCACTTTGTCTTGTTACATGTCCTGATTTCTACAGATCAACCAACACAAGTTCTCAGTCTGAGTCCACAAAGACCTGTTCTGAAAGACTGCAACCACGGTAAAATCAAGATTAAAAAAAAGAGAGAGAAATAGCATTTCTCTCCACTATTTGCTTGCCTTTTTTCTATTCGCTATTAACTGCATTGATATTGCTCACTAACCCTGATCTACCAGACTTATGTCCTGAATGTCTTTTCTGTTTGGGTTAATGTCTGTGCAGCCCTGCTTCAATCATGTGTCACTCTTTTTATTGATTTTTTTCACTTCCATATACACACTAATGGTCAGTAGAGGCCCAGATCACGGTAATAACTTATTTGAATGGCGCATAACAGTCCCTCAAGGCCTCTCCTATCAAAAGGGAACGGCTTCTTAAGCTGCTGGTCATGAACACGACAGGTGTTATAATGTGATACAGTTCCAGTAAAAGCTTTAAACCGCTTCTGACCGCAGATTTTCCTTTTCTATTTCCAGTGTTGGTGTTGGTGCTCGGCTAACAGATACTGTGTGTTAGTGTGTCTCCACTGCCGTGAGAGGCAAACAAGGATTTAACTGCCTGTTACTTTGTAAACTTCCCATAAACAAGCATAATGCATCATGTGAAATGGTGCATCAGTGAAAATTTTTATGATGTAACTGTTTGACAAAAATAGAAACATAGTGTTAATCACCTTAGTGATGTTTTACATCAGCTGCTTCCAGTGTAAATAACTTCTGATTCTTATAGGTTATTTTCATGGTGTAGATTTTGTTTAGCTCATAGATTTCTGGCCCGAAATGTTTACAGTTCATGGTTCAAGACCTGAAATTCGAATAAGTGTGGAGACAATTTTTTGACTTGTAATTGTTTTTTTGTTTTTTTTTGTAAATGCATATAATTTAATGGCCACTGGATGCTGCAGCACCATCACCTCCACCTTGTTGGTTGGAAAAATGATTCTTAAAGTTTCCACATGATTGTTTAATTTCCTCTTTTCTCCTTTTTATTGCATGAATCAGTATTTTCTGTCTGCTTGCACGTATGTGTTGTCTTATTTTAGTTCATATCTGGTAGTGATTGGACAGTTGATGTGAGTGTCAGAGTCAGCAGGGTTATAATCAATGTCATGCGCTCACTTTAGCAGCCGTTACTGCCAGGTGTTAATGTGTCATCCAGAAACTTGCTGTGAGCCGAGAATGCCTTATTTCCAGCCAAACTCAATGCCCAGAAAACATTTTGCTGAAAAAGCTTTTCCACTATTGTCTGTTAACGTAGCTGTTTCTTTTCTCTCTTTTTTTTTCTGCTCTCAGAAAGTCACAAAATTGCAAAATGTTGCGCTCTGTTGAGCCGTCCCTTTTGACATGACAAGTATTAATGTAACAATACAGTTTTTCTGTAATGAATGGGATCAGCGTTCATCAGCTGATGTGTAGTGGGAATCAGAAAAGCTGTCTGGAGCAAGGTCTTGTAGCAAACTTCCATCTGTACATGTTTTCATGTACCTATACTCTACTCTTAAAAATAAAGATTCCAAAAGGGCGTTTTCACAGCACTGCCATAAAAGAACCAAATCTCCAGCCATCAGTTTTTAAAATAATAATTTATTTTCCTAATATGAAGAACATTTTAATAATCTAAAGAACCTTTATTTCCATTAGAAAGAACCTTTTGTGCAATGGAAAGTTTTCATGGATGTTAAAAGTAATAAAGAACCTTTATGCCTGTTCTACCTCTCAGACTTCTCAAGATCTTTGCTTGGTAGTGTTACGTACAGTAGTGATCATTCTAATATGCATCAGCAACATAAAACAAACAGATGTGGCTGTCTTCATAATCGTTATCAAGGCACTTAAAAAATTAAGCTGTAACCCCATTAGCAGTTATTGGTTTTAATAGGAGTCCCTGCAAGCATACAGGAATACAATTACTCCTAGATCTCCTCCCACACCCACCCAGAGCACTGATAAAGTCTGCTTTCGCTCCCACTAGTGTTCTCTTACGACTTATCTCAAATTAGATTGTGTGCAGAAAAGAGAGAGTGAATAGACCGAGAGAAAGATGTGTGCGTTTGCGCAATCCATCATAGGAAAGACTGCTGCAGCTCACATTAACTCCCCTCGTATGTCTCTCAGCAAAAAGTAATGAAGGAAGGACACAGGGCATTCTGGGATATCGAGTGGGGCGCCCTCCCTTCCCGTGTTCCTCTGAGGCATTAGAAGGCATGTGGGAGTCTGGCTACAGGGCAGGGCACTGTTGCCCTTGTCCCTGTGTTTTATTTCAGGCTAGCCTGACTAATGGAGCCCCTGGCTTGTGTATGTTCAAGTAGGCCTCTGTAGTTCAGCAAGCCCCTCTGTTGGCCAGGCTAATTAGTTCTCATCTCACACCAGGCTTCAGTCCCATTCATCTTCATTTTGGCTGTGCCATCTGCTTTTTAAATAAAACTTTAAAGTGTCTTGTGTTGCACACACAATGACTATAAAGCTAAATTTGGCTGTTTGTTTGTATAATTTTCCACAAACCCTTGATGACCTCAGCTGAAAGTCATTTCAGAGGCAGCGCAAGTTACATTTATTATTTAATAGTTAACAAAAACATATTTTTATAGTAATATACAGTACACTGATGAATTATTCATGATAAGAACGTGTATTTAAGTTAGTAAACAGAGTCCATTTTGACTTAATGTTGACTTTAAGACATGCTATTTACACAGAGTTTGTCTGGCTCTGAAGAGTTTTGTCAGTTTTGGAGACATTGTGATCATAACCTCATTTATTTATATAGTATATGCAACAGTAATATCTCTATTATTGAGTTAGTTCCCTTCTTTCATATCAGGTGGATATAAATCGGAATTAGATATCATCTCTGTATGCAGTATGTTTTTGACTGTTAGCTGATTGACAGTGAAATGAGTGCAGTGGGAAAAGACCAGTGGCTGAGCGACTGAACACATGCTGGAGTGTGTCAGCCCCGTCCTGGTCCCCTCTGCCATTGTGTAGTGTAAATACCCCTCAGTAATTGATCTCCAGGGCTTTAGTGTTTCACACTCCATCGGAGCAGCAAAGTGAATTAAAATCAGACACATCTGCAAAAGGAGACACCATAATTAACCACAAAAAATGAGCTGGTCAGGCTTGTGTGTGTAGCCATTAGAGCAGTGGGGAGAACGTGGATGTGTGTGTCTGAGTGTAAGCCAGTCTGAACTGTCAGGCGCAGGTTGGTGCAATGAGACTTGAGATTGCATTTTCCTGCAAGGCTTTTGGGAGATTCCTTTTACACAGGTTGACAGCCGCTTTAAGAGTCTGACTTTATCAAATCGAGTAATTTATGGAGATTCAAGTCTCTAGACTTGCACCTTTGGCCGTTTATTACTCTGTTGGACCCAAAGGTGTAAATGCCGAGGTCTTATTATGCAGAGGCTTTTATTACGCACTACACACATAAAAAATTTGGTCAAGATTGAGGGTTAAAGACTCATTTTAAGAGCCTCTAAGGAGTCTTCTGTCCTTCTCTCCCTATTTCTCTCCATTCATCTGAGCCTGAGGCAACACTTAAATCCTTTATGTGTGACTGTATAATGATGCAAACTCTATAGCAAGCATAATACAAAGTTTTGTATATAAGTGTCATAACTATAATAGTTGCAAATTCTAAGTCTATGGTAATTAACAAATTACCTCAAACACAGCGTTTCCTTTAGATTGGCAGATTTGAGTGCACGAAAATACAGTTTATGCATTCAGCATATTAATTTAGTGTTGGGGCGATGGATCTTGTTGGGAACGCAAATACTACATCGCCGATCTGGAGTCATCTGCATTCATGTCACCCATCAGCGTTTGCAAGTTCTCATGATCATAAAAGCTGGCTGGTCAGGTTTGGTGAGGCTTTCTCCAAACTGGCCAAATACAAATGAGACAGCGATAAATAAAAGATGGTAACGAAATATGGCAACGATTCCTAATTCAAAGATAGCGCGGGCAGATGAGGAGTTCGCTACTGAGCTTGCTTGGTGGCGGAAAAGTAAACCGGACGCAACACAACCGCGTTGCAACAGGTTTATTCTGTCTAGTGTCTATACAGGACATTTGAACTCTATGTCAGTAGTAGTGTTGTCACGGTACCAAAATTTCAGTATTCGGTACCGATACCAGTGAAAATCCACGGTTCTCGGTACCAATTTCGGTACCAAAGCAAAACACAAAAATATGCTAATTAAAAATAAAAATAACTTTTTAGCACTAAAAATAAAACCAATGTCATTCCTTATACTTATTTACAACTGTGTTTAAAGTTTTTCTACAAGTTATATAATTATGAAAAACAGTAAACAAGTTTCACCCAAATATAATTTGTCTTTTAATTTATGAAATTTAAACATTTTATTTTTGGTAAATAAAGGGGATTTGCTATTAAAATTAAATCATGGAAGAAATATTGTGATTTATTTCTTTAAAAATAAAGTATTATAATTTTTTTCAACAGTAGTAGCAGTATCACATACATTTGACTAAATAATAGTAATATTTCTAGCACAATGCCTTTATGTAAAAATTAACTTTTAGGCCTAATGAATGCATATTTGTCATTTTAACTGAACTTAAGACTGGTGGTGATGCTTAAGATATTTTTGGTCATTGAGGGTTTCTGTAAAAAAAATAGTAATAGATGATATTAATTATTGTTAAAAGACAATACTACTACTAATTCTACTATCATACCAATGTATATACAATGCACTATGATTTGATGAGCTGCTGGGGTCATGAATATTAATCACGTTGTCTGCATTCGGTCAAACTGATTTGCTGAAATCAAAACAGGGAAGGTAAAAAAACAGCGCCAGCCAATGAAATTGCCATTTGCGCATTAGCTCCGCCCACTACCTTAGAAACCGGTATGTCTTCTGCTTGTTCGAAAATAAATATGAATAATTCTATATGAACTCCATTATTTTGACTGGAGAAGACAACAAAGAATAGTTTACATATAGCGTGTCGATTCAGCGTGGTAAGACTCTCGCTCTCTCTCTCTCTTTGCATGAGTGAGAAACAGCGCTATCAGTAAAGCGACGGTGAGTCGTGCTTCTTCACAAAGAGTTTACAGAGCATCAAATACAGGTGCGCTGTGCGTCCTTTGAGATGAACTGAAAAGTTCAGATCGCTTGATGGAGAGAGAACTCTGAAGCTCAGATGCTGAAATTAATGCAAGCGTCATGCGCTTCAGTCTATGTAGTAAACAAACCCGCACGTCCCTGCCATTCATTAATTCACACAGAGACGCGCAGAACACATAGCGCGGAAATCATAGCGCTGAACCGGGTTTGAACAGGACCTTGGTACTACCGGTACTTAAAGAAACCTGGTACCGTCACATACATTTTTTTTTAGTACCGACTTGGTACCGAAGTACCGGGTCTTTTGACAACACTAGTCAGTAGCCTACCTCACAGACCAGACGGGGGATTTATCATGTCGTGTTGTGCTGCATCCAGTGTAGCAACACTGATTATAATGAGTATTTTGTCACGCTGCGTCGCTCGCGTCTGTTAGACAGGGTGTATTTAACTTTATTTAAGCTACTTTCTTGTTTAACTGCATAATTTTTTTGATAATTATTTTAGTGTTTTGCAGGCGGCGTTCACTGACAGAAGTGCTCAAATAAACACGAACTGACGAGTTAAAGAGGATGTGTTAGATGAGTGAGACAGTGCTGGGCTGATTTCTAGACTTGCATACATATAAATATATCCTGTATATAAAATTTATAAAATATATTACATGCATGCACAGTTTAAGTCAGCTTTAATCACCTTTTTTGGTAATTCCATGAATTAACTGACCACGACACTGCTTGCACATAGTTTATTTCGCAGTTTGGTATGAAAGGATACGCACAAAGGAAGCGTGCACCGGCGCCTTTGAGCACAGGACCGTCCGCGCTCGTTTAAATTGCACCTGATAATAAAGTGAAGTGGAGCGCGTGCCTGAAACGTTTCCTGGTCAATCATTCTGCGACTGAATAAATTCACTTCTTGTCATGAGAAAAAGTGACAGAAGCAGCAGTTGGGAGTGGGTGGCCACCCACCCCCCCCCCCCCCCCTACGTAAAATAATTTGAATATGTTAAATTGGAAAAAAATTATCGCCTTCGTTAACGAGCAAATTTTGACACTAATATATTTACATACCGGTTTTTTCGGACTATAAGTCGCACCTGAGTATAAGTCGCATTAGTCCAAAAATACTTCATGACGAGGGAAAAAACATATATAAGTCGCACAGGACTATAAGTCGCTTTTATTTAGACCCAAGAACCAAGAGAAAACATTACCATCTACAGCTGCGAGAGGGCGCTATATGCTGCTTAGTGTAGACTACAGGAGCACTGTGCAGCATCTCTGGCAGCATAGAGCGCCCTCTCGCGGCTGTAGACGGTAATGTTTTCTCTATATATATATATATATATATATATATATATATATATATATATTTTTTTAACACCGCGCCACCGGCGGTTGTTAAAAATCAGCCACCGTCACAGCCCCTACTCTAGCCTTGACTACTCATTTCAAGTATACCTTTAATGTACTGGTGAGTAGGGAAAGATGTGCCGCAGATGTTTGCCATCTATTGAAAAGAGAATTATCAGTGTTATATTTAACCATATTATGTTAGTAGAATGTACTTTAGAGAATATGGAGATGACTTGAATAACATTTTGTTAAGCTACTGGCACAGCTTACACTGAGACATCTGACTCATTGGAAGTGCATCACAATCATAATTTTAAAAAAAAAGGTTAATATGATGTGCATCAATTGCAGGTAGATTTATAAGAAGGGTCCTTTCTAAATGTATGTTTATGACAGCAGGGAGGTGTTATCTAGGGTATCTTACCCCACTCTCCTTTATGTTAGAGTAAGAAAATGTACCAATACTTTTGTTGACCTGCTACCCTAGATGCTGTGAGAAAACCCTGCTTTTTACTGAGATGTTAGGTCCATGCTCTGCCTGTTGATTAATATTCCACCCAACAATGATCATGTAACATATTTCTGAATTAGAGCCTGAAATTGATTTTATAGCTGGCTGGGAAAGGTCACTCAGCACTTGGTAAATGAAACCAATGGCAGGTTTGCAGTCAAAGTGATGTGCGCCACTGCTAAAGGTTTTATGACCGCGTTTGATAGACAAGATGGATTTATTTGTATTTCTGGACCCGATCTTTTAATTACAAGGACAATCGACCTTTGTATTCCAAAAAAAAACAATTTGTTAATTTTTTTTACTAAAACACTATTGAACACTTGTCAGTTCAGCATCTCGTTTAAAATATATGGTTTGTCATTTATTCTTTAAAACTGATTTCTTGCATCTGGACTAACAAGGTTCTGTGTGTGTCTATGTATTTGTTTGTTTAGAGAGAGAGAGCAATCACGTGTAATAACTGCCAAACTGCATATTTCAGCAATATTGCATAAGCAGGCAAAATAAAAATAACAAGTGTGCCACAAGGATGTGCTGTTTCTACGTGTATTTATGCATTGTTTTGAAAGAAAACAGCTCATCCTTGTGGCGTGGCTGACACAGAAAAACATAGGCAGTTTGAGTGATGTAGAGAGACACAGAGGAGACGGTTGACAAAGGAATTGTTGAATAAAGTCTTTATTTTTGTTTTCTTCACTTACAAACAGTATTCATGTTGCTTCATAACGTTACGGTTGAACCACTGATGGAAGTGCTTTTCATACTTTTCTGGACCTTGACAGTGGAACTTACTTGGCAGTCTATGGGACAGTCATATGCCTCCTGGTTTTCATCCAGAATATCTTAAATTGTGTTCTGAAGACGAATTAAGCTTTTACGGGTTTGGAATAACATGAGAGTAAGTGATTAATGACAACATTTTTATTTTGGGGTGGAGTATCCCTTTAAATGCATGCATTTAAATGCATTCCTGAACAAGTGCACTCCAGAGTTTGAGTTGCTTTGACTTTCACTCAAATCTTGCCACAGTTCCAGTGCAACCAAACTCAGATCTCCTTTTACAGGTACACTCCTGGTTCAACTTTCACATTACCAATTTTTTATGTGGACCATGCCGTTTTGTACTCTGTCTGTTAACCCACACCTGGACGTCGGCACACTGCACTGCCAGTGTGAAAGCACCCATAAATTCAATCACTTGTTTCCATCTACTGTATAACCGTAGAAAAAACCCTACCATTTCTACAAAATTCCACCATTTATTTATTAATTTGTTGTTTAATATAAAATAAAAAGCAGATGAAAATATGGAACAGTGTTTAGTTTTCGTGTTGATTTGAATTTGCCAATGTTTAAATAAAATGTAGTGTATTGATTTGGACAGTCAAACACTTATAAACAGCTTTAGTAAAAAGATTGTAAATTACAGTAAACCCCTTAAAATCCAATTATACCCCCCATTATGAATCTTTCAGTACATGCAAACAAAATACATGTCTCAAATGATTTTATTTTAGGTAGTATGTCTATTGTGAAATCCTTTTTATAGCATCAAATGGCTTATGCTCTCAGTCAGGCTGTTCTGGAGAGCCACACTGCTTATGTGGAAAAAATTTGCTTCAGGCTGGAGGTTTAGTGATATATTCTCTTTCTCGCTTGCACTTATTTCTGCCTCATCCCATCTCTCAGGCCTGAGAGCCTATGGGGAGGAGAGAAATAAAGTGTATGGATGAAAATGAAGATAATATACAAACTTATCCCAGTCTGTTCTGGATTTAAGGAATTCATCACCGCCCAATACAATACGCTCACACTTGTTCAGAGAGCCTGCAAGCTGTTGCAGCACTTCCAAAATAGATTATGTGATATATAGTTTCAAGGCAGTTACTAAACAGTACAAACATTAAGAAATGTATGCCCTATGAGCTCTTTTAATCATCCGCTTGCTAAAAGGACTCATACTGTGCCCATTTAATATCCAGCATCCCAAAAATCCCATTACTTTGCTATTGAACACAAGTATTTTTGCAAAAGCACATAAATATGAAGTTCTTTTTTTTCCACACCTCCTGATTTCTTAAATGGATTTATCGAGATGAATCAGGCCCGCGCAGTGCGTACAAATGCAGGATTTTATTTAAAACCCCCATCAATGCAGTGAGGTACCCTGTAGCACACTCATTTTTCCTTCTCTTTCATACTGATGTGACAGAACCAAAGAATGGAGAAAGAAAAGCAATATTTAATCAGCACGTCTGAGAGCAACTTGCGTTCTTCTCTTTCAACTCTAATTGATGCCTCATGTCATTGTTCTTAAAGTTGGACTGTCAGAACTCTTGATTTATCTGTGTTTTAGAGGCATACATCATCTGCACCTCACATACGGGGCCTCTGTGTTTCATTAGAGAGAAAAAAGATGAATTCCAAAAAGACCGTTCAGGAACACTGACTTAACACACGCGCCGCTCCTCTTCTTCTATTGTTCGTTTGGTAAAATATACAGAGTTTTGGCATCTCGCAAATTCCAAAAAATGTCACACGGAGCTCAATCAAATTTCTTCCCATTAAACTCCTCAGGGCCGGACAAACAAAGTGTGTCCTCTGTCAGCTCTCTCTCTTTCTCTCTTTCTCTCAACCCTCATCAATCTCTCCAGGGCTGTTGTGGTGCTTTCTGTGCTCTAGATGCATCTCTCAGCACTTCCTGTAAATCAAAGCCTTTCTCTCTTCACCAGACTCGTACACAGCAGGTCTCTATAAAATTAGTTTGTATGTACCTCGCCGATTGAAGATTTATGTTTGTTTGTGAAGGAGAGTTTGCGAAGTTTCTCAAACAAAAGCACTTATAGAAATATTTACTAGAGTAAAAAATGTATTGGATAAAAAAAACTACTCAAGTAGTTAGTTACTAGTTACTTTGGATATTATTCTGTAGATCTATAGTCTATTTCAGGGTTAACCAACCCTGCTCCTGGCGATCGACTGTCCTGCAAAGTTTAGCTCCAATCCTAATCAAACGCACCTGAAGCAACTAATTAAGGTCTTCAGGATCACTTAAAAATTAAAGGCAGGTGTGTTTGAATAGGGTTGGAGCTCAACTTTGCAGGACAGTCGATCGCCAGGAGCAGGGTTGGTTACCCCTGGTCTATTTTATTTAGATATATAGATACATTTATGTAGTGTTTTTGTGTGTATAATATTTATATATATATATATATATATATATATATGTGTGTATATATATATATATATATATATATATATCGTATTCTCCGGACTATAAGTCACACTTTTTTTCATAGTTTGGCTGGTCCTGTGACTTATAGTCAGGTGTGACTTATTTATCAAAATGAATTTGACATGAACCGAGAGAAATGAACCAAGAGAAACACAATCCCTCTCAAGGCTGTAGACGGTAATGTTTTCTCTTGGTTCTAAATAAATGCGACTTATAGTCCGAAAAATACGTTACATATATATATTCATCAACCTTTATGCCAGTCTTCAGTGTTGCATAATCCTTCAGAAATAAATCCAATATGTTGATTTACTATCAATTGTTATTTTTAGCTTTCTATTCATCAAAGAATCCTAAACAAACTGTCATAGGTTCCAAAAAAATATATAAAGCATCAAAACGGTTTCCAGCGCTGGTAATAAATCAATATATTAGAATGATTTCTGAAGGATCAAATGACTCTGAAAACTGGAGTAACAGCTGATGAATATTCCGATTTGCATCACTGAATTAAATTATATTTTAAAGTATATTATGTATTATGTAAAATAACCTCTGACACAGAGAAGAGTGAAAACTCCTCACACGACGGCTAATTTACCGAACATCTGAACATAACGAACCAAGTGCACATTGACAGATCTTCTTCCATCTGTTCTGCAAAATGTAAAAAAATTTATATTTCGGCAAGGGTAAATATTGTTGAAATATCAATATTAATTGTGTCTAAGTGAAGGCATACCTCCTGGAACAGAGCTAACGCTGGTTTGGAAGATATTCATTTCATACTCTGTGACCGCTTATTTAATGTAAAAATATTTAATTTAAGTTACACATACAACAAACTGGTATCGTGTACTGTAATCTAATGTAGCCTATGTTATACCTGTTAAACCGTAGACAGCACACACTGTGTACGCTAATAAAGATCTTCATCGCTAGCAAACAATAGCCTTTGCAGATTTGCTTTCAATTGAGTGCAGATCCAAAGCCATGTCTTCAACGCTCTTGATGTTCTTAAACTTTCTGTTACAACTCTGAGTGAGAACCGCTTCAGACGACTCGGCACACGCGGCAGGGACCTGGACGAATCATTCAAACTGATTCAAGAACCAAGTCACTGGTTTGATTAAGCTTTTCAACCGAATTGACTCAAAAGAACGAATCATTCGCAAATGGGCATCGCTCATTGGCAAGAGAAAAGTAGACGGCATGTTTGGAATAAACTGAAGCATTTATAACTTGTATTGCATTAAGATAAATTAACGAGAGGAGCTTTGCCCACAGTAGCAGAGTAAAAGTACAGTTTTTTCACTAAAAATTTACTTGGAGTAAAGTGCCCATCTTTAAATATACTCCAAAAGTATTAGTAAGTAAATGTAACGAAGTACTTGTAACTCATTACTATCCACTTCTGCTGGAATATTTATTCTCAAGAGTTGCATTTCAGACGATTCATTAAAAAAAAGCACAGTAATTGCACTTTTGCTCATTGACTTGTTTCATTAATAGACATGCTTTAATGAGTATTTATGACTAATTTCATTTGGAAGCATATCAGAAAATGCCTGTTTTCAAGCATGTGTAAAACAGCTCGATTAAATCTTCACGAGAGTGAGATTAGTGACAGTTCCATCTATTTTTAAAACAAGTGAAACATACGGCAGGGTCTTTGTAGAAAGCCGTCTGTATATGAATGAAAAATGTGGTGATCTTTTCTGTAGGGAGTCAGATTCACTCTTTGTAGCAGATGTCCTAGCATGTTCCATTTTAGCTGGTTGTAATCATTTACTTGCAATCATTTCATTTTAAACCCATATGACTTTGCTTTCATTTTCGTTGCTCTTTTGAAAGTGTGGGGGCGAGGGATCTCAAGCACTTCTAAAAGCACCTTCAAAGTAGTCTAAATGATTTGTGTGTTGTATTCTGAAGTGAGAAGTCTTCTGAATCTACTGTATATGAAGTTTGTGTGTAGATGGGCTCTTCCTCAACCTCAAGTTAAGTAAAACTATGAATATGCAATATAGCGCATAAACTGAGCAAAATGTTCCTACTTGTAGTTCTTTTTTCTAGCTGACTGATGAGCTTATGGATGCCGATTGGTTATTCTGAGGTAAATATTGTAACGTTGCATCATTTACTAGTTTTATACATTTTCTGTGGTTTGAAAAACTGAATGAGTGATTACATGAGACATTTCAGAAGATGTACTTTATCTGATCAATTACCTTTTGATGTCCATTCATGTTTATCTCGTACTATAGTAGTAAACAGAAAGATATGATGGGTTCACGTACACAAATGAACAATATTGCTAATATCCACACAGCTGACAGCTTTACCTGTTGTAGTTTGTTCAAGTTGCGCACAAAACTGACACTGCTTTTCTGCACTTTTACTTTGCGCGTCTTCGCTCTCTTGTGCTGCACAGCTGGAGCTGCTGTTCGGGCAGAGATGAGGACTGTTTGAATGTCTTTTTTCCAATAAAACTTTGACGTGCATTGTCTCAGTTTATGAAGTCAACATAACAAAAATGTTATCCCAAAACAAGCAGGAAAAAAGTAATTGCATGCAAATGATTAAATCATAACATGTTGATTTCTGTAGTCGCCAGTGAAGCAAAAACTTCACTCCCAAATTAATAAATTTTTGTCACAGTCTGGAGCACTGCTGAATCTCGGTCAGTAGATGAGGTACAGACATTCCTCTCATTGGTAGCCGAGTAATGGATCTACAATTTACAGATTTACAAAAATTTGCGCAACTAGTCTATAAAAAAGTGGTTCTAGAAGCAGTGGAAGAGTGATGCAAGCACAGCTGTGCCATGCATTGGAAGAGCGACACGAGCAAAGCTGTGCCGAGCCGTACCACACAGTGGAAAAGCACCATTAGTCTGGAGGCCTGAATGGAGAAAGCATAGACAGTGTTGGAGAGTTGCATTGTATAATTATGGATGTAGATGTAAAAGCTCCATTGGGTGATACATGGTGGGTGCAACAACCTTGTCAGAGCCCTTTCTCTTTCGCACAGGGTGGCATCACTGTTATTACTTTATTTGGTGTGCAATCAAATGGAATTTGGTGTGCAATCAAAACGCATAGACAAAAAGGGATAGGAGAAATAAAGGACCCCAAGACGAGATGAATGCAGGTTTTTTTTTCCAGTTAATTGAATTTTACACTCCTCTTATCTCAGAGCAGCATGCAGACCAACCCCTCCCAGAACCACTCAATACAAGACATCTCTCTCCCTGCAAAGACGTGAGGAAGAGACGACTGGCTCATGCACATCCATATTAAACACACCACAACATGTCCCCCGTGCTTTCCAAGTCTCTGATATCACCCACGTAGATCATCCAAAGGACAGATAAGATTAAACGGTTAGGGGTTATGTGCAAGATTGCGGATAGCGGAATGGTTTCGAAGCACAGGGTGTAGGGAAAAGCATTCAGATTTGTTTAGGCAAATTAAACATTGATTTGATTTGCTGAAGCGGTTGAGAAGGTACTAATCATGGCCCTTGTTTAATTATCCCCTCTCTCTTTCTCTTTCTCACTCATTCTTTTTCTCATTCTTCTCCAGTAACAGAAGAGATTGATCTCTGGTGGGCTATGCAGAGCGGGCGCGCTGTCTGGCACACGTCCTGCCGTAATGCCACAGAGGTTGCCATGGCAACAGAGTGGCTGTCTGAGTAGATTGGTTGCGTGAAGAGACACATGTTGAATGCTGAACGAGGCTGTTTGTGCCAGAGAGAGGGAGAAAAGAGGGTGTGGATCTTTGTGGATGTGGATAGTTGTTGCGGTATGACCAGTGTTGGAGTGTGCCTGTTGAGTTTAAGCTCTGATAAAGCTGTTAGGTGGTAAGCGTAGTAAAAATCCTTGAGACATTTTATGACATAATGAAAGCTTTCTTCAGCCTGACTGGCATATCATCCTCAAGCTCTTCTCCAAATCCAGACCATGACATTCCGGATAGGAGGCTTTCAGAGGATCCGTGTCTCGAGCACATAGTTCCCACCCAGTGAGATTATTCTCAGGACGTCTGGTGGGTGGTTTACCCCTCGGCGCTTGGCCATGGGACAGATACCCTCCCCTTCAAGTGGACCCATTGCCAACCACTCGTCGCCCTGGGGCTTAGTCTTAGTCGAGCTCCCCAAGGCAGGTTGAGATCATTAGGGCAGTCTGTGATGTGATCTCCTCCCTCTAAGGTATAAATTAAACAGCCCTGCCTCTCTGATCAGATGCAGAATGATCCCCATCGGGACCGTTCAGCTACTAAGCTTTATTAACATCTTCTCATCCTACATCATGTATGGAACCTTTAAGGCAAATCTGTAGCATGTCCGTAATACTCTGACTACTACCAGTGGAGTCACAGGTGGTTTTCACAGGTTTTATGTCTCTGTAACAGGTCTCTTTTTGTGCCAAATCTCAATTACCTACATAGTACACCATGTTCCATGTAACTTCATTTTTAAAATCATGCTATAACAAGGAACAATAGCAATGAGTAATAGTAAAAGCA
This sequence comes from Carassius carassius, assembly GCF_963082965.1. Classification (NCBI taxonomy): domain Eukaryota; kingdom Metazoa; phylum Chordata; class Actinopteri; order Cypriniformes; family Cyprinidae; genus Carassius; species Carassius carassius. The sequence continues at coordinate 22,934,185 of NC_081792.1, forward strand.
ATGAACATGTCTGTCACTTAGTTTTTATTAAATTAAGAAATCAAAAATTAGTTTACAAATTGATAACTCAGTAATACAGATTAAAATGTAGAATTGTATTTAAACATAAAAATAAAATGGCAATTGTTAAAACAATTATTTCTGTAACTCATTAAGTTATGCATTATGTCTGTTTGATGTTGATAATTGATGTGTTTTTATTCATTTTTCTATTGATTTATCAATTTTGCTAATGATTTAAAAAAAAAAATTCCTCATATTTTAATCTGAAAGGCAGTCGATTATTGGAATTGAGCAACATTCAGTATTGAGTACAGAATAATCTTGGTTAAGACACACTAGGAGCTGCATATTCATATGCACATATTCACAAAGTGACAAGTGACTCAACCCCTTGTTTGAAACATCAGGTTATAATTACTAGCTTGGCATTCCACTGTGCTGGTCTTCAGAAATTAATAAATCCATTTGATTTCTTGTATTTGCTGAGAATAAGGCCCCTCTTCACCTAGTAAGGTGTATCCTTCACCTTGGCTCAGAAATGTACCTAAATATTACCTTAAATGCTGTCTAGGTAGGCTTCTCGTTAGGTTTTGGAACAAAGCATTTCTCCTCTGCTTTAAAATCCCAGCCCTAAATGCAATCATGTGCTAGTTTCAGGAAAACAGCAGTTTTTACTCTTAACACGCAGTTAGTTTACCATTCATCTAATGAAGACAAAAGGCAATTATGTTGGTGTTCATTAACTCCTATTTTAGAATTAAATTAGCCTTTTGTGAGGTAATGTGTGTGCTCGTGCATGTGTTTTTTCTATTTGCATTTTAGTGTTTGTTTGGCCGGGCTAATGAATGAGAAAATGCAGAAGTGAGACAGAAAATGTGCCCCAGCCATGAGATGCCCTGAGGAAATCACACACGTTCTGCTTAAACAGTGATATTAGAGTTGTATTTTCTCATATGCCAGCTATATCACTGCTCTTTTAGAAAAACACTCATGAATGCACTGTTGCCAATGAGTTTCCCACACCACTTCTATTCAAGTATACACTCGTGAGTGCACATTTGCTATAGCTTTTATTTTTTCTATGCACACAGATGCATGTCTGTCCAACTGTAACCTGCAGCATGTGTAAAGCTGTTTGGTTGCTATACCTCCTTTATATATTTGCTAATTACTTTTTACTTAGAATTTTGTAACTGTTCTTGTTACTGTGCACACTTAAAGACTATTTAGTGTGCACACTATACCATGAGATGTACTGAAGAAATCACTCACATCCTTAATGTAAACAGTGTCTTAGCATAAATAACTATATAAAGGTTTTAAGATATATATATATATATATATACAGTACAGACCAAAAGTTTGGACACCTCATTCAAAGAGTTTTCTTTATTTTCATGTCTATGAAAATTGTAGATTCACACTGAAGGCATCAAATCTATGAATTAACACATGTGGAATTATATATGGAATTATATACATAACAAAAAGTTGAAACAACTGAAAATGTCATATTCTAGGTTCTTCAAAGTAGCCACCTTTTGCTTTAATTACTGCTTTGCACACTCTTGGCATTCTCTTGATGAGCTTCAAGAGGTAGTCACCTGAAATGGTCTTCCAGAAGTCTTGAAGGAGTTCTCGGAGAGATGCTTAGCACTTGTTGGCCCTTTTGCCTTCACTCTGTGGTCCAGCTCACCCCTAAACCATCTCGATTGGGTTCAGGTCCGGTGACTGTGGAGGCCAGGTCATCTGGCGCAGCACCCCATCACTCTCCTTCTTGGTCAAATAGCCCTTGATGCCTTCAGTGTGACTCTACAATTTTCATAGTCATGAAAATAAAGAAAACTCTTTGAATGAGAAGGTGTGTCCAAACTTTTGGTCTGTACTGTATATATGTATGTGTGTGTGTGTGTGTATGCTTGGCATAATGAACACTGAACTTCAGTTATATAATTAACTGAATTGTTTTCTGAATTGCACTTGCATTTCTTGTCATATTCATTATTAATTAATTAAGTATAATCTTCATACAATATTCATAGATTATTTAGATGCAAGTTTCTGTGTGGGCCTGGTGATTGGTTGACCTTCGCTGTAGTTTGAATTCTAATCAGGCCCCTCACTTGTGATTTTAGAACCTGGAATCACAGCTGGAATCTCTCTCTCTCTTTCTCTCTCTCTCTCTCTCTCTCTCTCTCTCTCTCTCTCTCTCTCTCTCTCTCTCTCTTTCTCTCTCTCTCTCTCTCTCTCTCTCTCTCTCTCTCTCTGTGCATCTCTCTCTCTCTCTCTCTCTCTCTGTGCATCTCTCATCCATTTCTACCTCATCCCATCTTCTCAGGATTATCACACCTTTAATGGCTTAAATCCGCTTTTGTTCAGGGAAAATGAGAGGATAGAGAATGAGGCAGGGGGGTGGGATGAGGACAACAGGCGTTCTCGTGGCTAATCCTCCGAATCCCGCAGCCACTGGCACTGTAACAAGGGAGGAACAATACTGAGAGGAGGGAGAGAGATGGAGCAATAGCATTAGAGGAAGAGAAGGACACGTGTAAACTATCCATCCTTGTCAGATGGGAGGTGAAAACATGATTTATCAGAGCATCATGCAATTAGGCCTGTCCCTACAGTGTGCCGACATTTGCATGCATTCCGGTGTGTTTGTGTGCATATTTGTGCTGATTAAAAGCCAATGTTTGCTGTTGAATTTGTATTGATATCTTGCTGACATTTGGCAAGAATTTGCTTAGGTAGCTCTGCTTTCAGGCAATCGAATTGATTGATCATTTGTTCACAGTCTGACGGTTCCATAGGTATGCTTTTTTGCATGTTAATATTCTTCGTTGTTAATTCCTCATAAGATCTGGACATCTTTCAGAAGCACTTTTATTTCTGATGTGTGGGCTCCACACTGAAATCTTCACACACACAGGGATGGAAACCAGGAGAAAATCATCCCAACCCAGTGTCTAATTTTTAAAAGATAATTACCCATCTTGAGCAGTTGGAGGGAAAGATGAGAAGTGTATAAAATAGATCAGGAAGACTGCAGTGTCTCTGATCACTTCTTTCGCAGACCTGCACGCCAGAATTATCAAAGGCACAAAATCAACACCACCATTTTCAAGTGCATATTCCATTTTACATGTTGACAGTTTGGATGAGTTCACCCCTCTTGTCTTTCTATCTATTTCCTGCCGCCTTTTTCCTTTACTTTTATTAGCAGTAAATGTAGTACCTCTAATCCTCTTAATTCCTGTGAAGGAAATCGCACTGGAGGAAAAACCACTGACATCTATTTTGCGGGTGTAATGTTTCTTTTAAAGATGCGAGGAGAGATTAGTAGGCAACAACAAAACAGCTGTTGTAAACTGGCTTTGAACAGAAAGGAGCTCACGCTGTGTGGCGGTCAATGACAAACTGATTTAAAGATGTCAAGACAAGCAATACAATTACAGTGCCTTTTCTTTTCGTAACATACACGTTTATAGATGCTTATTTTAGGTCATGTGGATCTGTAGTCTTTTATATCAGTAAGTGAAATTCAATGTATATAACTGCAAACACACCTCATTTTGTTCTTGTATACAGCCTGTCTGTTCATATCAGATCTAATCTGAACCCCAGCATGCTTTATTAAACGGATAGTTCCTTCTCTGGATGCTGATTGGTCACTAAAGTGTTCCAGCTAAAATACGCAATGTAGTGTAATCAATTATAATTATTAGTAGTAGTACTAGTAGACTAATAGAAATAGCAATATTATATGCACATATATGCATACCTAGTATTATTTATACACTAATTGTTGTTTTTTCCATTATTTTTAATAAATTTTTGTTCATTTTAAATGTTACGTATTAGGTTTGAATTATTTAGATTTCAGTCTTAAGTTAGAAATTAGAAAAGTTGTTGCAACTAGCTGAAACGAGATTAAATGTTTCAAGTAATATTTGTTTTATTTGATTTCATAAAAATGTTTTTTTTTCTATATATATATATATATTATTAATTTTATTAATATATTTTTACTGTTTTAGCTGGAAAACCAGGACAACAACTTTAATAATACCTGCCTATGAATACGTATTATAGTCAAAGCTGAAGTGCTTGCATGCAGTGCCATGACTAGAGTCACGATATTTCACAGCATTTTGTGCATGTATGACAACCCCATCTGTGCAAGCTTTGATACAGATACAAGCTCAAGAAAGAGTTCTGGGTAGCAGCAGATGTGTTTATACAGATGTTGCTTAGCCAGGTGTGTGTGTGGCTGAGGGGAACAGACAGACAGGAGTGATGGATGCTGCTTGGTTTTTGGCCTGGTGCTTTCTCCGGCTACACACTGCGAGTAAGCCAGAATTTGTTGGGATTTTTTTTACCCTTATATCTGTCCCTCTCTCTCACCATTCCATTGCGTTTTGTGCCTGCTGTTGCTGTTTGACACTCTTTCAGGGAGCAGCTGATTAGTTCTGCATATCTGTAGAGAGGGATTTGTCCTTTACTCTACAGCTGCTCTCTTCATAGCCACAGGAGAGACAGGGTGCCTAAAAGGTCAGACACATGACTGTGATCTTCACCTAAGTGCCTTAGAAAATAGCTTACTAGATGAGTTGAAGGTTTCCTGAAAAAATAATGTAATTTATCAGGCTGTCAGAAATGGTTAGGCCAAAGCAGCCTGCAAAATCTCTTCATTAGCGAGAAGATGTGAACAGGACACAAATTTGAGCTTTGTTCTTATTTCTTTTTGTTTTAAATTCAAAGTGAAACTTACTTTTCTAATGCGAGGTAAAAGAAAGAAATTTGTCCTTCACTCAACCTCATGTTGTTCCAAACCTGTACAAAACAGTAAAAATAATTTATGGACAAAACATCTCAACATTGCTCAAAATATGTGTGTATATGTACACGCACACTATTTTTCAGTCATTTGGAGCCAGTAAGATTTTTATTTTCACAGTTTTTATTAATGTTCACCAAGACTGCATTTTATTTGATTAAAGATGCATAGTAAAGCTGTAATGTTATGAAATAACCATTTAAAATACATTTTAATGTATTATTTTTCGGGCTGTCAAAATGATCAATCATGTGAAGCAGATTAGCTTAAAAGGGGAAATATTTATCATTAACAAACTATAATTAATTATAAATACATTGATTTCAGAATTAACTGTAGCAGAATCAAAATTACAGTTATTTAAACTTTTCGTTCACTGAGACAGTATAATCATTTATCAATGCTAGGAAAGATTATCTTCCTGGCCAAGAAAGAACAGCTTTCCTACTTTATACATTACTAGCAGTAACTTAGCATGTAACAAGATCAACCTTCAGGGATTTTGAATAGGGCTTGGGCGTCGTGACGTCATTACTTTATGTATAATGCATGTTGATGGCCTCCTTTACTGCTACTCAGATTAATTTATATAGCTTAAGTCAACATTGAACACTGAAAATAAGAGAAATTTCCCATGTTACTCATCCAAAATACGGGACAATTTCAACATTCATCTTTCTGTTGCTATCCCTCTGCTGACAGCAAAAAGTCGTACTACAAAACTGCTCCATTAACTAAGCAAGTTGTGAAGCTAGGTCTAACGTGACTTTGCTTACAGATTGGTGTGAAATCGTGCTCTCACAACAACAACAACAACGCTGTTATCTTAAAAAGGCCAACATCACGCTAAGGTTGCTTTCAAGTAAGCAAAATGATGCTTTGAAAACCTCTGTTTCGCTGGAAGGGCAAGGGGGTAGCAACAGGACAACAGTACAGAGACTGACAGGTCGGATGGAAGGGCTCACGGGATATTTTACAAGAAAATACTAAAACGGGAAGACAGCTGGAAAAGAGCTCAAATACGTGAGAATCCCAAAAAAAAAACCACATAATTTAAAGTACATGTGTGAATGGTTGTTAGCACTACCAGTTACTAAACTAGCAGCTAGGTGGAGCGCAGCTTACCTTTGTCAGGATTACTGTATTCCCACTGTTTGCCGGCTTTGCTGGCTGTTCTGAAGTGTAGGCGCTCACAAAACAAACAAGGTAGCCAAAGATATCTGTAATGTAAAAGTGCGGCAGCAAGTTGTCTTCGGTGCTCCACTCTTTGTTGGGAATTTCATGTGGATCCAAACCGTTAATAGTGGCGATTTTGTCCACATACCGGTCCCTGACATCCCTATTTAGCGTATACCTGTAAATGCCACATCCTTTTCGCGATTTTAACAACTTTTTTTCTTTCTCCCAACTCTGCTTCTTCTCGTTCGACTTCCTTTGTTTACATTCGCGAGGCCATCAACATGGCCACCACGTCCCAGAATGCAACGCGGCGCCCAAGCCCTATTGTGAGGAGCACACACAGACAATCGCTTGTGTATATAAGGAATTTAATAAATGAAACTACTGCTAACATACAACTAAACTAAGCAAACAGCGAAAAGGGAAGTAAAGAAAGACAAAAGAATGGCAGTATTCAACCTCCATTAACCACAACCTAATGAGAATCATCAGAGAATCAAAATCGCCTTAAAAAGGGGCCCAAACTTAGGCTCGCATCTAAATAGTTGGAAACGGTTACTTGCATTTGGCTTTCCTGGACAAGATTCCGGATGCAGGAAGACACAGAGGTTCTTGATGAGTTTGTTAGGAGTGAGCTGGACGCTTTCGGCGGGTTCCTCTGGAGAAAAGTGGGTCCAGAGCGAATCAAAAAAGTTACTTGAAGATAAAACTGCCAGATGGTCAGACTTGAGAGGATGAGAGTCTTGTCTCAATAGATATGAACAATGATTGGTTTGGGTTAAGAACTTTTAATGGTTTCCCAGTCACACCCATCTTTGGTGGAATTAAGAGGTGTGAAGTTTGAGCGGGAAGAGGATACTTTGTCTCATGTGACACCTTATTTGCATGGTTTATGGTGGTCTGGAGGATCTGTCCAATGTTAAGTCAAGTATAGTAAAAAGAGTATGGTGTAAGTTATGGTGGCACACTATAAATCATTGGTCTGGGAATCAGAAGACATTTTGATACATAACATGTTAGGGTTTGGAAAACATTATGGTAGTGATACATTCATAAATCCAAATCCAAGTATTTGGAGCTTTACTACATTATTACAGAGTTATAGCTTGGCTACTATAACATAGGAACATGCATACAACACAGGAATACACCATATACATTTGGGTTTGATTGTGGATAAAATGGCGCCAGTGTCCTGTCCTTTCCTATGTGTTTTGTGGCTTTTGAGTGTGTCTGGGCCGTGGGTATGAGGACATCGTTCCTTCCCCCCTGGAATCTCTTTGAAGCTCAAAGAGAAAGCAGACGACTGGTCTTGCTAGCATCGGTTAAGAAGATAGCAGAGGTGATGAAACCCTTTGAACTAGAGGTGGACGTTTATGCCGCGTTTCCACCGCAGGAACTTTACCCAGGAACTAAGGACTTTGGCCTGGTACTTGGTGTGTTTCCACCGCAGGAACCAGGAACTTAATAAAGTTCTGGGTAAAAAAAATGCCCCTCAGAAAGTCCCTGGTGGCGAGGTGGTGCTTTTTCAAAGTTCCGGAACTTTTGGGGGCGGGACTTGGACGCTGAACATCCTGATTGGTTGAGTTCACGCAGCATTGTTTAGGTTCAACCACCATTTATTCGGATCATTTTCAAAATATTACTGTTATTGTGTCATGAAATCTAATTTTAAAAGTATTTCAGGCGAGAATGTAGTTGTTTAAAACTCAAATCTGTGGTTTATTTAAAAAGACAGAGCCTATTTAAAAATGTGTTTCGCTGATCTCGGAGACGGTCAGCTCCATGCGATCAGCGGGAGCTCAGTCCTCATGTATCCGCCGAGAGCAGCCTCACCTCGGCTAGACCTTCTGATGTGTGTCGCTGGCTTTGATGTCTCTGTAGTGGTTAAACATAAAACATAATTCGTTTTGAGTAAATCTAACAGGTTATCTTTGGTCTGTATTCAGTTTATATGTTAAAATGAAAATAAAAAAGCCAAATTTATATAATATTTCGTTTCATGGTAATGGCAGTATATACACATATCCCTGAACTACATTTCTGCAGCTGTTATTATGTTTGAATGAAAACGAAAGGAGGCAGTGGTATTTGATATCCTATTTCGTTTTATTGTAAATCTACAGAGAGGAAAATTGCAGTAGCCAAAAGCGAGCTGAGTTCACGCAGCATTGTTTGGGTTAACCACCATTTATTCGGATCATTTTCAAAATATTACTGTTATTGTGTCATGAAATCTAATTTTAAAAGTATTTCAGGCGAGAATGTAGTTGTTTAAAACTCAAATCTGTGGTTTATTTAAAAAGACAGAGCCTATTTAAAAATGTGTTTCGCTGATCTCGGAGACGGTCAGCTCCATGCGATCAGCGGGAGCTCAGTCCTCATGTATCCGCCGAGAGCAGCCTCACCTCGGCTAGACCTTCTGATGTGTGTCGCTGGCTTTGATGTCTCTGTAGTGGTTAAACATAAAACATAATTCGTTTTGAGTAAATCTAACAGGTTATCTTTGGTCTGTATTCAGTTTATATGTTAAAATGAAAATAAAAAAGCCAAATTTATATAATATTTCGTTTCATGGTAATGGCAGTATATACACATATCCCTGAACTACATTTCTGCAGCTGTTATTATGTTTGAATGAAAACGAAAGGAGGCAGTGGTATTTGATATCCTATTTCGTTTTATTGTAAATCTACAGAGAGGAAAATTGCAGTAGCCAAAAGCGAGCTGAGTTCACGCAGCATTGTTTGGGTTAACCACCATTTATTCGGATCATTTTCAAAATATTACTGTTATTGTGTCATGAAATGTAATTTTAAAAGTATTTCAGGCGAGAATGTAGTTGTTTAAAACTCAAATCTGTGGTTTATTTATCAAGACAGCGCCTATTTTTAAAATGTGTTTCGTATCCGCCGAGAGCAGCCTCACCTCGGCTAGACCTTCTGATGTGTGCCGCTGGTTCTGATGTCTCTTTAGTGGTTAAAATAAAATATAATTCATTTTGGGTAAATCTAACAGGTTATCTTTGGTCTGTATTCAATTTATCTATATGTTAAAATGAAAATAAAAAAGGCAAATTTATATAATATTTTGTTTCATTGTAATGGCTGTATATATACACGTATCCCTGAACTAAGTACATTTCTGCAGCTCATTCATTATGTTTAAATGAAAACGAAAGGAGGCAGTGGTATTTGATATCCTATTTCGTTTTATTGTAAATATACAGAGAGAAAAATTGCAGTAGCCATGGTCAGCTGACTGAAGTTATCAAGTACGCTGCTGCTTGCAGAATTACTTGACCTGAGTCGTCGCGGACATCACACTCCCGAGTCGAATGAACAAAGTCTGAACTACCGAGGATGCACGTCCAAAATCAGCATACTTTGTATTGAGAAACGCGCGCAGACCTACATCACCAGTCTATTTGCCTAATCTTCCCGGTACTTTACACCGCAGTGGAAACGCAGAAAGCAACAGGTCTGGGGGGAAAAAAGTTCCTGGGAAAAAAAGTTCCTGGTACAAATGTTTCGGGTAATTTCGGTGGAAACGCGGCATTAGACATGCATCTGTTATTTGGTTATAACAAGGGAGGAGGGAAAGTTTCCAATGCCTAAAGCCTGATCAAACGTTACACGTGATTAATCATATCTTAAATAAAAGTTTGTTTACACGTGTGTGTACTGTTTATATATACATATATATATATATATATATATATATATATACAGTACAGACCAAAAGTTTGGACACACCTTCTCATTCAAAGAGTTTTCTTTATTTTCATGACTATGAAAATTGTAGAGTCACACTGAAGGCATCAAGGGCTATTTGACCAAGAAGGAGAGTGATGGGGTGCTGCGCCAGATGACCTGACCTCCACAGTCACCGGACCTGAACCCAATCGAGATGGTTTAGGGGTGAGCTGGACCGCAGACGGAAGGCAAAAGGGCCAACAAGGGCTAAGCATCTCTCTGAGAACTCCTTCAAGACTGTTGGAAGACAATTTCAGGTGACTACCTCTTGAAGCTCATCAAGAGAATGCCAAGAGTGTGCAAAGCAGTAATCAAAGCAAAAGGTGGCTACTTTGAAGAACCTAGAATATGACATATTTTCAGTTGTTTCACACTTTTTTGTTATGTATATAATTCCACATGTGTTAATTCATAGTTTTGATGCCTTCAGTGTGACTCTACAATTTTCATAGTCATGAAAATAAAGAAAACTCTTTGAATGAGAAGGTGTGTCCAAACTTTTGGTCTGTACTGTATACACACACACACACACACACATACATAAATATTTCTTAAATATATACACATTGTGTATTTATATATAAATATAAATATACACAGTACACACATTATGTGAAAACTTTTATTTAGATGTGATTAATCGCAATTGATTGTTTTGACAGCCCTAATTTTTTACATTTAAATTTTAACCCTTACATTTTAAATTTATGTTGTATAAAAAGCTTTTGTAAAATTGTGTTTACTGTAATTTTTTTATCAATTTAATGAATCTTTGTGTAATGAAGGGTTTTATATATATATATATATATATATATGTATGTGTGTGTCATTTCAATAAAGATATCAAAAGACAAACATTTATGGTCTTTGTTAAATTGTGGACAAAATGACAATGAATGTCTATTAATAAATAAATAGGGTCAATTTTGACTTCTTGTTCACTTTAAAGGAGGAAACGGTAGAATCATGACCCATGCAACATCAGCGCAACATCTGCCAGTGAACACATCAGTGCATTTCCCTTGTATGCGTAATTTTGAGTCGAGGAAGAGGAGCAGGATGGAGAGAGAAATGTGAAGTGTAGAGTGATAACAGATGGCTCGGATGACAGGCCCCTTTATCTCTCGTTTTCTTTCTCTCTGATGAAATTGTAGCTGATTTATGACAAATGTCAGTAAAAGCCTCTCCTGCTCTGTCGCTGTCAGTCAGCTACCCAAGGTAAGCAGGTTCAACCATCAATCACCTCGCGTTTCCGTGGAGATATGTTATGACTCTGATGGCTCCTTCCCACTTCCCCGCCAGGAGCCCCAGCGGTCGGTATAGAGATGCTGAGACAAACAGGAAGTGACATGGATTCTCAGAGGCAATGGGCTGTTGACAGTAGCTAAGAAAATGGGAGGGAGTAGGCGGACCATCTGGGAATTAGGTGGAATTGTTTTTTTGTTTGATAAGTGTGTGGCGCAAGGTGAGTGTTTGTATGTACATTAGAAATGAAGACCGCAAAAGCGTTTGGTTCCTCTGTAGGGACTCGGCCAAGCAGGTGTTTTGTGGATCGGTAATGTCATTCTGATATATTTGGCTAAACGTGGTGACGGCTCCTTTGGGAGAAACCTGGTTTGTTGCTGCCAACTACATCAACAGCCCTGTCAGTTACACCGTCTCACAGGTTACACTGTCATTCCTGCTCCGCTCAGATATTATTATACTGTCGGCGTGTTTCCAATTCCTTCTGAAGCATCGCAAACACCTGTTCTCTGGTCGAGGGTGAGGGTTCAGTGTCCACGGTGACCCCACTGACACCGACATGATCAAAGGGGCCATGGGCTCAATGTCTGTCCCACACTGCCATGCCAAAGGGTAAATCACTGTCCATGCCAAAGGTCAGCTGTCACTGCCAGTGGTGTTGCAGTGGGAAGCAGGATTCATCAGCATGCAGACAAATGAACAGGTTATTGTGCCAGTCTCTACTCTCACCTTTCTTTTCTGTAAGAGAAATAGTGCAGAAGAGTGTTTCATCCATGGTTATGTAATGCCTTTTTATCAGTAAGACAGTGTTATTCTTATTGTGTGTGAGAGGGTGTTAGTATGAAACAAGAATGGACCACATTGAGTTTCATTGTATGGGTAAATTAAGTTCATACAAGATGACAGAATTGTTTTTTTTGCATGATCTATCCCATTCATCGAGTGGTTTTCAGATTCTCAGTGTTCGTTGTTTTCTTGGTTTTTCTGGTCTTTCTCGGTTCTTATGGTTTTAAGAATTTGAGGATCACTTTCGTTTTAAGTAATTGTATGCTATATGTGACCCTGGACCACAAACCCAGTCTTAAGTCGCTGGGGTATATTTGTAGCAATAGCTACTTTTTTTTTATTCCAAAAATCATTAGGATATTAAGTAAAGATCATGTTCCATGAAGATATTTTGTAAATTTCCTAGCGTAAATATATAAATGTTTTTGATTGGTAATATGCATTGCTAAGGACTTCATTTCGACAACATTAAAGGCGATTTTCTCAATATTTAGAATTTATTTTTTTATTTTTTTTATTTTTTTGCAGCCTCAGCTTCTTGATTTTAAGATAGTTGTATCTTGGACAAATATTGTCTGATCCTAATAAAACTTTTTCACTGGTTTTGTGGTCCAGAGTCGCACATATGCGTATAATACTGGGCTGATATTAGAGATTAATTTGAACTTGATGGTATTGAGCGATATTTAACCAATACCATTTTGTCTTATTTTTACTAGTAGATTAGCATTGCTACACACCTATTACTCACTTCAAAACTTCACTGATAATTTAGTAACAACCTTGTTAAATGTAATCTTTAGTAAATCTCAAAATGAATATTCAAACTGAATATTCACATCAGTCTACTTTATACGGAGCATAATAATGTTGTAATTTCTTAAATTCACTTGTAGAATATAAAACAATTGTAGCCTGTATTAAGTCTGTGTTTAATTTTTAATGTACATAACCAAAATAATACAGATTTTTAATATGGGTTATTTATGGTTTATCTGCCATAAGAAGAAATGGATTTAATTGTATCAATTTCAATTTTTGGATAGGCAAATTCAAAGTTTTCAGCCCACACTGTTCAAAAGTTTACGGTCAGTACCTAAAAAAAAAACAAGGATCCATTCAGTTGATCAAAAGTGATAGTGAAGACATTGTTTTTCTTTCAATACATGTTGTTCTTTTGAAACTTCTAGTCATCAAACATCCAGAAAAAATTTAACACATTTTCCACAAAAATATTAGGCAGAAAAACGTTTTTTAACATTAATAACATAAATAAATTTTATTTAGCACCAAATTAACATTAGAATAATTTCCATAGGCGCATGTGACAGCAAAGACTGGAGTAATGGCTGCTGAAAATTCAGCTTTGTCATCACAGTAATAAAATTAACATTTTAAATATATTCAAATAGAAAAGTTATTTAAAATTTTTACAGTATAACTGTTTTACTGGAATTTTATTTTTTTTTATTTTTATTTATTTTTTTCAAATAAATGAAGCCTTGTTTTGCAATGAGACATTTTTCAAAAACACTCAAAAACACAAATTGTACCATTCCTAAACTTTTGAACAGTAGTAGACATTCTCAGTTCCCAAGATTCCCGACTCGCACAATCTATCTTTGTGTACAGTTGAGATATTTTGAGTCAACAATTGCAACTTCTAATTGGGAAATTTTGTATTTTTCATAGACCTGAAAGGAGACAAACTTCCCTAGCTACTAATTTGTGATCAGGCCACCAAAGAAAACAAGTGACCCAGACTGGAGATGGCAGTGAACTCTTATTATAAACTAATCAAAGGCAGATTAATTGGCTGCCCTTGTTGTGTTTCCGTCAGTAAATGTCCCATTGAAGAATGAAGAATGAACTCAATCCTTTAACAGTGTAAACATTTGCTTCAGTCCATGACTGACTCGCCTGTTTGTCATTGTTTCATTCAGTTTTAAAATAAATTTAATCTGCCTTGCATTTGATTCTTAATAGTTTTCAGTTTGATTATTCTGTGGTGAGTGTTTGTGTGACAGAGGCCCCACTGTGGTTGGTTAATGAGAGGCTTACCATGTTTAGTGAATGGAGCATGTAGTGGGGTCAGGCCCTCGTGCTTAAGACTCTGTGTGCAACGAGGGAGCTGAAATCTCTCCCTTGACTCTCAGCACACAGTTCTTAATTGTACTGGCTAATTTAGTGCTACCGGAAACCTCCCAGAGGAACAGCACTCTTAATACAAAAATACTTGCATGAAACCAAATGAATACTAAAATTATATTAATGGGAACCCAGCCACATTGTCTTGTTGTTTGCAAAGAACAAAACTTGGTTTATGTGCCTCTTTATCCTATGCAATGCACTTTCCCTTTCTTTTATTGATCCTTCTATTCATACACCCATCTACTCAAGGCATTCATCATCCACCTGAAAAAAAAATCTGTTTGTGATGATCTGAACCCTTTTTTACCTTTTATCTGACCATCTCTTTTTCCATTTCTCAATTTTTACTGTAATCGTATTGGGATTGGAGTGTACTGTAAGGGCCTTAGTGCTCCTCTCTTGGTCTGAGGTTTACCTCAGTGAAAAGGACATTTCCACACCCACCATCTCTCTTTCTCCTCTGAGATTGAAAAAAAATAAAATAAAAATCTCATCTTCCCTTTGCTCATGATAGGCTTTCTGGCTAGCAAACACAAACTTATGTTGTTTTTGATGGCTGGACTATGTTCAAGCTACCACTTCAGTATGATTGATAGACAAATGACTCTTTTGAATTTGTTAAAAGGACTCCCAAACCTCTGAGACCGTTAGTTTGAATCATTATAACAAAAATAATAATAATAATAAATTATGGAATTGTCTCTAATTTTATTTTTAGTACCGGAAGTACCTTTGTTTATTGAATTAGTCTTTGTTTTCTATATAATGTATCTGGTTACAAAGAACTGCATGAAGTCAGGGATATGAGAAAAGACCCACTTCACTGTTTATAGGATGTGTAAATGTCTCCAGCTGTGCATATGTGTATCAGGGCTCCAAACAAAAAAATCGAGTAAGGAGCCATTGGCTCCTATAAGAAAAAAAACTTAGGTGCCAAATGATTTTTTTAGGTGCCACAGAATAAAAATGTTTTATGCGTTTTATTTAAATTATTTATTTTACATTTTAACTTTTTAATCATACTGACGTGTTTATGTCTCATCTTTTCTTGACTTTATCAGCATTTTAATCCATCTTGTTGATGACCTGGGAATGAAGGTTCACTTAAAGTGGGAGCTAAATGTCTTTTCCAACTTGAAACATACAGTCATGCGTTGTTTATTACACAAAATCTGTACCAATATCATGGACCATAAGCATCACTTGGCCCCTGAGTATAGTTTGGGGTCCTCCTCAATGCATCCTGTAAATGTTGTCATACTCTCTTAAAAATAAAGGTGCTTCGTGTTACCATAGAAGAACCTTTTTTCCTGTCTAAATGGTTTCATAAAGAACCTTTAACATTTGAAGACAATAACAGATTATGAAAAGGTCAGAAAGAGATTGTTCTTCAAAGAGCCTTTGACTGAATGGTTCTTTGTGGAACCAAAATTATTCTGTAAAGAACCTTTTAAGCTCCTTTATTTTTAAGAGTGCATGTCTTTCACACTTTCAGTCTGTTTTTCTTAATTAGTAAAATTAAATTTTATAGGAGGAGTTGAATCATGTAGACAACAGGTTAAGAAAAAATATAAAAATTCAATAGCTCATAAATATAGCAAAATGCTCCTCTTTATAGTTATTTTTCTAGCTGACTGATGAGCTTATGGACACCGAAATGTTACTGAAGTTAATATTACGTTGCAATGTTTACAAGCTTTACACGTTTTCCGCAGGTTGAAAGTGTTGTACTGTAGAATCTCTTATGAAGTAGCCTACCGTTTGATGTTAATTCATGTTCATTATGTACTCTAGTAGTAAAGAGCAAGGTATGATAGGTTCACGTGCTGCTTGAACTGAGGCACTACTCGCGATCACGCCTGCCGCATTATTAGGGGCCGTTCACATGTCGAGTCTTTTGCGCGCTCAAGTTCGTTATTTCAAATGTAGGCGCGCAGTATGCTTGCGTGCTCATAATGGAAGCGATGCGCCTAGCGTTTTCCACGCGTTTTTAGGCACGATATGGCAACGGCCCCTTAAAGAGCACCAAAACTGTGTATTTATTTTTTTAATTTTGTTATGAATTTGGAATAATTTTAAAGCTGATACTTTGTAAATTAAAAAGTAACAAAGCACAAAGCTTTTTGCGATTACTGGACGGCAAGTGCACTTCAAATAATGAAGTTCATGCATTAACAGAACACAGCATGGACTGAGATCTTGTTAAGAAGAAGCCTTATGATTATAAACAAGAACTGTTAACGATATTGCCAATATCCACACAGATGACAGCTTTACCTGTTGTAGTTTGTTCAAGTTATGAACGAAATAGACGCTGTTTTTCTGCACTTTCTCTTCAAGTCTCCATAATTTCTCTCTCTCGCGCGTTTATCAGGTGTGTGTCAGCGCTGCTGCGCGGCAGATGAGGACTGTTTAAAACTCTTTTTCCCACTAAAACTTCGATGCGCATTCTCTCAATGCGCGAACATAAAAGATGTGAATGCAAAACAATCAGGAAAAAAGGCATTACATGCAAGTTTTTAAGAGATAACATGTAAATACATAGGCCTAGTCGCCAGTGGCGACCTCAGAAAAAACTTCACTCGCATTTTAATATTTATGGTCGCAAATGCGACCATTTTAGTCGCAGTTTGGAGCCCTGTGTATATACTCTGCTTCACTTACTACTGCAGATTTGATTGCCTTAGCAGTTTGTTTTTCCTCTTTCCTGTGGTTGGTTGGTGTTGCTTGTAAATACATCAACATGGTTATGATGATGGTGGTGGTCTGTGTGTGTGTGTGTGTGTGTGTGTGTGTGTGTGTGTGTGTGTGTGCGCTTGTATGTTTGCCTCCCACCATTGCACGTCTGACACTCTGTGTACTGGTTGTGAATGTGGAATGGTAGTGTTCATAACTCTTTCTGTCACTAGTAAGTGTTGTGCAGTCTCCTGGGGAGTGATTATAAAGCTCAGAGTCAGTACACTTCTGCTCGATGTCATCAAGCCAGCCTGAATTAGCTTATCCATTTTTTATCTCTCTCTCTCTCTCTCTCTTACTCTCACTAGCCGCGTTTCCACTTTCAAGCTTAAACCGGGCATGCTAGTTCGTGCCAGGGCCAGTCGCGTTTCCACTGTCACTTCCGGGGCTTGATCCTGCCTCGTCGGGGCTTCCTCAGTGCCGACGGCCAGGGTTTTTTGGATAAAGAAATAAAGATAACAGCTATAACACCAGTATTAAAAACTTAATAAAATAAGTTTAAATATTTATAAGCGATGCAAAAGACTATGCACGCTAGGCATTAACATTACCATAGTAAACATGGTTAATGTGACCGTTTGAATTATAAATTAATAAAATGATAAATTAATTCATTATGATCAATGTATCACTTATTCTATAGTAAAACATAGATGCTTTTGAAATTTAATATTTAACAAAGCATGCAAACAAATGGCTGCTTTTATCATGTTCGTGTGTGATCGTACATGTTCCAGTGACTTATTTCTTAGTTTTCTGATAACTTCTCTTTGTCGGTGAAATGATGGGGTTTCATGACGTTGTTCTGAGAAGTGTGTAAAAGGTGGGTTTTAATGCTGGGCAGTGGAGCTTCAGGCTTGACTGTGGAAACCCTGCGCTATTCTGGCCTCTGTGCTACTGGCCCGAGGCTGTTAGCCCCGCCTGGCCCGTTTTAAGCCCTGGCTCGCACTGGCCCGACAGTGGAAATGCAGCTTCTCTCTCTCTCTCACAGAAAGTTACAGGCCTTTGTTGGGCACATGATTAAGTACAGTAAATTTGAGTTTGTTTTATGGATACACAAAATATTCTTAAAAAATTGCTAAGAAGCAAGGATGTGTTTTTCCATATTTATTAGGATTTTTGTATTTTCTAATCTAAAAAGTATGACCAATGTAAATTATTTAAATTCAAGAAAAAAAGCATTCTGATTTGCCTTCTTTTTTGTGTTTAGCTAATCACACTTTGTTTTGATTGTGAAGTCGTTTATGTTCACAGAGGCTCATTTATTTGATCGTAAAAACAGTAATAATGTGAAACATTATTTCAATGTACAGTGTAATTTATTGCTGTTATGGCAAAGCTCTAATTTTCAGCTGTCATTACTCCAGTTTTGAGCGTCACATGATCCTTCAGAATAAGTTGTGCTGCTGTGGAAACATACTTCCCCACCCAGGATTCTTTGATAAATGGAAAGTACAAAATTACAGCATTTGTTTGTAACATCATGAAAATCTGTATACATTATATATTGCTGTTTTCATTTAGTTTTATTATGTTTTATGTATTCTAGTCTGTACTTCTCTTAACTTTGTATTGCAGCCTGTCTCATGTTACCACCTCCTTATAATGAATCACTTAGTCTTCATTTGGATAAAAGCATGTGCTAAATGGATAAATGTAAATGTAATTACTAAGCATCCAAGTTTAATACCAAAGTACCTTGACTCAAGTTCGCTTCACCTTTCACAGTTATTTTGAAGATTAGACTTGGCTTGGATACGCATAATGTACCTTCATCATAGGTGTTAAGGCCTTCCATTAAAATGCTTAAAACTGTAAGGGGAAGAGGAGATAGAGCAATGGAAGGAGGGTTGGACCCAGTGTGACTCATGCTGGCAATGCTAATGTGCTCAGCACTAATTGAAAGCAGTTATGCAGTAATCAGAAACCTGCAGAGCGACAGCTATGTTCATTAGAAACACACTACTACCCTCACACAGAGAGCAAGCGAGAGAGGGCAGAGAAAAAAAAGAGGGTCAATGTATGGCCCAAAGATGTTAAACACTTTGAAAAAAAATGCACATCTGTGGTCTTAAGTCATTAACTCAACCCGGGTTCAACTCTAGCTTCATGTAAATGCATTCAAATGAATTCTGTACATGCATCATGTTCCTCAGTCTTTTAAAGTACTGTGCTTTGTCTCACCAAACGCTCTGCAGACTCGCAATGAGAAACTGAACGCTTGCTTGACCCAGATGATTTGAATATCAAAGAGCTTTTGATCAGTGCAATCACTTCTTTGTCAAAAAATATTCCCTTTGTACAAATTTGGCTGTGTTATAGGTTGAGGATTTTCAGCAGCCATAGACACCCAGTGGAACCTAAGCTTAAGATATGTATTTAAGGAGGTGATTTGTAATAGCCAGGAGGGTGGATGCAGGCCTTGAGTAAGAAAGTTAACCTCAGATTGCTTCAGGGAGATCAGTTCAGTGTGATGTAATTAATGTAAGTTGCCTTAGGGTGAAAAGTGTCTGCTTAATAACAGCCAGGCCTAGTACTAGTTCTTTTGTCTTGTATTTTATTTTATAGCAAATTTCTGATGAACATTTTGAATAATACATAATTTTTTTATTGTGTATTTATTAGAACTGGGCAACGATAAAACATTTTTTATCGCAATTAATCGCATTATGCACAGAACTAATAATGCATTCAAAAGTAGTGTATTGTGCACTTTTTTTGTTTAAAAGTGCAGTTACTGTGTTCACATCGCCACCGGTGAGAGCGTCAGAGTGACCGAAAGTAATTCATTTTCAATATGAGCCAGCAGCAAGCAGTGGCGCAGCACGTCTTGGACGGTGAGGGCGTCGAGGAGACTTGAAGTTGATACCTCTTGAGTGGCGGTATATCTTGCAGCACTGGTACCTACAATCCTTTTCTGGAGGTCTTTTGGGATAGTGGCTGAGTAGAAATATGGCTGGCTGCTTCCATTATGGAACTTTAATATAATGGTGACCACATTGTCTGTTCTTTGCATACCTGCACTGCTGAATGGTTGCCTTGACAAGATCGCTCATGGCAACTGCACAGGACTGTCTCCCTCACAATTCAGGGAAAAACATGGCCAAGCCGCCCTCTGGGGAATCTACACCCACATGCATTTGTTGTGTAGCCCTCGATCTGTACCTCAGAGGAGACCACCTGCAATTCTTTTTACTACACTGTGATGAGAGGGCGGTCTCGTCCTCATTTTTTTTTCTTTCCCTTTTTTCTGTTTTTCTGTCTTCCCCGGTGTGCTATGTCCATAAGAGTTTCCATCTGTTTTGTGTGCAGAAAACCCAGAGATTCTGACCTGGTTTTGCCGAGTTGAGTCCTTAGTGTGGAACTGAAAGTGTTCTGTAATTTTCAATTTATACTGCTGAAATAATGGAGCGTTTGCCTTGATTCTTCTTTTTCTGGTGTGAATTCTATTTATTTTCTGATTAGGTTTATTATTTTATTTTAGTTTTTTTTTTTTCAATAATGTTATTTTAATAAGAGTTTTATTTTAATTAATCTACTTTTATTAGCTTCTATTAAATACATATTTATCTAATTTTTATTTTAATTTTTTCTGAATAAAACTTCCCATTTTTGCCATTTGTGTCTAAGATTTCTGCATAAACACCCTTTTTGCATATGAAACACATAACAGAACTTAGTAACAAGCCTCTTTTTTTAGGCTGAAATTAGCTTACATTTAAAGCACATTTTCATAAAGCATTGAACATTCGTATAAAGATCATTTGAATGCTTTACAACAGTTTTTCTATTGGACTTTTAGAAAAGATTTCCATTGCTGTGGATATTATGAAAAGAATCTGTATGATACACACCTTCACACCGGTGATGACAGACAGATCGAAATGTCTGCTGCAGCCTGAAAGAAGGAATACGGCAGAATATTCTGTGTCATTATATTCCAGGGCTTTTTAAATGGGTTTGCGCCATCTTTCTGACAAGGTGTCTCCCTTCCTAGTGACATCCATGTTGTGTCACATTTTTTGCCAGTGTTCTCACAGTGATGGGGACAACATTCCCATTGCTCACCCTGCCAGGTACAGCGTCACCTCTCATGTTAGACCTGTCAGTCACATCGCACCCCTGTAGACCGGGGTACAGTCTGTATCTGTCTCGTATATACATATGCAAAATGCTGTAATGTGGATAATCCAGTGAAACATTTGCAGGTTCGTGTTTATATTTGACTGATGAAGTCAATGTTAAAATTAGCATAATACGCATACGGCGTACATCTAAACCTTGTTAAGAGCCTCGTTCAGCAGAATAAAAAATGAATCTCTATTTGAAAGCAACTCCTAAACTCTCCAAACCGATCTGGACTTTCACCCAGTGTAATTACAGCCTAATGGGATTTTAAATCAGGACTGGGGAACTGTATTCAACAGCACTGCCCAAAACATTTCTCCACTTAACAGCCATAAATAGTGTTATGAGTGTGAAAGAAAACACAGGAAACAAACAACAATGTCGTTTTTTTTTTCTTCACTCTCAGTGATGCAGTTCTCTAGGTTTTAAAGTGCCCCATTATGCCATTTTTAAGGTTCCTTATATTGATTTGGGAGTCTCCTATAATAGGATTACATGCACGCAAGGTCAAAAACACTTTAATTTTCTCAAAGTGCATTTAATATCACCTCATTTTCCAAAAATTCTCAAATGATTCGTTCAAAGCAGTTCAAAGATTCAGTCTCTCTAAACACCTCATTTCCATGAGCCTGCTCTGCTCTGATTGGTCAGATGGCCCAGTCTTTCGTGATTGGTCTTTTACGTACAGCTTGTTTCAAATCCGCCCATTACAATTTATCCATATTTTGAATACTCAATATAAAATATAAACATCTGTTACTTACAGGTTGTGATTCAGTGAAGCAAGCTGGTCCAAATAAACTGTGTACTGATCCATCTTTCAAGAGCTATCATTTTGTGAATCTCGTGTTGAACTTCCCGAGATTAGAGAAGCAGTCGTCAGTAAAATGGGGCGAACACAAAAAAGATTGGGGTTGTACTGCTGTTGTACAGTGGGGTAAAAAAATTATAATCTAATCACTGATTCTTTTCAGCCTCATCTTTCGTAAGTTAAAATAGATGGAATTTACTTTTTTACAGCATCTTCTCGACATGATGTTTACCACATGAACAAACTACAGTGTTTGAGGGTGGGACAAGTTGTTCGCAGCTGGACAATGTACAACATAAGCAGACAGTTTTCAGAAGACGTGACACTGAAGACTAGAGTAAAAACTGTTGAAATTTAAACTTTGACACCACATAAATAAATGATATTTTAAAATAGATAGAAAACGGTTTAAATGGTGTTACTATATTTTATAATTAAATAAATGTAGCCTTGTTGAACAAAAAGACTGGTGACCAAAAGAGACTTTCAAAAACATTAAAAACTCTTACTGACTCCAAACTTTTGAACAGCATATTCATAATGTGGCACTGCTCAAATCTGTCATTGTCTCTTTACTTGCCATGTGCTATTTTACTATATTATCTTCTTAGACTAAATATCTGTCTGGCACTATGTAAGGCCATTTGGCTTGCTGCCGTTGTGTGTGTGTGTGTGAGTGTGTTTTATATGATTGATTTGGAATGGAATGATGTGAGTTCATCTGCTGTGGAGTGACTGAATACAAGGTCGAGTGTTTTGAGACGGATGCTTCTCCTCAGACGTGACCTCATCAGACAGTCATCAGTCTCAGAGACTTGACTTAATTATTAATAAGAGGATACACTCAACGTTTATGCATCTGAAAAGTCAGTGTGAGAAGTCAAGTTGGTGTTTTCTACAGTTAAACGCTCATGTGTTTATGCTAGAAGTGAACTTGAAGGGATGGTTCACCCAAAATGAAAACTGTCATAATGTACACACCCTCATGTCGTTCCAAATCTTCATTTTTTAAAAGATTATATTTTGTTCATTAAACTTTGGACCCCAAAGACTTGCATTGTAAAAAAAAAATAACACTTTTATTTATTTATTTTTTATATATATTTTCAGATTTTTGCACAACATTCCACAATGAGGACAAATTGCCAAATGACATGTGTGTGTGTGTGTGTGTGTGTGTGTGTTCGAGCCTGTGGAGTTTGAATCTATTACCAGAGTAGCAGTCCCCTAACCCCTACAAGTACTTTTTGATGAGCCTGTGTGTTCAAGAGTAGGAGTTTAAAAGAGAAGAGAGTATTTGTGGTGATACTAACATTTCTGTTATTCTGCAGTACCTCCTCTTTTTCTCTAGCTAAACTTTCTCTCTGGTTAAGCTTGGTAGCGTTCTTTCCCTCCAATGAAGAGAGTGTTCAGAACCCACTGTGTAAGTTTCAGTAATGGATTGACAGGCTCTACATGTCTTTATTGGACTGATTGCTCATTTGCTGAAAAGAGATAGATTGTTACAGCCAGAGACAAGTTCTCTGATGTCTGATTTCAAAATGCCTCATTTTAACATTGATAAGACATTTTTATTGATAAGACTGTTGCTTTGTGAAATGCTTCGATCTCTCCGGAAGGTCTGAAATCATCTCATTAACATCTTTTCTTCATTGGCACTCCCCTGTTTTTCATCATCATTTTTTTTTTTTTACCAAACAGGCCATCCTGATCTGCTTAATACCAAAGAGATGCTTTAGCTTTGGGCTTTTTTTGTTTGTTTGTTTGTTTCCACTCTTGCATGTGGACTTTTATCTCATAGTGACCAGCAAGACATCTTGCGTTCTACTGCAATTCTAATATTAGCACACTAGCCAAAAGTAATAAAAACTACTATTAGCTGCAGGGGTTTAATTTTCAGCTACTGTTCCACAAATGTCTCTCCTCCTGTCCTCCATATCTGTCTCTTCTTTACTGGGCTTCTGCGGTGTACCCATCACCTTAGACTGACAAACCTACAGAAATTCTCTACAAATACTGGCTGTTATAATTCCATTATACTAAAGCCAAATGAATCAAAGAATTTCGTAAAATATTAACTGGAATTTTTTTTTACTCCGTATTAAGTAGACCATGCAACACATATTGTTGGATGTATAAATCCAAAGAGAAACATTTTTAATTTAATTCAGATTTATTTGTAAAGCACTTTTCACAACAAAGGCAATGTTCCAAAGCAGCTTTCCAGGAGATACTGCCTTACAAACCCCCCATTGAGCAAGATAAAGGATAACCGCGGTGATGAAAATCTCTGGGGAAAAAATAAATGCAATACAATAAATATAAAATACACTATTCTGATATTTGAATGTCTGTTTTCTTTTTTAAAGAAAGAGGGAAAAAAGAACGTAATTGTGATCAGGCTCTAAAATATACTTATTATTAAATAAAAGAGAAATTTAGTTGTCTTGATGCCTGTGAGTCACAAAAAGCTCTTTAGATGTTGGAGCCATGGTCTATTGGTTAGAGCAGGAGACGTAGGAGGAGCCTTGTATGTTTTCTGTTCCTTCTGTTTTGTTCTATCGCTCAAAAGTTGCAAAAAGCAGTTTTTCCCCCTTCTTCCAGTCAATTTTAATCAGAGGCCAAGTATTCAGTACTCATGTGAAGTCAGAGATGTGCTGACTAACTGAAGAAAATTAGCAAGAGGACAGATCTAAATCAGCTTTTGTACTCTCCTCAGCTCTCCCTCGCACACTCTCTCTTTTAAGCATGTTTGCATGGATATTCTGTGTGGCCTATTTTTCTGGCTACTGATGGTGTGTGTGTGTGTGTGTCCTTTTCGTTTGTCAGTCCTGACAGCTAACAGTCTCTTTCCCCCTTGACTACGCCACTTTACAGACAGACAAAAGACCTCTGGGTCGTCGTTCTAAATACCCTTCTTGGAGAAGAAAAATGAGAGAGGAAGGGGAGACTGGGATGTGTCACTGTCAGACTATTGGGCGTCTCACTGTGAGCACCTCTGGACTCTCCTAAAGATGTTTTAGCATTGAGCACCTGCACGCTGAATATACAGATAATTTTTGTCTCAGTTAACCTGGTCTTAGGGGCAAAAAAAAAAAAAAATTGTCGAAACCCACTCAACATGACAAACAATGTGTAAAAAGAACAATGTGCAGATCTACTGTACATGTAATGCTGCAATCAACACGTTTCATTCATTTTTATGTAAATTTCAACATGCACTTGCCATTTTTCTTTGCGATACGTATGAGGCAGCGCGTTCTTCTCTGTGGCTTAAGCGGACTCCCACCGACAGACCAGCAACAGAGAGCAAATAAAAAGCGGATTCTATCACATTAATGTATAGCTTTCTCTCTGTCTTTGTCTGTCAATCTCTTTCTCTCTCTGACTCCCTCCATCTCTCTGTGCTGTGGATGACAGAGGCGGTCCTAACAGCAGAGAGTTCACACACAGTGGTGACAGACAGAAATCCAAATCTCAGACTAAACCTCATGCGGAGGGTTGTCATGGCTCGTTATTGCGCTTGTGCTCCAAACCCAAGCTGTGTGGTTTACGAGTGCCCCACAGTCAAGGGAGATGGAAAGAAAAAAACCTGTAGAAATTCTACACTTGTTCTAATGTGTTTTAACTACCTGTTGCTGTATGCTAGCTTTTCAAAAAGAAAATAATAATAATAATAATAAAATTAAAAAGTGATCGATATTGTTGCAATTCTTTCCTGATAGAGTTTGCAGATTTTGCAAAGCTAAAAAAAATATTTTCCCCTAATGTGTTTCACTTCTCCAAAACAGAAATCACAGTGCCAGTTTTGTCAACACTCTGACTCTGACTTTCTTGCTATCTTTGAATTATTGATCAACTTTATTGATCAGCCTTTGTAGAGAAAAAAACATATCTGTTGAGAACCATAAGCTTCTTACAGCTTCAAGGGCTTCGGACCTGCAATTCTAGAGTTCATCTGCATTGGAGCATGTGAAAACCCCCAGTCAGTTTTTTTTTTTTTTACTTTATTAGTGCTATTTTTTTTTTTTATTAAACTGGATAAATTGTTACACCTTTTTATATTTTATGTAGTGTCATGACTTTTGATCAAAACAAAGGTTTATTATTGTATATTTGTTTGACATTTTATTTACTGTATACCCTTTAAATTCACTTATTTAAAGAACAACAGCAGCAGTATGATGTAACATATATTTGAAACGGATGTATTTGGGTACTTGCTACCTTATATCTTTACTCTTTCCTTTCATTCTTTTCATGGCTTTGGAAAACTTGTCGCTTTTTGCATAATTCTGGGTCGTCTACACCAAGCTTTGTTGCAATTTCTATCTAGGAATTAAATACTTTCTCTACTCGAGGTGTTGAAACACACCTGTCTTTGTCTGATCCTCTCATTCCTTCTCTCTCTCATTAAAGAGGATGTTTAAATGTGGCTGTGGGTACAATTAGTATTCCACCCCACATAGGATTTTAATTTAAAATGGCTAGCATTCATCTGGACCCTCTGTAATGACCATACAAACTTAATTAAGGAAAACAGTAAAGGTGTGACTTCGGCATCCTGGCTAAATTTGCCCATTGGCCTATGACCATCGTGGCCTCCTGACAATCCCCATATCCACTGATTGGCTCCATCACGCTGTCTCCTCTCCACCAGTAAGCTGGTGTGTGGTGGGCGTTCTGGCGCAATATGGCTGCCGTCGCATCATCCAGGATGCTGCAAACTGGTGGTGGATGAGGAAATACACCCTGACTATGTAAAGCTCTTTGAGTGCCTAGAAAAGTGCTATATAAATGTAAGGGATTATTAATTATTATTAATTACGCTAATAATCATGAGGCCTTCTCAGACCTCAGTCCCCCCCATGGGATGCGGTGGTCTGCTCCATGCAGAATATCCTCATCTACTGATGAAGGCACTGAGGCCAATTGACCTCCGTGAACATTCAGATTAATTGGCTCCTCTCTTTGTCCCATTATTCTCCTCCTCCTCTTGTACTTGCAGCCATTTTAGATATTTGGAAGCCTTTCCATAGCAGTGGGCTCACAGGAGTGTGTGTATGTGTGTCATACTTTCTGCTCCTTTCTAATTCTATTAGAGAATTAAATTCTATCTCTGAGATTTTGATGAAAAAGGGAGGTTGTTTAGGGGGTGTTTGTGTGTGTTTGGGTGGGATAGTAGGGGTTTGTGGCATAAACAACATTGGTAGAGTTTGGAACAGAAGCTTGAAACCTCAATGTTATTTTGTGATTTTTAAACCCAGTTCTCACTTCAACACCTCGTAAGTGCTGAGCAAATCATTCTTGCTTCTAAAACACACTGTAACACTTACACAGTCACACATTTACCCTGCAGCATGAAACACCAGCACTGTAATACATACTTTTACGCTGTGTACTTTTATTTCGTGTTAAGTGAATATTTTTAAGTTCTTCCCAGGTAAAAGGGTTATATTGCAAAAAATCTAAATAATATAATATAATATCTGCAACAATTGGTTAAATATATTATGTCTCACCAGAATTTCAGTTTCATTTTATCACGGCAAAATATTCACACTCGGCGTGAGATTTAACACTGTAAAACACAAACACAAAAACATGTAATTACTCAAATAGAAACACTAATAACTGCAAGCAAACAAATCGGTTCCCTCTTACACATCACACAGTAACTTCCACCAAGGAGTGGTAAGTCACTCTTACACAATGTACTGTACTATTGCGATTATCTTGCAAATCTGTCTGTTTCTGATATAGATAAATATAGAGAAACGATTGCCATAGACTGCTCGGAGGGCACATTTGTTTACTTGCTAGTGTTGTCTTTTGTTTGTGCAAGTCTTTCAGAATGTGTTAGTGAGCTGGTAATTGCAGGTAGGGCTCTGCAGGGGGCTGTGCAGCTCGCTGTGATGCTGTGAGGTACGAAAACTCTGTTGCTTTGCAGCAAAATGTGTACAAAGCGACCTCTGGACGTGTAAATGAACACACTTTTACTTTACACCAGTACTTTCATGAATCAACCTTCCCTACCATTTTCCTTCTTCCTTTAGAAATGGATTATGGTGCTAACATCTCATAGAGGTATCTCTATAGACATGCACACACAGAGCTTTTGTCTTCTTAGCTCTGGTCATTGGATCAGCTTTAAGTCAATAGTCCTTCAGGGCCACCAGGCGAGTCTCCAAACGACTGTACCTGAACACACCCAATATGCACTGGTACAATTCAATTACTCCTGTTTCACTCTTCTATGAGGTCAAGGGAAATGTTCACTCTCACAATTGATTCGAATCAATAATTTCAATCTAATCTGCAGCTTGTCCTTGCTACCACAAGTCACTGTACTATGTCTTTATGGACTTTAGGTCCATCAGGTACAAGCTTGGCTTTGTGTCCAGTACATCATTAGCCTCCAGAGGACTTCTGAATATTTCCTGCCGTATATTTAGGTCGGATTTAAGAGAGCTATGGGTACAAATATCGCTTTCTCCCTTCGTTTCATTGATGAAAAGCTACTCAGAGGTCAGCTGCATTAATCTAAGGTCACTGATTTGTGTTCATGCATTTCTCTGATTATGCTTTATCCATTAGAAGAGAGAGGGGCATTTGTTCCTGCCCTTATTTACATGTGTAAATAATTTTTCTTTCAATGCCAGAGGTTCTGCATAAAAAAAATTTCTGTGTCACAGTTCTCATCTTAATTGCATTGATTTAAATATGCCTTTAGAAGATGCATCAGGCTGGGTGTGATGACAGCGATAGTGAGCGTTGATCATTGCAAGTAACAACACAGCAAGTTTGAATATGTGAAAGTATAAAGGCTACTGCACAGGTAAAGTTTTGTATTTATTTAGTACACTTTACAATAAGGTCCTGTTTGTTATGCATTAGCTGATATGAACTAACAATGAGAAATATATATTTTTAAAGCATTCTTAATGTAAAAATATTGTTTTCATATTAATTTACAGTGCATTAATTAATGTTTACAAAAAAACAAAATGTATTGGTAAATGCTGAACTTAACATTGACTGAAATTAATGCCATAGAAGTATTGGTCATTGTTAGTGTTTTTTTTTTTTTTTTTTTTATTTTTTTTTTTTATACCGATGGACACTTTTGATGACCCAAGTTCAAAACAAATGAAACAGAACAGTATGTCATCAAATATAATAATATTTTATATTCATTTTTTTCCCCGTTTTTATTTTATTTATTTTGTGAACTATCCCTTTAAATGAGTGGTTTCTGATCTCTCCTCAGCACTGATATTAGAATATAGTCCATCTTTTTCTGTCTTGGCGGAGGTTACCGTGATGTTCTACAGAAGAAGGGGCTTATTGGTGCATGTCTTTTTAATTGCACTGTCTTTTTGCCTGGGGGGAGTGTAAAAATACACATTCTCTTACACCCACTCAATGCACATGTACACAAAAAAACATCTCACTGGACAGTCATGCTTCAGTTAATTTGCAACCCCCCCCCCCCCCCCCTTAACAGATCATCTGTGACCTTCAGCAAGGTCTTGCATTAAGTCTAATTGTGATGAGATGCCTGCCACAGTTGTCCTGGAGCTAAATTAACCATTAGTATTGCCCAGAAGACTCCAACGCTGAACTGTTGTCTAGTATAATGATGTGTTGTTTACTACACCACTGTTACACATGAAAATATGTGGCATGCAACTTTATCGCTTACTCATCACCCTCTCTTGATATGAGGCCTGAAAGTGTTAAACACATTCAAATGTTTTTCTTTGTGTGTCTGTGTGAGTGTGTGCGCGTGCATGCAGTGAAAATGCGACTCACACTGCTGTAAATCGGTCCCTCTGTTTCAAATGTCAGGCTGCTTCATTATTAATCTCAGCATGAGGCAGACAGAAACGCAGCAGGAGGTAGTTTTTTGTTTATGAAAAATGAGTCTGTTTTTACAGACAGTCCAGTTGAGAATTCACCAAACGTAACTTCTTAAAAAATGAATTTTTAATCAGAAGCATAGTTGCGATCTAATTAAATGAGGAATGTTTTCTGTGTGCTGTTTACAGCTTCATGCATGGACAGAACCATCAAGAGGGTTCTCTTGTTAAAAGGGCAATTTTTCTCCTCCTATTTGAGAGGGAAACGGGCGTGTGCCGGGCGAGGGAAAAGGCGAGAATGGCTGTGTCAGAATGGCAATGAGAGTTGACCTTTCACGAATGCATGAAGCATCTGCCTTTATCGCCTACGCCAAACGTCTCATTAGAGATTATGAGCTGAAACTATGCGCCTCCTTTTGCATCCGTAACCATTAGTTTAAGTTTAATTAAAACATGTGACCTTCAACCTGCTTTTATACTGTCTGAATCTGGCTTTATTTGTTTCTACTTGGGTTCTATTGACCGGAGCAGGATTAGGCAGGCTGATTTGATTAAATGTACCACAGCTGTTGACATTAGTGGCATTATTATAGTTGTATTAGAGATAGAAAAGGCAGCATCGCAGTTGATCCGAAATCAAAGGAGGACCTTTAGTGCCCAAGGGTTAACACACAGGAGAAACAAAGGAGAAAAATAAACCTTTGCATTGTGTAAATGTCAATCTCAGAAGAGAATAATGCCCACATCCTGTTGAACAAGCAGCAGAAGTGTTCCCTGTCTTAACCTTGTATGATTGGCAGATGTATTTTTATGACCATTAACTGTAATACTTTCTAATTACTAAATGGTGAGTCACTACGTTAGGCTTGGTGAGGTAAGGGAGTAAGGTTAGTTATCATATTGATTCTCTCGGGAAAGGTGCCAGTTTGAAATAACAAATTTGAAATAGAATTATATATAATTAAAATTACTTAGTCACTTAGTAAAGTATATAAACATATACTTTTATATACATCAGTAAAGTATATAAGCAGCAAAATCACATACAGGAAAATGGGCACTGCAGTGCATTTGCTAGGAATTCTATTTATTAATTTTTTCTAAAAAAACAAAAAAAAAATACTGCAGAATAGTTCCTGTTTGGCTAAGTAGTGGAGTGTGATGCCAGTAATGTTAGGTCATGGGTTTGATTCATACAGAATACATAAACTGATAAAAAAAAGGAGCTTAGTTTTAATGCAAGTCCCACTGAATCAAAGTTATTGTTAAATATACTGTATGTAAAACGCAAATAATCAGTTGTTTGTGGCAGTTTTTTTTTCTTTATTTATTTTTCTCCATAGTCAACCTCTATGACTATGAGAGGTACTTAGATGAGGCCTCACTGGAGAGCAGGCTAAGGACGAG
Organism: Carassius carassius; assembly: GCF_963082965.1. Classification (NCBI taxonomy): domain Eukaryota; kingdom Metazoa; phylum Chordata; class Actinopteri; order Cypriniformes; family Cyprinidae; genus Carassius; species Carassius carassius. Next base: position 22,965,085 of record NC_081792.1, read on the forward strand.
GAAGTGTTTTCGGCTAGAGAGTAGTCCGGGAGAGGAACATACGTTTTGTAGATGCAGACAGCCTGTTTACCAGAATGGCCCTGTCTGCTTGTTAAAGAAAACTCAAGAGCCTGATGGAGTCGCCTGTAATATGATACGGCATATGAGATTTTATATTTAGGACAGAGAAGCCTCCATAAGAAAGGTTTATGGGGCTTTGAGTGGGTTGATCTTTTTAAATATTCAACTTCAATGAAATATGGAGCATGACTTGAGGCTGTTTTGAATTCATAAGTACGTTTCACAAGGCTGGATGTGCATATTGAGAGCTGTCGAAGGCATGCGAGAGAAGAGCCCTGTAACTTGGTGAGAAGCACCCAGGGTGGAGCGGAGCGAACTTCAAAAAGTCATGAAAAACAATAGTTCTGTTTGATCTGATGATGTAACATCTCACCTGATCAGAATCCAAGGTTTTGCCACAATGGATCTGCATATTGATTTCTAAAGCACAATTAAGATGTGAATGACCCTTGGCTGAAATATTTTTTTCAGCGTTAATAACCAGCAGCCTGAGACTTATGGAAAGCTAGTCTATAGTCTGTAATGAAAAGGGAAGTTAATGGCAAACATCAGCTATCAATGAAGTGCTGGTCATTGCCAACAGTCATTAGCCAGCGTTAGCCATTATCCGTGCGTGGAGGTGGTAATACATTACAGCAAAATCCGATCAATTATGACCACCCCTCCCGTGAGTCCCATCTCGGGTAACTGACAGTTCACACCAACACCCCCCCACACACACACACACACTTTTCCCTCGCTCCGTCTGCAGCTCATCAGTCAGTCTACTCATTAACCTAAAGGACTTTGATGGGAGAAAAAGGGAGAGATGGAGAGAAGCAGCGTCTAGGGAGAGAGAATGCACACATGGACCAGACCTGAATCGAAAGCACTTCATGACAACGGACAGGGGAAGAACAAGAGGAAGAGAATATTGGAAGCACAAATTTTTGAAAGAAATTACTGATAAGTAGTATTATATTTTGTTATGGGTAATACTATGTCCTATAGTTATTTGGATTATTTTATCTATAATTTGACTTTATTAAAAAACAGCAGGTTTATATTTATGCCAGCAATTAAATAAGTAATAATGATTATAAAAAGGAATAATTATTTGACTAAAATAACACTACTTTTATTTTCAGTATTATTAACATGTTCTTTGTTTAAACAAAGGTTTATAGATTTTTCCAAATGTTTTAAATTGGTTTAAATTTTGGTCAGGTCGACTAAAATTAAATGCCTTTTCATTGTGAGTAAAGTATACTAAAATTAATGAATATGGCTTGACAAAATATTGACTCAATTTAAAACATTTTCTTTTAAAGACAAAAACTGACAAAAAAAAAGGAATAAAAGTTGTAGGAATCAATAAAAGGGAGTTTGGGAATAGTGGAAAGATAGAGTGAGCCAGTGGTAGACAGCGATATAAATGAGAGTGGGCTGGATTGAATAATTACCCATCCCTGCAGCACCATGCAGACAGATGTCCTGTAGCAAAAAATATTCTGGAAACTCGTCAGGTTTGGCATTCAAATGAAGATTCTTTCTCTCTAATTACTTTAAACCCCAGCCCAACTTCCTGTTCTGTGGAGCTTCACAGAAACTGCCAGTGTGACGACTGATTTAGTTTTTAATCATTGCTAATTGTGCAGCTTTCCAACCATTCACCCTAGTTGCAGTGAGCAGATTCACAATGACAGATATACGTTACTTCTAATTAGAGGTATATTTTCGCCCACATCCATGCATCTGCACAAAAATGTTCATGAACTTGCACTGCAGAAGAGCAGCTCGTGAAGAGGGCCCAGTCGACCCAATCTCAACAAACTGTCTGTCTCACTTAGCAACTGTCGAGAGACATTCTGCTTTGTCTCATATCTGTCACTAAATCGGTTTCACACTGTCTTTCTGGCCCCTTCCCAAAGCTTAAGTCTGATAGTTTGTATCTGTGATGCCAACAGAACGTTTTCTGTCAGGTTGAGCAGAAAACATTGGGCCATCAATTTGAGTTTTTGTTTCTGAAGATGAAGATTAATTTAATCAACCTGTAATCCTGATGGACAGGAAACTTTTGTAGTAAACAGTCTTTTAGCAGACAGTTTTATCTTAAAATGCCATTAGCCCAGGAGCATTCTGGGATTGTTTACTTCCCTAAGGTACAATGATGATAGCTAACGGATTGTTCTTTGTTTAGTATTAACATTTTAGTATTAACATTTTGATCAATTTAATACATTCATGCTGATTAATAAAAGTATTAGACCATTTCAGGTCCATTTCAGGTGACTACCTCTTGAAGCTCATCAAGAGTGTGCAAAGCAGTGATCAAAGCAAAAGGTGGCTACTTTGAAGAACCTAGAATATGACATATTATCAGTTGTTTCACACTTTTTTTATATAATTCCACATGTGTTAATTCATATTTTTGATGCCTTCAGTGTGAATCAAATTTTTTTTATAGTCATTAAATTAAGGAAACTCTTTGAATGAGATGGTGTGTCCAAACGTTTGGTCTGTACTGTGTGTGTGTGTGTGTGTGTGTGTATATATATATATATATATATATATATATATATATATATATATATATATATATATATATATATATGATAAATTATTGAGCTGTATATTTTGTATGTTTTATATTTCTACATGTATGATTACCCCCAGACACTTAGGTGCTTATCAGGGAGGGATCTAGCGTTGTAGTTGCATCAGGCCAGGTGCCATCCAACCAATTTCTGTTTGCTTGTAAACCTTTTGTTTTGGTGAGACATCGTAATGTTCAATTGATCATATGACTCTCACTGTATGGCATAAGTTCCCCAATCACAACCCCCTCTCTTTTTGCTGAACAGTGTGCTCTCAGATTGAATCACTTGTTCATTTGTCCTACTTCTTTGAGACTGAGTTTGTCTGGTTATTATTGGTCTTATGCTGGTTTGTTTGGGCAGACTGCTAGTTAATACATGTATGTCAAAGTAAATCACTTAAAAGCGTATTCGTGCAAACTTAAGTGTGTGAATCACGCACTGTGACCTGAAATAGTTTAATCACTCTCATGTACGTACATATTGTATGATGTGTAGTGTTTAGCTCTTTTAACCGCTAATGTTGGCATACTGATTATTTTGTCAACATCAAAGATCTCTCTAGAGTCTCTCTGATGCTGAGATACAGATGTTTCATCTCAAAATCATGAAACGGCACAACATGCATCTCTCTATCTGTCTCTCACTCTCTGTATCTCCCCTTATCCCCTAAACAAATATCATTTGGTGACATTCTCTTCTCTCCCCGGGTTCAAGTAAGCATTAAGCCGTTTTCATTTGTAATTAATTTTTGTGAGGCGCTGAATGCTGTGGGATTACAACTCCCCACTGCTGCTCTTCTAAATACTCTGATTATTCAATACAACTGCTGCACAAAGAGAGAGAAAGAGAGCATTTATAGAGGTATACACACCAGAGTTGGAGTTCAGGTTGGACCCAGACCAAGGATATAGCCTTTTAAGGCTTAGACTTCAAGACCCATATATTTCAGTCTAAGAACTATGCTGGAAAAATTTAGATTTAATGAGCAATCCAATCAAAGACTTTGATTAAACTGCTGGACTTACCATTCAGGAACCCCTTATCAGACAAATTCAGACAGATTCATCAGATAGAATGCTAAAGACTGAACATACCACCCTCTCATTTCAAAACTGTATGAATTTATTTTTTTCTGAGTAATTTAAAAGATTATATTTTGAGAAATAAATGATTTTTGTCCATACAATGGAGGAAATGGTCACCAGCAGCTGGGTTACCAACATTCTTCAAAATGTCTTATCTATCTTGTGTTCCACAGAACAAAGGCATATGGGACAATGTAAGGATGAACAAATAATAATAGATGGCTTTCACTTTTCTTTTTCCAGAAAGTTTTTATGTGTGTATATATATATATATATATATATATATATATATATATATATGTATATGTATAGATGTGTGTGTATATATATATATATATATATATATATGTATATGTATAGATGTGTGTGTATATATATATATATATATATATATAAGATAGATAGGTAGATAGATAGGTAGATAGATAGATAGATAGATAGATAGATAGATATAACTCTTGTTCAAAACTCTTATGGCTTGCTTGCATCTACATAAGAACAAATTCTGTCTATTAGCTATTTTAGTAGGGTCTAGAACCTTCAAACCTGTTTGAGGTTTGTGTCACTCACTGATGTACATTTTAGGGATGCACGATCATGGTTTTTCATGGCCGATTCCGATACCGATTTTTTTTACAAGCAAACTGGCCGATTCTGATACCGATTTCTTTAAAAACTTTTAAGCAACAAACAAGAAAGAAGGAAAGTATGCATAAACAAGATGTTTATTTGGTATTTAATAGGCCAAACTGGCTTTTGGCTATTGAAAACAATAACTGTAACCATCTGAAATTAACAGCAGTAACTGCACAGTAAGTAGACTACATTCAATACAAACATAGATGTTACAGACATCAGCATTTAGCTTTTGTTTTTGAATTGGGTTGAAACTACATTGAACTGGCCTTAAATTTAAAGATTAACTGTAACCATGTGAAATTAAAGGCAACAGCTGCATAGTTCTACAGTCCAAACAACACAGTCAACACACATTCATTAAGATGTATCTTAATCAGTATTCAGTATTTGTTTTAGTTTTTGAATTTGGTTTTAAATTTAAAACAAGGTCTTTACCAGTGAGACTAAATAAAAGTATGCTATATAAATGTTATTCCAAAATGTTAAAATCAAATAATGTTGGTGTGAATAAAACAAAGATGAAAAGTGTTTCGTTCATCCAATTAAAAAAAAATATAAAGGTAATGATTCACATCCATATTTTTTTACTTGAGCCAATGAAAAATAAATAACTTATTGTCTCAAGTTAAAAAAATATAGATGTGAATCATAACCCTAAAAAAAATTTAATTGAATGAATGAAACACTTTTTTTTTCAGTGTGCTACAGCAGGTGATTTTTAAATCAAATTAAGTCTATGTAATTTTAAAGTAAAATAAAAAATAATCATCCTAATGCAGAACTGACGTTTACTTCTGGCTTTTCAAACGTGTATGCAAGTTCTAATTTACAAAAAAAAAAAAAAAACATTTCAGTTTTGTCACAGTTTAGTCTGTTTCGTTTCTCATCCAACACGTGAGAAGTTGAGCTGAACATCTCTTCATGGTCTACTCGTGTTCAGGGTGCGGACCGGTACCGATACACTCGCGCAGCTTTAGTGCGCGCAGAAAAGGGGCTCTTATTTGTGCGTCAGTACACCAGCGGCTGATTGCTTCCTGCTATCTGTGCCTCAGACATGTAGCTCTGCATTTCCAGTATTGATCGGCTGCCCGTGTCCTGAGCACAGATTTCGAAATACTTCCACACAAATGACATAGCGAACGATTACAATGTAATCTGTGCACGTGATTGCACTTCCGGAAAAATCGGCCGAAAAAAGACCAAAAACCGTCCGATTGCCGATGGCGTATTTTAAGCAAAAACCGGCCGGTTCCGATTTATGGCTGGTCAACCAGTGCATCCCTAGTACATTTTATGGACAAAACCGTAGAAACATTCTTCAAAATATTGTGTTCCGTAGAAGAAAAAAGCCACACAAGTTTGGAATGATGTAAGCTTAAATAAATTATATCAGATGTTTAATTTTTGGGTGCTTTATTCCTCCAAAATTGGTTGAGGTGATTGTTATTTTGGCTTTCAGACCAAAACCTGAAAACTCAGAGATCCAGATCCAAGCCACATTTGTGTGATCTCAATACCACAAGATCTCTGATACACAAGTGCATGCAAATGCAGCCACACAAAGGCACATAAAACACAAAAGGATGTACACGCAACATAGAAAAGAGAAGGGAACCACTGAATTATGCTGTTTATCTGTGAATCATAACATATTCTCTTTTTACTTTTAACATTTTTTTTTTCTCACACTCGCTGATCCCAGAACAACACATGGACCAGCTTTGATATGCATGACTCTTGCTTGGGTTCAGGGGTTAGGCTACTACTTCAGCCTGACAATTAGAAAGTTACAGCCTTTCTGGAACCTCATCTCCTCCTCCTTTTTATCTTTTTAATATTAATTGCCTCCCCACTGTCATAAATGTCAGATGAAGACCATTGACTACTATAAATTACCCATGCTTTACCTGTGGCACCAGTGGGTGGCTTTTGGGTGCCTGGTGGATGAGGCATGTCTCTCCTGATATGCTTAATTACTGCTTAACTCATGTAAGCATAAGGGATAATGTACAGGTCATCCGTCTCAGAGTCCTTCAGTCAGACAAAGAGGGGCATTAGAGCATCATAGAGGCTCTGAATTACAGCCCCCTTTATCAGTCAGGGCTCCCCTCTTGCAATGGTCTCATCATCTGAGAGCCACTGCATCAAATACACACACACACAGTCTCTCGTAGTCTGACATTGTTTGCCATTTGCACATAACCAAACCCATATTCTGTCACCCATGGTTTTCTGTTATTCTGTATGTTTTTTCAGGGTTGGCATCTTCTGGGGTCCTCTGAGGGGTTGGCATAATCTCCTCTCAGGTGTTCTGGATTCAGACTGAAGCTAATTCTAACCCTAAACCCTAGTTACCATGGTATGTCAATCCCGTGGCAAAAACAGACAAACAAATAAAAACATAATTAGCATTGCTGCTGTTCCATCCAAGTAAAATAATTTGTTTAACCCAGGCTAAAGAATAATAATGCGCATTTGATCAGATATAACTGCAGTCCAGGATTATGAGATGCATTATTTGAATGCTTGGCCAAAGAGATGTGTCTGGAATGTGATGAATTGTGGCATGGTAGAAGACTAGTTAGGTAGCAGGAGCTAAACCACTAAGGGCCTTTTAGGTATGTAGTAATATTTTGTAACTTATACAAACTTAATAGGTAGCCACTGCAGAGACCGTAAACTTGGGGTAATATGATCATATTTTCTTGACCTGATTAGGACCCTAGCCGGTGCATTTTGTACTACCTGTAGCTTGTTTATTGATGCAGGACAACCACCTAGAAGTGCATTACAATAGTCCAGTCTAGAGGTCATGAATGCATGAACTAGCTTTTCTGCATCAGAAACAGATAACATGTTTCTTAGCTTAGCAGTTTTTCTATGATGGAAGAATGCTGTTTTTGTAACATGGGAATATGTTTCAAAAGTCAAGTTGCTGTCTAATATAATGCCCAGATTTTTGACTGTAGAGGAAGTAACAGTACATCTGTCTAGTTGCAAATTGTAATATACAAGATTCTGTGTACTGCTTTATCTTATCCAAATTAAATAGGAGGAAATTATTAGCCACTTTTCCCCTGGCGAGCCAGGGCTTAAAACAGGCTATGCCGGGCTAATAGCCTCACTGAGGCCAAAATAGCGCTGCGTTTCCACTGTCAGGCCAGGAGCTCCACTGCGCTTCACTAAAACCTGCCCTTTACACACTTCTCAGAAACAACGTCACAAAACCCCATCATGTCACCAACAAAGAGAAGTTACCAGAAAACAAATAAGGAATAAGTCACTGAAATTAGCACGATCACAAAACGAACACGATAAAAGCGGCCGTTTGTTTGAATGCTTTTTTAAATATTAAAATCCAAAAGCATCAATGTTTTACTATAGTAAGTGATACATTGATCATAATGAATTAATTTATCATGATTGAAAATTAGACCTACAGAGATAAAATGTTATGAACATTCTGTTATTCAGTCGAGTCTGTTTCTGTTTATTTGAAGTCACAATAGCCTATATAGCCTACAGTACATCACATTTAGAAAGAATGATCATTTATATCTTTTTATAAAAGCTACCGAACAAAAAACATATTATATTTTGATGACATCTCGAGACGAGACTTATGACAGACAAAATGACAGATAAAATATGTTACTAAATAAATACATGATTGTGATAGAGGATAAGAGGCTGACGTCTGATTTCTCCAGCAGTCATATTAACCATGTTTACTATGGTAACGTTAATGCCTAGCGTGTACGCTTTAAAAGTACATTTAAATAGAAACTAAACAAGTTCTTCAACATGGAAAGCAATTGAAATGTAATTTTCCCATATATATTTTTTTATTGTGAGTAAACAGTTTTGATGAAAAAGTTTTTTTTTATTATTATTATTGTTTTTTTTTTTTATGTCTCAGCTGTTTCGATCACACCTGCTGCACACGTATTCCAGCAATTCAAACTTACATCGCAGTCTGTTATCAAAAAAAAAAAAAATTGATCATTATCAAAATAAAATGGTCAACTAAACATTTACACTAGTCAGTTGCCAAGGACGTTTTTGCTCATATGAAGAGGATGATCTTTTATGTACAAGCCTAGTTTACATTATAAATAATAGTTTAACATTCAAATATATTGCGAAATATGGAAACATTTGGATTTGTTCCGAATGAGACATGAGCAATAACCTCCAAATAAAACAAAGCGGTAGTGATCGGACAGGTAGGATCTAAACCATCTTAGAGCCTGCCCTTGAATACCTGTATCAGGGATGGAAATGAACTTTTTTGTCCACCGGCCACTGTGGCTGGTGGATTTCAAAATCTACCAGCCACTCAATGGTTTTACCAGCCACTTTCTTGTTTTTAACCGACAATGTGTAAATGCATGTGAAAATGAATACTACAAGATCTACAATATTAAGCAGTTTATTTAATCTCAAGTCTCAATGAAATACTGACATTTTCTCTTTCAGTAATGCTCAAAAATGCTGCCTATCTAGGCAGCTTACTAGGTTTTGAAACAGCCGACTCTTGCTGAAGCAGCTAGTAATTATTTTAGTTTACTCGCCAGTCAGTCAAGCTTTATAATAATCAAGTATCACTTAAGAATAGAACTTTAGTAATTAGAAGTAAACTTGATAACCATGTTTGCATGCTTATTAGTCGTTTTAACTGAACATTTTAACTGGCTTTTTTGGTCATTCAGTGTTTCTGTAAAAAAAATAAAAATATATACTGATAAGATAATAATAATACGATTCCTACTAATAAAAACTATAAAACACAATAAGGATTACTAAGGATTAATGAGCTGCTGGGTTCATGAATATTAATCAGGTTTTGTTTGTTCGCTCGAACTGATTTGCTGAAATCAAAACAGGTATGATAATAGGTGAGCACCAGCCAATGAAATTGCCGTTCACGCATTAACTCCACCCACTACCGGAAAACCCAGCTGTTCATAAAAGCTGACGTCTTTCATAGGAACTCCATTATTTTGACAGGAAAATACAACAAATAATATTGTTTAAATGTAGCACGTCAATCCCCTCTCTCTCTCTTTCTCTATGTGAGTGTGAAAGAGAGCGCTGGCGATTTGTGCTCCTTAACATTAGAGTTTACGGTACATTATACAGGTGCGTTGCGGATCCATTGAGGGAAAAAAAAGCACAGATCGTCTTACGGAGATTCAGAGAGTGTTCGCGAGTGAAAATATCTGTGCTAAACTTAGCCTCCAACTAACACACTGGCGAGTAAAATCAGATAATTTATTAACCATTGGCTAATATAAGACATCATTTAGTAGGAAGGAAGATTTAGTCGCATATGCGAGTTCATGCGATCTTGTATATCATGAGCGCGTGCTATAAAACGTACTGTAAACCAACAAATATATCACTCCGCCGGCGGCACTAACTTCAGCTGCAAACACTGTACTGGGAACAACGGCGCCGTTTCGAGCCCGGTTTACACCACCTTTATCCACGGAGCTGCGTCGGATGATATTACACTTTATTGCGTGACGTACACACATCAGGGAAGGAAATTAATTTTTTGTCATCCGGCCGGGTGAAACAGTATGCTATTTTTATTTACCCGCCACGGTGGCCGGTAGATGAATCACGTTTACCCGCCACAGCACAAAATCACCCGCATTTGGCTGTTGGTGTGTGCTAATTTCCATCCCTGACCTGTATAGAAAAACGAGTATGCGCAGAGTCCAAATGAGAGAGGGCCGGCAAGACAAGCCTGGTCATTAAGTTAATTTTAGTCATCAAGCTGTAGTGTGTTACATCAGATTACTTTCCCTTACATTGCTGCTATAAATCACAACAGGCAAACTTAATTTCCCATGTGTTGTCCATAAAAAACTTAATGCACTGTACTTTCGTGCTTCTCTGTTTTTGATTGAACTTGGATTATGCTTTGGGCATGAAGTGCTGAACCTTGTCATCATTTACACACACTCAGGTTCTTCCTCACCTGTGTTTCTTTCTTCTGTTGAATGCAAAAGATATTTTGAAGAATTATGATAACCAAACATTTGGTGGTAGCCATTGGCTTCCATAGGTTTTTTTTTCCGTATGTCAACTGTATGGTTACATGTATTCTTCAAAATATCTTGAAATTAATGCATTGAATTGAAGTCAATAAATTGACAGAATTTAAATTTGTGGGCATCTTTTATGCTTCCCACAGCCTCATTTATTAAATAAAAATACAGTAAAAATGTTAAGATTGTAAAATTATTAAAATTTTCTGTTTTAATACATTTAAAAATGTAATGTTTTCCTAAAATGGCGAAGCTAAATTTTCAGGAGCCATTACTCTTCAGTGTCACATGATCATTATGAAATCGGTCTAATATGCTGTTTTAGTGTTAAATTTTTTTTAAAATATATATTTCTTACAAATTTACATATCTTACATAATTATATTTCTTTTATAGTCCTTACTATCACTTTTGATCAATTTAATATGTCCCAAAGAGAACTCATTAGCCAATTCTATATTGTGAACCCTCATTGTTTATCACATTAAAGATGTGTGTAACCCATGTGTTTAGTATGTATAACCCTGACATCACAAAGTCCCATCAAAGGAGTATCATTGACATGACTGGCTACCCTGTTTCTCCCACTGAGCAAAGTCATGTTCACTTGCATGTGATTTCAGCCATTCATCAGTTGCTATATCCAGCCTTACTAATACTTCTATAGATTACATGGCAAACCGTTCGCCGTGCAGAGGGAGAAATTCCGTGTCACAGATTGCATTGTGCGGAGCCCCTAAAGTCCCGATTGGTGTAAGACCGGCTCCATTGCTACTAATCGGACGCCCGTCTGCGTTCGATCTCATTAGGCTGAACAAGTGCCCTCATCTGCTGTCACTTTCCATCGAGTCTCCTGCCAAAACTTCAGGCGAAGAGTGTGGGACAGAAAGGAAGAGAGAAAAGAGATGAAAAGAAAGCCAGCTTCTCGGCGGCCCCCAGTGAAAATGCAAATTGAGCAAATGATCTCTAAAGTCAGAAAGAAAGCGAGGAATGAGAGTGTCTCTCTCAGATGACACAGTCTGGACGTGAGTGAGTTTTTATGAGCCTAACTAAGGAACGTGGCATTCAGATTTCTACCGCAGTGGGTGTTTGCTTCATATATGCTTGAGGGAAGCTGAAAAAATGGACCGTTTTAAATGTTTTTAGAATATTAATAACGTGTTTTTTTTTTTTCAATTATTGGCCAGTGAGCTAAAACATTAAATTGGCAGTCTGTTTTTATTAAAGTGAAAGTTCTTAAGTTATGCGTAGTCTATTCATTATTATTTTTAAAGAATATTGGGTTTATTTGTTTAATATTACATAATTTTTTTTCTTTACGTAACCTTAAAAAGACCTGTATTAGACCATGACTATCATAGCTCCTAAGTGATTTTTCTTCTGCCTGTCTCTCACTCCTTGTAAAAAATAAAAATAAAGAAAAAGAAAGTCATGTAGTCATCCAGTGTCTCCACTTTAGCTTGTGTTTTAACACTCATTAAGACACACAGACCTCATCGTCACACTAATGAGAGGCAAGCAGCCTCTCCATATCAGCAGGGTCAGTTTGAGCAAGAAAAGAAGAGGAGGATAAAGAAATTTAGCAGTATGGAGCCAAACAAAGTCATGTCGAGAAAAAGAAAGATTATTTTAAGAACGGGAAACAGCAAATGGGACGAGCAGGAAATGAAGGCAAAGAGGAAGAGCCAAAGAGACTAATGAAAGTGGCCTGAAGCATAGGGCAGAGAGCGGCACACAGAGACAAACGAGTGCACATTCTCTCGAAGCAGTAATGAGAGCGCAGAGAACTCACTACCCTACACACCCGAGCATGGCTCACCACTCACTCCTATACACTACACTACAGTCACAATTCATCTCAAACTCTCATTTGCTCTGGATGACACAGTGGACTGCATTCTGTTCTGTCCACTGAGAGCATATACACAATCATAGAGCTTCACACATTGCTTAGTTAAGGTATGAGGTTGTTCACTATTAACTATTTTAAAAAGGTCAACATACATGATATCATTCATACATCCTTGCAGTTCTTGACTTATACATAATCATGCATGAACTGTAGAGTCTAAATAAAAGGAATGTAAACGTTGATTGTTAAGGCTAATAATACTATTACTATTATTATAATAATACTATTACTACTTACACTACAGAAATCCTTTCATTCAGCATTGGTTTCCAGCATTGATCCTATTAAGAAATATTTCTTAATTTCATATTCATTGGAATCATTTCTCATGGTTCGTGTGACACTGAAGACTGGAGAAATTGTGTCACAGAAATACATTTAAAAATAGATTATTTTACAATATTAGTTTCTACTGTGTTTTTGATCACATAAATGCAGTTTGGATGAGTGTTAGAGACTTCTTTCAAAATAAAATAAAATGGAAATTAAAACAGTAATGTCCTTTTTTCAAAAATTTACTTTTGTTTTCCATAAAAATGTGCTAGCATTTTCCTTAGACCTACATAGAAGAATGTACTATACTTTTTTTTTTTTTTCGTCTTGGGCTCAACATTGCTTTGCAATCTCAAAGAAACATTCTGGCAGCCACTCAACAAAACCCTACAAGTAGCATCACGGACAAGCAGGCACTTCTCTTAAGGTTATGCAAAAATCTAGGTTTCTTTTGTTTTCATTCATGGTCTTACAGCTTGATGAAGATAATTTGATGTTGTAATAGTTGAATGTCGGCACCTGTGCCTAAATTTGCAGCTTAGACCTTTAGAAACTATTATGAGGAGATACAAAACCAGCTGAGCATTTTCAGTGGGACATTTGTTTGGGGATGAAGAAACCATCATGTCTGTAGGCTCTGTTATTGCAGTATTTTTGCTTGGCTCTTATCACTGGCTCTTCTCTCCATTTCTCTCTCTCTCTCTCTCATTCTCCATCCATCCTTGTTTGCAGTGATTGTCCTTGTTTAAAGCATTCATACATCACTCTGTCCCTCACTCCTGTGCTGATGTGAGCGAGTGTGCTTTGCACACTGAGAGACTCTGTTTGCTGTGGCTGTAATATATGCCGTTATCAGCGTTTCGAGCCCGGTGCAGTAATCGCTGCTGATGTGACGATACAGCCACTCGGTCCAGCACCAACCAGGAAAACTTAGTCGTTTCTCAGCCATACCTCCCCATACAACACAAACAGACTATTAATTTACACTTCAAAATCAAACACTTTTTTTTTTTTTTTAAACAAAGAAAACTGTGAAATAATAACTGAATAAGATTCTGCATTTTCTAAGCATCTAATCTAATGCTACTGCCATTAGTCTTATGTTTTTATTAATATGTTCTTTATTTCAGTCAAAGTGTTGTACTGATATTTTATTATTAAAAATGTCATACAAATCGAAATCAAAGCATTTCCGCTCCTGATTTCAGACGTTTGAACTCCTCTCTATGTGTCTCTCACAGTCTGGATGGCTGTTAGAGTGAGTGAGAGAAAGTTGCGTCAGTCTGATGGTTTTGAGTTGTTCATGTAGATGTGCTGAGGTAGTAAAACAGAGCATTAAGTCAGTGTGACCTCTTCCCACCAGCCCCTGCACCACATCACAGATCAGAGATTTAGAAAAACATGTGAGAGGTGACAGTACTGAGATGAACAAACTTCACAATCATTTTTACTGTGCTGTCTTGCTGTCGGCTGCATCGCTCTCTGTCTTCCCCTCTCATTTATTTGATGACTTCAATGTCGGCATGACCCGTCCTCAAAGAGCTGCTAACTTTTATGAACGTTTTCATGAGAACCTGTTTTTTTTTTTTTCTTCCTATCTCTCTCTCTCTCCCACAGAAAACATTAAGGCACCTCTGCAAAGGTCACGATCGCGGCAGAATATCAATTTCAACTCGACCCGAGCACCCACTGCCAAGGAGCCTCATTACGAGAGTGAACCCCATCCTTCTGCAGCCCACAGGCTGACCCACCGGCCCGAGGGGGAGAAAGAAAAAGTCAGAGCACGAGAGAAGGAAAAAGAGCAAACTCCAACGCTTTGCTCATCCAGTGGTGACACAGATGTAGAGGCCTTGCTTGCCCGCCTGCGTGCCCTATGATGACATCACTGCTTCCCCAGACCTCTTGAGTTTGACCTATGTAGTCAGTACGGTGACACAAAAAAGAAACACAAAGAGTGCAGTCACTTTTTGCTAATAAATGCCGCCGGGTTGCGCTCATACACGCAAAGGAAAAGTCTTAACAATTAACCTTTCCCATCCGTCTCCTCTGCCCTTTTACCTCTAACAACAGACTTGTCCACAGAAGTGCGAGTCTTTGTGTTGGTTGGGTCCAGGATAAAAACTCATTGCTATGTTTTTTTACGCAGCTAATTACTAGACTGTTTAGAGTGACCTTTGGGCCAAGCACTTGTCTTTTTTTATGTCACAAACAGACCAATTATTACTGTTTAAAAGGCTTCATGCTGCTTTTTAAGACACATACAATGCGTATTTTCACATACATAGACGTTTGACCTATTCAAATAACAGTTCAAATTTATAAAATCCCTTTCTACATTCAGACTTATTTTACCTCTTTCATATAAACCAAAAATATTTTAGCATCTTTAATAACATAGCTATATCTCAACATGTTTATTATAAATGTAAATCACTTTTTTTTCCCCAGCATGATTCTTTTTTACCTATGTTTGTATTCATTTATATGTATTCAAATTAATAAAAAGTTTTAATATGCATGGAAATATTATATATACTTAAAAACTTTTCTGTTTTTGAGAATAAAAAGAATGTATTAGTTGGGTTTTGGCCCTCTCAAGACAGACGGCACTATGCAAAAGCAGCGGTTCAGTATTAGGAGAGCCACTGACAGTAGATCCCAGAGTGCCAGGAGTATTTGTACTACTTAGCAAACCTCACTGATGTAATGCACTCTACTCTTCTGCACATTTGTTCTTGGATCTGCGGCTTTTCCAAATAACAATTCCTTTGTTTTGTTAGATATTTGATTTCTTTGGTTTCCATTTTGTGTTTGTTTGTCATGTTGTGTGCACGTGTTTTCTCATTGTAAAATTGACAAGTTTTCATGTTCTTCCTCATGATGTTTTCTGTATTATTCCTGATGTGATTTTCCTCTGTCCTGCTGTCAATCAGGTGTGACATTGGTTTGAGATTACCTGTGAAATCACATATCTTCTCTCCCTTCCATTCTCCCTGGACTTACTACAGTCCCATCACCTCTTTTTGATTCTTTAAAACAACATTCCTGTTATTGGATAGACATTATTGCAGTGACATTCTTTGGTGAAATGTTTCAAATAAAATAAAGAAAAGAAAAATGATGCAGAGAACTCAGTTTTTTGTTTGGCTTTAAAGCAGACGAATGTCATTTCTTTTTTTTGTCTGTGTGTGTGTGTGTTCCACTTAGTTTCCCTCATTAAAAGGGTGCATATGTTCTGGCACATCCTCTCATTCATTCAGGAATCTCATTTTATGCACGGTTACCTGAGAGCCGGGTTGAGGTTAGGAAGGGAGGCTGGCACCTCCTGGAGAGATGAAAGCCTCTGCGACCCACAATCACACTGTTTATTGTATTGTGAATAATAATTAATGCTGTTTCCAGAGGTGTCTGTTCCAGTTTAATTAATCCAGTGGAAATTGGGGAGGTCGGTTTGCCCATTCACAGCACTAGGACGCTGGGGTTTAGATTTTGAGAATGCTGGTTGCTTTAAAGAATTGATAGCAAATAGCTTGCTGTCTATCACATTCTTAGCCAGCATTATGTGAATGACTGACATTGGCAGCAACTGATCTCCTCATGACATTCAAGTACTGGTTATCATGTGAGGTACAAGTACCCTTAGCATGCTGCATTTTGTTACCTACATTTGGTCTTGCATGCCTATAATGCATTAAAATGCTGTCCAGGTAGTTTGTTCACTACCTTTTGCAGCCTAAACGGACCTACGGTTACCAGAGGATAAAAACCCATCACAATAACAGGCCGTCAGTGCAGTCGAATAGCTCTTTGTGCCGAAATTAAATCATATCCAAATCTCTGCCAAAGCTGCAATGTCACACTTCCACTATCCAAAGAACACAGAATCCTCTCCTCTATGCTTTTTATTTGTGTTTAGTCATCCAAAACATCAGGTTCTCTGCAGGCGGTATGTGTAGTGCTGCTCTTAGTGGCATCACAGCTCTGATCAGCACCATGGACAGCTCCAGCAAAAGCAATGCTAATGAAGCACGGCCTTCCTCATTCCCCTCTGTAGTAGTGTCAGACAGGCGCTCACTCTCACCATCTCGCCTCTAAATGATCCACTGCCAGCTTACTTTCTTGCTTATCTGCTCTCGGCCTACTCCAAAAGGACAGGAACACAAGAAATCACCCAGACCCGTTGCCTTTTTCCCAGCTTAATAGGACAAACTGGAGAGGCAGAGGATATGGAATTCTGCTGAATGAAGTTCTGACCGAGTAGTGGCCAAAACTAGTCCGTGAAGCAGACCAGATCATTCCCTTCCTATTGAATGCCTGCTGTCAGCTGGCTTTCCATATTATGAAG
Source organism: Carassius carassius (assembly GCF_963082965.1). Classification (NCBI taxonomy): domain Eukaryota; kingdom Metazoa; phylum Chordata; class Actinopteri; order Cypriniformes; family Cyprinidae; genus Carassius; species Carassius carassius. The sequence continues at coordinate 22,982,037 of NC_081792.1, forward strand.
GGAGATCAGAAGAGGGTAAATGTCACAGCCAAAACATCGGTTCATCTCAAGACATGTTGTGTCAGGCAGACTGAGAATGAAGGTCAGGTTAAAGAGGTTAAGGCTTGTTTGTGTAGATACATTCGTTTCATACTACTTTTGTTAATTATGCTTCAAATGACTTTTTTATTGTTGTTATTACAGTGTGTACTTTTTTCTCCCACTGTTTGCTTTTTACAATGACAGTTACAGTTTCTGTTATTCTCTCCGCTGTCTCTGCTGTTGGATGTGAATCTACTTGACAGACGGTCCTCAATAACAATGTGTATGTCTGGCTGTTTTCTAACTGTTTCAACCAAGACGAACACAGACTGTCCAACTAGAGAAAGAGAAACAGACATCTGTTGGTTTTTGAGCATGCATTGATGCATCTCAAGCTGCCATCGCAAAGCCTTTCTTCCAGGCAACAACAAAAATGAGATCAGGGAAGGGGGGTAAAGATGCATTTTCTTTATTGAATAGTTGTGAGGTTGTGTGTATAATTTAAAGGGAGACAAAGCATATTGTGTGGCAGATTGCAGTCTGCTCGGGTTTAATTGGAGATGGGGAGAGTGAGGCAGATGTGAGTTAAGACTGTTAAACTCTAATTACTAGGATGAATCCTCAACCCACACATCTTCGAGCATACGTAGGTGGGTCGAAAAGACTGATCAATATTGGTTAAAGCAAAAGTTTGATCTGCCTACCTTGGAATCAGAAAATGGTACAACCTAGACACAAACTCAGTAGTACCTTCAGTGTAAAATAATTTGAGTTGAATGTCAATCAAAATAAACCTTTTCACACCCATGATCTAATAAGATCTAGTCTGATTGGCTGGTTTCACACAATTTTTTGAGAGTGCGGACACAGACATGTTTTTATCAGTCCAAAGTTCTGTTTACAAGATTTCATTTTGACACAGCAATCGCTTCTGAGTATGAAATAACTTCTGGATTTGGCAAAGTGTGCAAGGTTAGTGACATTAAACCTTTGAAATATATTCAGTTTTCTTTGAGATTTTTTAATATATGCATAATTGAAATGATAAATTATGTTATATTTATTGGCAACGAGATGTTTTTTTATTATCTATCCTTTCTTTCTTCACCAGATGACGAAGTGTGTGTATGTATTAATTACAGCGGGGTAGAGTATGGTTGCCTTTTCATCCGCTGCACTAACAGTCCAGGAAAAATGTGGAAATTACTTCTGACAAAGCTAAGTGGCTCACCTCTCTCAATTCACCAGATTAAGAAGTGGACTCCTCCTGGATTCTCTCCCACTTTCTCTGTTTCTCTCTTTCTCAATCACACACTCCCACTTCTCATCCTAATCATGATGCGTCCATCAAGTACATGTCCCTGGAAACAAAATTCAGTTTCTAATAATACTCAGCCCTTCTTGGTTTGGAAGAGGTCTATTGTCGAGTATTCTAACAAGTCTGCAGGGAGTTTTGCTCTTGTTGGAGCCAAAAGCAGACAGAAGGTTTGGCACTTTTTGCCATATCTCTATCTCCACGCTCTGCCAGACTTCCTGAGCTTAAGTGTGCTGCACTGATCTTCTTCCTCTTACAGCGAGTCTCCTTTTTCTCTATTTGCATCTGTTGTCCCAAATCCTTTCTCACAAATTATTTTCCACCCTAGGATTGATCAGCACTTTGACCTTCTCTCTTCCTGGGGTTTTCGTCTCACTTGTCTCTTTCACACCATGCCTTGTGGAGCCTTTTCACAAAAAATGGAGAGAGTTTGCTCCTTCTCTTGTTCCTTCTCAGCCTTTTTCTCCTTGCTTTACTCCAGATTGGTTTTTCACCTTTTCAATTCAATTCAATTCGTTTATTTGTATAGCGCTTTTTACAATACAAATCGTTACAAAGCAACTTTACAGAAAATTGTTTCTACAATATTTAGTAGTAGTTAGTAGTTTGTGCACGTTTGACAGGATTTTAGAAAAAATAAAAAATAATAATAATACAAGACGTAGTCAGCTAGACCAGGGGTTTTCAAACTGTGGGTCGCGACCCACTCGTGGGTCACGGAATGGAACAAGGTGGGTCGCACAAAGTCACTTGGCTGCAGCTAATTTTGCGTTTCAATGACACACAGACACTAACACAGTTCAGTCTAGGGCTGCACGAATGTGACGAGTGGGGCGGGGCCTAGTGCCATGGGAACAGAGCTAGGCCGGTGGAGTGATTGGGAAATGAGCAACACTCACCGGTCTCAAGAACCACGGAGGAGATCGGAAAGATACAAAAGAGGAGCGATGACAGTGAAGGACGAGAGAGGACCAGGCCTGGGTTTTATTTTGTGTTTGTTTTTTATTTGTGCACGGCAGTCATCCGAGAGGGGCTGTCGCGCTGTTTTGTGTTTATTTGGTTATTAAAACTTTGTTTGATTGTCCGCCGGTTCCCACCTCTTTCCACGAAGGAGTCATCGAGGCGGTGGGCTGGAGTGAGTTCGCCCCCCCCCCCCCCCCCCGGCAACTCACTCCAGCCCACCACATCGAGCACCCTCGGCGGCAGACTCCTTCGCCCTGCTCGATGGCACTGCGGATTCACCCCAGCGGCGAAGGATCTTCGGCAGCGCGCCCCTCCTTCCTCCCTGGCTTCGGCACCAGTGTAAAACATTAAAATCTTCACAATCACAGGAAGAAGGAGGCGGGAACTGGGAACCCACTCATCACAACGATATAGCCCACCAACATTAATAATGAACTGCAATATCCTTAGTGTGATTTTCAAATTGCAATTAAGTCCGTGTGCGTTGCGTGTTTTGAAGGTCTCAGAGCAATGTCATTAAAAGGTTCAATCGGTCTTTTTTTACCTATTTCACAATTATTTTAATCTCCAAACTGTTTTAGATAGTTCTGCTTTGCTTCTTATGCTTTTCTAAAAAAGTGTTGGATTGTGCTCCGTTCTCGCCGACACACACGGAAGGATCATGAATGCAACAAAACACAGCAGCGCAGATCACACTTCACTGGAGTGAGCCTGCTTCACGTTTTTATGGACACTACATATTTTAACGCCAGTAAACAAAAATTAAAACTTGTAAATTTGTAGTGAAATTTTCAGTTGTACTCTAAAATAAAATGGTTATTTTTCTTAAATACTTAATTTCTGTCATAAAAATTTTAAGTAAGATTAGGTTTAAAGTAATTTCACTCGTTGTTTTTTTTTTTTTTTTAATATTTTGGTGGGTCGTGAAATATATTACACTTGTCTAGGTGGGTCGTGGAATGGAAAAGTTTGGGAACCACTGAGCTAGACGATGAACTATTAATATTATTAATTAATAGTTATCATATGATGCAGTCACGCATGTAGCAATAATTATTTAGTTCTGTTGTTGATTCAAGGTTAGGATCATCTGGGGTCCTCTGAGGGTTAGCATCATCTCTTCTCAGGTGTTCTGGATCCAGACTGGAGCTTGTGTAAATCCTAGTTACATCCCGTGGCAAAACATAGAAACAAAATAGACATCATTAGCATAGCTGATGTTCCAACAAAGTAAAATTAGTTTAACACAAGCTAAAGAATAAAAATGCACATTTGATCAGATGCAACTCACAATTTAAAAGATAAATTTTTCATATGCTTGGCGAAAGAGATGTGTTTTTAATCTAGATTTAAACAGAGAGTGTGTCTGAACCCCGAACATTATCAGGAAGGCTATTCCAGAGTTTGGGAGCCAAATGTGAGAAAGCTCTACCTCCTTTAGTGGACTTTGCTATCCTAGGAACTACCAAAAGTCCAGCGTTTTGTAACCTTAGGGTGCGTGATGGGTTGTAACGTGGTAGAAGGCTAGTTAGGTACGCAGGAGCTAGACCATTTGAAGTGAGTGAAGTGAAGTGAAGTGACATTCAGCCAAGTATGGTGACCCATACTCAGAATTTGTGCTCTGCATTTAACCCATCCGAAATGCGCACACACACAGCAGTGAACACACACACACTGTGAGCAGACACCCGGAGCAGTGGGCAGCCATTTATGCTGCGGCGCCCGGGGAGCAGTTGGGGGTTCGATGCCTTGCTCAAGGGCACCTAAGTCGTGGTATTGAAGGTGGAGAGAGCACTGTACATGCACTCCCCCCACCCACAATTCCTGCCGGCCCGGGACTCGAACTCACAACCTTTCGATTGGGAGTCCGACTCTCTAACCATTAGGCCACGACTTCCCCTTATAGGTAAGTAATGATAATTTGTAACTGATTCGGGAACTTAATAGGTAGCCAGTGCAGAGACTGTAAAATTGGGGTAATATGATCATATTGACCTCGTAAGGACTCTCGCTGCTGCATTTTGGACTACCTGTAGCTTGTTTATTGAAGATGCAGGACAACCACCTAGAAGTGCATTACAATAGTCCAGTCTAGAGGTCATGAATGCATGAACTAGCTTTTCTGCATCAGAAACAGATAACATGTTTCGTAGCTTGGCAATGTTTCTAAGATGGAAGAATGCAGTTTTTGTAACATTGGAAATATGATTTTCAAAAGACAAATTGCTGTCTAATATAACACCCAGATTTCTGACTGTAGAGGAAGTAACAGTACATCCGTCTAGTTGCAGATTGTAATCTACAAGATTCTGTGTAGTGTTTTTTGGTCCAATAATTAATATCTCTGTCTTATCCGAATTTAATTGGAGAAAATTATTTTATCATCCAATCTTTTACATTTTTAACACACTCTGTTAGCTTAGATAATTGGGAAGTTTCATCTGGTCTCGTTGAGATATATAGCTGAGTATCATCAGCATAACAGTGGAAGCTAATTCCGTATTTTCTAATAATATTACCAAGGGGCAACATGTATATTGAAAATAGAAGGGGACCTAGGACGGATCCTTGTGGCACTCCATATTTTACTGATGATAAATGAGATGACACCCCATTTAAGTAAACAAAATGGTAGCGATCGGACAGGTAGGATCTAAACCATCTTAGAGCCTGCCCTTGAATACCTGTATAGTTTTGTAATCGATCTATGAGTATGTCATGATCTATGGTGTCGAACGCAGCACTAAGATCAAGTAAGACTAGAAATGAGATGCAGCCCTGATCTGACGCAAGGAGCAGGTCATTTGTAATTTTAACAAGTGCAGTTTCTGTGCTATGGTGGGGCCTAAAACCCGACTGAAATTCTTCATACAGATCATTTTTATGCAGGAAGGTGCTCAATTGAGCAGACACAACCTTTTCTAAAATTTTAGACATAAATGGAAGATTTGAAATAGGCCTATAATCTGCCAGTACACTAGGATCTAGTTTTGGTTTCTTAATAAGAGGCTTGATAACCGCCAGCTTGAATGGTTTTGGGACGTGACCTAAAGATAACGACGAGTTAATGATATTGAGAAGCGGTTCTTCGGCTACAGGTAACAGCTTTTAGTAATTTAGTGGGTACAGGATCTAATAAACATGTTGTTGGTTTAGATACAGTGATAAGTTTATTTAGCTCTTCCTGTCCTATAGTTGTTAAGCACTGCAGTTTATCTTTGGGTGCGATGGATGAAACTGAAGTGTTAGACGCTGTAGAATCTACATTCGCTATTGTATTTCTAATGTTATCTATTTTATCAGTGAAGAAATTCATAAAGTCATTACTATTTAACGTTGGTGGAATATTTGAATCAGGTGGCGTCTGGTAATTTGTCAACTTAGCCACTGTGCTAAATAAAAACCTTGGATTGTTTTGGTTATTTTCTATGAGTTTGTGGATATGCTCTGCCCTAGCAGTTTTTAGAGCCTGTCTATAGCTGGACATACTGTTTATCCATGCAATTCTAAAAACTTCCAAGTTAGTTTTTCTCCATTTGCGTTCAAGACTACGAGTTACTTTCTTGAGAGAGTGAGTATTACTGTTATACCATGGCACGGTACGTTTTTCTCTAACCTTTTTCAATTTGATGGGGGCAACAGCTTCTAATGTATAATGTATGTAACATTGAGAATATCACTATATATTGTTGCAACACATCCGCCACGACCAGTCTGACGGGGCTCATGCTTATAACAGTAGTTTGGTGGAGTAGACTCATTTAGACCAAAATAATCATTTGGTTTTAGCCAGGTTTCAGTCAAGCAGAGTACATCAAAACTATTATCTGTGATCATTTCATTTACAATAACTGCTTTGGGTGTGAGTGATCTAATATTTATGAGCCCAAACTTTAAAAATTGTTTTTGTTCATTTACTTTACATTTTTTCTGGTTTAATTACGATAAGATTTTTTCTAGATCCTACATTATATTTTGACCTCACTATTCGGGGGAACAGACACAATCTTAATAGTTTTTACAGCGCAAGTACTTTTATCATTTAAGCGGGTGGAACAAAAGTCATCATAATAGTTATTTGATAATTGTCTTACTAGTCACATGGAGCGAAGTGTCCTGGAGATGTTGTCAGAGAGCAGCTCCGCTCCGACTCTGCTGGGGTGTAATCCATCAGCGCGAAACAGCCTACACTGTTAAAAATATTCCGTAAAATATACGGTAAAAAACCGGCAGCTGTGGTTGCCAGAATTATACCATAAAAAATACGGTAAAACCGTTACCGATACGGTAAAAAATACAGTTACACTGTTGTATGTTTAACGGTTTTACTTTATATTTACAGTTTAATACCATAATTTAACTGATATAATATTAATATACAAACTTATTGAAGCACTGAAATCTGTTTTGTAACTTTGTATTACACTGGTAACCACCAAAAGCAGGTGCTGATGAGAGAGTCATGTGGTGAAACAAAGCCCATCACAAGCAGCTTTTAAATAATAAGATACATAGAAGGTGCACGGTGTCATTTACACAAGCACTAAACACCATCATGGTGAGACTCATTAAACTGAAATATGCAATAAACATTAATTTAACAACATTTTATGTAACATACAAACCTAATAAACATAACAGATGAGAAAAAATTAAGAAGAAACATAGTTATTTCAAAGAAAAAACATCAAATTCAAACAAAATTTGAAATGCAACGCAGAGAATTCTGGGAACGTAAGTTTACGGTTTTTCCCTGTAAAGTTTACAGGTTTGTACTGTAGCATTTTCACAGTTTTTTACCGTTAAAATCAGTCATTTTTTACAGTGTAGGACGCTCCCAGAAAAGATTCCAGTTATTAACAAATAGCAGTTTCTGTTCTTTACACCATGACGACAACCATTCATTTAAAGCAAAAGGTCTACTGAACCTTTCGTGTCCTCGTCGATACGTGGGCAGTGGTCCTGACACGACGATCATCGCCGCGGGCGTCGTGCTGCGAACCGTCTCGATCAGGCTCCTGAAGTCCCTCTTCAGCGTCTCCGTCTGCCGCAGCGTGGTGTCGTTAACCCCGGTGTGAAGCACGACCGCTCTGGGGCTCTCCTCGGCCTTCAGGATCGCCGGTATCTGCGCAGAAACATCGAGAACACGAGCACCAGGCAAACAATGAGTGTGCACTTTACCTTCGGCTAACGTAGCACTTACGTGTCGGACGATGGAGTCTCCGATGATCACAGCGTCGCGTCCTGTCTCGCGGAGGGGAGCGAAGTGGTTCCGGATGGAGATGTCGAAGACAGGAGGGGGAGAAGTCGTCGCCCGGGACCCCGGCTCGCGTCCTCCGCTGTGGATGCACCCAGGGTCCGTGGTGTCCCGGCGTCGCAGTGAAGGACATCTGGGAAGATCGCGTCCTGGGTGCACCGGGCCTGTGCAGAGAAACACACGGAGTAGACGTGGTGGGACTGTTAGCAACACGCTGTATACTTACCCCGGACTTGTGAGCGTCAGCCTGGGATGATTCCAGCGCGGCTCTCCGCTCTCTCAGCTGGGCCTGCCTTTCCTCCAGGTCGCGAATCTGCTTCCCCACGGCCTCGAGCTCGAGCTGCACAGAGTGGAGACATTCATCCGCCATTAAAGCAAGTAACAGTGAGTACAGCAGTGGTAATGTGTGTGAATAGAGTATTAGCAATGTAAGCGCAGTTAGCAGCAACCACGCTTGCTGATGCTAACGGGCTAAAAGCTAATAGCGGACCCCGGAGATCAAAATAAAACTAGTAATAGCGAGGCGCTCTGATTGTTTTTGTTGTAGAATACAATGGAGGATATATTCACACGTTATATAAACGGAAACGATGATGTATAAAATTGATTTTTAAGTTAGAAATAGTCAATGAAAAGAATATAGTGAAGGAGCTCAAACGCAGTACAGCCGCCAACCAAAAGATGAAAAAATAATGTCTTGAAATGGCGCTTCTGTCCGTTCCTAGCAGCCTTACTGTAAGGGGCAACAGAATCCATCAGAGGCTTTAGCCAAGCAGAGCTGCTGAGTCACCTGCTCCAACGTAATTCCGTTGGATTCAAGATAATCCAGCACCTTCCCTTTTCTCAACTGTTCCTGGTCTATTTCTATCTCAAGGACCGGTCCTTTGAGAGAATATGGCCTCAATCGCTGATAGAAGCCATGGTGTTCTTTAATAAAAAGCTTTTGGGGGGGTTGGGTGAACGAAGTTTAAAGAAGTCTCAGGTAAGGAAACAAACTCTAAGCTCCTTTTTAACCTGAATGTCCATTATTGATTCATGCAAATGCAGAGAGATTTAGTGCGAATCCCTAGCCTTGGCTTTGGTAAATCTCTCCAGTTGTTGCTTTGCATGAAAACAAGGGTAAATTAGACCTTAAAAAGTCTCCTCAAAGGACAAGGCTTCCTCAAATTTGATTAAAAGCAGCTCAGAAGGGAGGAAGAATGTGAATAGAGCGAGCTCTATAGATAGTGTCGCACCATCATCTGCAAACTGTTAAGGCCTCATCAGGAACTGCAGCATTTAAATAGACTTGACTGTAGCCGCGAGTGTGAGTTAGGGGAGGAAGGTAATTGTCTTTTTCCAGTCAGAAAGATAATCATTTTCTCCCAGGGTACAGACTGAGAGAAGGGGTTTCTGTCTGGTTAGGGATGTTGGGTGGGGTTGGGTATTTTAGGGTGTTTTTGGACTGGAAGCCCTGACTCTGCAAGGTCACGTCACCATGAGTGAATCCGTGATGATGTGCAGGAAGGACAATGCCCAGAGCGCATGTTATGGAACCAAGCCAGCGTGCCACCACGTGCTGCCAGCATGACAGACGGTGCACAACATCACCCTCCAGTGAGGTCCTGAAACAAACTGACAGTTAACCGCATTAACTGCGTAACACTCTTGGTCTTTTTGTTTTACTCTTAAGTTATAAGATGCAGAGAAACAGGAAATGAATAAAGAGAGATAGAACAGGAGGAACTTGATCACTAGATGACCCAGGCCAGACTCTAATCTGGAGCACTATGAGCCATTATGTGCATTGGCATTCCACAATATTATATTATTTTTTATATTATACATAATAAATAAATATATATTTTGTATAGTATATTTTATATGAGATATATTTTTTACTCATGCAATTGCATAGAAAATTGTCTTGTGTTTATTTATTTTTATTATATATGAAGGTTTAGGGCCATTAAGCAGCTATGACTCCAGTCTTCAGTGTCATATGATCCTTCAGAAAACATTCTAATATGCAGATCTTGTGCTTATCATTAATGTTGAATTTTTTTTTGCTGCTTAATATTTTGGTCAAAATGGTGTTAGCTTTTTAATTTTTTTATAAAGCTTTACATTTGTTGGAGCAAATCTGCTGGGCTCTCTGCATTCCTCCTGAAAAATAAGGTACATGCTTGTAAAATGGAAATGCAAAAAGCTAAAAGGTTTACCTTCTGTGAATGAAAATCTCTCCTCTCTCTCTCTCTCTCTCTCTCTCTCTCTCTCTCTCTCTCTCTCTCTCTCTCTCTCTCTCTCTCTCTCTCTCTCTCTCTCTCTCTCTCTCTCTCTCTCTCTCTCTCTCTCTCTGTGTGTGTGTGTGTGTGTGTGTGTGTGTGTGTGTGTGTGTGTGTGTGTATGCATTTAAAGTCACTTGATGTCATTATATTCGGGAAATAGAAGAAGCGCAAGAACTGAATCTGGAATTACCGACCGGGTCCATTTACGTTCCATCTACCTCAGCAATAAGCTCTTTATGAAAATGATGAATGAGAGAAAATAACTCAAAGAGTGTGTTTGGAGCAGAGTGCAAGTACAAAGTGGCAGCTTTTGATCTCCATGGCAGCGGTGACAACGACTGGGCAGGTGGAACCATGCGGAGGGTCTTCCGGGATTCGTTATCCTGTTTGTGAGTCTTTTTAATGAAGGGGGAGGTCCCTGCCCTCACAGATAGTCACATCAGAGAGCCGTTTATGCACACGTCTGAACAGATGAGCAGTGAGCATTCTCTAATTACGGTTTAAGATCCATTAAATCTATTGCCTTCATTCAGACTTTTCATGGCACTTATGTTTGACTATGAAGGTAATATGCAAACAATCAGCACAACAAAAAAATTCTTGATAAACTCCAGAAACAACAACAGCTTACACGTGCTATTATTGTATTCTTCATTATGTGCTGTAAAGTTACAGTTCTTCTAGGATGTCAGAACTCACGTTTATTTATGTAAAATCATCTCCATCTATGTAAGTGGTACAGACTGACATAAAAGAGCATTGATGTTGCACAGAATTGGTTTTCCCCCATGATCACAGTGGTCATATTGCACATCTGGTTTCAGCCAATCAGGTTATTTCTGCGGATGATTTTACACCATGATAAACAAGCCTGGACATGTTTCAGAACATGATGTCAAATATAGGTATGTATCTCACTTTGTCACTCTCCCTCATTTCCTTCAGCTCTCTCTCTCTCTCTCTCTCTCTCTCTCTCTCTCTCTCTCTCTCTCTCCTGATGTCCTCTGTCTGATGTAATGTGAAGCAGAAATAGTGTCGACTCTTTGACCTTAACTTAAATCTTCAGACAGAACGAGAGAGGTTGTAAAATATGTTGTGTTACCTCACTCTCTTCTACTGCTCTCATTCTCTCTGAAATTGTAGGAGGGGTTGAAAGGTGTGCGCTGTAAATCTTATCAAGTTCAACCAGGCCTGTTTGTTTGAGTTTGGGTCTCGACTGACATCATGTCTCAACCCCAGATGGCTCCACTTCAACCAAGTTCCTCCTCGCACACCTCCTGAGGTTTGCTCATCTTGCCATGTTCTGTTTTATTTCATTTTATAATGAAAACAATGTATTGCTTTTGATTAAATTTTGATCTGTTCCTCACACAAAATAATTGTACAACTCCACAAGACTTGAAGTAGTGCAAGACTTACATTTCCAACTTTTATGGCTTTTCTTGTGCTTTTTATTTTTGAAGATATTATTCATATCTTTAAAAGGTATGAATTTGTGTTTCATGTAACAAGACAGGTTGAATTTGACAATTTATTTTTTCATCTAAATGAAGGCTCTGTGTTTTTAATCAGGAATGATTAAGTCTAAAAGATTTCATTTCCATACGGCATTTTATGACAGTGAATTGGAATTTTTTTTTTTTTTTTTTACACAGTCATATTTTCCTTGGTGCTTGTGTACCCGCATTGTATTGTTTTTATTAAATGGCTAAAAACTCAGCAAACTGACATATAAAAACAGTGAGGAGAGATTTCTCATTAGTTGAGTGTGCTGAAGAAAGATGTGCTGTATTTTTTTCAGCAAGCGGGCGTAAAGAAACACACCAACAGATCAGAGAATGGAACAAAAAGTCTTCTGTTGCTGTTATTCACCGGGGTGGCAACCCCAAAATCTGACTAACAGTCACTTTGACAAGTTGCAAATCAAATCACTGCACCACCTACTCCACTTGCCCCCAAAGTTTAAAGATTCTTTTACCATTAAACAGAAGTAATTTGCCAAGAGCTCTGGATGCACAGAGAGAGAGAGAGTGGCGGCATAAAATCAAAACACATATCGCAGACGTGTGGATGAACGTTTTTTCTTACATGCACAGAAAATCAGTTGCTATAGAAGGAGCTTAATGAGGAGGAATTAAGATGGAGAGTAAAGAGCAGGCCACGGGGCTAGTTGTAGAAAAACAAGTCGAAGAGACGTCTGATCTAATTTACAAACCCTGAGTGTCATTTCAAAATCCTCTCTCTCTTAGCTGCTAGGTAAAACAAGAAATGAATAAACAAATCTGCCTCATTAATATGTATAACCATACATGTCTACGGCAGTACCAGGATGCCAACAGTGCTTTGTAATGGGAAAATATTTTCAGCTGTTGCTGTTAAATCAGCACTACAGCATATTTGATGCATTTGAAATATTACTTGCCGCAACAAGTTTATTGCAAGGCTTTTGTTCAGCATTATAACATGCAAAACATGTCACTTTTACTACAGCACATAATCTCTTTGTTTGAGGCTATAGTATTCATATTTTCTCAGGTTAAGTAGATGATACATTACAGCCTGGAATTTTCATTCAGTTTTTATGTTTTAACAGGTTGTATACGTCTGACACGCACTCATGCATGCTCACGCTCCAGTAGAGGCTAGCTGGTGAGAAATTAATGGTACAATGAGCTTTTAATTACCCCTGGATCACAATGTTAATGTGAGGTAGAAAAACAAGAAAAAGAAATGTGTATGCTAATTATATCCCAAATAATGCAAAGCAGTTGCTTTGACAGTGAATCAAAGATTGGTTTGTTGTTCAGGCTTTAATGGGCGGCTAATTGCTCCTCTCTCGTTATTCCTAGACTATTCATGTGCAATTAGCCTGTGATTCATTCTCTGTACAAGCACCAGGGCACAGCTGAGATGTGCTTGCTACCTGTGTCCTGTGGCACGTCTCCCACCAAAAAAAGCACTTCCACATGTTTCTGTGGTTTAACATAACTAACATTAACATGACATGAATGAATCATTATGAAAAAAAAAATTATGTTTTTGAAAGAAGTCTCTTATGCTCTTATACCAAGACTGCATTCTAACATTAATATTGTGCAATAATATTACAATTTGAAATAACTGTTCTATTTTAAAACAGTTTAAAGTGCAGTTTACTTCTGTGATGGCAAAACTGAATTTTCAGCACAATTATTCCTGTCTTCATTGCTTGATTTATCAGAATTGCTGCTCAAGGAACATTTCAAATTATTGTGATAGTGTTGAAAAGAACTGTGCTAGTTAATATTTTAGTGGATACTGTGATGCACAACCATTCTAAGTTTGGGGTTTTCAAGAAAGGAAATTCATATTTTTATTCAACAAACGTGCATTAAATTAATCAAAAGTGACAGTATAGACATTTATAATTTTGCTAAAGATTTATTTTTCCAATAACTGTTGTTCATTTGAACGTTCTATTCATCAAAGAATCCTGGAAGAAAATGCACAATGCATTCCACAAAAACATTTAGCAGCAACTGTTTTCAACATTAATAATAATTGTAATAAATTATAAATGGTCATTTATAACAGTTTATTTTGGAGGAGCATGAGAGATTCAGCTGTTTTAAAATAATGTATCTGTGTAGTGTGTGCTGTTTTTCCATCAAGAAAAAAAGAAAACACACACGAACATCATCCAATGTTCATCTCTCTCTCACTCTCTCTGTATCATTAGTCTCATTCATTTCTGTAAATTGGTTAGTTTAGATGGTGTATTTTTGCATGTAATTTCAATGAACTGGTTTATAACAGAATTATATTTGGAGATTAATATAAATCATCAATCAGTAGGTTTCACAAACATCCATGATCACAATTTACCTATTTATGTATTTATTTATTTATTTTTTTGCAAAATGTAAAAAAATGTATAATGCTGTTTTCAAATTTATTCATTAGTTCTCCTCTTTGTTATATTTTCATATACTCTATAGTTTGTCACTAGTGCAATCCCTTTCAAAAGTGCTAATATGGAAGACTAGGTTCTACTGTATATGTTGCCATAAAGAGAAAGTTTCTCATAGAGAACTCAACGTTGCTGGTTTTAGTCTGTAAGCATCTTTTTTTTTTCTTTCTTTTTTTTTTTTTTTGGAAAGGTAAGCTTTGCAGGTTGTTGGCTGTTGATGAACCATTAGCATGTTTATATATAAAGCACTCATTGTTGCCTTTTTCATAGATTTAAAATACATTAAATCAGTTACCAGTGGTCTGTAGTTGAACTGGTAATAGAAATGCCAATTCTAAATTGAATAATTAAGTACTTTGTAATATGTATATTAAAATGCGACACGAAATAACTGTATACATATTTCCCAAGTAATAATGTCAGAAGCAAGATGTTGCCTACTTGAAGTAAATTATTGAGCTCATAGGGGTTCAGCTGACAAAAACAGTTGGGAAGCCCAGCATTCCCTAAATGGTTCTCCATCTCCATTAATGATGATAAAAGACTCTGAATGGATTCACTTGACAGGCAGATTTAAGAAGCACATCATATTTTTAAAGTGGTAGAAACCTGTAAACCAATAAACATCAAAAACAAGGTCCAGATCACTGAATATACATATCATATATATATATATATATATATATATATATATATATATATATATATACACACACTGAATATCAGTCACCTAAGAGAGAAGAAAAATCACATTGCCTTTAAGACCACTAAAGAGACAGTCGTTTGAAATAAAAGAAATGATAAGGGCTGGTTACTTTCATTTCCATTAGATTCCCATTTTGAGAGAATCTTTTGTCTGAGAGAGGTTAATAAAAAGCCACTAATTTTCTGCGACGAGGATGAATGCTGTCAGGAAATGTGGAACAAGTGATTGGTACAAATAGAAAAGGAAGTCAAAACAAACTTAATATAGTAGGCTCTTAGGGTGGGTGGAATTCCGCACAGACTAATGAACGATTCATTTCAACAGCACTAAGAAAAAGAACAAAGCTGCTTTGTGTCTTCCATGAGCAGTTGACAATTTTATGTAGTTTTGTATTACAAGTGCTCTTTTATTTTGAGCAGTGCAGCAATGGTGACTAATTGTCACTCTGTCACTCACCAAGTTTCTTTTTTTTCCCTTATAAAGATGGTTTTACGGCCCTTTTACACTTCACAATGAACACAGTGTGCGGCCACAGGGAACTTCATACTTACAATGCAAAACTGATTTTCATCAATATCTCTTCATTATTATAGAACATCTCACATTTTATTTTGGAAGGGAGCACCAGTGGCAGTCCTCTTCACAAAGAATTTCTTAGAAAAAAGGTTCTGTGTGTGTGTGATGTATTGTTATTTGCAGTACTATCAAATGAGTCCAACAATTCAGCGTATATTACTTTTTGTCACAAATGGAAATAGAAGATCATTGCTGTAGGTCATCCAGATATTCCATGCATACAGAACATTTGCATAATTCACAAAGTATACATACTGAGGAAGCAGAATGCTGTTCAAACTAGCATCTTTCTGTTTTCATTATAGTCGGTATTCAGATGGCCATCTGAATGATGTACTTGTTTTTCTACTTCTGATGTTACTTGAGCTCACTGCATGAGTCCATATACAGGACCCCATGCACATGAATGTGCACTCCCAGGAAAGAAGAGGAGTTGTTTATGACTCTCAAGTCTCAACCCAAATGAGCAACTGGCCACTAACAGATCTTGTCGACCGACAATATGGTCAGCCTGTCCTGAGTCTAGACATGCTTTGTGTGTATGGAAGCAGACAAGCCTATCTAGAGCTGTCGTCTTGCTGTAGAAGTCAAGCTGGAGACTCATGCACACACATACAAAAATATGTATTCACATACAACACACAAAGCTCATATAAGATGATTTCACACAGACAAGAACAGACGCATCCCAGATGGCCTTGAAATTTGTCTTGAGTAAATGCTTAGACATGCCAAGCAGTCTGCATGCTTCTCTCGCTCACTAAAGGCTGCAGGAACGCCCAAACGCTGGCAACCTCCGCTTCAGTGAACAAGCACGTGTAAAACATACTTACCATTCAGACTGAAGTCTGGAAAGGACGTTGATGTTGTTTACTATTGCAGTCTAACTTAATTGGCTGAAAAGAGAGACTTGCAGACATCAGAGATTTGAGCAACTGGGTCATTTGGTAGATGGTAGACTATTGCAATGAACTGCAGGGAGTGAAGAGCATTATATCCTGCTCTGAATGTATCATATCACTTTTATTAGGTGGCATTAATATTTATGTGGTATTCATGTAAGATGAATGTCCTCACCATTATTTATGACTCATAGATTATTATTATTATTATTATTCCGTATTGTTTTGCTTAAAGGGGAATGAACAGTTCTTTATGTGAAATAATCTATTATCAAATGACAGATATATATTATTCATGTCTGTTTTATTCCTTTTCTGTGATTCAGCTGCAGTCTTGCACTGTATACTGTGATGGCACCCAGAATATATATACCTTAATTTTTGTTGTGAAGGATAAAGCACTGATGGATGAATGCAAGACCCTTGGCCAGTAGTGAGACTGTACATTCATGAATCAGTTTTCACCTGTCTTTTGTAACACTGTCATAAAAATGTAAAACTATGTATATTACACTAGTATTCATGCGTATTAGTAAATCTGTTATCACATAATGCATCCTTTAACCCTTCATTGTTATGATTTATTATATATAACTTTTTGGCCGAATTTGTGGTTTTACAAACAACTTGTAATACAAAACAGTGTTTAAAAGTTTTGGATTAGAAGTGAGTGAAGTGAAGTGAAGTGAAGTGAAGTGAAGTGATTTTTCATTGTAGGGTTAGTTGCATTTGTTAGTTGCAGGTTTTTCATTGTAGGGTTAGTTGCATTTGAGTATTAGCATTTAGCTTTTTCTTTCTATGCATAAGCAAAGATCATGAGATTGCAAGAACACATCAGTTTGTCATTTTGATCAATTCACTCAAAAACAAAGACGTGTGTATAATGGTAACTGTATAATGAAAACTTGAGCAAGAACGAGCCGCTGGATTTGCTGGATTACTGTTTCTTTATATATATATTTATATATACACACACACAAAAGTGAACGGACGAGCCCCCGAGTATCTGTTGTTCCAGAGAAGTCTGTCTCCAAACACCCTTAGGAATCAGCTGAACATGTCCCAACTTCTTTCAGGATTTGACATTACTTTCTGTCTGTTACTTGCACAAAAATAGACCAAAAACTCTCACTCAGACAGACTTGTGATGGTATGCTCGAGTCTTGTGGGGATAAAGTGAATCATGATTTGTATTTTATTTATTTTTTTATTTTTTGCTTGAAGTTGGAGGGTTTCTATCTCAGACAAATCTTTAAACCTACAGATAGGAGAGAGTGGAGAGAATCAGATCCCATTTGAGAACCCCCCACCCCACCACCCCCAACCGATACCTCCAGATAATATAAGGTGCAATAACCGAAAAAGTATCAGAAATATGTACTCTGCCGTTTGTGTGTATGTGCATGCATGCTTTATCTTAACTGAAATCAATGCTGTAGCCTTGCTGTAGATATAGAGGTTGTTTTTGGTGGTGGGGTGGACGGCTCTGGGGTACAGTGTGTATGTAATTGTGTTTCTCTATCTCAGAGAAGCAGAGGAGAGAACAGATAGCACAGATGTATCAGTCTGTCTGGACATACACAGCAGGTCAACAGCGGCTGGGTTTCAGTAGACCTCAGATTGTCTGATTTACACTGCAAGAGGAGCTTGGGTCTTGATTAGTTTCAGATGAAACGCCTATAATCTGTCTGCTGTTTAATGTAGCTGTTCTCTCACCATTTTTATCTCAGGACTTCGATTTTACACTGGACATAAGAGTCAACACTGTAATTATACTGTATCATTTTATTTTTAATTTTTTTCAATTGATTTAATCTTCCTCATAGGTTTTGTTTTTTGCAGCCACACAAAACAAATTGTGGTTAACAAAAACCATGTTGATCCTCATTGCAAATTAAATCATATTTATGTATCTGTTTTAACGTTTAATAATTATAAAAACTATTTAGTAATAATAATAATTATTATTATTATATTTTAATTACATATTGAATAATAATATATGCGATAATACTTATATATAACAGAATATAATATATAACAGAATAACAGATAAATATAATTATTATGTGAAATATAATAAAAATAAACAATTGTCAATTTAATAAAATACACAGAATATTCCTAACCTTTTTTTTTAGATTATTATTGGATTATGTTTTAAAAGAAGCTACTATCCTAAGAGAAAATAGTTTCTACACCAGGTTTTTCATTGTAGGGTTAGTTGCATTTGAGTATTAGCATTTAGCTTTTTCTTTCTATGCATAAGCAAAGATCATGAGATTGCAAGAACACATCAGTTTGTCATTTTGATCAATTCACTCAAAAACAAAGACGTGTGTATAATGGTAACTGTATAATGAAAACTTGAGCAAGAACGAGCCGCTGGATTTGCTGTAATTTCCATGTCTTGCATCTCTGAAAGGTACTGAGTGTTTTAAACCCTGATTGGTGAGGTTAAATGGTTTTATGTTGTCATTTTTCTTCATAGAGACAAAGGAGATATATAAAGTAATATGCTCAGTAGGCTTTTTGAGGGGTGGCTGTTGGGAGGGGTTATGTTTTTTTTCTTTCTGTCATTTACTTGTCATCTCTTTTTCTTGCCTTTCTTCTGTTTTTCTTTGTTCTCCACTGTTTATGTGCTTTGAGCTGCCAACCATTGTGTTCCCCTCGCTCTCTCCCTGTTACACATCGTCAGTGTGTTTATCAGTGTTTGTACAGACCTATGGCCTCTTGCTTCTCAAACCCAGGACCAACACACACACAGTGCCGCAGTCTTTGTCTGACTGCTGTGAAAGTCCGATGGCTCAGGAATACTAATCCCACTCGCATGTCAACTGGACGGACCAGAGGAGCAGCTAATGGGGCAGGCGAGATGAGGAAGAGACGCTGTTGATGGCTGTGTGCCAGTGAGTGTGAGTGGCAGAGTCCTCCCGGCCTCAGAGATAAAGATTAGTAAAGGCCGAGCCGAACACAGAGGTAAGTGTCTGCCGCAATAGCCCCAATCACATTGTGAAAGGCTCTTCACTCAAAAGCACTGTCTCCTCTACAAGTCCATTTACTGCACATGGCACTGCACATCATCCCGCTACTGCTGCCACTGAAAAACAGGTAATTCTTCGCTACTCTTTGTTAATATTTATGCATTCATGTCCCTCCAAAACTGTTAGACCTCAATTTGGAATGCTTTTCTGTGTTTCGTTCTCCCAGCCTAAGCCACATGACCTCCAAAACTAGTTTAGCCTTTTCTAGCGCTGTCACAGAGACATGCATTTACATGATATCTGTCAGTTTGCAGGAACGTAAAATAATTCAATTAAAATAATTGATAAAAATGTTTAATAATTAAGTGTTTAATAATTGTTTAAAGACAAGTCAAGTCACATTTATTTATATAGCGCTTTTACAGTATATAATATAGATTGCGCCTAAGCAGCTTTACAATGTCAAACAGGAAAATAGTTTGCCAATAATGCAAAGGAACAACAACAAAGTCAATTTTTCAGTTAAAGTCAGTTCATTGATGATTCGTGTCATTATCCAGTTCAGCTAAAGCACATTTAATGACCACCAAAGCTCAACAAGCCTGAAATATCCAAGAAAAAAACACTGCAGTGACAAAACCTTTGTTGCATTAAAATATGCCAAAATTGGTAACACTTTAGTATTTTGTCCAATTCACACTAATAACTAGTTGCTTATATTGGACATGCTACTATCATTAACATATTGGCTGTTTATTAGTGCTTATAAAGTACATATAATGCATGACATCCATAATCCTACCCAATACCCTAAACTTAACAACTACCTTATAAACTATTAATAAGCAGCAAATAAGGAGTTAATTGAGGCAAAAGTCATAGTTAATGGTTAGTTAATAGTAAGAATTGGACCCTAAAATAAAGTGTGACCAACTATATTAATCCCTATGAATGAAACCAGTAAGATAACAACATTTAACTTCAATAACTTGTTGTGAATTATACGGTGTAGTATAGATTTTTTTTCCCTTAAGAGCAAACTGAATGTTTTGATTGTGATTAAATATTTGAATCAGCTGGCAGGCCTTAAATATGCACACTGTCCTAACAAATGCACCATAGGCCTCTAAAGCAGGCTGAGAATTTAGCAAACATGTTACATTTTTTGTGTGCAGCATGCATACACATATATCGATGCGTTTTCTATGCAACAGCTGATTTTGCCTGGATTTGGGTGTGTGCTGGCCATCTGTTTACAGGTAATTAAGCATTTAACTTTTGGCAGGAAAAGCATGGATATCATCACTGTGTTGTCTTTTCTGGGGTTGAATAGGTAGATTTGTGTGGAGGTAATGATACTTCCCAATTTGTTGTGTGCTGGTAAGTTTAATCATTTGTCTCTGGGTTTCTTTCTTTTTTTGTGCCCGTGTTCATTCCTCTATAATCGTTTTTTGGCCAAGTGGAACCATTCCCCATTGGGAGGGCTTCCAGAGAAGGTAGAATCCAACCCCTTAATCTGCCATATTATTGAATTAAAGGCTTACCAGCACAGTGTAACCATGTCAATTATTCTTTTTTCAATGGTGTGTTTATTCCCATTTTCAATTAAGGTAGATAGGTTGCTTAAAAGAAATAACGGAGGAAGCTGATAGAAGTGCGCAGGAGCTCAGGGGACATAAAGCGGTAAAAAGATGCAGAAAAGAGGCAGCAGGCACACACGTGTGAATGGAGGGATTACACAGAACACAGCTCTTTTGTCCTTATTTTTCTGAGTAGTAATGATTCCGTTTGCTTCAGCTTAAAGGAGTCTGGAGATGGAAGTCTGTGAGCGGAGAGCTTTGATGCTGGTCTTCTGCTGGCGTTTAACAGTTGCTGTTCATTTAGGCTAGAATGCAACACTATCTTGTAGGTTCTTTACAATTTATTTTCTGAGCTAAACGCCAGTGTCAGATTACTATGATAAGTTTGTGAAAAGTGAGTTCTCTACCGTTTCCTACAATCCCCCTTGTAGCAATGTCAGTGCTTTGATTATTTCCAATGCAAAGACCTTTATGTGCATCTTATGAAGCTAAAACAGCCATCACATCAAAGCCCTGAGTATTAAGATTGACATGCATGCAGCGCAACAGCATCTGACAGCTATTTACAGCTCTTAAGCATCACTGACATGAGATGAGGTTTTCATCCATCAAAGTTGTTCTAGAGAAAATCAGTGTAAACATCCAGAGGTGCTTGATGAGAGAATGAGTTTAGTGATCGGCTTCTTGCAAACATTTCAGCTTATATACATTATCCATATCTCATACATCATAGTGTATGATTTTCAATGGTCCTCATTAGCTTGGAGCTCGTGGCTGCAGGCCTTGATAAATTCACAATTCTCTGCATTTGTTATTTGCTTAGACCCAATATTGAAAATGCATGGTCATGTATATTTGTGGCCACTGACTGCTCAAAGTGTCTCTTGGGGAAGATAATGGTATCTAATTTGTTTTTGTTTTACAGGACAGAGAGTTGTTTGTATAATCAGCACATATTTTGCATGAGCTGCAGATCTGCACATTTCAAGATTTACTCATGCCTTGATATACTACAACTGTTCAAAGGTTTGGTGTCGGTAAGATCTTGTTTTTGAAAAAAAGTCTTGTTTACTACGGCTGCATTTATTGGATCAAAATGACAGTAAAAACAGTTATTTAACGGTGTTCTTCTAATGTATTTTAAAATGTAATTAACTCCTGTTATGGCAAAGCTGAATTTTCAGCATCATTACTCCAGTATTCAGTGCCACATGATCCCTCAGAAATCATTTGCTACTCAAGAAACATTTCTTATTATTATCAATGTTGAAATCAACATAACATGATACATTTTTGCAGGATTCTTTTGAATAGAAATGTTAAAAGAACAGTATTTATCTGAAAAAAGATTTTTTTATAAAAAGAACACATAAAATAATAAAACATTGTCAATACTGTTACTTTTGATCAATTTAACACATCATTGCTGAATAAAAATAATAATTTCTTGAATAAAAAAAACAACTCGATAAAATCAGAAAAACTAAAAATGAGACGTAGTATTTCCAAAAACACCAACTACCATTTTTAGTCAGCCTTGAAAAGACTACAAAGCATAGCTCAAGTACTTTGCTTTTGGTATATATTTTATAATGCAGTATGTAGTGAATAATGTTACAGTGGTTTTTAGCAAGTATATAATCACATTTCTGGTCTCATTTGTAAGTATTTAATGGGCAGTTATGAATTATGATCACAGGAAGTTCTCAGAGTCAAAGTTTTTGTGCTCTCCCCCTTGGTTTTTCTAATCACACTTCCTTAAATGTCATCTAGTTGTCTAGAAAAATCTGACAAAGGGATGTTAATAGAAAGCCATGGTTTGGGGGGAGAGAGAGGATGAGTTGATTCAGGTCTTTTGCTGGGCTGTTCTTTCTGTGGCAGTGACTGATTTAGATTACTTCTGCTGTCCTCAGGCCTTCCACTTTAAGCAGAGCGAGACCTGAATGGCACGATCAGGGGATGGAGAGTGGATGTGATATGAGAGGAGGAGAAAGAGTGAAAGATAATGGACATAAGTGTTGGACTATCATGAATGCAATGGGTGGAGTCATGCCAGGTATTTCTTATTTCCACATTCTTTCTCTTCTGTTTTTATTTTTCAGTGATAATAATTTTTTCTCCCTATACTTATAATTCTTCTCTCTATCCCATCTCCCTTTATTTCTGGTCTTTCCTTGTACAGTCCATTGGGAACTATCAACAAATGCTTTTTTGTATTTTAGAGACATTTATATGCCAAGCATGCTTGGCTAATATTGGTACCTGAGATCTCGAGAAAATGCTTAAAAAATCCCTAAATCACAAATGACTGACACACACACAAGTGCGTTGGTATTGGTGTTTTTTTTTAATGAAACATACACCATTTAGTATTTTTTCTAAGCCTTTTGAATTATGGAGACACAGGAAGTGTCCTCATAAAGCACTTTTATACTGCCATACCAGTATCAAACCCATGTCATTATACAAATGTGTGTCCTCATAAACTGTCCAAACCAGTGTACGCACACACACACACACACACACAAAACAGAAAAAAAGCATTTATTTGAAACATAAATCTTTTGTAAAATTAAGAATGTCTAAACTGTCACTTCTGCTCAATTTAATGCATCTTTGCCTCTCACCCCAAAATTTTGAACAGTTGTACATATTAGTCTACAATATGCTCTTTTTTTTTTTTAACTACTATGTCACTAGTTGTAGTAGACAACCAATCTGAAAAATCATCTAGGCCGCTGCATGTTAACTGCAGTTCTGTTGATCTTTCTTTTCCTACAATGGTATTCTCCCACTTTTTTTCTCTTAGTGTCTCTAATTCCACCCCCTCTGAATGATCTCTGACCTGTCCTTGACTGGAATTGAATCTCTGCTCTGGTAGGTGATGATTCTTGCACCAACCACAATTTACTGAAGCATCTGACGTGGTCCCCTACACAAATAAAAACCTACATTAAAGGCTCATTCCTCAGCCGTGCACACACTCACCCTGACCCTCAGCTCCACTCAGCCGTCATTCACCCGTTTCCTCTGAGCTCCCCTGTAGCCTTCAGCTACGATGACATGAGATCACTCCATCATAGAGAAGGACCTCAAAGGACACACTTAGGGCACACAGAAAAAAACCTTTGGGATATTGAAGAACTGAAGAAGGCTTTATGTGTTGTAACATAGGCCATAGAACACAGAAGACCTGACATTGCGCACACTCATTATGAATATTGATATTGTAAAGCGTAACCAATGTAACTACTCAAAAGATTATCATTTATCCAGTGAAAGTCATACATAGACAGTTCACAGGCAAATCCTTTAGAATAATAAGAGTTTCTTATCATTTCCAGTAATGCATTTACAATAAGTCTATAGGCTGGTACGTACGCATTGCATTGGGATAAAATACACATTGTTTCGAAAGCTGTACTGTCTGTGAATCATTAACAATAAACATTTTTAACTTGAACATTGTCAAGTCATTCACTAAGCATATCTGTGCAAATAAATGTTCAATATTTCACCTCAAACACTTTAAACAAAAGAGAAAAAAATTGAACAATGTCAAATCTCATCATTACCATATTAACTAGATACTAAACATGCAAACCAGTAATTAAATGAGAATTTTACATATCAACACTTTTTGTACAGGGAAAAAAATACATTAATACACTAATTACAACAAGGTGGGGTTTAGTAATGATTATTTTTTTTACTTTTAAAGAAATCTTGTATGCTCACCAAGGTTACATTTGTTTAACAACTTATAAATGTCTCTACTTTATTTTTTTACATCAATTTAATGCATCCTTGTTGTACAATCCTATTTATTAAAGAGAATTCTTACCAATCCCAAACCTTTAGTGTAAATAACAAAAATAATGCTTTTCTGCTTTTGAAACGTTTGAAAGTGCATTACTGTTAAACTGTAAATTGTGTTAAAAAAAGAATAAATAATAATTTGAAGGATAAAATTATCTGTGACAACAGCATGTAACAGAGCTCAATTTATAGACCTTTAACAGCTTTTTACTGGTGCTGTAAATACCAGGGTTTTGACTCTAAGGGAACATGCTTATAGGCAAAATGTAGAGTTTCCCTTGAATACACTGTCTCTTTGGATAACACACCTCCCTAATGCATAAATGTAATGCAAGTTGTAGTAGAGTCATGTAGTATTGGTCACCTAAAGCAGTCTCTCGCCTTGAGGAGAGGATCTTCAGACTTTAAAGCACTCCATTCTGAACATTCATAACAGGCCATTGGGCCGTTGACGTCACTGAGTGCCAGTGTTATTGCATTACAGTGACACCTGGAGCTGCCGCGTGCTCCCCCTCTATCTCCACCTCACCAGTGCTCCGTCCTGGCATGTTCCATTAAGTTGCCATGGTGATTAATGAGGTACCGTAGGGGCCGGTGTTGCTTCTATAATCATAGTGGTGCTGTCCACAGGACCGAGTGCTATAATTCTGCCTTCTCTAAAGAGGCTGGCAGAGTTTCTGCCCACCCTCTCCTTCCTAACAGATGCCAAATACCACCGCTGATTCTTCAGGGCAGTGATGGACAGTGAGCGAAAACAATTACACAGATCTGCACCCTGGGGCAGTGTGGGTTATATCCAGGCAGTGTTGAGTGAAGAGGTGGAAGTGATTGGTTGAGTTTGATATGATGAAGTCATCATGGCTTTCTGTTGGGGTCAGCACTCTTTTGTAGAGTGATAACACCCACGGGGGGGAAAAGAAGTTTATAGCTCACCGAATGAAGTTTCTTATTATATTACAGAAAAAAATATTTATTCAGTCTGAATTTCGCCCCCTCATTCTCATTAAGGATGCATTTATGTGATCCAAAAAGAGTCTTTACTGTCAAAAAAAAAAAAAAGTGAGAGACAAAAACTTTGACAAAAATTACTGACCCTGGATAAATTGTTTATACAATATTATTTTATTTATTGCAC
Organism: Carassius carassius; assembly: GCF_963082965.1. NCBI lineage: Eukaryota > Metazoa > Chordata > Actinopteri > Cypriniformes > Cyprinidae > Carassius > Carassius carassius. Next base: position 23,007,511 of record NC_081792.1, read on the forward strand.
TTCTATTATTATTTTTATTGTTGTTTTCTCTAATTTCAGTGCTTCATTGATTACCTTTATGTAATGTATGTGTGAGCTATTTTTGCCTTGAGATTGTTTCATAACCTTTTGTAGGTTGAAGGTACTCATCAGAGAGTGATCATTCAACAGTAAATGCTGCCACAGAAAATAACCTTTTATGAGTCCACAACAATAGGAGTCACTGTTCAATTTCATATATTAATTAACATTTGGAAGAAACTGTGATTTAAAAGGAGGAAAATTAAGTATGAGATTCTTTGGCAAATGTTAAAATGGTCCAGGATTAAGCTGCTGTTAATTATTTATGAACATGAATTGCACGATTATGGGTCTGACTGACGCACCGCATTGAGTAGCTCCAATTGAACACAGAATCAGTGGATTTGAAATATGTCTCTGTTTCTCCCAGCTAAGTGTTAAGGCATGAATCATTTAATATTTGCTGCATTAATTATTCAGATATGCCAATTCTTATTAGAAAATAAATGAAGAAACAAAAAGTGTGTTAAAATAAGACTGAAATTAATAATTAATAATAATAATTCATATCTTAACATCATCTTGTCTAAGGGTCTGGATGAAGTTATTTGCTCTGGAGATGTGTGTGTTTAGACGGTTTTGCTCCATCCATGTGCTGAATCAGAGTCTTAAGGAAAGTTTGAGCTGCTGCAGGGTGGGATGGCTTCCTTGTTTCATCGTTCATTTTCTAATCATCCTTCCGTTAAAAGCTTCTTAAGAATGAACTTTATGAACTATTTTAGTTTGCAGTAATTATGCTCTTAACAAAACAGAATCACCATGATGTACTGTTATGTGTTTATTCAGCAAGTACTTAAAAAAATAGTATTGTAATGTATTTTGTACATTAATTAATTGATTGTACATTGATTTTTAATTTTATATTTTAACTTTCAAGCAATATTTTGTAAGGGCCAAAAAGTTTAACTATGATAAAAAAATTAAAAAAACATTTCCTGCTACTGTGTTTTCCCACATCATGTCTAAAATCTCCTCTGACCAATGCACAATTATTCACTGAAACTCAATAGTTTTGCATCCTGCAGCTTAAATGTTGTGCACATTTTGACGGTCTTTTTGCATAAGCATGATATTAGTCAGTGGTGAACTGAGCTGATCTTACCTCATGAAATCCCCTTTATTACCATTATTTACAAGCACCGGGCCGTTCACCAAAGTTTAGAGAGGCCATATAGTTATGTCCTTGTGTTTGCCACTGATTAAGGTTTTGATTGAGTGATTAAAAGCTTTCCTGTGGTTCTCCCTCCTGCTGACCTCTTGCTGTGGAGCTCTTGCTCAGAAATCATTTAAATTTTCTCTAACTGTCAAGAGAGGCCCACTCGTTGCATCAAGCCTCTTTCCTGAATGGCTGCACACATTAGCATAGGGCACATAATGAGCACTCTGACCCGAGATACACCCAAAAGAGGCTTTTAATGGTTAAGCTTCACCTTTTATCCATAGAGAAGCTTGTAGTGCCAAACTAAACCACCCTGACCACTTTAACAGTTAAGTCATTCTGAAGTGGCGATAAGGGCTGCGCATTACATAAATTGTTAAAAGCGCTCTGGGTAAAGCATGGATATTTGTGTGCATGCAGAAAAAAAATAGGTGGATCGGGTGGTGTAATTGATAAATAAAATAAATTACAGAGGTGAAATTGCATTTTATGGCAAACAGCGTTGCTACGCTGGTTCTCATTACACTGCCACAGATGTGTAACACAGGGGCAGCTTTTGTGAGTTTCTGATGCATTGTGGTGTAAACAAAGACATCTGTTCAGTGTTTAGATTTGTATGCTGGAAAAAGCCTGGAAACGCTGGCTGGTAATACAGGAACAACAGTAGCCTATATTCATTAATCCATGACACTTGGTGAATGTGTCACTGGATGTGCTTCCGTTGTGTTATGTAAACTGTTATATTTTAGGGTGTTATAGTTGAATTGAATATGATATTAAAGTGAAATTAGGACCGTGTCCTAACTAGGTGTGAACCAGTTTCCACAGAATCACAGTCAAACCGAGCAAATCTGATGTTTAATGCAGCTATAACTATTCTAAATGGCTATGCACTTTTGTTCTTACAAGAATAGTTCACTTAAAAATTAAAATTTGCTGAAAATGTTGAATTCTAATGACTGGTGAGCATATAATTTAATCCAATTTTCATCAATTTTACATTTTCATTTTACATTTGTACATTTTAATTTTTGGCTGAATATTCCTTTAAAATGCAGAGAAACACATTTTGAGTAAGAAGTTGTTAGTATCAAGTAATTTATATTTTAGACACAATATTGAAGGTGCTTACATTATCTGTGACCCATGAACACAAAACCTGTCATAAGGGTCAATTTCTCGAAACTGAGATTTATACATTATCTGAAAGCTGAATAAATAGACTAAACAGACTTTAGGATAGGACAATATTAGGCTGAGATACAACTATTTGAATATCTGGAATCTGAGGGTAGTAAAAAAAAAAAAAACTGCCTTTAAAATTGTCCACATTTTCTTAGCAGTGCACATTACTAAAAAACAAAAAAAAAGATAAAGAGTTTTGAATTATTTACGGTAGGAAATTTAAAATTACATTTTTTGGCTATTGCTAGAAATATACCCCAGTGACTTAAGACTGGTTTTGTGGTCCAGAGTAACATCTTACTTTTTTCCTCTGCCAAACTAAATTAATTCTAAAGATCTGGTCACATTAGTGACATTTTTTGGGGCAAAAATATTCCATTGTCTGTTGTCAATCGTGTAGTAATGTAGGAAGCACTTTCAAACCAAGCAGCTTTTTAGTCATCATGGCAAATTCACATGCCCAATGTGAAATCTGTGCTGGGAAGTTTCACACTCACACGAAACTGGATTTTGCCCACGAGTAAAATAGCTGAACAATGTCAGATCTAAACAAAGCCTCAGCAGAAGAAAATGTGCCGTTGTTTTGCAACTGAAATCAGTCATTTCAATAGGACTCCATTATACACGGCTCATTTCTTGCTTGTGCCACTGACAGTTATTTGCTTTTGCATGTTTATATGAATGTAAGTCATGGACATAAATGGATGTAAAAGAGCACATAACTGTACCTCTCACTAATTTGCCCTGCAGTGAACCCAGAGGCAGTGGATAACATGCCTCTTCCTCTGCTCTCTTGTCTTTTGAATGAATTTTAATGTAACGTGTGACTGAGAAGCGGCGTGGATATGAATTACAAACATTTGACATTGTAATACACGCAATGTCTGTGACCTTCCGTGCATATTAAAATGCACCTGCAGTGCTTAACCATGTGAATAATAATTATGACAGTTATGTAAGCCGAAATAAGGAGATAATTACTTCAGTATTTTTTATTTAGACAGAGCAATGTTTAGATGCATTTTTTGTGATCTGTGTAATGTTACATAGATACTTCTTATCAAGTCATGATCAAACACCTGTGTAGCAGTTTCATATGTATTGCTTTATGGGATCCTGAATGCATAGGCTAATCTGGCTTGATATATTTACACCTCTCAGTCATTCATTCTTTCTTTCGATGCATGTGGATTTACTGAGGATATGTGAGAGGTCAGAGAAAGACACCATAATAAAGGAGATGAATAATAGAACTGATGGCTGCTGGTCAGGAGGGCAGGATAAGATTTTTTTTCTCGCCTCTCATCGTCCGTCTCTGAGCCAACACATGACCAGGGTGGTGCCAAAGTTATATACTAGATGATTTATTCATTTTATGAATAATTGACTCCCTTTTTCTCATCTGTCTTTCTTTTGAGAGGCACCAGAGGTTATATTAACGACCTTAAAGTGCAGATCCTCTTACCCCAGAGAAGCGGTCGCTCCTGCAGACATCAGATGTGAGGAAACAGTCAGACAACAGCAATTCAGCCTGTTAGGAACCTGCCGAATGCGTTCCAGCAGATTGTGGTCAGATAAACAGTTCTCAGGGCAAAACTTCAAGCAGGTAAACCAGATAAAAACTAGATGAAAGAAACGGCGCTGATAACCACTCACAAGAGTTTAAAAAGGAACTTAAAAGAAAAGTTCACTCAGATTCTGCCATGGTTATTGGCTTTATGCAACATAATTGAAGGTACGCAAATGAGATTTTATTTTGCAGAAGTTGCATTTTGTCTTATTTGGAGCTCAACAGTCCCCATGCAACTTTCACTTTATGAAAAAGAGTCTATATATAGAACAAGTGTTTTTGAAAGAAGGCAAGGCAAGTTTATTTATATAGCACATTTCATATACAATGCTCATTCAAAGTGCTTTACATAAAAGAAAATAATCACTGTAATAAAAGCAAGGAATTAAATGTTAAAATCATTTTAAAAAATTACATTTAAAATGAAGAAGACATTATGCTCACTAAGGCTGCATTTATTTGATGTCAAATACATTCAAACAGTAATACTATTATGTTTTCTATTTTAATATTTTAAAATGTAATTTATTGCTGCGATGGCATCAGCATATTAGAATGATTTCTGAAATTGACACTGAAGACTGGAGTAATGATGATGACAATTCAGCTTTGACTTCAAAGGAATAAACGACATTTTAAAATGTATATTAATAAACAAACAGTTATATTTATCTTAATTATTTAATCAGAATTTTTCCTAACTTCTGACTTGTAGTGAATGTCCTGAGAACTTGTGTTACACTGACTCAAATTTAAACCCATAGTTTGGTATGAATTTCTATGATTTCAAAAGACTTACCCTCGTCCACAGAGTTCTGTCTTTTTCAACGTTGCAAAGCTGTTTGAGTATTTGGAAGTTGTTTTTAAGTTGCGTATCGAAGGCCTTTGTAGGCTCCTCAGCCTCCATCACCCTGTTTCAGAGCACGCTCCTTAACAACCTCCTGAGGAGAGAAAAGAGGCGAGGAGATGGGTTACAGCTTACACCTCCCAGTATGGAGGCTGTTCTCTCAGTGTCCATCTCGGCCTTGGTTTTTTTATTTTATTTAGTTGACTCCCTCAGTTCCTCAACGCGGCAGGCAGACATGCTCTCCAGGGTAAGTAAACTCACATTAAACTCTAGCTTTTCAAGTTCTTCCCCTGGATCATGTTCTGTTAATCCACAGGTAAATGCTCATCACACCGCCGGGGTCCTCGGCAGAACGGCTGACAAAGGAACAGCACCCTAGCAGTTAAACATAGGGATTCACACTTGTCTGGTTCTGAGCTTGCTTCCAATCTGGGTTTTGGATACAAGTCAAAGATAACAGCTGTACACGTTGAGGGATCAGTGAACCCAGCTGACTCACTGGCAGCCGGAACACCGGCAGGAACCAGCTCATAATTAGAAACGTTTAGGGTCATCTTGAGGAGAAACGGAGAGGAGAGAGACATGCAAGGAGAATAGGTGGCAAGTATATAAGAATAGATGCACACCACTGCTCAGATTCATAGCATGAAGAGCCCAAGCGGTCCTATCTGTAAAATTGGTGCCAATGTCAACAAAGGTCAACTTTAGAGAAACACAACACATTGCAAGTGTTTTTTTCCCAAAATTTAAGTCAACATGAAATGGAAATTCATCCAAATCTTTCTTCCTGTCTCTCTTCTTTCTTTCTTTCTTTCATGAAGCTTAATCAGCAGCCGATAAATACAACCCGAATTCCGTAAAAGTTGGGACGTTTTTAAAATTTTAATAAAATGAAAACTAAAGGAATTTCAAATCACATGAGCCAATATTTTATTCACAATAGAACATAGATAACGTAGCAAATGTTTAAACTGAGAAATTTTACACTTTTATCCACTTAATTAGCTCATTTAAAATTTAATGCCTGCTACAGGTCTCAAAAAAGTTGGCACGGGGGCAACAAATGGCTAAAAAAGCAAGCAGTTTTGAAAAGATTCAGCTAGGAGAACATCTAGTGATTAATTACGTTAATTGATATCAGGTCTGTAACATGATTAGCTATAAAAGCTCTGTCTTAGAGAAGCAGAGTCTCTCAGAAGTAAAGATGGGCAGAGGCTCTCCAATCTGTGAAAGACTGCGTAAAAAAATTGTGGAAAACTTTAAAAACAATGTTCCTCAACGTCAAATTGCAAAGGCTTTGCAAATCTCATCATCTACAGTGCATAACATCATCAAAAGATTCAGAGAAACTGGAGAAATCTCTGTGCGTAAGGGACAAGGCCGGAGATCTTTATTGGATGCCCGTGGTCTTCGGGCTCTCAGACGACACTGCATCACTCATCGGCATGATTGTGTCAATGACATTACTAAATGGGCCCAGGAATACTTTCAGAAACCACTGTCGGTAAACACAATCCGCCGTGCCATCAGCAGATGCCAACTAAAGCTCTATCATGCAAAAAGGGAGCCATATGTGAACATGGTCCAGAAGCGCCGTCGTGTCCTGTGGGCCAAGGCTCATTTAAAATGGACTATTTCAAAGTGGAATAGTGTTTTATGGTCAGACGAGTCCAAATTTGACATTCTTGTTGGAAATCACGGACGCCGTGTCCTCCGGGCTAAAGAGGAGGGAGACCTTCCAGCATGTTATCAGCGTTCATTTCAAGAGCCAGCATCTCTGATGGTGTGGGGGTGCATAAGTGCATACGGTATGGGCAGCTTGCATGTTTTGGAAGGCTCTGTGAATGCTGAAAGGTATATAAAGGTTTTAGAGCAACATATGCTTCCCTCCAAACAACTTCTATTTCAGGGAAGGCCTTGTTTATTTCAGCAGGACAATGCAAAACCACATACTGCAGCTATAACAACAGCATGGCTTCGTCGTAGAAGAGTCCGGGTGCTAACCTGGCCTGCCTGCAGTCCAGATCTTTCACCTATAGAGAACATTTGGCACATCATTAAACGAAAAATACGTCAAAGACGACCACAAACTCTTCAGCAGCTGGAAATCTATATAAGGCAAGAATGGGACCAAATTCCAACAGCAAAACTCCAGCAACTCATAGCCTGAATGCCCAGACGTCTTCAAACTGTTTTGAAAAGAAAAGGAGATGCTACACCATGGTAAACATGCCCTGTCCCAACTATTTTGAGACCTGTAGCAGAAATCAAAATTGAAATGAGCTCATTTTGTGCATAAAATTGTAAACTTTCTCAGTTTAAACATTTGCTATGTTATCTATGTTCTATTGTGAATAAAATATTGGCTCATGTGATTTGAAAGTCTTTTAGTTTTTTTTTTCTGCACTCATTTTTTTTTTTACTTTTTTATACAACAATAGGGAAGAAAAGATCTGTCACTACTCCCGTTACATCATGACTACACTGTAATTGTTTAAGTACCTACAGTAATCAAGATTAACTTCAAGCTTTCACTTGAAGTGACAAAAAAAATGTAATAGAACTAATGGAATAAAATGACTCTTTATGCTAATATTTACTAAAGCGGCCCTTTTGGCAATGATGAGAATGCAGCATTAAAGGGGACATCAGATGATTCTTTAGGGTCTTCATAAAGTGTGTGTAACTAACTTTGGTTAAAATTCCTCAATGTTCGTTTAAAACAACACCATTTTTATCAAAAAATAGCTCTGTTCACAGTGTGGGTGTGTTTTCTTTTCAGCCAGTTCAAAAAAAGTGAAAAGTTTATCCGCTGTCCTCTTTAAAGTCTAATTTATTTGTATTTTAGTTGTATTTATTTCAGTATTTATTTCAAAGAGGCAACTTAATGCAAAAAATATTTGTTGTTAATCAAAATAAAATAAATAAAAAAATACAAATCACATGAAAATCTAATCTTTATATATATATATATATATATATATATATATATATATATATATATATATATATATATATATATACACACATAAATATATATATACACACATAAATATTTGTATAAAGTTTTGATTTTCATGTGATATTTGTATTTTTTTCTTTTTCTTTTTTTTGATTAACAACAAATATTGCTTTAACATATGCCCCCCACCCCCTCCCCAATATTATAAAATCTGTGTTCATACACTAAAGCATACTACAAATTAACGGCATAAAACCTTTTGGTCAGGACTTCTCTTCTCATGAGCACGCACACACACACACACACACACACACACATAGTTGTCCACTAAAAAGCCACACAATACCTTGACATTTCAGGCCTTTGGCAGAACAGCACCAAGACAACAGTGCATATTTTTTACTTTTGCTTTACATTCTCTTCCTCTCTGTCTTGTCCTCTCTTTCTCTTGTTCTCCGGATGGCCTCAGGTAGAATAGATGCTCTAGTGACCTGTTTGAGCAGTTCACAACAGCAATGTCTGTGCACTAAGTCACCAAACCCCTGAAGCTAAAGAACAACATAACAGGAAAAACGGAGGAACAAGAACACGGGATTGATGAAATATGAGGCTATGGGTCTTTGTAAATTCAGAAGTGTGTGTCAGAGAGAATGCTGATTTTAACCATAACATACCCAGGCCAGAGTCTTTACTATAATGGCTTTACATTTCATTAAACATGCAAATGTAGTGAATGAAATTAGTTGGAGACTATAAATAGAATCATTGCATAGTTGTTTTGATTGCTCAGACGCAGTAATTATAGAGGGCAACCTTAAATATTGTGGTTGGTTGCTAGGGCATTTCTATGCAGTTGTTAAAGTGTTTTTAGCATGTTATGTGGTTGTTAAGGTGTACTGGATGGTTGAAGCCTTTTATGAAAATTTTCTGAGATGTAGTTGAGTTCAGATTTGGAGAATTTTAAATTACACCACTTGCTCACCAATGGAGTGAGCAACTGAGAGACCAAACAGCTGATAAAAAACCATCACAATAATACATGCAACAGCAATCTATGCAACTCCATTCCATCTATCAATGGTTTGTGAAGTGAAAAGGTGCATGTTTGTAAGAAACAAATTTATCAAGGCATTTTAGCTTTAAACCATCACTTCAGGCCAAATTATGAGTCCATAATTCATAAAAACGCTTCTTTGTAAACAGTGCTTGATCTGTATATATTCTCAATATTTCTCTCCTGGTTTTTTCGATGGAGAGAGCGATATTATGGATAAAGGGTTCATACTTTACCTGGATGCAATGGTTTGAAAAAAAAAAAAAAAACATTGGTGAATTTGTTTCTTACAAATGTGCATCTTTTTGCCTCATAAGATGTTAATTGATGGACTGGAGTTGTGTGGGTAACTTCTTGTGATGTTTTTATCAGCTGTTTGGACTCTCATTCTGACGGCACCCATTTACAGCAGAGTGAGCAAGTGATTTAATGCTAATGAAAAAATACACATCTTGGAAGGTATGAAGTGAGTACATTTTCAGATATTTTTGTGGGTGGGGGGTGGTGGGGGGTTAGCTATTCTTTTAATCGCAAAAGTCAAAAGAGTTAATATAACATTCTGATCACCAGGAATGTCTCAAGGCCCTTTCTTAAATACAAGCCTTCAAGATTTTTATTTTTTTTGTCATCCACCAGGTGAATTTGTATGGTTTGTGGGGAGTTATTTACATCCATACCACAGCTGGTTATATGCTGACGTTTAATCAGTTGTATACTTATACTAACACTTTGTGTTTTATATTATTTGGGTTTGCAAATTAGTGTCGGAGTGAATGCTAGTCTAAAGAGCTACATTAATGGCTTTGCACTGTGTTACACATGCAAATGTAGTGAATTTGTTTACTCTGGGGCTATGCAACGAATTATGTTCTTTATTGTTTTGATTGCTCAGACACAATTAGCAATCACCTCTGATCAGCCTCACCTCTGAAACCTTAACTGTATAAGTACCAATTGACATTGCATTATTTGTCCTAATGATGCATAAGAAGATATAACGTTGCATATAATCAGATATTTTTTGAAGGGAAAGACAGATCTGCTAATTTGCGAGCTCATGCTTAATTAGTTTTTATTTTTCTTCTGTGTGTGGATGCATCGGCTGTGACCTCCTGTGACCTCCTCCTCTTCTTCTTCAAGACAGAGTAACTTTTTAAATGATGTAGGCAGACTGGTGTGGGCTAACCTGCCCTTACGAGCAGCATTATTTCATACAAGAGGAAGCATGTCAACAGCAGCAGGTTACAAGAAAACCAAGGCGCTCTTGATAGGGAAAAAATAAACAGAAAGAGCAAATGTTAATGAAAGAAGGTGACATTTGCTCCTTTGCTCATTTCATGTGAATACTTGATTAATAGGGCTTTATTGGTTTTAATATGGGAACCTTGAAAAACTGCTTCATTTACTCAGACATTTATACTCTGGATGTGTGTACTCACTCTCTCTGTCACAATTACATATGACAGTTCACTTATTTGCTCTTTTTTACATGTTGTATGCAATGATTGTTACGGTATACCTTTAACACACCTCATTATACGTTATTAGTGGAGGTTTCTATGGCAAGCATCACTATTATTATTGTTAATACTTGGGTTAGGGTTATTACAAAATACAGTCTAAGCATTTTTTTCAAAGCATAGTTTGTCGTACTGGCATAACTGACTGCAGAGAGACTGTAAAACTCTAATAGGTCTGACATTGAAGGAAGAAAAAAAATTATATATATATATTATGACAGAAAATTACAAAATGTTTGAATGCTTACTGATGCTCAAGAAGGAAACACAGGTGTTTACATTTTTCTTATTTTGCAATATCATATTTGTTTTATTTAGTACTGCCCTTCAGAAGCTACCGAAGACACTTACATTTTTCCCAGATGACAAAATAAGTTCAATATACCCTTATCTTCAAATTCAAAAAGTTTTCACCTCCAGTCAATTGTTTTTCGTTCTGGAGCATCAGTTAGCATTTGAACCTTTTGTAATAGTTGCTTATAAGTCCCTGAGTTGGCCTTAATGTGAAAAGATGTATCTCAAAGTCATACAGTCATTGTTGGAAAGGGCTCAAAAGGAGGATTTTTCAAATACTGCAAAGTGTATGTAAAATTTTGACTACAACTGTGTGTATATAGATATAGGTGTATAGATATATATAGATATCAGAAACCAAAAAGCAATGATCTGGCAACCACCCACAACACCCTTGTTTTGTGACGAGAGAGCAAGCATCTTTAATTTTTTTTTCTTTTTATAGTTAAATATATCATGTGTTCCACTTAAACTCTTATCCTCTGGAATAACATCTAATGTCCCTTTGTGTCCTAACATGTCACCCTGGCAACCTGCATCACAACATTCTACACTATATTTGAATCTCACCCACAGGACTCAATCTTTCTCTCTGCATCTGTCCGTCTGTCTCTGTCTGAAACCCTCTTTCCTACCTGCTCTCTCTCTCTATCTTTTGGGCATATTGTGCTGCTGCTTTTGAATTCATGTGTGTTGAGGACAGATGTTTCTGAGCCATGCGCCGCAGACTGATGTTGACTAAAGTGTCAACCGTAACATCTGGACATATGTGAAGACACCTGTGTGTGCGTATGGGACTGGGAGATACTTATATACACTGTAAAAAAAAATGATTGTCAAATTAACAGTAACTTACTGGCAACAATTATCCAGTAGATGCTGTATTTCATTCAACAGTACAATTACTGTAATACTACAGTAGTGTTTAGCTTACTGTAATATTGAACACAGCATTTTACTGTTTCGAAGTACAGTATTATACTGTTGATTTTTTATAATACTGTATAGTATTATACAGTTATGAAATGTTATTTTAATTTTTTATAGTGCTACTGTATAACGTTTAGAATTTGTAGAAAACCTGTAAAAGTGCTATTTCAACTGCTGATGGGAAATAGGAAAAATAACAATTGAAGCTTTAATTGCACAAAACGGTTTATTTAAAAATTGTAAACAATACATTAGTAAAAAAAATAATGACAAAAATCTAACTAACTAATTAAAATGCTAACAATTTATGATAAATCATTAAAATCACAGAACAATACATTACTAACAATAGTATATAATACAACATTAAAATATGTTTTAAAAACAAGACTAAAAAACAATTTATAATTAAAAATTGAAATAACTGTGACAATGCAACAAATTTTGTTTTTATTTTTAGCCTTTTACCGCGTGCAGTGTGAATGCTCTGATCCGTTAACATGGGCTCAGAAAAAAGGCACATCACAGACAGTGTGTGAACCTGGAGTTAGGCATATGCCCAGTCTGTTCTGTTCTCGCTAGCCGCAATGCATTCTGATTGGATGCATTGGATAAATCGCGCACGCTCAAATCGGGATTTTATGACGATTTCTATTAATCGCACAGCCCTAGAATAGACTGGACCGGAGCCAATCAGCGAGCTCGAATAGTGGAGGCATAGTAATAGTTTAATATTTCTTTTTTGTTATTTAATTATATATATGAAGTGATGTTATGTTATGACTTAGTAATTTTTACATATATTAACAATATTATTTCTTTTAATAGTAATTGGCGGCCCACCTGCAATACCACCGCGACCCACTAGGGGGCCGCGGACCACAGGTAGAAAACCACTGGTGTAAACAACAGAAATCATTTACAGTGTAGATTCTCTTTGTTAAATCACACACAATCTCTCTATTCATTGGTGAATGAGTGGACGGAGAAGAACAAGCTCTGCATGTATATGGCCACACACTTCCCGGGATTCATTCCACTCTTAATGAAACACTTGGCGACCGCTCTAGCGTACAGCTATCTCTCAGGAGGATCTCGCTGTAAAGAACCAAGTCACTTCCCGATCTAAATGTCTATTGATTCAGCAGACCTAATGTTTCCAAACACCTTATCTACTCTGATATTCTTCTGGAAATTGTGATCAGTTGCGGTTTGTTTACCTTTTTGATACATTTTCTTTGTCATTTTTCCAAATCAATAACCCTAAGGTTAACAAAACAAGTGAAAGGTTGGGTAAATACAGTATTTGTTAGTGGTTTAATCTCCTCAGAATGTAGGCACCATCCTGGCCTGACGCTACATCCCATTTTGTACCTGCTGCTGGCCTCGTACTAAAGAGAGGCAGTGTTCAAATAATCCATCAGGGATTAAATAGGATCACCAGTGGGTACGGTAATCACATCCTACCCGGCTAAATAGTAATCAATACCTCTGACCTCTTCTCTGCTCGATCAGTGTGGAGCAAAGGCCTAGCGGGAAGCTCTTCTCTAATTCAGCCCTTTATTGTTTTCGATGTGCGACAATGGATTCATTGTGGCGGATGGAGGACAGTATGTCTTTTCAAGTGGTTCAAAGAAATGGCAAGTTTGGGAGGAAATACCAGGCAGACACTAATGGAGAAGTTGCTTTAGGTGTAAGATAGATTTAAATGCATTTTTCATTCTGGCATTGCACACGTTCCTTCCGTGAATAACTGTCTTCTGTGCATCTGATGTGAATTGCTCCCAGTGGTGTTTCAAAGGTCTGATAAGTGTGAAAGCATATGCAGATTCAGGGGAGATTACTGTGAAAGAGGTTTTGTTGTGCTGTTGTATGTTACACCTCTTTGTAGCTCTTTAAATGAACAGTGGCTCTGATGAAGGCCAGTGCCCTTGTTAAGTACATGCTAACTAGAACATGTTTGTACTCACAAATATTCATTATTCCAGCACAATAGAATAATTTGATCGAATCTTGTGCATTAGCATATATATTCAACGTTTCATAGCTTGAGTTTGTTGTACTGAATAATAGCTTTGTGCTCACATATATTCATTATCTTTCATGATATTTAAACATATATTGGGAGGTAGTCTGCGTGAATCAGATTTGTGCTAATGCATATAGTAACACTGCTTTGAGTACTTTTATTTGTATTTATTTAAATTGAATTTAGTTTCTGTTCTTTGTACTTACAGATACAGTAGAAAAATGACATGAACTGATGATGGAATAGAAAATGATGTCAGACCAGACATTGCTGCACTTGGATAATTGAATTTATTTTGTTTAATATTAACCATTAAAAAAAGGCCTGGCATTTTTATTCATAGTTACAGTAGAGAGAAAGCATGAAATGATGGCAGGAAGGAGGGGAAGGACATCAGTGAAATGAAGAGAGGCAGACTTTAACGTAGGTGATTTCATTTATTGTTTAATAATATGTATTGTTTTGTTTCTTTAAATTTTATATTTTTATGTTCTAATAAATAGTCAATATTTATATTGTATTACAGTTTTTTTCTTGCCATTAAAATAGATATAGTCATTAGTTTACTAATATATAATATAATAGTTTACTAATATATAATATTTTATTTATTTCTATAGATAGAAATAACTATGATTCATATCAATTATTCAATAATGTAATTTCTTTTTAATTTTCTTTTGTTGGTATGTAAAAGTCTTATATTGAATATTCATAACATTATTTTATTAAAGTCATGTTTATTCATAGCTACAGAAAAAAAATAAAAATGATGACAAAAAAGAGGAGAATAAGATCAGTATATGACATGAATATATGAACATGATATTTAAGGTTTAATTTACTTATATTTATTAATTGAATTATTTTGTACATAGTTAATATTTTAATTAATTTATTTTAAATACATTTTATTTAATTTCTGCCATTTTTATTTATGGCTACAGTAGAAACATATCGTGAAATAATGGCAGGAAAAATGAAAACAAGATCATTAAATAAATTAAGATGGGGTAATTTAATCTTAATTTAATCTTATTTAATGACATTTATTTGTTGATTTATTTATTTTACTAGGCATGAAATGGGTACAGAAAAGGGGAAAGCGGGATAAGCAAATGGTGCAAAGTCAAGTTTACGCATCGCCCACATAGCACCATGGTTCAACTTGCACTCACAGTTAGCCTGCGGTGACATTTTTCTAGTAGAGTAAAGCTACTTTCATCGTTCAGGTAACTCATGTCTGCATCACTCAGACCAAGACTAGTTCCTTTGAGCCCAGGTTCAGACCATGACCAAACCTCAAGGCTCAGACCCATACCAAGACCTATTGATCCAACAACCAGGTTGAAAAAACTACAAGAGAAGAGAATGCTCTATGTATTGCAGCTACTTTCCATTAAGATCCAATAAAGTCTTGTGGATCCTTCTGTAAGATAATTGTCACCTTGTTTTGGAAATAGACTGCCATTTTGTCTGAGAGCATAAAACCATCCAGATCTTCCGGAATGAGACCCACAAGGTCAAGACTCTGATACTGACCCGCTACCAAAACAGAAAAGTAAATCTGATCACCTTTGGTTGCACATTTACTTGTTTTACCCTTTGGTCTAGGTCAAGGTGTCCAGGCATGCCTTTCTTAGAAGCATCCAACAGAGAGACAGATGAATGTTCAATGCAATATGAGCACATTATATGTTTGCCAGTTTACCCCAGGGTGTCTGTCTGTCCTAGCTGAGCGTTTTTGGATGTCCTCTGCATTTTGTGTATCTTTGGCTGGAAGTCCAAAAGACGATGCTGAAAGGGGTTCATTTGGCCGTAACTGTTATCCCCCATCAAAAATCAATAGGTTATTTTGAGGCCAACTTAGATCTGAAATGAACTGGGAAGTTGCAGCACTCCTCAAAGTGAATTGTCTCAGATAGATAGTATCATGAATTATGCAAGTACATTTCATAGAGTACAACCCAACACCTTCCTCAAAGATTTCACCAAAACCGGGCTTTCCTTTCTTCCGGGTTGCCACACCTTACAGCTGGCGTATAAATAGCTTGAACATCAAATAATGATCTCAAAGGATGCATCAGTCCTCTTGCAAAGTGACCTTTGATCTTGTTTGCAACCAGATTGGACCATACAATAGGAGTTTATTGATGGGGAAGGATGTTGACAGCTTCCACTTCCTGTTGTCGGCTTGCTGTTCTATTGTCAGTCCTCCTTGACTTTGTGTGGACTTCCATTGCGGAAATGGTAATTTCAGATATCCTTTGCAGTGCATCTTATGATTGGTTAGAAAGAAGTCTATGAAGTTATTTTTGATTCAAAACGACTGAACACCTGTGACAGTGCGATTTGTAGTTGTAGATAAAAGCCTCACATGTGTATCAGTAAATTTGAAGTCACAGAGAGAAATGTTTTAAGAGTTGCAAACCTGTAGACTTTTTCTCTCTCCCACAAACACAACACAACAGTTACACCTTCTCAAATTCTTCATTGCAGGTGCACAAATCCTATTCTACAAATCACACATTTAGAAACTCGTAGGCTCACATTTTTGATACAATTGCTGCAGTGAATGTGGTGCAAAACGCATTTACACACCCGTATCAAGAAATGTGAAGTCTTGGAGAAATGTTGAACATCTGCAAATTAGTAGGCTACGTGAATTCATCAAATGAGAGTTGCACACTTGTAGAATATTTTCTCAGAAATGTCTTGTATATTTTTCTAACACAAACACAAAGTACATAACTACAGCTGCTTGAATCTGCTGCGATGAATCTCAAACACTGTTTTTCGCTTTCAAGTGACAAGTTTCGCGCTCTCCCTTTTGCACCGAGATATTTGGTTCAAAAGTGATTTGTGCATCTGTAGCAGGGCCGGCTCTAGGTTATTTGGTGCCCAAGGCAAAATCTAGTAAAAGAAATTGACAAATACAAGCAGTGTGTGGACAGTGCACAGTAAAAGTGTACAGTGTGTGCGCAGCTTTCATAATACGATACATACATTTAATTAACTTTTTTTTTTTAATTCTGCAACTTTTGCGCCCAGTCCAGCAGATGGCGCCCCAGGCGGCCGCCTGTGTCGCCTGTCGGCAAAGCCGGCCCTGATCTGTAGAGGTAGTGGGCGGGACTGTTTAGAGATTACAGAATTTCAGCCAATCAGAAGAGCTACTTTGGCTCGTTGCTGAGTAGGTGGAGGCTTGGGAACTGTAGCCGGTAGATATACGCCCCAAGCAGTTTTACGCCCCTGTTGTTCCTCATGCGTCCAGTAGGGGGAGGCTGTATATTAGTACATGAGCCCAGTCATATATAAGAACAGCAGACCATATCTATATGTATGATAGCAGCAGACCTTCTTGAAGCGATACGTATTGAGGTATGTTAAATAATCTGCTAAAGTTATTTTTGTTGATTGTATTGTGTAATGATGCAACATTTATTATTTATAAACTATTGATCAATTAAATATCAATTAGCGATATCAATTCAAAAGATGGGTCAATTTATTTCGAGAGGCAAAAGTACTTGATTGAGTCAGATGTTCTGTCTGACTCAAACTTAGCTAACCACGTGTAGGTTAAGCTGCCCTAGTCTTCTCTTTAAACTCTCTGTCTCACTCACTTTTAAAATTAATTACATTTTTATTTTTATCTTGTTATTTGTCTTTAGCTTGCGTGGCATGGCTTCTTCTGGTAAGACCCTGTTTACTCCTTGCATGTAAACATACTCCACATGGTTTCTGGAGCAACATTAGAGTGGATAATCACAAGTGTGTGATTTTTATTGACAGTCTATGATGTGAGCACTTAAAATACACATTTATAATAGGCATATATGTATGTATGTATGCAAATCTCAAAGTCTCTATTAAAAGGAGTTGAACTGCACACTCACTCAAGTATTTTGTCAAATAATTCATACATACTGTATGTCATGCATGATAAAACTAACATTAAAAAATTTGGTTTGAATGTAGATTTTGTTTTGAGTTGTTTCTTATAAATGAGATGATGAGATCTAATTCTCTAATGTATATCTTAATATTCAGTTTCCTTAAAATAGTTTACTGATCTGGACAAATGTATGTACACTTAATGTTTGTTTTATCATACTCTGTCTTTAGTTAGCTATTTAACTTGTATTGAAATGTTTTTAATGTAATTTTCGATTTTCTTTTCACAGTCCATCATCAATGGCCAAAAAAAAAAAAAATCAAAGTGGCTTGACACTTTTTCCAAGTGTTCCATCAAGAAAGTGCCTGTGCCATATTGTTCATTGAAGATCAGGAGCAAATTGATGTTATCTACACTCAGATGACTTCAATTCTGGACTGCACACCTACACACACACCCACAGAGACCAGATCAGATTCATTATGGATGTCCTTTTTCCAGAGATAGGTATTGTGTGTTAGTTGTGCTCTGCATGGTGTCATATTCACATTGTTTTTAATGTCAAATAGTTTATCCATAATGTTAGACCATTGCTATAAAATAATAGTTTTGTGCTTAATATAGAAAAGGCACTTTTGATTTTGTTGTAAAAAAAATAAAAAATAAAAATGCAAAATGATGCTTGGCTTATTTGGGCTGTGATAAATCTTTCTCTGGCAGTCCATCATCTGTGCTCATGCTGTTGTGAAACGTGTGTCCAACCTTGAGGCTGAGGAGAAATTCCTGCGAGGGCCTGTCATTGACGCAAGGTACTGTAAGGATCCTATAAAGGAAAAAATTTTGAAACATGACATCCTGCCATTATTTATAAATAACCATTGTTTCTACCACTATGCAACTTTTGCTTTTTTATTTATTTTTATCAGTGAGTGGGATCACTTTGACAGCAGGATAAAGAAACAATTAAAGAAGAGTGGCAAGCCATAGGAGAGTCATCTACAGGAGTCATGCTGTTAAGAAATAACCAAGTTATGGTGTTAATAAATAATTTTTTTGTGAACAACAATATGACCCTTATATGACCCTTGGAAACTTTAGAAAAGGGTTTAATTGTGTTTGTCTTCATAAAATGCTATGTAGGACATGTTTTGTTGCTGTATGACGAGCAATTGTGAATTGTACAGCAAATATTTCATTTAGGATCCATAAGATTACACAGTACTGTATGTCTAATGGCCTGAATATGGTTAATATCTAAATGTAATTTAATATAAATTCACAACATCATATATCAGTCAGTCTCCTGTATATGAAAAACAGTTTATAAATATAAATAATACATTTTACAGTAGGTCATAGGTCTGCAGCCTCCCCCTACTGGACGCGTGAGAAACAACAGGGGCATAAAACTGCTTGGGGCGTATATCTACCTGCTACAGTTCCCAAGCCTCCACCTACTCAGCAACGAGCCAAAGTAGCTCTTCTGATTGGCTGAAATTCTCAAATCTCTAAATAGTCCCGCCCACTAACTCTACAGATGCACAAATCACTTTTGAACCAAATATCTCGGTGCAAAAGGGAGAGCACGAAACTTGCATAGACAGTAAAAGAAATGGACACAGCGACCTCATTGGAACTCAATTGAGACAAGTGAAGCCCATTTTTAGCGATTTTTAGCACTTCTGTTTCTGACGCGCAGACTCAAACTAAGCTTGATGACGTCAGCAACCTGTCTGACAGATGTAAATCTTCTAGTAGCTGTGCGTGCAAACTGCCATCGTTAATCTTGCACAGACGGCGAGCTTGAGCAGGGAGTTCTTTGGCGTGAGTGAGCAGGAGTAACTATTCTGATTAATTATTTTGTATAGTATTTTAAAATGTAACGCCAGGGCTTGTATCTATGGGCTTCTCTCTTGACGTCTCCTCGATTGCCTGTGAGCTTCTCCTCCTGTCTGTACGGTAATTTCTCTACTGTGCGACAGAGAGTCGAGTGGCAATCGTTAGCCTATTTTTACAAAAACTGTTTCTACGGGGCCATAATGTAACATAGAAGGTAATGGAGCCCTTTATAGATTGTCGTGTATCTTTAGAAATAAATAATGGACAAATGGAGACTTTAAACGCCTCAGATGTAAAATTATTCGCTGTCAAAGTGACGCCAAAATGAATGGGAGTCAATGGGATGCTAACGCAAGTGAAGTTCTGCTACAAGATGGCAGCTCGCGGCCGACTTCAACTTCCGGTCGACTTCCTTGCCGCCTGCTGGAAACTTATCATTTGAAAGCGAAAAACAGTGTTTGAGATTCATCGCAGCAGATTCAAGCAGCTGTAGTTATGTACTTTGTGTTTGTGTTAGAAAAATATACAAGACATTTCTGAGAAAATATTCTACAAGTGTGCAACTCTCATTTGATGAATTCATGTACTGATTTGCGGATGTTCAACATTTCTCCACGACTTCACATTTCTTGATACGGGTTTGTAAATGCGTTTTGCACCACATTCACTGCAGCAATGTATCAAAAATGTGAGCCTACGAGTTTCTAAATGTGTGATTTGTAGAATAGGATTTGTGCACCTGCAATGAAGAATTTGAGAAGGTGTAACTGTTGTGTTGTGTTTGTGGGAGAGAAAAAAAGTCCACAGGTTTGCAACTCTTAAAACATTTCTCTCTGTGACTTCAAATTTACTGATACACATGTGGGGCTTTTCTCTACAACTACAAATCGCACTGTCACAGGTGTTCAGTTATTTTGAATCAAAAATAACTTCGTAGAAGTCTTTAATGCTTACCAACAATACAGGAAAAACAGTAATATTGCAAAATATTATTAACATTTGAAATAACTGTTTTCTATTTGAAAATACTTTCATATTCATATTTCATATTCATAATTTTTTTTCCTGTGATGACATAGCTTAATTCTTAGGAGCCATTACTCTAGTCTTCATTGTAACATGATCCTTCAGAAATCATTCTAATACACTGATTTGGTGCTCAGGAAGCATTCTTATAAAAGTAAGATTTATTTTTTTACTTTTTTTATTTTCAGGATTTGTTTAAAGTTTGAAAGAACAACATTTATTTGAAATAGATTTATTTGTAAGTGTAAAAGTCTTTACTTTTTGAATGAATTTGATGCATCCATGCTAAATAAAAGTATTTGTTAAACTAAAAACTAAAATTATAATAATTTCTATTTTTATTTAACTTTATTATTTAATTTTAGTACATTGTTAAGGTTATATATTTTTTAATTTAATGCCCTTTTATGTTATATGAACTCTTAGGAACAATATATGAATAACTTTTATTGAGCACAGTCATGTTTAATTCTTTATGTCTGCTTAAAACTCTGCTTTTAACCTCTGCTATAGACATTCTTCTGCTTTACAGTTCAAATTTAATATTGTGCAGCCAGGTCATTTTGATAAAAGCTTGGTATCGTAATCTATGCTGGCCAGTCTGAAAAGACTTTTGATAGGGCACATAGGCCTTTTTAAGATGCAGGACCCACAAGCCATCTTTTTTAGCATGCAAGACACAGCTGTATATCTTTTAAACATGCACAGCACACGCACCTCTTTTAAAGATTCAAGGCAAATGGGTGTCTTTTGAAATATTTTTTGGAATCACAGATGGGCCGGTCAGCTGTGTCTCCTTCACTCGTCTGCCTTTGCTCCATGACTTCATCGGACCATGCAAAAGCTGTTCAGTCTACTGCCTCGCTTCATTTTAGGCCATACACTCAACAGTGAGCAATGCTACGCCGCACTGCGTCTGAAATGATGTCTCAAGTGTCTGATTGCTTCATCCCCCTGCTTCCATCACAACTTTCAAGCTTACTCAAAATTGATTGAAATTCCAAATTTGTCACCATGAAATAGGTTAGCAAGCAGAAGTGCTAATTAAAGATCGGATGCAAATATATTCATAATTGTTGCTTTCTTATCTAGTTTGCACTTGAAGTTCCTTTACAGCAAATGTGGAAAATGATATAGAGCTTCAGAGAGGGGGGAGAAGAATAAAGGAAAGCAGAGTAGAGCAGTTCTGCTGTGCATTAATTAGCTGTCTGCTGTAGACGACAATGTAATCTAGAAGCTTTTCTACACACATGCTCTGTTCCAAGAGGCACCATTTTAAGAGCATCATGTGCGCTCCGCAGCTCAAGAGCTGTTCCAAAAGGTAGGCAACTTAATTATACCTTGTTTTAGCCAAGAATACAGGTAGCATTGAATGGATCCTTCACAGAATAGGCAATCCCAGAATTCATTACAACGAATTTAGTGGGGAAAAAAAGACCAAGTTAGAAAATGGTGATTATAATTACATGTGAGTGTTTTTCATTTAGGATCTATATTTTATTTCAGATTTAAACTTATTTTATTTCACTTGGTCGCCAAGGCAGCATTTCAGTTTTAATACATTTTTCAAATCATCAAATCCTTCCACATTCATTGTTTCAGAGACTTTCTCTCTTAATATTTAAATGTTTCTTCTACAGCCTGTTTCTCTCTGGTCTGCTGTGCTGGTTTAAATTCCGAACACACACGCACAAACAAACACAAACGTTCAGAGATTCTCAATTTCCTGATAAAGGCGATAAATGCTAAACATTGTTGCCCTGGAAACCTCTTTTACTGCCCCCCCCCCCAACCCCACCCCTTCATCTGTCACCCCCCTCTTCTCACATCACTGTGCATTAATAAACTAACACTCTTATCTAATCAACAGGAGTGTATGTATGTGCATGCATCCGGAGAGGGAGAGAGTGAGAAAACAAGTATGTGTGTGTGTGTGTGCGTGCCTGTCCACTACAGATAATCCTGCAAATGAGTCCAGTGCCAGTGTCACACTGTGCGGAGCTTTGTTTGCAGGCAGCTTGGACAGCAGTGTGGATAGAGAGACAGAGAGAGAGAAGGAATGAGAGTGAGGGGGGGCTGTGTTGTGAACACAGCTGCGGTGAGGAACAGAGATGTTCATGTTAATCCATTTTCAAGGCAGACGTCAAACATAGTCTAACTGAGCTAAGCTCTCCCTCTCCTAAAACGTACAAACGGACTCACACACAGCAATTGATCTGCTGGATTCAGTTTGTTTTTAAAATGAATGTTTTCCTGAGGTGCTTTAGTGAGCTGTATGAAGAATGAATACATATTTGCCCCAGTCCAGCTTGCTGCTCTCTGTCATCCTCCATAGAGGATGTGGCAGTATTGCACCAGATCTGTGGCAGTATTGCACCAATTATTAAAAGTTTTAAAACTAGAATGAATACTAACATTTACAGGATATTATTTATTTTTTAAAAGACAGTATGTGAGATAAAAGCATACAACAATAAACAATTGAAGAATGGTATGATGCATTGTTGTAATATGACCACAATATGTTTTTCTTCTTATATTTTTGACTTGTTTGCCTTTCTTTGACAGGATAGCGGAGAGACGCGGAACAAGACAAGGACATGACTCAAATTGCTCTGAACATGGCAAAACAATACACTGTGGTCATTTTGCATTCTAAGACAATTTTGTGTTTTTTTTAATGCCTGGATGTTATTATTATTATTATAATTATTATTATTTTTTTGTACCTATTTACACTGCAATTCAAAAGTTTGGGGTCAGTAAGATTTTTAAAAAAATACTTTTATTCTGAAAGAATGCATTAAATTGGTGATTTTGAATTCAAAGAATCTCACAAAAAATGTCAATGTTAACATTGATAATAATACAAATAACTGTTTTGAGTGCCAAATCAATATTAGTAATGATTGCTGAATTAACAGAATAAATTACATTTTAAAATATACTGATTAAAAATATATATGTATATATTACAATTGTAACTGTATTTTTGATCAAAAAAATGCAGCCTTCAAATATTAAAATAATGCTCTTTCAAAATCACTAAAAATTCTTCTCGACCCCAAACGTTTAAATGGTACTGTAAATATTATAAATAATTATTGCTTCATTGATTCTGCACTGGAAAATAAATAGTATTCCATGACATGTACAGTATGTTGAAAATGCACATACTATACTACATACTGTGGCAATAGAGTGAGCAATGTAGTATGCTGTATCTGAACAAGAAACATTTTGACTTTACTTGAGTGTTATACATACCAAAAACTAGATATTTGACAAATGGAACAGATTATTATAATTTTTTTCCTAATTCTGGTCATTGATTCAGCAAAAAAAAAAAAAAAATCTATTCCTTTAAATGTAACAGCCTAATAACTTTGTGACAGTTTTCAGTTGTTTTAACCTGACAAGACCGCGAGAACTAGGTGAAAGAGTGTCATCCCACACACTGCTCCAGGCAGATTTCCAGCGAGAAATGTGTGTGACTTGGTGCTGGTGTGTTAGGGGCACAGCTGTGTGAGTGTGTGTGTCTGTGCTTAAAGACACAGCTGCTCTTGCAAAGGAATCAACCTTTGGTGTGTTTGTGGGAGGTTTTGTGTTCCACAGAGCATAACCAGGCATTGTTAATGAATTAATGGCACACAGCGACACCCGGGAAGTTGAGAGAGAGGCGGTGAGACGGGACGTGGAGTTGGTTATTAGGCCGGACTGCTGGAACTGCCTGGTAAAGCATTCACACAATAGAATTTGTAATTATGATTGTAATTGTAAATGATTGTAAAAAATTATGCACCTAAGTATACACTTCTAAATATATATATATATAAATACTGTATATAAATTGAAGTTAGCACTTGTTAAACAGTGTGGTAGATGATATGATTAAAGGCCACTTTAATAGAAAAGTGATACAAATTCACCACCAGTAAAAGCTTTGATTTGATTTGATTTGAAACAAAATACAAAACAATTTTAACTTATACATGTCCAAACATGAGTAGGAAGAAGCATAAACTTTAGCGAAAGCAAAAGCTCTTTGTGAGTCAGTAGTAAGTACGTTTCAAGTTTAGGAATTGGTTTAGATGAGATGTTTTATGACTTTCAGTCTATATTTGTAATCGCGTCTGTCTGACTTTGTGTAAACTTAATGCACATTCTCTCTCACACTCTAAGACAGAAATAGTTTTCCATGAGGAGATCTGGTACATTTGTTGGTCCCACTTTATATTAGGTGTCTCTGTGAGTCCATTCTGAATTAAGCAGGTCTGTGTTTTTCTCACATAACCTCTGTAAAAAAAAAAATAATAATAATGAAGGATCTAATTACCTACTGTGTTTTGGCTAGACGGGTATTCTGAGAAATCTAATCCTGGTATAATATTTTTTCACAAACCTTTCTACTTGTTAATAACTGACCTTTATCAGATTGCAACACTAAAGCAAATTTTCTTGTTGCTTTCCAGAAATTCTGTATATAGCATGGTTGCTAAAGTACTGTGAAAACAGTTTGGGGTCAATAGTTTTCCTCAAAAATATTAAAACTTTTATTAAACAATGCATTAAATTGATTGAAAAAATAAAAACTTTAAAGATCTTGAAAATAGATCTTAGATCTATTCATCAAGTAATCCTGGATTACGATTCCCACGAAAATATTAATCAGCAACACTGTTGATATTAAATTTGATAATTAGAAATGTTCCTTAAGCATCAAATCAGCATATTAGAATGATTTCTGAAGGACTGCAATAATGATGCTGAAAATCACAGGAATACATTAAATTTAGCAATTTATTCGAATATAAAACCGGTATTTTAAATTGTATCACAATATTATTGTGTGTGTGTGTGTGTGTGTGTGTGTGTGTGTGTATGTATATATAGCAAATAAATGCAGCCTAAAAGTCATGAGAAACTTCTTTTAAAATCTTACCAACCCCAAACTTTTGAACAGTGGTGTACATTTCTTTATTTTAGTAGGTGTTATACATCCAAACAACATTTATGCACGCTTCAGTAACTTCAAAGATACTGTTAAATTCAAATAAAGGGGCAAAAAAAATTAAATAAAAAAAATCCCATCTGACTAGTGTTTTACAATGTTATTTACATGTCCTGATGATATACACGCTCACCAGTCATCCTCACATCTGTTACACTACCTTCCACCAGTTCTCTGCTGGATCACAAACTCCTGTGTGTATGTTTGTGTGAAAAACATCCCCAAGGTCGGTGTGTGTGTGTGTGTGTGTGCCTGAAATGGGAGCAGGAACCTCTCAGTGGCCTTCGTACAGTAAACACTGCTCCTGTGGGAACTGTTGTCCGTAACCCCTGGAGAGCTTTCTTCACACATCTCATCTGTAATCATGTAAAGCAAGGTTTAGTAGGGGTCAGAGCAAATGATCCCACACCATACGCAACCACATCAGCAAATCCCACTGCTGAGAAGAGAAATGAGAGTAAACCGGAGAGTGTTGTGCAGAGTTCTGCACTTTCATTTAATCAGTAATGGTTCTGAACTACTAAAGATCTAACACTCCAGTTAGCAATTGTTTGATTGTTTGATTTTAATTAGGTCACAGGTTAAAAATTCAGAAGATGTGCAATGATATTTGATTGCCTTTGACTGCTTTTTCCTCCAGGTCTTTTCTAGCAGAGAAAAGTGAGCTAATCAGCTTATTTAACATCCACACTCCATACTGACATGCTGAATGAGAAGGAACCATGGGTTCTGCAGATTAGGGTAAGATAAAGAGCAACTTTAGACTTGAACTAAATGACACCGTTAATATGCAATCAATTTTCAAACTTGATTAGACCTGAACAAAATCTGATGAATTCAGTCATTGTTTATTCAACGTTATGTTGCTCTAAATCTGTATGACTGGTGTACTTCAATATTTTCAGTGTTTTTCATGCAAGTAGAATGAACATGCTTCAAAAATACAAAAGAAGTGATTTTTTTTTTAATCACAAGTCACATGAAGTCATTCAATATCTTTGTGTGCAAAAACAGACCAAAATTAAGTTATTAAATTGAATAAAATAAGTCTTTTGACATATCATTCTATTGAGTTCATGAGATAAATAGCAATGTCCCCTTTGTGAATGAATCATAATTTTGAAATGGATCTTTTTAATGAATCAGTTGGTCTGGGTCACAAAACTGGTCTGAAAGACTTTTTCATAAATCGGCTTTTCCACAGGCGAAAATGAACATAAGCTATCACAATACTTCTGTCTTGGTGCTTTTGCATCCTTTTTAAGGCTCAAAAGCTTTAATTTCTGTTAATACATCACTGTATAGAAAATAAAGACCAGCACAGCTTTCAGAATATCTTTTTTTGTGTTCAACAGAAGAAAGGTTTGTCATGACAGACTTGGAATAAAATGAGGGTAAGTAAATGACAGAATTTTCATTTTTGGATGAACTATCAATTTAAACATGACACTAACTTGAGTGAAAACAGCTGTTTTCCCCTTCAGGCGTGTGTATTTAGTGCCAAAACTCAAAATTTCCTGCACAAAGGGTGATTTCAGGAGCAAGTAAGTTGTATGTTGACTAGTGGTTATGCTACATTTCAGATCTTTGGTATAGTAGAGGGATTTTGGCTGATTAAGACGTGTATGGTCTTCCGGACCATTGGTTTTAAAAAGTAAGAAAGTGATCATATATATAATGTGAGCACATAGATCTCTTTTACAGGCCAACTGAAGGGAAGTGTATTAAGTGCAGGATCAGGACTGCTTTAGTCAATATTTGTCATTTATTATACATGCTTTGGGAACAGGCCTGCTTGCTTGTGTATCTCTGTCTGTGTGGATATTTTAGCATGATAACTTTAGTAGTGGTTTGCACCAAGTTTAAATTATTTGTTTGTTGCTCTGGTTATGGGACTAACAAAGTGTTTGTGTGAGTTTGCATGCATGTCAGTCTTCAGTTCTAGCATCAGCTGGGTTTGTTACTTTTTGGAATGGATTATAGCAGGTCTGTTTTATAACTGATATGTTGCTTGCTGATGTTAGCATTACCAAAACTTAGTGAAATGGCTCACACTCTGATACCACCTTACCATTGGTTAGTCAAACTTTTAAACAAATGTTAGCATTTCTAGGTTATTTTCCCCTTCAGTCCAGGGGCTGAATTGGAGTCACACATTTATTTTATTAAAAAGAATTTGTTCAAGCCTGACAGTGCAATTATGTGATCTAAGCAATCTTTCACAGACACAAAAGCTTTTAGCGGTTATTAACCAAATATCACTGTGCAAACAGCCATCGACTGGGATGCATTTTAAAAATAAAAAGGGTATAAAGTGTCATTATACGATTGTCTGAGCATAGTAAGACATATCATCTAGAAAATAAGTATTCAACAAAACTTAAAAAAATAAAAGGGAAAATGTTTTGGAATCTTTTGAGTGAGCCCCAAAGCCTTAGAAAACATTTGGAGACAGCTGCTGTCTGATGATAAATTATACTTTCATAGCTTCATAATTGATCATATTCTACAGGTTCAACTAATTCCTAGATCAGTTTTGTCAGCGTTTTTTTTTATTTGCACTTTTTAAATAGAATTGGTTTCTTTCAAAAGACCAAATCCATTTTAATTACCGAACACTTATTATATATAATACTGCAAAGTGTTATTCAATCTGTACTAATATTCAATATACGTACACTGAAGTTTATGTAAAGTGATCTTCACCTCCCCCAATGCACCAAACAAAAATAATAATGGTTTTAACTTTTTAAATAATAATATGAACATTTATATTTTTATTTTTATAATTATATATTAATCCATTATCAACATAATATTTGTACTATGAGTGCAATTATGATAAAAAAATATTTCATTTATTAGGAAAGTATTACATTTTTTTCTGCTATATTTACTTAGTCATACCACGTATTATTTTATTTATGAATATATGTATTATTTATTTAATTATTCATTTAATTTTAAAATATGGTATTCCTTGATGTATCATGTGATTATCATGGTACATGAATATGATAACACTTTAAGGGATCTATTGGCAGGATTCAATATCTAAGATGTAAAATAATCTACAGTCTTTTGTCTTACATGTGAACGATAACTGTAAAGAAAACATAGTGTTTTCAAACAGCCAGCCTTCTAGATAGTATGTGGTAGCATAGAGGAATGAAAATGTTTGAGAATGCAACGCAGTCTATGATTTAAGAGCACAGGGAGACTGGAGACGCACGACACCTGCTCCGCCTCTTCAGATGATGGCTGGCTCTGCTGATGGGTCTTGGACAGAGAGTGGTTGTGGTCATCATTACCATATCACACTCACTGATGCATATACACTCACGTACAGGTCTCTGGCTACAATCCAATCAGCAGAAGAGGCTGTGGGTAGAGGCAATCTTGAGATGTTTTAAGGGAAGCGGGACTATAATCATGGCTCTCCTTATATACAAATTCTATCTCTCGCTCATTCTATTGCACATGCATGCACTCTCCTTCCCAATCCTTTAAAGTGGGTCTGAGATCACAGGAATACAAATGTGACAGAGATTTGAAAAAACATTTCCTGGTAATAGACATGCTTACATGAATACTGCATGACAAGCAAAGAGCGATGGGAAGAAATAGGAGGAAAAAATGAGATGGATGCTTTGTTGGATTGGGATGGATGTTTACAGTGCAAATTTTTATAACCTTGCAATTTCAAATACTTGCAGTGAATTCTGAGAGATTTGGGTACTAGGCAGCATGGCATGTAGGAGGACCACAACGTTTTATGGAGATCATCAGGAGAATACAACAGACAGTCAGGACTGCTGAGAGGATTATTGGTAACCCCCTGCCTAATCTCCAAAAATTTTACACCTCCAGAGTGAGGAAAGGGCTGGTTAAATCACTCTGGACCCCTCACACAGACACAAGAACAGCTTTTTTTCCACCCAGGCCAAATTCCACCTGAACAATACTTAACACATCTCAGGACTGTACATCTGTGAAAAACGTATCAAACATTTTCATCTCTAAATAGCACATATGCACATTCACAGTTATTGATATTTCTCTCTCTCTCTCTCTCTCTCTCTCTCTCTCTCTCTCTCTTTTTTACCATATTATATATTTTGTATTTATTGTCGATTCTTTTTATTATTAGTGTTTTGCGTCACTTTATCAAGATGAAGTGTGCGTGTAAACACACTTGGGAATAAACTTCATTCTGATTCTGAATTAGAAATATGGAAGTAAAAATAATACTCATAATAAGCTATATTTCATGGAGTCAACTGAAATGAGGGGAAAGCATCTAGGGCCAAGGAAATATGACATTCGGGATCTTGTCAATGGGTTAGTTGAATTACTGTGTGGAAGATGTGAATGATTTTTATTTCAAATAAGAATATGAACATAAATTAGAAATCTTATTGTGCACATTTTCTTACATTGGTCAAAAGAAGGTTTAATATTCAGAATATGTAAGGGTAGTGAAACAATATTTTGGCATTTTATTTTTTCATGCATATGTTTTCTTATGTTATTTTTTCAGCACTTTATTTGTGTTATTAATATTATTTTAAATGGTATTTCCTGCATTTGTAAGCAAAGCTTACTGGCACATTTTACCTCACAGCTACCATCTATCTATCTATGTCTTTTATATAAAATAGATTTATTATAGTCTATAATAGTCTTTTACAGCATTTTAAATGTTGTTTCCATGTGGAATCAAACAACTGATAGAAGATAGAGAACCTGGTTGAATTCCAGAAATGACCTACTTCCTCTTTAATGTCATCCAGTAGATGATTGATTG
Source organism: Carassius carassius (assembly GCF_963082965.1). NCBI lineage: Eukaryota > Metazoa > Chordata > Actinopteri > Cypriniformes > Cyprinidae > Carassius > Carassius carassius. The sequence continues at coordinate 23,037,699 of NC_081792.1, forward strand.
ACATGTCCATCATAAACAGGAAATGAAGCTGCACGGGGTCATGTGACAGCGGTTTGTTTAGCAGTACAAGTTTTGCTGTCATTTTGCCTCGTCTCATCTCTCTCTCCTCACAGGCAATTCTCCCGATTGCATGTTGATTTATTCATTTATTTATTTTGCCTACCTTTGTTTCTAGTCCTCTCTATGAGATTAGATGAGTTCAGCTGGCACTGCTTCCACCATCCGTCTAATCTGTGCGCTGTCATGCTGACGGAGTGAGAGGAGGTCAATGCTGATACAAGGTTAATCAAGAATTTTCACAGAGCTGTTGTTTCTTCCCTGTAAACTCTAGGAGAGATATGCCTATGAAGCTGACATTGGCCGTTTGACGTCTAAACTGTCACATTAACGGTTTAAAACTCAGCCTAAAGTGGCAGCGCAGAAGATACATAAATGATGTATGTATGCAGACAATAAATCAGATGACCAATTGGGTATGACAGTTTGCAAAGTAGTTCTCAGATCAAGGAAAGTTTCTTTTAAGATAGAGGATCGAAAGACTGAAAGATGGAGCAATGATTTAGGGCAGCCTTTGAAATGAGAGGTCAGATTACACGTACCTATTTTCTCAAAGCAATATTATTCTTGGAAAAGAAGAGGACAGAGGCCAGGAGGGAACTAAATAAGTCTTTATATGGCATGACATATTTTGATTTAGTCTAACAGCCTTTTCAGCATGACAGTCTCATTCTTTCTCTTCCACTTCTCTTTATCTCGAACACCACGCAATGAAGTTTGTTATTTTCTGTAATGCATTTGACACTAATACATTGGGATATTTAATTCAAGCATAGCAAAAATTTCAGTGCTCTAAGATCTAAAAACAAATTGGTTTCCTAATGGAATTTGCCAGCACATCTAAATAAATTGTTATTAATGAAATGTTTGTGGCTCTTGACTTAATAGGAAGACACTGGTGGAGAGAGAGAGAGCAACTATAGGTGTCTGAGAATGGAGTGATGGTACACGGAGCATTTCCACTTACTATGGTAACCATGGGGTAATTGCTAAATGCCATTTTTTGTGTTCCTGAATGATACTTCTGGAAAGAGGCACTATTCATAGTGAGCAACTGAATTGTTTCATGAAAGGCTTTTAAAGGAAATTGTTCACACCAAAATTAATATTTACTGAAAATATAGTCACCTACAGGCCATTCAATATGTAGAGTTTGTTTCTTTGTAACAGATTTGGAGAAATTTGCCATTACATCACTTGCTAATTAATGGATCCTCTGTAATGAATGTCCCCTAATGCTAAATTTCTTCACATCTGTTCTAATAAAGATGACCTGAAAGTAAGCACATATTCAACTATTTTTTATTAATTTTTTTGGGGGGTGAACTATTCCTTTTATATGTATAATGAGGCCTATACTTATGTATGTGTAAGTATATACATAAGTAAGCAGTGTTAATTGGACCTATCGTGGTTACCCTTTATGGCAAAAGAGTCTATAACAGCAGTAAGAGTATGAGTGCTTGCCTCTCTTTCAGTTGATTTCTGCTCCATCATTCTTTCTTTGTTTTCTTCTTCGCTCACTTCTTGCCGTTTTTGTCACTTCCTCTTTCTCTTTCTCATCCCATGCTGTGCAGGTGTGCTGTGTTTTGAATATGGGCCTGGAGAAAGCAGAATTGGATCAGTCTCTTGGGTGAACGAAGTTGTGTTAATTAAAAAATCACTATCAGAATCTCTGCTGGATTTCCTGCCTCTTTTATTCCCACATTCGATTTCCAGCATTACTGCGTCTGCTTTCATCTTTCCCGGTGCCATCTCTATCCTCTTCTCTTCCTTTGCTTCTTTGTATTTTGTTATTCTCTTCTCTCCTTTTTTCAGCCCCTTCCCTCCTGTGTGTATAGCAAAAGGGCAACAAAAAGTTAAAGGGAAGGAAAAAACAAAACTCTTTAATATAACTCTCTCTCTCTGAAATGCATTTCTCAGGGACTGATGATCTGACAGTCTCAATTACATTTCCTCCGTTCTTTTGAGAGAGTGAGTCATGGCAAAATCAGAGAAGCGGCACATTGTTCCTCATCCCACTTTTTCTTCAGCTCTCAAAGGGCTCCTAGCCGAGGCTATTTTACAAAAACATTTAGCATTTAGCAGTAATGGTGAGATGTATCGAATACATGTGCTTGGACTGAGGATAAAAGAGCACCCTCGGTTTTTCCTACACCGCTGATGTGAGTCGCCTCAGATCTTTACCTGAACAACAGAGGCGACAAGGACAAAAACAACATTATCTCCTGTGAAAGCCCCGGTCTTAAATGAGCCATTGACCATTTCATTGTATAACTTTGTGTTCAGGTCGTCTCTCTTGAGGACACAGAGGTTCATAAATGCTCTGTTTGTCAAACGCCTCCCACCCTTCTGCTCACCCCGGAGCCCACAGCCATTTATCGGCCATTTTTCCCCCATTGCTCACTCAATCTTTTTCTCATTTGGCTGTTGAGGGGGGTCAGTGCAAAATTGAACAAAAATGACCACTTCGTCTGTGCTACGGCAAGTACACAACTGTCCGTGTTAGAAAGTCACGGCAGAAGAGTTCTCGTAGTGCGATGAGTCACACTCACTAATCCAGTCCTAAATGCCGCCTCGTTTTATGTGTGCGACTTGGCCTGTGCATCAGGCAGAAAATGGGCCTAAAAATGCCTAGGAATTGGCAAGGGTTAGGTCATTAAAACAATAAGAGATCTGGGCTCAAGAATGTCCACTCATACCTCAGTGCGCAAAAAATTTGCAGCACGTTTCCTGAGGCATCCGAGTGAAAGTTGAACTAGCCATCATTTAGATGAAAGATCCTTTTTCCTCATCTTCATCATATTAACCATAGCTAAAGTCCTCATTTACCACGTTGATGTAGATTAGTCCCATCTGAACGCTTAGCATGGCGTTAACTCCACATGAGCTTTTAAAATCTTAAGTTACAGAGAGTGAATATTAGCGGCGTCCTTATCTGTCAGATTAATCCGGCAGAATCAGATCTGATGTGCCATAATAGTGTATTTATACCACAGTGTTCCTTGACCTATTGATGTAAGGATCTTTCTCTGGTTGGATTTTCTTCTGCTCGAAGGGTTCTTTTGTGGCTTGTCTGTTTGAGAGTCCAGTTATTGCGCTCAGGCAAAGATCTATCAGTTTAAATCCTGTAAAGAATGTTTTTATTAGACTGGAGTTAATACAACAGTCAACTGAAATTTAGGCTAGTGGTGGTTCAGTGATCCTACGACTAAATGGGGGTCTTTTTGTTTATGAAGTAATTATTCAGCTAATATGACGTTTCCATTAGTTTCTGCATACATCTATTATGTGCCTGCTAACTCTTGCTAGCGGCTAAAGCAATTAAATGCACATCTCCATATATAAATGTTAGCCAAATATGTAGAGGGGCTTGCAGACAGAATCCATTAGTGTACAGGCCAATAATTCATGCACTTATCATGTCTGATTGTTATTTTTTAATCTGCATTTTATTTACATAATTCCAGGCTCATTTTCCAGACACACAGTCACATATGATAAAAAGAACTGCCTCAGTTTTTGGCTATAAACTTCTTAAGATATTAGGTTGAAACCGTAAACTGCTCAACTGTAAAACTGCTTTTCTCATCAGCTGCTTTTTCGTGTTTGGTGCGTGCCATGTCTGTCTGACACGTCGCTGTTGGGCTTTGTTCAGATAACCATATCACTCACTTGTCACAGTGAGAGAGCAGCAGATTTGTAAAAGATAGAGAAAAAGGGTCTCTGTGAGGGACAAAATGTTCATTCTAGCTAAATATGATTTTAATTTATGAGAAAAGCAACAGGAAAAACTAGATGCTTGGCACATTAAAAGATAGCCCAACTGGTAATCACCACAACCAAACATCAAGACAGAGGGTGTCTTATCACACTCCCAGTGGCCTGTGATGTCAGTCAGTATTGTGAACAAACATTTGTGCACTAGCAAGGACCTTGATACACTAAACATAGGAACACTGATGATTCAATTAACTTGAACACACATCTGATTTTAATTTAATTTAATAAGACACCATGACTGATCTCCATATGGAATTAGAAAAAAAAATGGTATCGTCCATCTTCATTGTTGCTGTTAAAGACCCTGGCTGAATTCAGAATCACATACTTCTGCCATACTGTATGAATATACATAGCAGAAAATAGGGTGACCCTTCCTGAACATATATCTTGACCAGGATTTCTATATAAATAACTAAATAAAATAAAATTCCACACACCAAAAAAAGTTCATGGACCTTTGAAAATGTATTTAAAGATTCACACTGAAAGTATTAAACAAGGCAACAAAGTGAGAAGAAAAAAAAATTCCAAGAAAAAAAAAAAAAAAGCAAACGTTTCAATCCATCTTGGACTAAAACTTGAACATTAGTCAACAACATTTAAGTCTAGGCACTAATTGGAGATGCAATATGATTACATACATCAGCTGGATAATTAATTGATATATCTTATAGAGATCAATATTTTAGATATTCACATACATCAAACAATCCTTTCATCAAGGACAATTTTCTCAAAAAAAAAAAAAACAGAAGAAGAAGAAAGAAATAGGGTGCAGATTTCTTGTCGTGCAACTCTGAAGTGTGATGCTGTGTGTATGAAATGGATGCTGTATCCTGCTTAAATATGTGTTGTGTGGTATTGGATGCTTTAATCTTGTGGCTCCTGAGAGCCTGGTCTCCAATCTCCACAGCATCTGAGAGAGTGTGAATCATACACACCCTCACACACATCACCATTACCATTATAGAGCTCACACACTTACACAGACAGAGAATGAGCCGGCTGTGTGTGCCTGTTGAAGATGGATGGAGTTAGAGGGAATGAGCCCTGTGTTACCTGTTACCACGGTGACTGCTGATGCTTCTAGTTCTTTTCATCTCTGTGTTTTCCTCTTGAAACACCATTTTCTCTGACAGCATTATTAGGTATGGGTCTGTACAACATTTGCACTATTATTAGACACATGTATTGCATAAGTAAAAAGCAATGTGGGGGAAAATGAGGATCTTTCTTGACAATATTACAAAATTTGTGTAAACAACATTGCTGATATCTTAACTTCTTTTTTGTCTTTCTTAACATCTTTGAATTTGACTGAATTCTACAAATTCTTATTTGATTTTGCCTTCTCCTTCAACTTTGGCTTCTTCTTCTTTGACTACTTCTTCAACTCTTTTTGTTGTTGTTCTTCATTTTCATCTTCTTCTTCGTCTCTCGGATGTTTAGAATAAGCAGAACAACTGATGTCTAATTATGGAATAAATGACTCTTTTGAATAGGTTCTTTTCATCTGGTCAGAATTGTGGTTCAGTTGAGTTTGAATCGATTGAAGCAATTCATTCAGCTGGATCTGTTTGTGACAATTGCCCCACATGTATATGATTTATTATTGTTATTATTTGCAGTTTCCAATTTAAATGTACTCCATTTAATGTAATATATATATATATACATACATACATACATACATACATATATATATCTCTTTAATCAAAATTGTTCTTTTTATTTTACAATACATCTCTCAGATGTTTCTGAAAAAAAATGTCTTCAATATGTTGTTGATGTGATTTAGAATGTATATACAGCTACTTTTTTATGGGTGTTTGCCAGATGTTTGAACACAACAACTTACAAAGTAAGATATATGTGCGCTATCTATCCATCATAAAAATCATTAAATCAAAACAAACATACCCTGTATGTAGGACATATGAAGATAAAAGGAACACCATGAGAGAGAGATTCGTAGAACTATAATTCTCTGAAAGTGCACTGCAGTGAGGATGGAGAGAGATGAGACAAGCGGTGCATTCGTGAATACCCATCATGTGAAGATCACAGCATGCGTTTATAAACATGTGGCTTCCTCCTGCTGATGTGCGCAACACTGCCGTTCGTTCAGCATGCCTCACAAAACCACACACTGAACAGGAAAAAACATACCATTTTTCACGAAGAACACTTTAATGAGACACATTTGTCAAATGAGATCAGAGACAGTATAGTTTTACAGCAATGAATTATACACTATTTACTGTATCCCATTAAATGGTCGTTACTGCAAATCCATTATCCCCAAACATTGCATTGTGCTTTATCAACACAGTATCAACAGCATACAATTATGCTGTATAGATTCCAGCATTGGTTCAATTTAACAACGCCGCTGAGTTAAGTCTAGTCACATTTATTTATATAGCGCTTTATTCAAACAAATTGCGACAAAGCAGCTTTCCAGTGTCGAAAAGGAAAATATTTTGTCAATAATGCAATAGGACATAAAAAATCCAGTGATGTCATCATCCAGTTCAGCTCTCTTTCAATAGTGTCTGTGCAATCAAGCCAATAATATTGCCAGAAATTCAGTGGCAAGAAACCAAAACTCCGTAAATGAAAGAAATTGTAGAGGGCTTTTAGAGCGTACTAATGTGTCAATGGAGTGAAAAAGTCAAGCAAATGTTTCTTTTTTATTATTATTATTTTTACTCTGAAGTTGAAATGGGCATCCATATTTACAATACAGATTTCTCCAGTATGGAAGTTCCATCAGAGATTCAACAATTGAAACGCAAGCAAACGAACAAAAGATGTTCAGAACTCTCGAAATTGCATGACTAAATAACACCAGCTTTATCACCATTAAGTTCTGAATGTGTAAACCTAATTTTGTCACAGCAGAGCACAAACACAATATGTTGGTGTGAACCCACCTGCTCAGATGACAGCGTATAAATCAGAGTTTACACCGCAGATTGACTCTCCACCTTTCCAACTCTGACTTTAATGCATCTCTGGCTTTGTGACGCTACTTTCCAACCATGTTTGTCTAAATTCAAAATAATCTGGAATAGTTTGTTGGTGACAAAACCTGCTGAACTAGTCACTGGAAGATCTTATGAGAAAGATCATAAACCATTCAGGCAAAAACGATTGGCATGCTTGTTTTTTCTTTTCCCTTTTCTCTGGATTGTGTTCTGGTGACTTATTCAGTGTACACATATTGTGTGTATATCTGATTACATCCAATATTGTTTAATATTATATCATTGCCCACTAACTCAACATTACGTTTAGTAGGGTTAAGTGACAAATGTGAACTCCCTCTGAAGTATTTCATCCTGTCTCTGGCTCTGAATATGAGCAATTAATTTTTTTGCTAGGGTAAAAAATCCTACTGAGAATGCTAAAGTGTGATTAAGTCAATGATCAGACCTAAAATATATCCAGTAAAAGACTCCATCTTGACTGAAATACAGACTACCACACCATATGTTGTCTGAATACTACTGCAGAGTCCCGTCTCACCAGGTGAATTAATTTTTATATAGTTTTTCGTTTGCCGTCAACATTTTCTAATTTCTATCAGTCCTTTGATGTATAGCTTCATTCAGCATTCAGAGAAGAATGGATGTTGTGGGCTTTCATGCGTTGAACTTTCAATTATTCATGCATTTTGCATAACATGCACTTTACTGTCATTGGCTGAACTTGACACTTTTTTTGATTGCTGTTTTTGTACAGGCTTTCACAGTGAATGACAATATGCTAGCAGGCAGACTTTTCTCATCGGTGTGCCTTGCTGTTCTGAGGCAGTGTGTAACATACAGATATTATATGCTACATCGCTTTGAATGCAGGATGGTTTTTATCTGATTTTCCCTCCTGTAATGGCTTCTGCGGCCACTAATTTTGCAAACCTAGTACTTATTAGTCTAATTTAGGACCGGTTTCACAGACAGGGCTTAGACTAAGCCAGGATTAGACCATAGATCAATTAGGACATTTAAGTAATTTTTATAAACATGCTTAGAAAAAAACATTACCGATGTGCATCTTAAAACTAAAAAGGCACTGATATATTTTTAAGATCAGTCAGTGCAAGTTTATTTAAGTGGAAACAGCTCAGACTTACATTTTAGTCTAGGACTAGTCTTAAGCCCTGTCTGTGAAACCAGGGGTTAAAGTTTCAAAGTTGAAAGGTCCACAAAGACTAATGTGTGTTTGTGTGTGTGTTTAAATTTAAATGCTAACACTGTCGCGTATTGTCTTTTGCACATAATTACAGACTAATATTTGCCTGACTTGCCCAGAGAATCAGCAGACAGTGCCGGAATTGCAATGTGCATGAATAACGACGCTTTATACTTCAGGGGAATCACATTATGAGAGGAGCCGATGTCCTCAGGTGGGCATCAGCAGTTTAAATTCAACCATCAATCATGTGTGAAAGGCAAACCCACACAGCACACCTGAAAGACAAGATCAAAAACAAAAAAATTCTCAGGAAAGTTAAATAAAATCCCAGGCTTAAACAAAAGGCACATGTAATTGTTGGGCATCTGTTATCTGAGGTCAAAAAAGATATGTATCACTGTGCAATTAATGCAAGTCTTGCAGTGGGTGTAAATACACTTGGGTTGCTTTGATAAATCTGTGCACTCTTGTGGAAACTTTAACACGTGTCTCCCTCTCTCGTTACACACTTTTTGCCCTTTATCAATGTATTTGTACGAACCATGACTTACAAATAAGGTTTACTGAAAAAACACAATGAGATGTCACTATAAGATATCTCTTTTTAATTAATAGGGTATAATAAGACGGTTAATTGCCAACTGCTCTCTGGGATGGTTTCTAGATAAAATAAAAGGTCTAATGAATTTGATCTTATTACGTGATGAAATCCCCCCCCCCACACTTTTACTCATCTGTTTTAGATGTCCTTGCTGCTGTCTGCTGTCTTTTATTCCCTAAAAAATAATTAAATCATATTAAAAATCATTTTTGTTCATTAAAATAAAACTAAAATAAAAATATTAGAAAAAACTAAACCATAAATAAAAATTACAATATAAAATGAAAGATAATTCAAAGTATTAATAAATACAGTAAATAATACTAAATTAACACTGCTCCAGTCTTAATCATATATACAAATTTGATGCACCATGATTGGTTCTAAGACACGAGAACCAATGCCCTTTAGCATTGTCATCACACATGACATGATACATCACAACGTCCCATATCTGAATATGTGAATGAACAACTTTAATTTTAGTCTTGCAAACATTGTTGAAGAATCAAGTATGGATCATTTCTGTGTTGCTTTTTGTCATTTTTGAACATTGGCAGACATTCTTGGGGAAGATGTGGCCTAGTGGTTAGAGAGTTTGATTCCTAACCCTAGGGTTGTGGGTTTGAATCTCGGGCAGGCAATACCACGACTGAGGTGCCCTTAAGCAAAGGCACCGAACCCCAAACTGCTCTCTGGGCGCCACAGCATAAATGGCTGCCCACTGCTCTGGGTGTGTGTTCACAGTGTGTGTGTGTGTTCACTGCTGTGTGTGTGCACTTTGGTTGGGTTAAATGCAGAGCACGAATTCTGAGTATTGGTCACCATACTTGACTGAATGTCACGTAACTTTCGCTTTCTTAAACCCATTCATTTTCATTGTAGAAAACAGCAATTTGAATATTGTTAAATGTCTCTTTTTATTTATAGAGGTTTGAAACAATATAAGGAACAATGTAATATAATCTTTCCTCACCTCCTGTCGTTGTCACTTCTTTGTGTGTTATATTTTTTGTCTGTTATGTTTATGTTCTTTTACCTCTCTCTCTCTCTCTCTCTCTCTCTCTCACTTTACTCATGATTTAATTTATCTAGTCCTTTAATTTCTCTCTTTATTTTCATTGTTGGAGCAGGCTAAGAAAAAGGTCCATGTCAGAGACTGCGGTTCTGCTGTAATTCCACTGGTGGCTTTGCAGAGGGCCATTTTAATGAGAGCTCAGGAAACTGTGGGAATGAGGAAGTGCCTGTCACTATCTTTTTGTGTCGCTTGCTTTTGCAAGAGAGAGATGGAAAAAAAGAGAGCAAGTGTGAGAATGTAAGGAAGTCTTCCATTTAAAGTCCAGAACAGTTTTTTTACGTTTCTGTTCGATAACTAGCAAAAAGTAGACCACACAAGTGGCCCTTTCCCACTGTTGTTAATGAATGCATGTGTCTTCAAAGGGATAACTGGAAAGAACTGAAAACCCAGCCTGCTCCAAACCAGTCAAGCTGATCTTGTTTTTTTTTCTCTGCCACTTCAGCTGTTTCTGGTTATCACAAATCACAGATTTAGCTGATTGTTAAAAGATTTTTACATAACATGAATGTAAAATGTGTGGCACAGGATGGCACTTATGGTATATTAAAGTGAGGGAGAAATAAAGTTAGAGAAGGTAGAATGATAGGCATGGGACAAGAAGCCAACATGAGATATGGCAGAGAATCAGCCTGGACCACAGATACCAGTTAATAATTCACATTGGCTTTGTGTTTCACTGATGTGAAGCAGAAGACTTCCAAGAGCCACTATATGCTACATAGAAAGAAACACTAGTTTCACATGCTCTGCAAAAAAGGGTGTGAACTCACTCTGCTCAAATATATTGAATTAATAATTGTATAATATTGAATTAATTATATAAGAAATGTTTATAGTTCCATTATATATATCCATTTTATACATATAGTTCCATATAGATATTTTTCATTCCATAGTGTAGCTAACCTTGACTGATATTTGAATTCTGATCTTTGATCTCTCTCTCTCTCTCTCTCTCTCTCTCTCTCTCTCTCTCTCTCTCTCTCTCTCTCTCTCTCACTCTCTCTCTCTCTCTCTCTCTCTCTCACTCTCTCTCTCTCTCTCTCTCTCTCTCTCTCTCTCTCACTCTCTCTCTCTCTCTCTCTCTCTCTCTCTCTCTCTCTCAATTTTTCCACAGACAACTTTGACCCCAGTGGAAAAACTCCAGGTCTTAACAATTATTGTTATTTAAATTCCAACTTCCTTTTCCTGATGGGGGATTTAAAAACTATTTGTAAAATAAAACTGAACTTTATACCTAGCTTTACATTGGCTTTCAGAAAAAGGCTTTGATTTGATAGAATCAGCTTCACGGTTTCTCTATCAATGGTGATGACCTGCATATGCAAAAGAAAACTGATCCCAGACCAGGATTTATTGTTCTTTTGAGGTTTGAAAGCTGTATATGGACACCGCGAAGAAGCACCCACTTAAACCATGCTGTCATTTAACCTTCCATAAAGCATTCTGCCTCATATATATAATTACATTTATTTTTGGATGTTATTGACAATCTAATCTATAAGTACTGTGCAGTGTGTAGTAGCGTATGCTATATTTGAGTGTGTGTGTGGATTCCTGACTACGCTTGAAATAATTCAAGACCGCAACTCCCTCTTAATGTCAGAGCAGTGAGTCTAAATCAATGGCGTCCATTTCTGTTCCAGACCTCATCTGCAACAGCATGAAAATCGATTGATCTGAACCATTCTCTGCAAAGGGCTGCAGTCTTTTCCTGTTACGAATCTGTCTGTCGTATTAAAATGGCTATCAGGAGTTTTCAGACTCAAAGCAGATTCCTCAACAACAGCAGCAAAACCATCAAATGCTCTCTCTCCTGCCAGCCCTGTTGATAACCTTCACTCTCCGATGCTGATCCTGAATAAATGTCACTTGTTATCTGCTGTTTGTCTTTTGAAACTGTAACTTCCCTTAACCCACCTCTTCAGGTCATGAAGCCATGAGTACAGACAAATCTGCATAAATAAGTGACCCTGCTCCATCATTTTGAGTTGTGTGCATAAAATGAAAAGGGTAAGTCTTTGCTATTTAATGATATTCCTGTAATGAATGTGTATCTATTCCAAACCGTTTATTAAGATATAATCATTTAAATTTAAATTTAAATGTCATAACTTATTATTGAGAAAACAACCTCTAAAGATGCCAAAAGATATTTCTGATATTTTTTGTCAATGAAAACTTGAATAAATGAAGTAAATAAAACCTACACAAACCACAAGTTTGTACCATTGCAAAAAAAAAAAAAATTCCAGTAATATGAAATGTTCACATATTAAATAATTTAGGCATCAGTAACAAAACAAAAATTCAATGAATTTAGAATATATTTAAATATATATTTACATGTGTTTTTTTTCTTTCTGGTCTTCGTTGGCCTTTTTATGTCCTTTTTTAACTGTAGTAATTTGAATGCCTGAGGTTAATGCAATGGTGATATATATATATATATATATATATATATATATATAAAATAGACAATTTGAAGACTTAAACTTTGTTTTAGCTAAATAAAAATGGTGCAAAATGTAGTATAGTACTTTTATGTCAAAGCATTATTGCGAGTTATTTCTCAAACTGTGTGGTCATTAGCCCAACCTGGCAACACAGGTCAAATATGTAGGTCTATCTATATGATGGCTTAATATGGAAATATATGGAACATTAAAGAATACTGTGCTGAAAGGTTAATTTGGATTGGGTGTATGCATGAGTGTGTGAGAAAATAAAAGTAACACAGGATGTGTGTGTACGCTGGTAAGGTAGCGATTATGAAAAATGGAAAGTGGCTAGTATAGCTGTCATATTAGTGCTGGTTCTGTAGACGTGTGGACACTGCCCTTATATTAAACTGTCACAACCAGAAAGAAAGTCTGGCAGTCTGGGTCACAGTGAGAACAGACGTCTGGCCCAAGGACATGTGCTGACATCAACTCCCATTAATATTCTACTCTGAAATGAAACCTATAATTGTCTGGTTGCGTGTGTTTCAAGCAGATGTAAGTGAAGCAAATTTATCTTCTCTTATACTGTCCAATACTGCATAACATAATTTGGACTCACAAGTATAATCAAATGAATCCCTATTTCATAGATAGAATCATATACTGTATATAACTTGACAAACATGACTTATAATGAGTATAAGTTTTTCCGGCTGTTTATTTAAGTGTGCATATTTGTGCTTATTCAATTTTAATTTACTACATGGTACAGTTTTAATATGCAACACTTGCCTCACATGACGTAGCATAAATGTCAACCATCTGAACTGAAATGCACATTTTATTTGTCTTTTCAGATTGTGAAAACCTCTAGATGTTTTAACCCTGATTTTAATTTTTATTTTCCAAATGTCCTGCCCACTTTAGAGTCCCAGGTGCTCTGATTGGACCACAGAGATGCTGATGATCAGGAGATTTGCTGGCTGTCTCTCTTTCTCTCTGAACTGCATCTGCTACAGCTGTAATACATTACCATGTCAGATTTGCTTTTATTAAATACAAATTAGATTACTGGAGCTTTACAGCTGCTGCATCTGTACAAAAAGAAATTGAGCTTCCTGATACTCTGTATGTATTGTTCATTTGACAATAAACTCTTGCTATGTAGAGGAATGTAAACACATTTGTCTTTAACAGGTGGATCGTCTAAATGTCTCTGAGCTCTATATATTGGGTTATAGAAGTTGGGGCAAGTATGATATTATTATTATTTTTTTTTAGGAAATTAAAATTTTTATCCATTTAATTTTTATTTGTATTTATTTTGATGTTGTTTCACCAGAAGATTTATATTTTGACTTGAAGTCAAAACAAATTTCAAAACTCAAACATACAGGTCAAAAAGCCCTTTGCTCAATTCACATGCAAAATAAACATTCCAAATCCAAATACATTCAAGTAGGGTTACTTCTTCTTTCATGATTATGAAAACTGACATACTGTTGTGGCAGGGTTTCAGTCCAATCCCCTACACCTCTTTATGTAATTTAATTTGCATCACTCTTTTTTTCCCTTACAACAGACAATTATAGTAGACATTGCACTAAGCAGCTCAGGAGAAATTAACAGCTTGACAGAAATTAAGTGTGAAATTGCTTGAGCAACAGGTACATGATAAGGTTATAATTGTTTGCCAATGAATACCAAAGCCATCCTCCCAAAGAGGATTGTTCTTTTTATTTTTATTTATTTATTTATTTTAACGAAAGGCAGTCTGAAAGTTTAGCACAAAAGTACAGGCAGAACCAGAGCCTACAGTGATCAATGTGCCCAGTGTCTTCCCTGCGGCCAACTGGTACAGTGCCAGCCTAAGCACATTCAGATTGCTGTCACACTTGTGTTTGTCCTCTGACCTCTGGAGTGCAGTGAGGCTAACTGCTTTTGAAGTTAGGGTCAGGGTTCAGTCTGCCCAACAGATGTCTCCGAGAGTTTAGGCAGGAGTGAGGGATAATTTGCATGTTTTCCACAATGCAGCAGGTAATGGGTGACATTCTTCCTGGATTTTTCAGTTTGGCCTTGAGAAAGCTTGTCTACCTGATTCTTTTTCAAATGCACAGACCCAATTACTGTTATAGATGCAGACAAAAAAATAAATTAATAAAAATCCTTTTTGGAATCAAGAAGGTTGGAGAGGCAGTATTCAGAGTGCAGCTGAACTGGAGAGTCATGGTGGGTTAATTTAGCTTCCTGCTGATGGGAGACCCCCCTGCCCGTCAGAGATCGAGGGAGAGCTATTTAGGATTCTGGAGGGCAGTTAAATGATGGCCTGGCTGTGCTAAGTGTATAAATTTGTACCATTTCCATCAATTATTAAACTCCCCGTGAACTGCTAACACCAAGTGGATTTATCATGCTTTGGAATTTTCCATGACACTGCTTCTCATTTCACCTAATAGCCCCTACTTTCTTAAAGAGAGAGTTCATGTTGTCATTACTTATTCACCCTAAGTTATTTCAATCCTGTTTGACTTTCTTTCTGCTGTAGAACTCAAGATGTTCAGGAGATGTTTGAAACAGTGCTGGTAACTCTTTTACAATAGGGACATGACATTTCAAGATTCAAAAAAACATAAAAGCAAAGTATTATACAACACTAGGGGCCCATAGAAAATCTGACAGAAAAAATATTATTTGTATTTACTTATTTAAAGAAACTAAATTGAAAATTTTTTTCTTATATTGAAATAAAAATGTTGAAAATATTTCTCCTATATTCTAAAAAAAATATTATATTCTGGTTTGAAAAACCTTTGCCCACACACTATATTGAAATTTTGAAGAAAAGAAAAGCTAATTTCATTGTTCTTGAGATAGACCATCATTGCATAAACTCAGGTTTTTTTATGACAATGTCAGTTTTCATATGCTGTGTGTTTGATACAAGTTCATACATGTTTCTAAATGTTAGAGAATTTGAATTTGAATTTCCAAATTTTTGTCGCCAAAATGTTTTTGTTGACTAAAATTATATGCCAATTTATTCAGGCTCAATTATGACATGACAAAAAGGTGTGTGGAAAAAATAACACCTTTCCTGTTCCAGCAAACCAGCTAGATTAAATCCCCCGCCATTTGACTAACGAGATGAATCCACTGACAGGACACTAATGAAGTAACGGCCATTCAGGAATCTGAAGACAGCTTAATTATCCAACAGTCCATACTTTTTATCCATGTTGGCTTAGTGCTAACCCTCTCTCTCTCTCTCTTGTTAAGAGCCTTTGTTTCAGGCATTTGATCCAGAGTGAGAGTCCATGCAGCTTCTTGAGATGCCATAGTGCAAGATTAATGCGCAAGGAATTCCAAGATCTTACTTTACTCACACTCCGAACAGGAAGTGTCCTGCAGACGGGCTCCACGCAGCTTTGACGGTTTAGTTGCACCACCTCCCCGCTGTGCAACATGATGCTACCTGCGACTGGCTCTCCGAGGACTTTGGGGGGTTGTTGGATGTGTCAGCCCCTGCTGAGCCGACAGGTGCAGGTGTGTTCCATCTTGGTGATAATGACGGGGGCGGGGATTTTGACAGCTGGACCCTCTGACATCTTCCAGACGGGCATCTATGCGCACCTGTGGAGTCCAAAAGAGATGTGGAAAGATGTGTGTGCGCTTGTCCACACAGCCCTTCTCCTCTATCCATTTTCCGTGGGGGACTTTCATCCAAAACATACTAATTAATTTCTTTGTTTTACTAATTAAAGCCTTCTTGGCCCACGTTAGCATGTATGCTAATCTGTGGCTCGGAGCAACTTGATGACTCGAGACGCGATTAATGGCTGCCTGTCAGGTCTGTCCCTAACAGGGACTTTAGCAGTGCTCTGTGTAATATTAATAAATGATGTTAGGCTGATATTCATCTATTCTTACAGGGATTGTACTTTTAAATTATAGAAGAGCATCACGAGGGGAAGTAGCTAGCCTGTGCTGTAAAAACGACCATAATAAAGAACAAAAAGCTAGTAAGCACTCCTTCAAACTGACATAAGATCTTAATTTGGGTCGCAGTATAAAATGATGTAGGCAAATCTACAGGGTCCAAATACACAGTTTCATGGCCCCATTAATGATAAGTGCTCATGTTCTGCTCACAGATGCTTGTGTATTAGACTCCACTCCGGCTCTCACGGGATGTAAAGTATGAATGATTCACAGCGACCAGTTGCTTTCGTATGTAAAAGTAGCCCCTGAATGAAAAGACACGCTCTTGCTGTGCTGACATAGATTCCATTAAACAAGCTTAATATTTTAAGAGACAGATAATACTCGGAATATGGGTTATGTTCCTGTTTTAATGTATCACCTGAAATCATTGCAGTTTGTACAAACCATTGGTTTGGAATAAAAAAAAAAAACAGCTGTGATGCATCACAGAAAGTGAAAAATGTGAATAGCATGTATACTGATATTGTTTTTTCTGATGTGAAGTCAATAATTCACCCAAGCAGATTCTGAAAGCAGCATGTGTTCGGAGATATTACTGAGACCGCAATATGTTGTTCATTCCATATGTTTGACATGGCTTGGTGAGCAATATGGCTGACAGTGTAGATAAAAATTAGAGCATTGCTTTGCCCTGGAACAATACAATATAACATGTCGACTTCCTCCAGTTTTGTCCTGCAGTTTTCCCTTTGAGAGACCAGGGAGCTTTTTCTGTAATGTGATAACAATCAAACTGATGAAATAGAAAACCTGTTTGCGTCATATGGGGGAAACACACACAAATTGTTTTCTTTTCTTCTCCCCCTTCTTCGTTTTCAGATAAATCTGCTGTGGATTAAGTGATACATCGGATGACGGCACGCTTAACCAAGCATCTGTCCCATGAAGAATGTGTGAAAGAAAGAAGGTGTGTCATTATTTATTTGGATCAGTCACAGTGGTGTTGGTGGAATGGAACTCTATCTGAAATCACTGATACACAAACACACTTTCACATCTCCTGAAATGTTCTCTATTAACCTGATTCACCGTTTTCTGGCACGTTTCCCTATTTTAACTTGATTGGATGCCTGTTGTGTATAACAGCTCTTGAGAGGCCAGTAGCTACTGGAATCATTCCAGTTTTTATTTATTATGCTTCTCTTAGCCTCTTATTAGTATTGATGTACAGTATGTGTGCAATTTGGAAAAAGCACACTAGACTACTATGATTTTGCCAAGTAGGCCATGTTTCTGGATCAACGTCCTTGTTGGAACCAAACAGTAACAAAATACCTATCCACCAATCAGATTTTACTACTTCAGCACTTTACAATAAATATATGATGAACAAACAACAAACAAGACTTAACGAAGGTCTTAATTTTGAATAATGTTAATTCAATATGAAACACGTCATAACTCATGATTAAACACATTAATCATATAATAATAACACAACAACAACAATGATAAATACAATAACAACAACAATAATAAATAAACAACACTTTATTTTAACATTTGCTCTACTGATCCAGTCCCATGCAATGTATCATGGGAACTAAAGATCCACTGCACAGCAAAATTGCTTATAGTAACTATAATATAATATCAAAATAATCATTAAAAAAAACACTTTCATTTAACACATTTAAGTGGGTTGAACCCAATAAAATATGCTTGCAGTTGAGAAATAAAAAAAGTAGCTGTATTAGCTCATTTTAATAAAGTAAATTGAATTGTTTTATATTTTAAAATTATTATAAACCTACAGAAAGAAATTATGAGGGGAAAAGTGTTTATTGTTAGTCTAATGCTTTACTGTAACCAGTTAAACCTATTGTAAATTTGTTACCCAACAATCTTATAATTAACATCTGATTTTATGTTCCTTATTGATTCATTGGACTTTAATTTTCCTTGAATTTTAGGACAAGAATATTGACATAATCTTGTTGCAGAACAAACTCTCAGTGCTCTCTATAACCTGCGTAAACATTCAGTGCTCACCCGCTTTAGGTGATATATATATGCATATGTTCCATAAAATACCATTTGAGACAAACCACTTTGCCAAGGACAGAGTGAAAGATGTGCAGATATTTCAGAAGCCTCTGGAGCACTCTGACCCCAGGTTAATTCCGACTCTGTTTAGAGACTTCAGTTTGTTTGAGTTTTGATGGGTCACCTTGGTGCTTTCCGGTCCAGTGTGTCCACATACCATCTTACGCTGTCCCATGGGAAGAGGCCTGGATCAGCTGACAGATGATATTGTTTTTCCTCCATAAAAGCTCATTGTGGATTTGCATTTCATCAGGAAATTATGCCTTAAAGGGCCTTTTCTATTCAAAATGGGGCTATAATGATGTAATGTGTGCATTCTAATTATGTTGCATTGCTGTCTTGTGGTTTATATTGGGGATGATGCTGTCTACATTGCAATCAAGTGATGCAATGTAGCAAATCCAAAATAACTGCAGTGTATTTTCACTTTGAAAAGGTTTTTTTTTTTTTTTGAATGCTCATTAGGGATGGTTGATGCTGATTGTCATTAGTTTGACTTAAATTAACTAGTTGCATAAAGACTAAAGTAAATGGCTCATCCACATTACAGAATTGTTAGTGATTAGGATTGGTTAAAAACTCTACGAACTGTAAACCATTCTAAATTAAAAAAAAATAAAACCTTATGCATTTACATGAAGAGTGAAGAGAGAGTGAAGAGTGAACGTGACATTCAGCCAAGTATGGTGACCCATACTCAGAATTTGTGCTCTGCATTTAACCCATCCGAAATGCACACACACAGAGCAGTGAACACACACACACACTGTGAGCACACACCTGGAGCAGTGGGCAGCCATTTATGTTGCGGCGCCCGGGGAGCAGTTGGGGGTTCGATGCCTTGCTTAAGGGCACCTAAGTCGTGGTATTGAAGGTGGAGAGGGAACTGTACATTCACTCCCCCCACCCACAATTCCTGCCAGCCCGGGACTCGAACTCACAACCTTTCGATTGGGAGTCCGACTCTCTAACCATTAGGTCACGACTTCCCCCGAATTTTGAATTTTCAAAAGTTAAAGCAACTTTCAGATTAAGCAAGGGTTTAATTTATTTGCTTTAGTTTAATTTGTTAATTTATTATGTATAACAGGCTTGTATTTAAGCTGGGATCAATGGGCTGAAATAAAAACTGGTGGATTTGTTTATAATAAACATGCAGCTTTTCACTTCATAAAATGTTCATTAATGGACGGAGTTGTATGGATTACTTGTGGATTATTGTAATGTTTTTATCAGCTGTTTGAACTCTCATTCTAATGGCACCCATTCACTGCAGAGGACCTATTTTTGAGCAAGTGATGTAATACTAAATTTCTCTAAATCTGTAACGACTAAGAAAAAACTCATCTAGATCCTGTATGGCTTGAGGGTGAGTACATTTTCATCCAATTTAAATTTTTGGGAACTGTTTTTGGAACTGTTCCTTTAATTCAGTTTTTCAGTTATGCATTTTATTTCGACTACAAGCTAAGCTTACAATAGCTTGATTATTCTATGCTTGTAAATATACTTCTGATGTCCAGATGGATTCAACAGTTTTTGTCCCCCCACAGTTAGTTGACCACAGCATGTCCAATAATGCAGTGCTAAATGTCTCTTTCTGACCAACAGTAAAACACAACCAGCTGGGATTACAAAGTGAAAACAAATGAATACAAACATCAATCTCTTCCTTTTCTTTCAGCTAGTTCATTTCAAGTCACTCTGTCTTTTCCTGGCTCACTATATCACAAGCTTTCTCACTTGCTCTTCTAACCAAACTGGTCAAGTAAACATAATGGACTTTGGCAGGGTTGTGTTGTCAGATCCCAGAGCTCTGAACAGTAGAAGGGGCAGCCAGAGGGGACATGACCAGTGGGAGAGAGGCATGGCTGGGTTAGCTGAACCATACCTTCAACTGATGGAGTTGTTTCTTCCAGGTGCCACCAGTGGAGACTCGAGCCCCTCGGATATCTCCAACAAGGATTTTTCTAGAATGTTGTAGGAGCAAAAATGGCCAGGTGTGAGCAGAGAGAGGAAGCAGTCTGCAGTAAACCAAGTCCACTCCTCTGAATTCATTGAATGCTGCTGGGCCCAGAGAATTGCCCAGAATCACAAAAAGGTTTTGATCTATATTTCTTTCCGATTTATTTTGCTAGGCACTTGTGCAGGTGAGAGGTGTTTCCGCCAGCTTCAGCCAACATCGAAATTCTTTCTCTTGATGTGCAAGGAAAACTGATTAGGTTTAAAGGCAGATTGCATTCGTGTCTTAGCACTAGGTAAACCTGCATTTCATTCAAAATAATATTTATAACAAAATATAAAGGCTAGCATTAGCTTTGCAAGTGTTCAGCTGACGACAAAGATTCTTTCGAAGGTTATTTTATCTGGTCTTTTAATAATGTTCTTAAAACATTAACTCTAAACATAAAAAAAAAACATTTTAGTTGGACGCTAATCTAAATATAAAAGGATGAACTGTTCCCTTAATGTACACATAACTGGTTTCTTGAGATGAGAAATTTCAGAAATAATATTTTAGAAAAAATTCAGGCGTTCAGAGTTTCATCCAATGGAGTATTAGTAGTCATGTAGCATACTTTTTACAGTAATCTTTTTACACAATTCCTAGAGTGATTACCTTCTGGTTACCAAACCAGAATAGAATTAAACCCACAGATTTAAGCACACATCTCCAACATGAACACTGTAGCAGTAGGTCTGGAGCATGTGTGCTAAACACTTGGCAAACATTAACCATTCTCCCTGTCTCACTGGAGTGGCACTGTTGTATATGTGCATATCTCGGTTTCGTCACACAGTATACAGTATTTACAAACTTTACTTCAGATTTTAAATGGAGTTTGTGTGTGTTCATGTATGCTACAGGCATGGCTGAGTGGTAAATCTGAATGTGTTGCACTGGCATGGTGTTCTGTGCATGTACCCATCTGTGATTGAGAAGTATGTCAGAAGGCCCTGTATATGTCAGGCTGATCCATTTAACAGAGATTTACACGCCTGTCAGACGCTCTGTGGAAGCCAGAGACTGTCTGAACAACCTGTCAGTCCCTTTGCCAGCCTTCACTCTCTGATTTTCTGGATACTTTCCTCTGTTTTCAAGTGTTTTATATATTCAATCAATAGTAAAAATTGAAATAAATAGCCCACGACACTGAATTTGAATTAAATATACACTGATTCTTATTAAAGTTACTAAAGTTATTCAGTGAAGAGCAGTGAATGTTTCTTTCATTTTCTTTTGTTGTTTGATTAACATTAAATGTCTTAGACAGCAGCAGGTTTATTATGCTGCCATTACTTTAACACTGAATGCACCAATATACAGATACACATCCGAACAGCATCTCTTTTACAGCTCAATATGCGTTTAACTCTCATCTAGTATCAAGCATGTCCAACAGTCACATTACATGATTTGATTGTGCACTGCACTGCTTTTAAATTAATGAATGGAATGGAATGCAGCATGTTGTGTTTATAATCGTTGGAATTTTTCTGGGTGAATATGAGACTCTTAGCGTTTCTTGATCCTATTCCCCTGCCATCTTCTCCTGAGTGTGTCCTGAGTGTGTCTCGATTGTAATCTAAATAAGATGGCAAAAAAAGGTAATATGTTACTCTCTGAGGTCAGCTGCAAACATACAGAAAGTTAAAGCAAAACCTAATGGTTGAAAACGGCTAATCAGATGTTCATGTGTTTGTGCTGTCCCGTCAATGGCACGTGGGAGCTAATAAATCATCAGTTTTCATCTCATTATGATGTGATCACATAACTGTGAAACACACACACACAGCTCTCATACTTCAGCAAGTGAGGGCTTTACCTGTGACAGAACTCTGGCTCAGCGTAATCAATAAGTCACATTTTAATTAGTTTGAACAAGGCTGCTCCGTACACAAATACACACACACTCTCATGCACCTGATGGTGTGTACCAGAGCTCTCCATGATGCTCTGGATTTGTAAACTCATTCTCTTTGTGAAATGATTACAGGTTGATAAAGTAGAAACGTAGAAATTTCTCAACGTAGAATTTGGATAATTGTGGTAGACTTGATGTGCAGCCATTTGAGGGTGTTTATTATATAAGCACTGCATGCAGATTGGGTGAATGTTGTATTTTTTTTCACTGTAATCGTGCAGGGTTGTCCTGGGCACTGTTGCTATAATTGCTAATTTTCCAAATGATTAAATTCAAGGAAACAACTGTTTCTATACCCTATAAAAATACTAGCAGCTGCTATACGATGTTGTAATTTTATTTTATTTTTTTTAATAATCAGATGGGTGCATAGCAATAAAAACATAGTATATGCGTTTGTGAATAGGATAGAAACGCAGATATGTCCTGCTTGGGTGTTTTAAAAAGTGGTTCAGGACAGTTGGGAGTCTGTATTATTTTTTGTTTGTTCTTATGGTAACTCATTTGTACTTGTTAAGTTCTGGTTTCCATGAGTTAGTTAAATAATATTTCCTGTTGTGCTCATTCTGTTTGCCGGTTTATGTTACGTTTACACATTCATGCAAGGTAATGTTGTAATTTATGAGTTTGCCATTAAAGTCTGTCCCTGTTCAGTCAAGTTCATCGAGCAAGTTACTCCTACAAAGCCCTTATGGATGTGACAGATAAACTGACCATCAAAACAAGTAAAAAGGAGAAAACATTGAATCACCTGCTTTGCATACCCTCTCTTTTTCCCCAAATAACAGGAGGTTTTTGGTCCCTAATCCCATCTCCCACGCTGGTCTCCCACGGTCGATCATCATTCAGCCTAGACCCTCCACCCCTTCGGCTCCTTTGGGCTTCTCCCTTCCTCTGGTTTCTCTGTCATCTTCTCTCACTCCATCATTGCCCAGGTCAGCCGAATCCCCGTCTCTGTCTTGGTCACACAAACAAGTAGCTCCACCTTGGGCTTCCAGGTCTTTGATGTCTCCATGGTCCGTCGGCCACTCTGCTCCATTGGTTCCTTCTCTCATCCTGGTTTCGCCTCTGTTGATCGGCTTCCGTGTTCCACCCAGCCTTTTAGCCAAAGCTTCACCCAGGTTCCTCCCACCATCGGCTCCACCATGGTGTTGGTCTCCATCGACTCCTCACATTATGTTTACACGTTTAAGGTATTGTTGGTATTTCTGAGTTTACTGTTAAAGTTTGTCCTTGTTCAGTCATGTTCGTTTTGCAAGTTCAAGATTACAAAGTTCCAAATTACAAAGCCCTTACGGTTGTGACATTTACGTTGCTTCTTGAGCATTTTGTGCTCTTTCAAATTGAAATGTTCTGTGAGTGGAATCTGAAGCAGATTAAGGTCAGTCTGAGTATGTTTTAGTACGTTGGTTATTCTACAAATTGCAGCAGTCTGAAAATAAAATGTCCAGTGAGTGACATTAATAGATTAATGCTTTGTAGAGTTCAAAATAATTTCAAGGCCTCATGAAAATAATGTTCCCCCTACATTAAACCCTACCCTTAACCTAATGCAAAAGTGAAATAAAAACATTTCAGAATTTGTGTGAAAAGGAATTTGTGTGAAAAGTGTTTTGCTACCACTAGTAGTAATCTTAACTGGAAACTGCATTGAACTCTATGTATGAATTTTCAAAAATATAGGTGTAACCCAAACAGCCTGGGTTGTATAACGGTCTATTAAGCATCATTTCCTTTCTCAAACCTGATATCTTCTTGTTTTCCTCCTCGTTCTATAGTTCTTTGCCTTTCATTAGGATCTCTGGAGATGTTGCTATTGCTTTGAAAAAGACCCTTCCAATAACAACAGAGGTGGTGGTTCATTTACGGTAAATCAATTTGTTATGGTGCCCTTGCGATGGAAAAAAAAAGTTTTTAAGAGGAGCATTAATGTGCCACAGAGCAAACGACTTGATGGAAGTCTGTTCTATTTGAGCAAGAAAAAAAAGGAAGAAAAGCAGGAAGTGAGATGCTGTTAACATTCTCCCATGATGCCCCTGTCACATCAAGCCCACATTAACTGACAATGTTGCTGTTTTAGAGAAGAGCTATTTCGAACAAGAGGATCTCTCCAGAGGAGACCCTTCTTTAAACTGCTGAACAAGTACAAACAGCACAGTTACAGATTTTGAGAGTAAGAGAAAAGACAGAGTGTGTGAGAGAGAGCAAGAGAAATGCATGATATAAAGCCCTAGTTGAAGAGACAGAGCCTAGTGATTGTCTTTTTTGTTTTGTGTGGACTGGCACTTTCTGTATGATATCTAGCTGACAGTGCTAATGTTATTTTGCGGTACTTAGCACAACAAAGATTTCAGTTGCTGGCCAGAATTCAAAACACTGAAATTGGGAAAAGTTCAGATTGAATTTTGATAGATTTGATATCAGTTTTCTCACTCTGAATGTGAGTATGATTGAGCCAAACCTGTCTGTCACAGGACAGATCATTAGTCTAAGGCAATGTTCACATAGCAGCAGGATACAGTGCTAAATATGGTTACATTCAAACAAATTTGGGGTTTTAACAAGAAACCTTTAAATGGTAAATGTACTTCAGTGATGCAAGCCATGAATTGATTCAGTGTGAACCTGCGCACATCTAACACTTTTCAGATAGTTAGAATGGTTAGTGTGTTCACCACATGGACAGATCAATACTTGTTTGCATCTTTGGATGCACCTGCTGTAAAATACTTGCTTGTTGGCTCCTGGATAATGTAATGCGCTGCTCAACTCCTCTGGTAGATGATGGTGGAAAACATTATTAACATTAAATGTTATCATGTTGATAGTCTTGAAATGTTTTTATTTGTTTAGACCAAATACTGGGATGGTAATTATGTTAAGAAACAAAGTTGTAATTAATCCAAAATTAAAAAGGGGAACTGGCACCTTTGAGACATGAGACATGAGACATTTCATGTTTACCTGCTGCTGGTTTCATAGTACAATACTCTTAAATCCTTTCTTGGAATTGAGCCACAGTGAGAGCATTTAAGGGATTAGTTCACCCCAAAATGAAAATGTGGTCATTTACTCTCCTTTATGTCTTTCCAAACCCGTATGACTGTTTTCTTTGGTGGAAAATCAAAGGAAATCTGTTTTTTTTTCTGTGCATTTACAAAGAATAGGGACTAAGGCTTTTAAGTTTAAAATAGTGCCATAAAAATATATGTAAAAATAGTCTGCATAGCTTAATTAGCTTTGTCTGAGAAACAGACTGAAATATCTATGTAAAGCTTATGATCATTTTCAGCTTCGGCTGTTAACCTCTGTGCCCAGATTGAATCAATGAATTTAACTTGACAACTGGATCAGTCTGATTAGTCAACAAATAATTCTGGTTGGTTTTATGAATCAGTCGATTCATTAGAAATATCCAACTTAAAATAATTTATTCACAATGATTCATTCTTTTGTTAACATGCCAAGGAAAGTTGATTTTAATAATGTCTTTTCAGTCTATTCCTCACAGAAGACTTAGCTCAATAATCACAATTTTAATCATATATTTATGAAGTTTTGCTTCCTTTGTTTATTGTAATTGCATGGCAAACTATCTACAAAATGTCTCTTTTTGTAATCCATGAAAGAATAAAATGTGGGTTTAAACGACATGCGTGTGAATAAATGATGACAGAATTGTCGTTTTTGCGTGAACTATCCCTTTAAGTTCTTACATAGGGTAATAATATGTTTTCAAAT
This sequence comes from Carassius carassius, assembly GCF_963082965.1. Taxonomy (NCBI): domain Eukaryota; kingdom Metazoa; phylum Chordata; class Actinopteri; order Cypriniformes; family Cyprinidae; genus Carassius; species Carassius carassius. The sequence continues at coordinate 23,063,580 of NC_081792.1, forward strand.
CTAAAGTAAAATATAAAAATGCATTTCTAGCCCAATTTGGCTTGTCTTTGTTCCTGAAACAGCAGAACACCATCATGGCATCTAACACTATCTAGTTCAGTCATCATAAACCCGAACAGTAATTGTATATTCAAATCTTGTTAAGAGGTTTATCTGATTTCTTGTCTTTTTCTGTTGTTTTGTTTTAAACCCCTCCCATACTAAGATGAAGCCCTAAGATACAAGGGATTATCGCTTGCTATCAGATGAAAAAATATGGCAAAGACACACACACACACACACACACACACACACACACACACACACACACACACACACATACACAGACACTGAATAACTCTTCCGATACACTGCAAGCCACGCACACACATAAATACAAACACAATACTGTTTATTCAAGCAATCAAAAATGAACATCCTAATCTTCTTGGCATCTTTGGCAATCTGTCGCTCTCCTGTAAACATAGACCTCTCATCACTTTAAATTTGGATTTATGTTTTCATTTGCGAACAGACCCTTGATTTGTTCTCAATCTGTTGGCAGAGACCTTTGCTTCTTGTGTGAGGGTGGATGAAGGTGGCTCATCAGAGACGATCTGCTGTGACCCTGTTTTGAAAGCAGGCTAAAAAAAAAAAAAAAAAAATTGGAGCATAACAAGCTTTTCTGTTAATGCCCTGTGTGAACGTCTTCTCTTTCTTGGAAGTGGCGCCAAAGTTCTAAGATATCACTGATGTTATTCATTCTGTTTGGAATCATTTTGCTCCCTTTTTTTTTTCTTTGGACTCATTCCAGGTAAACAAATGCAGACAAGAAAGCAAATAAGCATTTAATTTATCTCTATCCCCTAAAGGAAACTCACACTCACACGCTCATCTCTCTCACTTTCTTTCTCTCTCATACGCATATGATGATACTCTCCACAATTTCTTTTTGTCATGCGGAATGACCCTGATGCGTGAAAGTGGCAAGAGTTTTCATGTTTGACGTTGTTGTTATTGTTTTTTTTACGTTTCATTTTTTCCTCTTGCCACCCGGGTGTCTTCTGGGACTCAGCCACATATGCTCCCAAATAGACTTTAATTACGATCGCACCGTGTGCTTTGTCTGGGTACTGTGATTAATAAGGAAGAAATCAGGGCCTAATTGTTAATGCGGGCAGATGAGCTTCCCAGAGATGGAAAAAAGGGGTAGAGGAAGGTTGTTGTCCGCAGTGACCGGTGTCCCATGAGGCTCCACTTGGCATCATGTTCCCGTGGAAATTGGAATTGCTTCCTCCCACCCTAGAGCTGGCAAATCAAGTTTTCATCAGCAAGAAAGGATGTAGTCGCACCATCCTCTCATAAATCCTACCATGTATTTACTGAGAAGTGCAGAGGGGTGGGGAACTGTGTTTCTGGGACGGTTAGCGCTCATGTGGAGTAATTATAATGTTGGAATGTTGGTTCAGAAGCTTCTACATGTTTTCTACATGACCTTAACACTCAATACTTCCAATTAGGCCTATGCCAATTAAGGAATGTAAGGAAATTCTCTAACAATGAACCCTGGCCACAGACAGAGCCATTAATTTGCAAACGTTTGAGTAAGCACCCGATGCCCCAAAAATGCAATTCCTGATCTCGAGGGCATGTTTTAAGTGCGACAATGTACACAAACATTTTTAGTTACGTTTATATTTTACTGGCATGATCTTTGTGAATAAAACGCATTCGGTAATGATTATAATTTTAGGTTATTTTTCTGCAGTTTTTCAGGTTTTACTATTTCATGGCAAAAACTTATCTTGGGGTTCATTCACACACACTGAAAAAAAAAAAAAAGGTGTAGAAACAAATTTCACTCAAAAATAAGAACCTGCAAATTACACTTTGAATTAAACATGATTTTTTTTTCTCGAGTATAAATGGTTTTCTTGTAAAATCTACTCCAAAAATATTTTGTTTAATTTCAAACTTTTCTTCTTCTTCTTAATATTATGATTATTATTTTCTGCGCAGAATGCATTTTTGCATTTAAAATGTGAAAGGCAAGACAAGGGAATAGAAATAAACTCATTATTTAGACATCTTTATTTTATTTTTTTTATGAAGCTGAAGTTCTTTTTAACTTAGGATGCTGCGAAAGATCAACTGACTGCAACAGTCAAAAACATCTGTCTAACATAGAAAAATGATTGAAAACTAGTGCAGTGTTATTAAAAAGCATTCTGTTTGAACAGCCCCTTATTCACCAACTACCTTCAATATAGTTTAACCAGGTACTTCTGAAATTAATTTCCTTTTTGGCGGATATCACTTTTACATTAGTTTTTTTTTCCTCATGTAAACTGATCTGAGTTTAAAAATACACAGAAAATACCAGAAGAATTTTAGAAAAAGATGTTTTGTGAATCCAGCCCCAGGGTCTGAAAAAAAAGGCTAAGAAAAGACAGAAATCATGCAAATATCTTATTACTCGTGGCAAATGCATAAAAAAGATATGCAATGGGGGGGGGGGGGCCCTCTAAAATCTATAACAGATGGCTTGCTACTCAAGCTCTGTTTTGGACCTGACTCTCAGTACACACACTGTGAAACAGAGCAAGATGATAATTAGATGAGGGAGATAAATAAAGCTCATCTTTTGTGAGATGATAATGTTGCTCACCGCTACTGTCCCAGAATTCTGTGATCTCCTGCCATGTGAATAAAGAGAATAAAGGACAATAATGGACAAACACAGCAGAGGAACTCAGATGGCAGACAAGCAAAGGCTAATGCAAAGGTTCACATGCTCCTCTGTTCTGCTGACGTATAAGCTCATTGTGAAGTCATACCTTCATTACTGAAGTTCTGAAACAGAGAGTGTGATGGCTCCAAACGGTGCTGCTCTTTTATGTGTGTGCATTTGTACATAACTTTAGAAATCTTCAGTAAAACACAATCAGTGCGAGAAGTAGAAGAATGAAACTTCTGATGTCATTTACTCACCCAAATGACTCATATGACTTTATTATGGAACCCTGCTTTCACCTGCATAGTAATTAAAACAGGTTATTTTGTCATGAAGCTTAAAAAAGTTAAGCATAAAAGTTGCATTGTGAGATTTAAAGTTGCACCTGTGTTAAAAGTCACATTCTGAGATATAAAGTTGCAGCTGTGAGATATAAGGTCACATTGCATATTAGAAATGAAAATGAAGAGTTATAGACCCATTATGACTTCTGACATAGTGGCATTCAAACTTCACAGTCCTGGGACAGTAGCAATAAGCAACACAATGTATTCATGGCATCCCTTATTGAAGGAAGTATTTCATATGAATGAGTATTTCTCATTTATTATTCAACCTTCAAGAGCTGTTGCAAGAGCTTCACTATGCATCACCACCATTAGTATGGGAAAACGTAAGCAAATCCAAAATCTCTCGATCAATCAGAAATGAACAGGCTATAAACAGACAATATTTGACTGTTTGTAAAGGCTAAATATTTTCGTGCTGAGTATAACCATAAGATATAAACCATATGGTGAAGAGAATATAGCAAAAATATTAAATTTAAAGACTACATTTGTCTTTATTATATTATATTATATTATATTATATTATATTATATTATGTGTTGTATGTTTTTATGTAATGTTATTATATTATTATAAACACCATATTTTATGCACCATATTATTTTATTCAAGTTCAATGACACAATAAAAAAGGATCCTTAAAAGGAGCAGATAAGCTAAAATGATAAGGTTTAGCTGTAAAGGAAGGCCAAACATTTTCATATTGGGTATAATTACAGTAAAACCCTGTGATGAACAGAATATTACAGAAACATGTTAAAGACTAACAACAACTAATTCAAAACCAGAATGTAATTTTTTTTAAAACATTTATTTATTTATTTTTCAATAATAAAAATAAAAAGATTGGCATCTTTTAAAGAATGCTCAATATGTTCAGTATTAGTACTCCACACCACCAGTTCTGTGTTTTTCTTTTTCTTTTGCAGTTTATATTATGATTTCAGTATGTGAAATTCAGTGAAAATTACGTCTCATGAGACACATTTCTGTTCTAAAAAAGCTTGGCATGTCTGTGCATGTCTTTACACATCTGTGTTAAGATTTAATGAAGGCTTGACATTGGAGGGGTTGCAATATTCCAGAAACATCTCACTTTAGTGCAGAGCTGTCTAGATGAACCTGTTTACCTGATGTTGATCATCAGCCTATGTATTGATTCTGATGGTATGTGTACTGTATCTACAATTTTAGGGTCTGTTAGTTAAACGATAGTGATGGATGAATGCTGCATGACATATATGAAATTGAGTGCTTTAAAGTTGAATGCTATAGTTTTATATGGGCAAATACAAATGTTGTTGTACATTTCAAGACTATTACAGTAAATCACAAATGTATATATATGGCTTTCACTTGTATGTTTATTAAACATGAGATCGTAGTTCATACTTGAAGTTGAGAAAATAAGCTTGATGTGCACACACACACACACACACGATTGTTTTTGTGAAAAGTGAGGACATCCCATAGGCGTAATGGTTTTTATACTGTACAAACTGTGTATTCTATCGGCCTTCACCAACCCTACACCTAACCCTAACCCTCACAGGAAACTTTGTGCATTTTTACTTCCTAAAAAAAAACTCATTCTGTATGATTTATAAGCGTTTTGATAGAATGGGGACATGGGTTATGTCTTCATAAGTCACCCTCTCCTTGTAATTGGATATCCAGTGCTTTGCTGTCTGTCGATCTCTACCTACCTACCTATTTTTGTGATAAATGCATTCAGTGGCTTCTTTGTAGCATCAGTGCTGGTTCCAGCCATTTTCCTCACCCTGTGCATAGAATGGTCTCCATAGTTCTCATAATAACTAATTAAACCATCCTTTGACCTTCCAAATACTACAGCATACAGTGAAATTTGATCATAAGTCTGACGCCAACCCCCTATGTCGAAAAAAAGTCCAGTAATTACCCCGCAGCTTTTCTCCCCAGCCCAGAGGAAGGTGACATAGTTTAGCTCTCCTGCTAGGCCCTGCTTTAAATTAAGTCTTTGGGAAGACCTTGCAGATTCCTCTCGCCATATTGCAATTAATCAAACAGCGTTAATTATCTCATTATGAACCAGAGATGGATGCCTACGCCACGTTAGAGGGTGAGCGGATAGAGCAAGAGACACAGGAGACACAAGTGTGTACACAAGTGAGAGAGAATGAGAACACCATTGAGACATGAGAGTAAGTCCCATTTAAAGCATTGCAGATACACTTGTTATACTTTATTGCATTTGGCTGGGGGCATGGTGCTGTGTCCAGAGTGGAAGTGATGTCATCAGCACAGGCAGACTGATCCGCTTCTCTAGTTTCATTGGCACAAGCCACAAGAGATCCCTCATCATCATCCTCACAGCATGCTCTGATTCTTCTCTCCCTCGCTCCTCCAGCACAGCTGGCCCACACCACATGCTCGCTCATTCGCATGGAGGATTAGATTCCATGCAAATCCGTCTCTACTGGCCTGGACTTTTACTAGAATCCTCCTTTAACACACTCTGGCCCTAGGAAAGACAAATCACAAATGAGATCTCTCACAATATCTCAATTGTTTCCTTGAGATTGCAATGAGATTAATGGAATTGTTCACCCAAAAATGCATTTCTGTCAATATTTACTCACCATCCTCTTGTTTTAGACCCATAGTGTTATTTTTATTACACAGAAATATAACTTTGAAGGTCTTTTCTATACAAAATACTTTCATAATTAAAAAAAATTATAAGGCCATATGAATATTGCGTTAACAAATTTGTCAAAATTCACTGTAATATTCTAAGCTGCTGCAGGTCTCAAACCTGATGATTATTTAATTAAATATTGACAATTAATACTTATAGTTGAACTGTTCCTTTTCTCATCAAATTATACCAATGCCAAATTATCTGGACTATTCCATCCACAATAATTGTATGACGCTATACTCTTACTGTAGGAGAAACATCTGAGACAAATGATGTTTCTTAATGGAAATTATCAGCTTGCAAGGTAGCAAATGAATGGTGATTACAGTAGATGGTTAGGCAGGTGCAAGAAATCTGAGATCTGTTACAAATTAGTGATTAAAAAGCATTTGGTTGCATCATAGCATAGTCAGATTTTTTCAAATAATTGATATTATTTAAATAAAATGCCATTACATCACAACATTACATGACTCACCTATGGACCCTCTGCAAACAGCTAATAAAATCATCACAATAATCCACAAGTAATGTCTTGTTAAATGAAAAGCTTTGTTTATATATATAGCAACAACTGTTGCCTAAAGTGCTTCACAATCAATAACACAAATGCATAAATAACAAATATATATATGACATGCAGAGAGTGACAAAGAGAGCTAAAGTAAACAATAAAAAACACCCCATCATGTACAGTAGATGCCCAATAAGTCCCATTTCTGTAATGACATTGCTGACAAAACAGAAAGAGGGAGATCATTCCAAACACAAGAAAAGGCTCTGTCCCTTTTGTTGACCCTCTTGACCCTTTTGTTTCTTACAACACAATAATATTTAGATTTTCAGACCTCAAAGATCTGGAAGGATTGTAAAGTGCCAACAAACTCAAGAGATAAGAAGGGGCAAAAAGATGTAGCGCCTTGAAAACAAGTAACAGGTTCTTAGCTAATTCTGTATGGAACTGGCAACCATTTAAGTGATTTTAAAAGCAGTGTAACTGACTCAAATTTATTGACTGACTTGAGCATTGAGAAAACAACTGCCATAATCACTTTCTCAAAATCAGCAGTCGATAACTTTAGTTTTAGTCGCTTTAGTTTTAGCTAAGAGACAAAGATAAAAACAAACTTGACTCGACTGAATTTATTTGTTTAACCATTTTTATGTCTGAATCCAGAAAAAAAACCTACGTTTTTACACTAGTTTTACTTGACCCACACAGAGGGGTAGATTTTAAGCATTGGGCCAATTCCTGATTCATAGGGCCAAGCACAATCACCACGGTTTTATCATCAATTAATCTTTATTGTTATTTTTATTTTTTAAATTAGAAAATAAATTGCTGCCATCCAGGCTTTGATGTCCTGTAAACAAGCCCATTAATTATTGATAATGGTCATGTTCATGTTCGACTGTCTCACTGAAAGATAGATCTTTACATATTGACAATTATATTTTTGAAAAATTGATCCAAATGGTAACATACTGTATAAAGGGAAAATAATATTGGTGAAAGAATCGAACCCTGAGGTACCCCCCAAAGAAAAAGCGAGCTAGATGAGTTTTCTTTCTGAATGCAGACAGAAAATGATCTACCAATGAGATATGATTTAAACAACATAAGCACATTTTCTGCCCAGAGTTCCAGGTGGTCAATCATTATATTACGATCCACATTATCGATTTTTGCACCTAGGGCAACTAGAATCAGAATGGCATTTTTGCAAAACCTCAAGTCAACCTGAAGTTGTTTAAAAAAACACTTTTTCTAAAACCTTAGATAAGAAAGGCAAATTTGAGATAGGCCTTAAATTGGTTGGGTCATTAGGTGGTTATGCCACTTTAACAATGGGGTAATAGTGTTCAAAATCTGCTGGGCAAATGCCCAGATTAAGGCATTTGTTTATTAAATTTAAAATGGTTGAACCAACGCTATCAAAAATCTGTTTTAAAATGTGGTGGCATAACATCGCCCCTAGATGATGAAGGTCTGAAGTTAGCAACAATGTCAGCCAAAGCTTGAAGAGTAGGCTGAAAGTTTCTATATCAACTATATATCAGGGTTCCGCAAATCTTGCCCTGGAGGACCAATCTGCTGCAGAGTTTAGCTCACCTACCTGTGATCTTCTAATGATCTTGAAGACATTGGTTAGCATGCTCAGGTGTGTTTGATTAGGGTAAGACCTAAACTCTGTAAGAACGTGGATCTCGTGGGACAGATTTGAGGATCCCTGCTATATATACAGGAGTAAATATAATTTAAAGTTTATTTGCATTGTATGAGATTATATTAGAATAAAATGTATGTTTTGCATCTTTCAAGGCCTTCTGAAATGCAAGCAGAGATTCTCTAAAGATTTCATAATGAACTTGTAATTTGTATTTTCCCCATCTTCTCTCAGTTTCCAGAGTATGTTTTCTGAGAGTACAGACAGATTCATTTTAACCATGGCAGATAATTTGGCTCACAGTTCTTAAGTTTAAGAGGAGCAATATTGTCCAAAATTTAGAACACTTGGAAACAAATAGCTTCAAATGTTCCTTAACTTTAAATTCTGGCCAACATACCAGTCTATAATCAATATTAATGCTTCCTCTTGTTAAAAAAGTCAATCCCCTGTTGTCCTCTCACTTCAAAATCCTCCAACATATTTGTTTAGAACTATTTTGGACTGTTTTCACATGTAAATGGAGATTGATCTGTGTATATTTCTCTGCCGATTCAGATGGGATACTTTTTTACTTTTTTGCTAAAAAGCAGAATTATGGATAGATGACTTTTTTATTTATAATGTCTTGATGGATATGTTTCTTACAAACACAAAGCCTTTCACTTTTGACAGCACCTCTCATTCTGACAGCACCCATTCACTACAGAGGATCCATTGGTGAGCAAGTGATCTAATGCTAAATTTGCTGAATTCACTACACCAACTTAAGTAAACATCAATCAATTAATAAAATATTTGATATTTGAGCATTTATAAATAGTTTTGACTTGCGAACTCTGTCTTGAAACATAAAAAGTGCGATAACGTTTCTTCAGGGTGTCTGATCTCTTGCAGAATGATCTCTTGCAAAATGCAGGAGGGGACATGAATTAAAGCTTCAAATTGCATTGTAAATGGTAGTCAACTGAATTCATACCAACAGTGGTCTCACTATTCGGACACTGGATTTTTTTGCCATGCAATTAATAAGAGAAATACAAAGGAGACGATGATCAAACAGAATCCGATAGTGAACTCTGTAACCTAAAAATCTTTATGTGCAAATTAGATGTACCTTTTTATAAATTATATATGGAAAACATAATTGCATTCACAAAATCGTGGCATGATCACAGTTTCAGAAGTTGAAGAAATGAGTGTAGGTTTAGAACTAGGAATATGTCCTATTTTTTCAAGATGAAGTTAATTCTTTCCACTTTAGAAAATGAAAGATTCTAGTGGCAGAGTATCTGTATAATTTCATTCTTAAATGGGGAGAAGCTAATTACTCTGACAAGGTTATTTTACAGATGTCTTTTAAGGCGTCAGTGCTCTACCGTTTACTGATCCACCTTCTGTAGTCTGTACTGAAAACCTGAAGAAAAGGTTTTAAAGAGCAGTTGGTAGAGGAGGCTTAATCCCTCTTAAACATCCTTAATGTCTTCTCAAGTGGGACTTCCTCAGGAGGAAAAGAAGAGTACTTTTCAGTTAATCTGTAAATCAGCTTTGCCGTGAAGGACTACAGCTCATGGCTTTGGCTCCAGGAAATAACTTCTCTCACCTCTTGAGTGGTGTTCTTTTCGACTTTCCTGAGAAATCTCTTACCTTGCACTCGCATTAAATGCACAAACTTATGTAGGAAATGTTAATAGCTGGAGAGAAAGCCTTAAAGCAATCATGTTCCATTATGAAGATTTTTTTTGCTCTTTAGAGATAATTAAGCAGTTTCAGACTAGCAAGAGAACTTGTGTGAGTGATTATATTTTTTTTGCTGAGAGTTATATATTGACATTTATAGAACAGTTCAATGAACAAAAAAGTAATATTAAGATTTTAGGCACAATATTGCTAGTTACTTTGTCTTTTTCATGCTTTGTCAACACAAATATTTCTAAACAAAACCGAGGCATAATCAACATTTATTATGATTATGGTCTTATCTTAGTTCTTTAACCTTTTTCAGCCCCAATTGTTTTGTAAAGATACTGTTGATTTGATTATAGCAAATACTTGTCTTGTGAGTGAGCATTGTTTCACACATGAAGAAGATGTTTACACAGCCTATAAGAAGCAAAAACATTTTATTTAAATCTAAAGGTCTGAGAGAGCATGCATTGTGCAAGAAAAACTAAATCATGACTTTTTGGTGCAATAAATAAACAAATAAATAAAAATACACTATAAGTGGAACTCACATGAAAAGTAAGTAATAAATAAAAACATTTGTGATATGACCCTTTAAACTATGCTTCTAATAATGATACAGGCCTACAGCGTAAACTGTAAGTGAATATTTCTTCATTTAGTGCGTGCACGTTTTTTGTTGTAATGGAGTGTGTCTTGATTTGGGTGACCTTTAGTAGTAAACAGGGTGTTTGAATAACTTCAGAGAATTGTGCAATAGCAGAACTAGAACTTTCTATCTCAAGCTATGAATAGAGCATGAGCTCTAACCCTAATTAACACAACAGCTATTAACCAGAAACTGTAAATGAACATAGTTATTTTCTCCATATCTCTTTAATCTCCTTTGTATCAAGGACAGTACTTTAAAATGTATCGTATGTATCACCTAAAATCTGCAGTATAATGAATGTTACATAGATAAGGATTCTGGGAAACATCTGGCATTTGAGTAAATTAATTTTGAGATGATAAAGTTTAAAAAGGTGCAATGTGTCATATTTTCCCTTTCTCTGGGGGTACAATGGTACAGTGAGAGTATCAGATGCTAATACCTTTATAGTACTGAATGATAGCCATAAAGTACAATAGTATTACCATCTGATGCAACTGTACCATGATATCACTTTGTAACATCCAAAAAAAACAACAACAAAAAAACATGGTATTACCAGGATGCCACATCCTAAAAGCCATGGTAATAAAAATGTTTCAGTGCCCCAGTAATACCACAGTACTTTCTGGTGTGTATTTCCTCTTAGTTCTACTGGAGCTTTTGTGCTTTTAGAACCTGCACAGCAGTCTCTGCTGAAGGTTGTACAGTACTGGTTGATGTGGGTAGAAAGTGCCTGTCTCTGTTTGCTGTCAGGCAGAAAGAGTGAGCGAGAGGAAGCAAACGAATGTGTTTCACGCTTGTTACATCAGTTCTGACTGACAACTTGTGGTGGCATACTCCACGATGAGACCCAGAGCATGGGTTCTCCATCCTCACCTGTCAAAATGCATCTTTCTGTCAGAAATCGGATTTACCTCAACCCATATTGTGTAGAACCAAAAATTCTTTTGGCACTAAACATGACAAACCATAGTACAAAAAACAGACAATATCCTTCTAACATTTTACATTATAAAATATAAACTGTTTAGTTTCATCGTCATATTCAAGGTTAGTTCGTCTGTAAAACTGCACAATGCATGCAATTTAGCTTATCATGTGTTGTGTTATGTAACACATTTACTCACTAAAATTTATACTTGGCCAGTATTCATTTCTGGACTCAAGATTAGATCACACTCAGATGTGACAGTTCACCAGTTATGAGATTTCAAATGAACTGTTGGCTTGGTCAATTAACACCCTGCCATGCAGACTGATCATCAGCACATTGGAGAGCTCCATAATTCACAGCGGTTATAAATTCCATCTCGTCTTATCTCGGCTCCTTGTTCTGTGGCCCCTGCCTTGTCCCTAGAGAACTAGAGAGAGAGAGACAGAAAGACAAGTGAGAGGCTATAAAACATGCTTCTATTTATGCATTCACCCCCTGTGTGGAGGACAGAGTGAGAAAAGAAAGACAAAAAAGCAAAAAGAAAAGACAACTGACAAAATGCCACAACAAAGCCAAAGAGTGAAGGCATTTAAATGGCTTTGACCCTGTCAGACTGTTCCTTGCATATGTCTGAAAAGTTTTAATGCGCATTATATGAGCCCATAGTGATGGCAGGATTCATGTGCGCTGAAAAACTTTTAAATCCGGTGTACACTGTATAGTTTTATCTGTCCCTTACATTTGTTGCTTGTCAGATTGTACAATATAACCCCAGGGAAATCATGGGCAAAAGCCAAGACAGATGGTTCAACATTAGTGCTCTTTAATGCTTGCCTGTTTGATATATCTTAAGATTTCAGTCACGAATGACAGAATTGACTTTTTTTTTTTTACATTTAACACCATCAGTCACGTCTTTTTGACATCCTCGCTAGCTGAGTTTACAGCCAAGTTTTTTAATGTGAATTTTGGAAGATTGCATAAAAAATGCTAGATGGAAACTAAAAGATGAATTCTACCTGTCAAGACTTAAGTTTATATATATATATATATAATATTAGTAAGATTTTAGTAAGTACGTTTTTAGTAAGTTTCTTATGCTCACCAAGGCTGCATTTGTTTGATGAAAAATACAGTAAAAACTGTAATATTGTGAAATATTATTACAATTTCTTTTTTAATATATTTAAAAATAATATATACTTTTTAATATTTTAAAATATTTCATACATATGTGACACTGAAAACTGTAATTAGGTGCTGGAAATTTAGCTTTGCAATAACATAAGCTACATTTTAAAATATTTTACAATTGTAAAAGCTTATTGTAAATTGAATTGTAAATTAATTTTATAATATATACTAAACTACAAAAAAATTATGAGACTTTTTTAAAAACATTTTAAAAATTATTCCAAATATTTGATCACCATAAATGCAGATATCTCTTGAGGTTCATACTTTTTTTAACAAATATTGTGTATATTGTGTGTCATGTAGGACAACGAACATGATGTAGAATATTTCTAAAGCATTGGCTTTGCATTGAAAGGGCTTAATTTTAAAAGCTTTAATGCTAAGTTGGTTTCAAGAATTTGTACCTTCCTTTACAGATACTGGCTGACATCCAGGTGGGTTCTGTAAATCCTCTCCTAAGCTTAGAGAATCCTGCATTCATTTCTGTCCTGTCTGAATAATGCCTTGGCCACCTGTCCTCCCTCCTGAATTGCTGCTCGTCAGGTATACCAAGCATGGTGGATGAAGTAATTGAGCATGAAGGTGGCTAACCAAAAGGGTACAAGCCCTTGCCATATACATTGTCCATTTTCACCTGTCCATATGCACCTGCTTATTCTTGTTCAATCCCACCTGTTCATACTTAATTGTTCATTTTTACCTGTTTACACTCAACTTGCCCTTACTCACTTCAGCTATTTTCTGTGGAAACACATTATCATAGTCTTTGAAAACATTAGTATATAAGTAGAGATCATGTTCTGTGAAGATATCTTGTAAATTTCCTACTGTAAACATATCAAAACCTAATTTTTGATTAGTAATATGCACTGCTAGAAACTTCATTTGGATAACTTTAAAGGTAATTTCCTCAGTATTTAGAGTTTTTTTGCCCCCTTAGATTCCAGATTTTCAAATAGTTGTATATCGACCAAATATTATCCTATCCTAACTTTCGGATGATGTATAAATCTCAATTTTGAGAAATTGACCTGTTACGTTTATGAACTTTCTGTTTCCTTATTTGGTCATCTTCCTTTTCTTGTTTTGTTAATTGATTGATCCCCACCTGTCTCCAGTTCCCTCATCACCTGTGTGCTTACATACCCTGTCTGTTTAGTTCCTCCTGGTCCGTGATTGTATTGTAACCTGAATGTGTATGTGAAGTTATCTGTGAATGTCTATGTTAATGCTGAATGTAATGTAGTATATTGTCTGTAATCTCCTTCTTACTTTAGTAAACTCCTCATCTGATCCCGATCCTCCTCGAGCACTTTCATCCTTTCGTTTAGCATACATACACACCCTTAATTGTAACATGACCCTTATGACTGGTTTTATGGTCCAGGGTCTCACACACACACACACTCACACACACACACATGCACACAGTGCTATGATTTCCGCGAAGCAGAAAACATGGACGGAATATCAAAATCCAGGCATGAAAATGAAACTTACAATGAGGTCTCAATGAGGACATAAATATTCACAAGCAGTATGATGAGTCACTTCACAAGCATTTTACCGTTTCGTTTGAGTAAAACCAGTGTCAATTTAAAGGTATTCACGGTAACCTGTCAAAATAAAAGGTAATTTTTACATAAAGGCATTGTGCTAGAAATATTACTATCATTTAGTAGAATGTATGTGATACTGCTACTACTGTTGAAAAAAATAATAAAACTTTATTTTTTAGAGAAATAAATCACACAATATTTCTTCCATGTTTTAATTTTAATAGCAAATCCCCTTTATTTACCAAAAAATAAAATGTGTTTACATTTTATTTATTAAATTAAATGTGGGTGAAACTTGTTTAGTGTTTTTCATAATTATATTACTTATATAAAAACTTTAAACACAATTGTAAATAAGTATAAAGAATGACATTGGTTTTATTTTTAGTGATAATATTTTTTATTTTTTTTATTAGCATATTTTTGTGTTTTGCTTTGGTACCAAAATTGGTACAGAGAACCATGGATTTTCATTGGTATCGGTACCGAATACCGAAATTTTGGTACCATGACAACACTAATACACACACACACACACACACACACACACACACACACACACACACACACACACACACACACACACACACACACACACACACACACACATAAATATATACATTTTCTATTTTTAGCATTTATTCATTTTTATCCTGCTTGTTTCCATGAACACTTCCATTCTGCATTCTGTTTTCCACGTCTGTTCGAATTTACAAATTGAATTAAAAGTTTTTAAGGTATTCTCAGTTCAATTCTGAATGCCACACAACCTTGCAATTCACCTACTTTACAGTTCATGGATGTTCATTCTCAGCTATTTAAACTCACTTGTCCATATTCATGTGCCCATCCCCAAGCATTCACCATTCCATAACTATTTCACTGCAATTCAACTCAGGGAACATTCTGGCAAGACATACAAATCTCACTATTTAACAGCAGTCAAGCATCTGTGGGGTCTGAGCTGCTTGCTAGACCTCTCAAGGCACTTCAGAAATCTCTGTATGACTGTCTCTTACATCCATACCAAAACTTATTTAATCAAACAAAACAGCCAGCCAAATATAGACACCAAGGTCGAACGCACAAACTTCCACAGCTTTACTGGTGAAAACTCCACCATCTCTATGAATAAAACAACTTTTCTCTGAATGGCTGAGAATAGATTACTGCAGACTTACACTGTCAAAACAGCAACATCGACCCATCAAACAGTCATGAAGGCCATTGTGATAAGCAATGCATAAACAGAGATTAATCCATCATCCATCTATATTTTGGAAATGCAGTTGTCAGGAAGACAGATTTTATCCATCTGTTTAATACACTGAGGGGATACTCAGGAAGTATACATCAAGTTCTTCTAAACCAGGGTTTCATAAATATCTACTGAGTGTGTGATGAAACAGGAAAAGGTCGTTGGACTGTGAGTACTCCGGTGAGACATGAATGTGGGGAAAAGATCATTTCGGTTTTATCCAGTGGAGACCAAGGCACAGATACAATGCAAAATATACATTAAAATACACATCAGTGCAAAAACACATCAAACATTGTAATAATATGTAATAATAATATATTTTCAAATGTATTTCTGCAATGGGAAAGCTGAATTTTCAGCATATTAGGATGATTTTTGAAGGATCATGTGACACTGATGGCTGGAGTAATAATGCTGAAACCTTACATACATAGTGTGTTTTTGCTTAATGTGTGAGAGGTTGCAGGTTCCAAACCTGCATTTCAATGAAAACTCTAATTTCAATGTCAGTGAATATAGTGAAATAATAGCAGACATGAAATACTGACTTGAATTGATTATCTTAGATTCATTTAACTGCTAAGAAAAATAGTCTGTTTTCTGTGGTCGCTGTTAAATGTGATCTTTGGTGTTCTGTATATAATATCAACCAATTGAAACTGGCTTTAAATCTGTAGTCAGATATACTTAGAATTTCTGTCCACATGGAGAAGCTGCCAATCTGCCAAAAGAAGTCTATATGGTGAGTGTTTTTTAAGCACACAGAAGCAGTTGGAGTCCCACGTTCGCAAGAGGCGACAGAGTCTCAGAGGGTCCATATTAGTGCTGTGAGCCATGACGTCCTAGCGTGGCCTCTGATACCACTGAGGCTCCATAGAGAGCTTATGTAGATCCTTTCCTGTATTACTAAAGGATGATGCGAATCTCTCTCCAATCATCTCTCGGAGAAACAACCCTTCTGGCTTCTTTTTGTGGGATGATGCCGAGACTAATAAAGGCCTACCCAGATGTCCTGAGCTTAGTGCTTCACTAATCCTCTTTTCCCTCACTTTCTTCTCTTTCATTCTCTCCTTCCATCAGCAGGCCTTGTATGGAGTGTGTTCTGGTCAAAACTCATCCTACATGCTGGGGGATCCCGACCCGAGTTGAAGGGGGACACGAAGAAGGAGATTAGCTCTCTGATAATGCAGAGAGTCACACCTGGCTGTCTGGTCTGCAGCTGATTGCAAATCATTGGATTATCTTTAGAAAGCTGCATTAATCAACAAAACTAGTAGAGATTCATATCTTTTTAATAGAGCAGTTGTGATTTAGTCATGTAGGATCACAGATATACGAGACAAAACTGAGAAATTAATTTATTTTGAATGTAGGAAGGTGTCACATGCATTTTACATTGTTACACAAGCTGTACTTGTACATATCTGCAATTTGCATGGGCTTTTAAATTATTTATTTTTTTACTGTATGTGAAATTAAGTTAATACAACGTATGAAATGAACAAAAAAAAGGCATTTGTTTCTTCATATATGTCTTATAAAATCACAACAGCCAGTATAATGTAGTTTTTTTACATTATAAAAGCTAATACTTCTAGAATCCAAATCTTTGCACAATAATATTTTATTGAAACATCCTATCTCCCATTGAAAATGACGTGGGAATTGAAAAAACAAACAAACAAAAAACCTGTAAAATATTCTTTATTCCCTTTCATCTTAATATAGTGTAAGAGCAGTGATATACATTATAGTTGAAAATGCTAGACTCACGCAGTACGTAAACATTACTATCACTATTTTTGTATTCTGTTGTAGGAAAGTAGTTTCCACAACCTAATAGGTTACCTCCTTGAAGGTGAGCAATGAGTGCAGTTCCAGAATAGGACGGATACTGCAGTCATATATTTTCATACCCGGGGCTGTCAAATGGCTGGTTTGAGAGGAGATGGCAGGATGTGCATCAGATGAATTGCAGAGGCCATACAAAAACTAGAATCACCAGCGTCAGGTGCAAAAAACGCCCTGTCAGTTACTTATGAATTAAAACATATTTGGTGAGTTTTAGCTACAGTGGAGGAAATGTAATGATGGTTGACAGGTCGATTGATGAAACATCAGCCATTTTTAGATGTAAAATTCCCAGGATGTTCTTTTTTTTTTTTTACAATCCGCTTCAGGTGAATAATTAATCATAAAAAATCTTCACATTTGTCAAATTTGAAAAACTGCACACAGTGCATTTTTATTTAAAAGAAATAACATAGAGAAATATTTAATTCACTCAAAGGAGGAGAGCAAGGAACGTTTGAAAATGTGAAATTGCTATGGTCCTTAACCTTTTCATTGAAGTGCTTCAGGACAATAATGAATACACACACACACACACACACACATGAATTAGAATGACAAGGCTATTTATTAATTTGCCATCATTAATGAACTAGATTATTTTAAGATATTTGCATACATCTTGTGTGAGCATAATTTTCATTAAATATATATCCTACTTACAATTCAAACCTATTTTCAGTATTAATTTACATAACGGCCTCTCCAAGAAATTGAGGCCTCTGATCCTGATTTTGAGAAAAACAAGATAGAACATGCGATATTGCTTTTAACCATGAACCTTTAAAATAAAAGTTACTTTATGGAACTATTTTCATTTAATATATTCAATAAGTTAATATTGAGCAACTTGCATTTCAAACACAATAATGCCAGTTACTTTGTCCATTTTTCGTCAGTGAAAATAGTTCCAAATGAAGGAAAAGCACAATGAAAACGTGTTTTGAACAATCAAGTTGAGAGTATAAGTCTATGACTTGTTAATTGTTTTGGCCCATGAATCTGTTCAGTAAATGATTCAATGAATTACTCATAACAAAGTTATTTGCATATTCTTCAATGAACCACCATAATTGAACTAATCATTTAAATTAATTATTCAAATGACAGAAAAGCTTTGCCGCATTTATACTTGGAGTTTGCAAAATTTATTTGTGGGTACAAACTGTGTACACACACACACACACACACACACACACACACACACACACACACACAGACACACAGTTAAAGGTAATTTTATCCTGAAATTTTATGACTAAATGCACTTGAATGTTGTAGATCTAAAAATATTACATTAGTTCCACAGTTATTAGCGTCCTCGCCATAACAAGTACTAATTCATATTCCTTTGAATTCCCCAGTGATTTCTAGGCTTCAGACATGGCCCATTTTAGAGAGGATGAGCCCATTATTCAGGCTGACCTCTAAGGTTTCAAACTCAAATTATGAGGCCCAAGGGGTGCAGCCAAAATCCCCGATGCAGCACTCCCTGGCCCTGGTTACCTTACTTCCTAAAAAAAAGTGCCTTAAGTCTTGGCTGTAGCTTAGGGAATAATTTGAACACAACTCAAGGGAAGGAGCAGAGATGCTATTAAATGGGAGTGTTGTGCATCTTGAAACAGACAAACGAAAAGCAAAACAAATCTATAATCAGCCTGAGTTGCATGTTCTGAATTAATTACATGCATCTAATGGCTAATGTTTGTTTTGTCTAAGCACTAAAATCCCAGAAGAGAAAAAAATTCTGAAAACTGTTTTTCTATCTCCATTTTTCAGAAAAAGTCTGAGCTTCAGATTATGTTTCACATCTAACACTATGTAGCAATTCACACTAATTTGAAGGCACATTTATTCTGTGATCCACAAATTGGAAAGGGAATGCACATCTTGGATGGAAGCTTCAAAAGTTATAAAGAAATTAATTTAATCCTTATAAGACTTGCATAATAGAACAGGTAAAGACTATTCCCAAACTGTATTCCCAATGAAATGTCTTGTTTAGAATATATTTCTCACTATTTGACCACTTTGTCAAACTTGACTACCTATTATGGCAAAGGCAAACTTCTTTGTTCCAAGAGGATCCGGACATATTGAATTGAATTGTTGAATTGATGAAAAAACACTGTTGAATTGAATTGTTTCATTTCTATCTTTGAGTGCTACTTTTGAAAAGGAAAAATTGGAATGACAAAGATGATGAATTGCGGCTTTCAAATATTTGTCATATTAAATGGAATTACTCTCATAGTTAGCAGTATTGCTCTTTCTAAGCGTCAGACTTGAGTCAGTCTATTGTTAGGTTCTTTTCATTGTGTTGTCTAACATAACATAAAAGCAAAGTCTCTTTTTGATCACTTCTATGTGTGACAAACCAATACCACAGCACCAGCATAACGCCGCTTACAATCACAGATCTGAAATTGTGATTCTCACTGATGTTGTTAGATGCTTTAAACAATAATTAAAAAAAGAAAATATATATTTACAGAAAATAAACTTATTTAAAATATAACCAGCATTCTTTAAAAAAGTATTTTCTTTCAGTGTAATTTCTCAAGTAAATTAATATTGTTTTTCGAAATATTTAGATTATTTATATTTCTCCAGGCAAAAATACTGTGATGAATATAATGCATTATTTTTATTTATTGATTTATTTTTTTAAGTGTGAATTTGTAATTTACATATAAGGTTAGCGGTTTCTGCTCTGGGTCAGTAATTTCTTGCCCTCTCTGCGCCTTGTATCTGCACAGTGTTAGCGTAGCGGCTAACATGCTTATATCGGAGCCTAATGAACAGATTAGAAAGGACGCTGTGGGCCAATTAAAAGGAATGAGGGTGTTTTGCTGACGTTGGAGTGCGGTGAGATAATTAACACCACTGCCCTCTGACGTGTCCCGTGAGAAAAACCCTGACACACACACACACACACACCTCTAGAATGCTTTTCTAAGGGGAAATGTATTGGACATAATGTACACTTTCACCTTTGTGAGGTATTGTTCTCACATTTTTTAAAACTCACTAATGTACACAAAAAATATCTACCTAAGTAGTATTGTGAGTGTGTGTCATGCATATCAGTAACAAATAGAATGCAACAAAGTTTTCTTTGATGATTAGAAAGTTCAATAGAATTGAATTGATTAATTTACTGCATCCTTGCTTAATAAAAGAAGAAAACAAACTAAGAACCCTCACCTCAAACTTTTGAACGATAGTGCAACTTGATCCATATTTTCAATACAAAGTAACAGTTTAACATAATACGTTTTTTTTTTAGAATGAGTAATGTAATATTTGAACACCCTTAAAGTGTAATATGATGCAAGCAAATAAAACTAAAAATCAAGTCTCTCACATAGGTAATTTGACAGTCGGTTCGTGGTTACGAAATGCCACCATCCTACTGAAACATGCAGGTAAGTAAACGTATGACACCCACACCAAAGACACTCTATTAAGTGCATGATAAGAGAACAGGACTACCCTACGTATGACGTAGAGTGTCCGTACCCTAAAATAAATAGCCTTTAGAGTGCTACTTAAGATCTCCACAGGGCTGCTGGCATTTGTCTTAGAGTTAAATTACTTATTAGGTACATACTGTACACTAATTCCATTCTGAACTCTATACTGGGTGAACAGATTTAACAATGCCACTCTGCAAGGAGGCGTTGCTTTCTCTGAACTCCTCTGGGTTCTGCTCACCATGGAGACCGACCATTTATTCCAGCTCACGGGTGTCAAATCACACGTTAATCCCTGAATCTGCTTGCTGCAAATTGCAGGGTACCTCAGGAGAAGCAATTCGTCCTTCTGATTGTCTTCAGGAAGAAGAAAAGAGTGCGTTTATTGCCAGTGCTGGATGGAATCTGATCATTCCTCACTTCTTCTCCCCCATTTAGAGCCCAGCATCAAGGTCCAGGTCTCTATTTCCCCCACATGTATTTAGTTCCAGAATCCGCGGAAAGCTAAGCCCCGTAATTTGTTTCATCCCAGCACCGCCCAGCTACGATATTGACTTGCAGTTTTTCATTCGCATGGTCATAGATCACAATCACACCAAATTGTGTGAAGCCACCCTCAGCTATCAGAGTTCACTGCGTGGGATCTGGTTAAGAGACCGCGTATCTTGTTCTGACTCGTAGGCCTGTTGCCGGCCCTTTCGTCATATGCCTTCACACAGAGAAAGGAGGAGTAAAAGTGTTTTTGACTGTTTTATTAGCACTGAAAAACTCAGTGTACATGTGCATGTGTTGAAATTCTATGACTTGTCGTGCAGGGGAAGTCAAGCCTGCCTGAAACGCACCAGTGGCTCCCCATTCCCCTCTCTGCAGGTGTCCCATATTCTTTGTCAGTTTAGCCAATTATATTTTCATTATTTTGCTTTTCATTCCCATTAATAAAATTGGGTACGATTAATGAAGAAAATACCCACAGTGTAAATTATCCATGACGAGCACAGCTTTTTAGGGACTTGCACAAAACCTAGTTTGGATAATTGTATTTTCGTTGTGGGAAATACCTACGGTGTGCATTTCAGAGAGGTAGATACAAATATTTATGAGAAGAGCAGGTGAAGTCAGTATAAGAATGCAGGGAGAGATAGAAAGCATTGTATAAGAACATCAATATGATCTTGCTGTGTTTCGAGCAAGAGGTTAGAGAGTTTGATCAGTGATTTGGCACGTATTACTCCTATTATCTATGGAGGGAAAGACAAAAACACATTTCTTTTCACCTTCTCTGTAACCTCTGCGCATAATAAATGTTTAGCTGACTCGCTTCTTGACTAAATTGAGGTGTATGGAGCTGATGAGACCAGATTGCTGTGGTCAGTTTTGAGTTGTGCTTCATAAACACCAATTTTTATTTTGAACAATTTCTGATGCAATCATCTTGAGAAATGTAGTGGATGGAGGACAGTTTTTTTTTTATTTTATACTTTTATTTATTTTGGAAAAGCACACATAAGATGTCCCTACATCTATTTCAATTATGTCTTTATGCCCTAGGATCTGTAAACTGCAAAAAAGGGCATATTTATATTTAGTCACGTTATGTGTATTGATTGATCGATCACTATCATTCCATTTACACTTGCTCACATGAATGTGTCTCTGCAGAACGGATGTAAATTCTTGAGCTATACTAGTATTTATGTGTGGATTGTGGGTCTCTAAAACATGTGTATGATGGGAAGAAGTATCTCTTGGTATTGCTATCCATCTCAAATCCATATTGGATGAATTTACACTATAGTTCAAATGTTGGGTATAAAAAAAGGTATATACAAAAATATTAAGCAGCACAATTTGTTTACAACATTGTTAATAATAAGAAATGTTGGCTTAAATTGCACCTTTAACTTTAAAAGGAAAGACAAAATATGTTTTCACCCTCCACTTTCTCTGTAACCTCTGCATGTTTAGAGTGAGGTTTATGAAACTGATGAGACCAGATTGATGTGGTCAGTTTGTGTTGGGCTCCAATTTACATTTTCAGCTATTTTTGATGCATCATTCTCAGAAATTTACTCTCACAGCAGAGGGTGGAAAGCAGTTTAATCAATAATTTACATAGTTGATAGATTGAAAACAACCTTGATGAACATGAGGCGTGCTTCTCCTTGTGTCTTGGAAATTTCAGAAGACATCATTTATTTTTAGAAGCAATAACCACTGGCTTCCAGTTGAAAATTTCTACCCATCTGAGGGTTAGAGTTAATGAGGACCACCTTCCTCTGAGTTTCTGTGAGATAGTGTTGTACAGTGAGGGATGTGTGTGAATGTATGTTTGCTGATGTGTTAATGAGGTGCTTCCAAAGCAGTACTGTAGGCACCGTTCCAACACCCATACTGAAAATTCTGGATACAAGGGGCTCTAACTCTGTTGAAATGAGCCTGTGTCAAGGATTTTATTTTATTTTTTTTACAGTTTTTCTTCCAAGGTCAATGTGCATTCTCAATGTTTTCAGAGGACTTCGTTCTCCTTCTGAAACTGTTACAGTAGGTCAGATATCCAAATTTTCCAGCAGTCTTAAAGTTTTCCAGTCATAGATTTTAATTTCCCTACCCAATAAAACAATGCAGCGCAGTTCACCACAGAGATTAAAACACTCTCTCCACCTGTACCTGCAGATGCTACATAAATCCATGTGTACACAGCCCACGATGCTGATTTCTCTCGTTTTCTGCCTTTTCCCATTCTTTCCCTTGCTGTAAATCGAAAAGATACTTGAATCATATCTAATTATTCCAGCAGATTGAATTGATGAGCAGACACTCATAGTAATGGAACTGCTGTAATAGACATATTTCTAGTGCAAAAATTGTTCATATGTAATTATGTGTAGTGTGTTATGTGTAATGGAGCTAGAACATGAATGTAATTAGCTAATATGTGAAGACATTTATCGTCAGGACAGGTGTGTGTATCAGGAACACAAGCAGGATTCATTTTCCAAATGAATTTTGTTTTGCAGTTATTAACAGAGGATGTCTTTTATGTGTTCATTCAGATGTGCTTTAGGTAAAACCACCACCGAATGTTTAGATCGGATTTGTTGGCATTACACAAGGTCTTGTGCTCTGGATTCTCACATCACAAAACATAAAAAAATGATTTGCTGTATGCGACATAATTCTAACATCAGGAATGTCCCTGTTGCTAACTGTATTACATGCGAGACAACTGTGGCACTTAACAGGTTCTAGCTGGCGATTTTATTGCTGCCTAAATTAGAAATAATTTTCTTCCACCACCCAGCAGATAATTCCTGGTTGAATTACCGAATGTTGCTGAAACAACAGCAATGTTGTTGTTTTCATTTAATTCCTGTCCTCTTAATTACATGGAGCAGTTAGCCCAAAAGTCATGTTGAAAATCTTTTTTGACTACTGCTGTAGAGCTGCTGTTTGACTCTTTTGAAGGTAATGGCCTTTTGGATATTTGGCAAAGAGGATGCTTGTTTCAGAGAACTGAAGAACTATGGTTACTTAGTAAAGCTTTTGGAGTGACAACTGCAGTAAAATATGGGTGTAATTTCCTTAAATTATTGTTTAGGAGCAGTTTTATTGAGCAGTAGTTCTTGATGTTGTAGCCTGAATAAAGATATGTCACTCTAATTTAAACTAATTGCTATTTAAAGGGCAATGATTTTTTTGTGTATGTCACACAAATTGTGCTTATGAAATACAGATTTACCTGGGCTCATATATTGTCAAAACAGCAGGATTTCCTCTGATTTTTCGATATAACTAAACCAGATGCCTCAGATGGTAATATTTTGATATTAAAACAGAAGGAAAAAGGAAAGAAGTACCTGTGACGACTCGGTATGATAAAAGATCAACAGCCACAGACGGCTGAAGCTTGAAATAAAAATAACAAAATCACATCCACCTGTGAACTTGGGTTCTTCATCTTTGAAGATTTTTTCATTTTTCAGCTTCACTTTGTCTTGTTTTTCTGATCAGACTGTGTTATCTCTCATTTTCTCTGTGTCTCTCTTTGTGAACTTTTCAGCTCAAAGAACTTTGATGTTGGTAAAATCAGGATGCTCAGTGTCACTGTGTGCCATCTGGATTCAAACACTTCAAACTCTTTATCCTGCTCTCTTGCTTAAATTCATAAAAAAATTAATAAAACAAAACAAACACCTGAGGCTGTGGAGAACTCCCAGAGCTCTGGGCCCCTGTAATATTTAAAGTCGTAACAAAGTTAGAGGGTGACATTTGGTGTCAAGAGACAGTGGGATAAAGAGGCTGATATTTTGGGGCCCTATATCCACTAGTAATTCTGTCAGTGTGTGGTTTTGCGAATAAGAGACAGATATTTGATATTTGATGATAAACGAAATAAGATCAGGGCTCATAACTGAAGACTGTCAGAGAGAGATGGAGTGAGTGATTGCTCTCTTTTAATGCCTGAGTGCTGTTATTCCATCAGAGCTTTTCCTCTGGAAGGTCCCAACTGTTGGCTCTGTTTACACAGTGGTCATTTATTGCCTGATGTGCGGTGTCACCAGACAAGATTTGTGCTACCAAATCATTATTGGATATTTTTGGAGCAAGATGGAGTGAAACCATTTACCATTTTTTTAATGGTAGTGTTTTGTTAACCTTTGATACAATCATATGGCTGTGATGTGCGGCACATCACTAGCTGCTAAATTCAAATCTGCATTCGCTGGCTGGTTCTGGACCAGAGACAGATGCATTTTAACAGCGTTGTGCATTATAACCAATCACACATGATTCTGTTGACCTTATGAATGCAATGGCCAATCAGATGCGTTCAGATCAGTCATGCCGGGTCTTTGTTCACAGTTCGCATCGCTGATTGAATTATGCTCTCTGGCGAATTAATTCTCTCATCAGAAACAACAAAGTGCAGATGTGCGTATAATGTAAGTTAGATATGCATTTCACAGTGTAAACGGCTTCAGTGACTATAATAGGAGTTTTTGAGAGTTTTTGAACTTTGGCTAGAAGTCAATGATAATGTTCTTTGATAATGTAAATACCCCACCCCAATTCAATTTACTCGTGCCCCCTCAAAAATAATAAGTGCATGACGCCTGATGATGGCCACATTAAAACGGTCTTGGAAATGTTTTATTGTCCTTAATGGGCTGTGTGAATGTGTGATAGTCTGTAAAACTTGCACTAGCATGATGTGAAAAAAAAAAAAATTGGAGTCAGTTTACTTTATTTTATTAGTGTTCATTTATGTTATTAAACTGGATAAATTGTTACACCTTTTTATATTTTATGTGGTGTCATGATTTACTTTTGATAAAAATAAAAGTTTATTATTGTATGTTCGTTTGGCATTACATTTATTGTATAGCCTACCCTTTAAATTCACTTACTGAAAGAAAAACAACAGCAGCAGCAGTATGGTGTAACATTTATTTGAAACGCATGGCTTTGGAAAACTTGTCTCGGATGGTTCTCTACGTCGCTTTTTGCATAACTCATGGGTTGTCGACACCAAGCTTCATTGCAATTTCTTCCTAGGAATTAAATGCTTTCTCTTAATCTTTAAAGTCTCTCCGCGAGTGATAGTACAGGTGCGGATATATCTGTGCCAGCTCAGCTATTCGACACTTCAGTGTATTCATGTTGCTAGTGACTAGGCCCAAGATATTGTTGGACTTTCAGGATGGAAACTCAAAGGTGTTTAGGAGCTAAATCAAACTCCCCCAGAAAGTTTGCTTTGGTCAGCTGTTTCGATCTGCCTAAACAAACTCAAAACGACCTTCGTTTCAGCCTGATTTTTGTTTGAAATAATGTCATATCAGCTCGTCTTTTGATTTCATTTGAAGTATTTCGGGGCCTTTAATGTGGAATATTAAGTGAAAATAGTAAAAAAAAATATATACACTTATATTAAGTGAACAATAGGTTAAAAAATATACACAGAACAATTTTATTGTCTGTAGTTCTCAATCAAGCTGTAATTTTGTCAAATTATGCAAGTACAGTATAAAAGTATGTTCGGTACAGTATATTAAGAATTATATTGTTTAATGGTTTTAGTAGGATATGTAAATGCCAGTCACATCTGAAATTAGGATTCAGTTCATTCTAAAAAACACTGTAAAAAAAATCCAAGATCTCTCCAAATAAAATGTTGAATTTGAAATAAAAGTTGATTTTCTAAAAGTCAACAAGGCCAAAAGTACAGATAGTTCTTCTATTCTAAATATGCCAGCCACAGAAGGATGTTCATTTTCAATATGTATATGTGTTGTAAGTCTTTCACTCATTGACTAAACTCCACTAAAAACAGATCAATACAAATGTTGTGGTGGTAGCAGAATGTCAAATATTTTAGGTACTGTGAAACAAATATTATATCAGACCTCTACAATAAAAATATAGGTCATTTGAAACTGAAGTAAAATTGAAGCTAGTTCATTAGGTTCAGTAGGTTCATTTTCTAACAGCACCGTCCTTGTTTTACTGAAACCTCTAAGCCATTTCCTATGACTGGGTGTTCTAAACATATTTGGATTTCATCTCGTTCACGCACCACCTATGGCTAGACTGACATCTATTTTACTCCCAGGTAATATTGGCAAGAAACTCATCAACTGTCACAAGTGTACACACAAATATACACCGAATAGATTGCTCCCTGCCGTGGGGAGAGCTCGCTATGCCATCAGGAACAATTTTTTATGGCGGCTGTACTCGGCCTGTGTGGCCTTTTTCACTGTACTCATAATTCACACAAACACACTAACACACACACACACTGGCATCCAGGTCTCTCCAATCTGAAGCAGTAAATGTTACTGTCTAACATATGGGTGACATTGTGATGAAAACACCCTCTCTCCTTTTATGCCCTCTCATACAATTGCTTTTTTTCTCTCCCCCACCATCTGTGTAGGATTGTGTTTTTTTCAGTTTTTATTTGAAATGTGCAAATTACGTACCTTGGTTTTGGGGTCACGGTTCGAAGTTTGGTAAAACAGGAAAAAAAAAATCATTTATTTTGAACAGACAGAAGTGCTAGATAGGCATATTTTTCTGAGCTCGATCTGCCTGGTAGAGTATTTTTTCCTCTTTACTGACTTCATAAAAATTCCACACAAATTACATTTTGGGAAATGATTCCAATGCAGTTTTTGTGCTATTCTAAAAAAGAGATCAGCCAAAAAAAAAAAAAAAAAAAAAAACACGTTTCTGATCTGTAGCTGGTTGACCAGATTATTTTTTTCTTCCTGATAATAGTTATCAAAAATAAATTTGAGTAATTTACTTTTATATTAACCTCCCTCCCCCTTCCATTATTTCGTTCCCCTCCCCACCTTTTTCCCTTCCCCCGTTTTACTTTAATTTTTTAAATTACCGTTTTACTGTTTTAATATGCTTCACTTGTATTTTTTTTGTACCTTAGGGCATATAACTATAATACCTTATGGTTATGAAAGGCATGTTTTCTGAAACATAAATTTGCATATTTGATTGTGTTAAAATATTTAAATCAAGGCTCATGTATTTATAATATCTTAATATAATTATAATGGTCTATATGGCCAGTAAATTATTATTATTATAATTTATTTTAAAAGCATTATTTTTATTTTTTTGTTTACTTTTAAATTAATGGATACTTTGGCTATATGGTGTGTGACGCTTAATAGAGGAGGCGGCGATTGAGTGCTTTATGTCTTGCTTTCACTCAGACAATAGACCGCTCGTGCCTACCATTGTTTTCACACACAATACACACCAACAGATCAGTCAGGCAGTGTTTCCTTACACATACCCACCCCCAGGGCCCTCAGTCTATCCTTATGTTAACAGATGAGCCCTGCCCACAAAGTGTATGTGTGTGTGTGTGTGTGTGTGTGTGTTTGAGGGGCCTCATGCATTCATTCACCTCAGTGCGTGCCAGCTGGTTTATTCAAACAAAAACACATAGCAGAGCCTCCAGCAGTTGGCCAATCATGGGCCTTCACTGTTGAATCATAACAGGTCAGTCACCACGGCGATGGCATTTTTTGAATGTTTGAAATCAAACATCTGTGTGGATGCTGTTTACATCTGACCCGAAGCCATGGGTTCACGGACAAGTGTTATTTCACACTTAGAGGAAAGGGGGGAGAAGAGAGCTGTGATTATTAAGAGATTTTTCTCTCAGACTGCCTGTTGATTTTGTTTCTAATATATTCAAGTGGATACATAAATAAATTAAAAAAATTACTATATAGAGATATTAAACCTACATCTTAAACCGAAAATAAATCGAAATACTTTTACACACACACACACACACAAAATAAAATAAAAGTTATTTACTCATAAGTCTTTCCAAATATCAGTACTATTTTACTTAAAAAAATAATTACCAGTAAAAGACTGTAAAATTCCACAGTAAATAATAATAATAATAATAATAATAAATAAAATTGGTTAAGAAATAAGTCTCCTCAAATGTACATGAAAATTCTGTAATGTGTATGGTTGTGGTGAAAATAGTTGTCAGAAGATATAAGTAATTTGGTATATTAATATTATTTCAGCTATGTTTTTTTAACTATAAATCTAAGTTAAATCAGTAAAATGTTAAATGTTGCTTCCATATTTTTAATGTGAAGTTCGGGGAACCACAGCCGTTGGTTGTTTACTGTAAACTTCGCTACAAAGTTGACATGTTCAATCCTTGAGCAGCTCGTTTCCACAAAAATGAAATAAAACACGAACCATATGAATCATGGCTGTATTTCAAGTCATATAATAGTTATGTGAGAAAGATCTGAAATCTCATTCATTATCACCTTTAGCACAAAAAAAGAATGAGTTAGAGGGGGATGCCGTCACAACTCTATTAAAATAAATAATAAAATTATTAGCCTCCTGCACCAATAAATCAACGGCAGAATGAGTGGGTGGGTCTGATCTGATCGAATTCAAACGCAGCTTCGGCTGTCACACATGCATGCATGCACACACACTACTGTTTAAAAGTTTGGGATCAGGATTAGACATTGGTTAGTAAAGATGCATTAAACTAATCCAAAGTGACTGTAAAGACATTAATAATGTTACAAATGAAAATCCTGATAAACAATTTCTGCCAAAATATATGCAATACAACTGTTTTCAACATCAATAATAATAATTAATGTTTCTTGAGCACCAAATCAGCATATTAGAAGGATTTCTGTGGGATCATGGGACACTGAAGACTGGAGTAATGGCTGCTGCAAAATCATAACCAGAATAAATTACATTATTAAAATATTTTAAAATAGAAAAGTTATTTAAACTGTAATAATATTTTACATTTATTCATTTAGCTGACGCTTTTATCCAAAGCGACTTACAATTGCTATATATGTCAGAGGTCACACACCTCTGGAGCAACTAGGGGTTAAGTGTC
This sequence comes from Carassius carassius, assembly GCF_963082965.1. NCBI lineage: Eukaryota > Metazoa > Chordata > Actinopteri > Cypriniformes > Cyprinidae > Carassius > Carassius carassius. The sequence goes on from NC_081792.1 coordinate 23,093,549, forward strand.
TTGCTCAGGGACACATTGGTGTCTCACAGTGGATTCGAACCCGGGTCTCTCACACCAAAGACATGTGTCTTATCCACTGCGCCAACACCACCAGTTATATTTTACAATATAACTGTATTTCTGATCAGCTAAATGCAGCCTAGGTGTATATAAAAGACCTTACTGAACCCAAACCTTTAAATAAAAAAGGATATTAAATAAATCCGTAAACAAACAAATACATACATGCATCTTAATAAGTTGAAAAGTCTTTAATAAGTGAATTGCATGCACAATTAAGGTGCAAATCATTGCATTTATTCTTTGTAATATTTTGTATTATATTACAAAATATTGTGATATTTACTGTAACCACAAAAGAAAATGATTCATACCATGATATTAATACCTAGATTTTGGTCATACTGTCCACCCCTACCACTAGATGAATATTGAGATATGAAAGAGCTAGTCATATATATTTGTTGACATGCTGTGTTTACATAGCCAGCTCTGCACATATCCGTTCTCAAATAATAACACCTCTAAACCAATGGTAGCTTTGTTCACAAGTGTTCAAATTCAACTGGCTGAATAGGATGCATGTTTTCTTTCAAAATCCTGTTCCTGCCTCTGCCTCTCTCCACAGAGCACTTCAACAGACTGGAGAATCTCTGAATAGGCCAACAGCAGGAGAAGAGAGACCATGAACAGCTTGATAATGAGGAAGCTGATTAAGAAAATCTGTTTCTTTGCAAATTTGTAGACAAGATGGACTGTGTGGCCTCTGCACCCATTGTTGACCATCTGTAGGTATGAGGCTCCATTAGAAAGTCTTTCTTGGTGGTAAAAGGGTGTAGCATTGCCTTAGGGCATTTGTGTTCGAGGACCCGGGGGATTACAACGGCTCGTACACTATCAGTTGGAATTCATTAACCCCGGCGGATAACCTCAGGAGGGAAGCAATGAAAGCAACTGCTACTATTCCAGTGCTAAAACCCGTAATTATGCAGCCACAGGTGAGACCCTGTAGTCAATTAGACTGAAAGAAGCCCCCGCAGCAGGCTGCTACCCCAACGGCTTTAGACCGGGGAAATGGAGGCTCCCTCATGGAAAACTCCACAGTTGTACATTTCCATCCTGAGTGCTGATGGATTTCTGCTTTTGCGAAACAATTCAGGAAAGGTCTAGCTAGTTAGAATGTATTTCACGTTCACGGTTCGGGGGAGCAGCTTGTAACAAAGGGCCCTACGGAATGTTCCACACATTGGGCCTAGAGAAGAGGAGGGGGGTTTGTGTGTTTTTATTTTATTTTATTTTTTTAGTCAATTATTTTCAGCAGACTCAGAAACAAAACAAACATGCACCATCCATCAAAAAACGTAAAAAGAACATTATTGTTATTATTATTAATATTTATAATTATTAGATATTTTGTTTTTGTAATATAAAATAATAATAATAATAATAATAATAATAATAATAGTTATTATTATTTAACTTATTATATTGTTGTGACAATAATAAATAAAAATTATAGTTGCTGTTGTTTTAATAAATGTACTTTGTTTTAATAATAAAAATTATAATAATTATTATTTATCTTTTCATGTTAATAATATACTACTACTTCTACTAGTAATAATTATTATAAGCATATCTGCTATATTAAAATCTCTTTGTAGGTTGAATTTGCAGGTAATGTACAGTATTCAAATGTAGTAAACATCCCATCTTCTTCAGATCTTCATTTAACCAATTAATTTCAAAGACTGATAAGAAACTAGTCAGTTAACTAATCAGATAAGTGGGAAATTAATAAACTAAACCCACATGTATCTTGAATTTTATTTAGCACTTTGCAGCTTCAACAATTTGAGAAAACTGAGGCATGATGAGAAACATCTGACAGACTGAAATCTGACAGAAGGTCACTCTTGCAAGGTTACTGACTGAGTTTTTTTTCATGGGAATTTACATTTTCCTGGAGTTCCTTGTGTTTCATATCTACACACCTGAGTAATGATGATAAACAGCTGACAGGCGAACAGATGACAAGGGCTTTCCAACAACCTGCATGCTTTGCAGTTTAACACTGTTTGTTTTTGGTTCCCTAAGGCTGGTCGAGTGTGTGCTTCTGTGTACGTGCATGTACGTGAGAAAGAAAGAGATACAGTATAAGGGATGCTCAGGCTCTGAAAAAGGCGACTTGATGACTCCGCAAAATGATCACAAACCATTCTTGACAATAGGGGAGACCAGTGCTGGACATCACACTTTTTCTACTCCAAATACATTTCTCAAGGTAGGTTTGTCTTTAGAGTTAAATTTCACTGACAAAATGCAGTAACTATGCCAACAATAATCCTGAGAAAATGACTTTTTTTTTAGTATTTTGATGGATTGATATCAGATTTTACACGACTTTGGGCCACATTTCCACCATTATAGCCAGAAAAATTGTTTACTGATCACACATTGCCCATTTGTGACAAATTGCCCAAATAGCAGAGCCTATATTGGGCAAGCTGCCACTGTCATTATGTAGCAAACTGCACATCATTCCACCTTTTGCATGACTACTGACCAAATAAATGGATATTCAATACTGATCTGAATTGAACTTAATGTGAGAAGAAATTGACCATGTCATGAAACTAGGATTGGTTGCAAGGGACAGTGGTCATGTATGCAGTTTCCTGTATATTATACAAGGGTATATGACTGCAGAATGCCAATGATTGACCAATCAGAATCAAGTATTCTAGACAGAAAAAATTCCGATTGTATATATACGAATGGTTTGCCGGTGCGTTGCCATAGTGAGTCAGGCACAGCTAATCCTGAGCCTGCCTTTAAGCGCTGTGTAGATAAGCTTACTGTACAAGATTGACTTGGCAGCCTAAATACAGAAGACTGAGAGAAACAACCACGCACTGTTCAGCTTGAGGGGATGTAATGGAAATTAATGGTTTTTAAATGTGTATGTGTGTGTGTTTGCCTCTCTTAGCACTGAAGCAGATGTTTACACAGTGCGGGATAAACTGAAACTCATCTTCAGGTCAACATTCCCTTAGATGTGGAGAAGAAATGTGATTATGATACAAATCAACGTAGTTATCTGCAACCCGACGCTCACAGAAACCCTCCGTGAGTGTTACCCAAGCCTTCCATAAACCCATAAATCAGTCAGACTCAAAGCAACAAGCGCAGGAAACTGAGTGAGTCATTTCCCTTCAAACAGGATGTGCGTCCTCACTGCTCTGAGGGGGAATTACAGACTGAATCTGGGATGATGTGCAGCGAGTCTCTATATAGCTACTGGGAATTCTGCCACACTGTCTGGATAAAAGACAAAATAAGAAACAGTCTGCCCCTTTGTTATTGTTCAGACAACAAATGAGGTAAACTCACACCAACGGTTGAGCCAGAAGTCACACTACAGAGTCACAATCGTAAAACTCTGCAGGAAATCAACCCACAAATGGCTTTTTTCTTTGAATTTTGAAATTAATTTTCTTGAATTTTGAACTATTTGAACTAAGTGAACTATTCCTTGATAGAGAACACTCCATGTGATGGTTATTATATTTCCTGTCATTGTCTACCCAAATCTACTTTTTTCTTACTTCCTCACTTCCTAACTTTCAATTGATTTGCCAAATCCCACACCCATTTTTACAGACGAACATATGTTATTTTTCAATTCAATTCAATTCAAGTTTATTTGTTTAGCACTTTTTACAATACAAATCGTTACAAAGCAACTTTACAGAAAATTATGTTTCTACAATATTTAGTAATAGCTTATAAGTGGTGACTGTCAGTTTGTGCATGTTTTTTCAGAAAAATTAATACAAGACGTAGTCAGCCAGATGATGAACATTATTAATATTATTAATAATTAATAATAATTATATGATGCAGTCACACTTGTAGCAATATCTGTTAGTTCTGTTATTGATTCAGGGTTAGCATCATCTGAGGTCCTCTGAGGGTCAGCATCATCTGTTCTCAGGTGTTCTGGATCCAGACTGGAGCTTGTGTAAATCATAGTTACCACGGGATGTAAATCCCGTGGCAAAACATAGAAACAAAATAGAGACATCATTAACGTAGCTGCTGATCCAACGAAGTAAAATTAATTAGTTTAACCCAAGCTAAAGAATAAAATGCGCATTTGATCAGATGCAACTACACTCACAATTTAAGATACATTATTCAAATGCTTGGCGAAAGACATGCGTTTTTAATCTAGATTTAAACATAGAGAGTGTGTCTGAACCCTGAACATTATCGGGAAGGCCATTCCAGAGTTTGGGAGCCAAATGTGAAAAAGCTCTACCTACTTTAGTGGACTTTCCAGTGTTTTGAGACCTTAGGGAGCATGATTTTTGAACAGTTCCTTCTTGCACAAGTCCTAAGTTTTATTTGTGGCTGATTTATTGTAATCAGAAAATTTCAACACTGCTGTTGAATTAATTTTCCTGATAAAACTAAATGAGTTTGGAATGCATTTGCAGATACATCATAAACACATATAAACCTTTTTGCACATTAAATTTAGTTATGTAGCATCATGCGGTAAAATGCTGCTTATGGGCTTTTAACAGCACAAGAGTACGAAGCACAGTAATAGCAATGAAAGTGGATTTGTAGCATGATTGTTTTTAGGAAAGTGAGTGCAGACCACAGGTTAGCGCTCAACAGCGAATAATAAACAAATATATTTAGTACCTGATGAATCTGAGGGAATTATCACGACAGGCAGAGATTGTTTGATGCAGGAAATGTTCCTTCGCTATCACGATAACAAAATTAATTAATTGTGCATCACATCGGGGTTTGAAGTAGTCACAACAGTTGCGTGTATTTCTGGTATATCTCCTGCTATTCGACGGGTTAAACAAATGAATGAAACCTCTGTTTTTGTTTGCTATTAGCTAGGCATTTATTAAAAGTGCTGTAGCTGAAGCACAGATTTCATCTGCTGTTATCAGCTAATTATGATTTCAGCCACGTAGGGCAGCAGATTTTATATACTGTCTAATTCAAGAACACAGTGATGAGCCTTTCCTGTGAGAGATTCAAATGGAGGAAATCACAGGCCAGCTTGGCATATAAGCACGTTGTTGTCAATGCTGTTAAATTGAAGAGTGATTCGGTGTAATGGATTTGTCAGGTGTTGTCCCCGCTTTGATCCGAGCTCCAGGACGAAGGATGATAATGCACTGGAAACCCCATGGTGACAAGTTGGCAATCAGCTTCACTTATGTGTACTACAGAATTAAACCATATCAAAGACTGAAGAATCAGAGATTGTTTTTGTCCCCCCTTTGTGAGAGATTAGGCATGAATTTGATTAAACTAGATAGTGAATTACGCTCACATCCACACAAAATCGACACACTCGTTTGGTCTGTGCAGAAATGTTTCTCTTGAGCCAAGCATATGGAGAGCTGTCTCTGTTATTGGCCTGATTACTTTAGCTGTCTAGAAATCAAGCTTCTGCTTACTTATCCTCCTCCATTGGTGGGATGGAAGACTGTTTTCTTGTAAACAATCAATGCCGGATAAACATGGCATTCACGGCCTTCTTTCCAGTGATCAAATTGGTACTCTAACTCAGTCGCTAACAATTAACGTGTTTAAGTACACATGACTGCATATTCCATCTGTTTCCTTGTCAGTCTGTCAACTTTTTAAACCATCTTTTTTTAGCGGTTGAATCACTACTACATCTCACTGTTTTCGCCAAGTCTTCCATCCACTTCCTTCAAAGTGACAGCTCAGGGAAAGACTCGAAATGCATTCAAACAAACACATACATATGTTTTTCTTTTTCTTTCATACAAGTACTGACAAGTGCTGGCAAATTGGGGACCACAACTGCAATCTCTGGGGTGACTTCAAATTGTAGTGTGGCGAAAAGTTTCGAAAGTAGAGTGCTGTTGCTCAGGTCAACTTGAAAGTTGTATTCAAGCAGACTTTGTTCAGCTGATCCTGACAACAAAACAAAGTTATTTGTAGCTTTGAAGCCGAAAAAACCTAGTGAATTGAAACTTAACCTTTATCTCTCAAAGCCGACTTTGAGGAGCCACAGCGCTGGAGGTTATTTCGTTAGTGCTATTGAAGGGCACGAGGGTGGCGCGACCAAGCAATGTCATCAGTCTGGAATTGCATGGGTGGAGCTGGAAACACAGACTGCCCCACAGACCTGATAGTCATTACCGTATATGCTAATTAGCATCATTTGCTAAGAAAACAAACCGGGGCCAGATGGTAAGGCTAGCAAGTATTCATTGATCTCAAAACCCACATGAGCGCACACGAGTTGGAAAGTGGGTTGTCCGCACAAAAGACATTAAAAAGCTTCATCTCCTTGAACAGATTGGTGGTTGATGGTTGAGAGAAGACAAATTAGAAGCAAAAGAGACAGATTTGAGTGAAAAGTACAATTATGGGTAAAAGATGGATTTTTGGCAAACTAGGGTGAAGGATTTGAGGTCTAAACATTTAACCACCAGCTCACTCCAATGGAAAGACTGATTACTCTGAGCGAAAAATTCCAAATCAAAACATTTCATATTGAAAAAGGCTGTGCTGCACCAATAATGCAACTGATTGGATGCAGTTTTCAATTCTGTGAATATTTGACTGATGGTTAAAAAGTAGCTGTTATATAAATAGCATATAATTATTTGCTTTTATTTTTAATATTTTAGTTTCATATTTACATTTATAATGTTCATATACATTTATATATTTAGGGGATATATTTACACGCATTTCATTGTTTTGGCACATTCAGAAATTCACTAGAAATTCATTATTTCCAAAGGAAACAAGGATATTTAAAGAAAAAAATGGACAGGACTAAAATTAGCAAATATTTGGCTATTATTAAGAAAAGCATTTTCAGAAGAAGAGCAAGGGTTGAAGATTACAGGTTTTGATTCACCAGTGCATGATGAATCATTCACAAATAGTCCAGAGAAGTGCATTAAGAAATTTGTTTTGATGTCATGTTGCAGGCAAATTTAGCTAATTTCTGTGAAGAACAGACTATATGTTGCCCTATTGCATTGCATTTAGTGCCTGGTTTCATTGAATTATGTGTAATTATGCACAGAAATTAATTGAATTAGCCACTGAAGAACAACACATGAATAACTCTGATTTTTTTCGAAACCTTGGATTATATATGATGTTTATGTATTTCTTTCATTCAGTTTTCTGCCAGCTGTGTTACTGTGTGCATCCTGCATTCTGCATCCAACATCTGTAACCTTGAGCATTTATCTCAGAGAACATAGTTCACTATTTATGACTTGGTAGATGGGAAATACTCTATTTTTTTTGTGGTAATCTAACTAAAGAACTGAAAAGCACACCATTCAATAAATAAAGAGGGCGCACAGCTTCTCTTAATCCAGTTCCCGATTTTTGGGTGGCCAACAGCCATGAGAGGGCTGGTGGCAATATCCCTTTCATGTACTACACTCATTATAGCTAAATAACCTGATTTAGGAATGTGTGTTGGTAGTCTAATCTTGTAATGCTACTCTGCTGAGACTGCTGTCATAGCTCTAAGGTGTTTTAGTGCTTGCTAAGGACAGTATCACTATTATTATTGCTCATACTTGCATGATTTTCACTTCAGGTATTAAATGTTAGTTTGTAACTTGGCCTGCATTCCTGCTACTGACATGAATGATACCTCAATTTAGTGGACAAAATAAAAATAGCAACACAAGCAACCACTCAACAACCATACAGCAATGTACTGTTTTTTCTCAGAAACAGAAAAATCTTTTTTCTTCTTATAGTCACGTTCAAACACACATACTATGCATATTGTCTATGCGTATTGTGGTCATATGAAATGTTTAAAGCAGAGAGGAATTCACTGTAACAGTAGCACTACACAAAAAGAATCAGTCTGGTGATTAAAGCTCTTTTTCAGAGCATCTGATGACAGAAAGAAAGAAGCAGAGAGTAACTTTTTTAATGAGAATCTCACAAAGACATGGAAAAAACAGTGAGTCATATACAATTACAGCAGATTGTTTTTAAAGAGTGAATGTTTATTTGTTTTCAGTGTTTGTCTCTCTGTTACAACCTCTTACTAAAGAAAAAGAAAAAAGGTTTAATTGTTGTAGGAATTCTGTTTAAATTATCTTAATGCAATATTTCACATTAAATACAAATAATCTCTCATTAGTACTGATGTGTAGGGCTTAAACAACAACTTTTGCATGACTAGTCATCTAGAACTAAAACCATTAAACTGTTTCTGTTATTTAGAAAAAAAAGGTTAACTGAAATTGTATAAATTATACGTTTTAAGTAAACAATTCTCATTTTCATTTAGTGAAATATAATATGAACAATATATATATATATGTGTGTGTGTGTGTGTGTGTATTATACGAACTATTAATTCTATTAACTATTTATTAGCTAATAATAGCTTTTAATAAAAATAATATCTCAATACTTAAATTACAATATATTTATATATGTTGTTATGCAGATTTTAATATTTATGTACTTAAAAAATAAATTTGCCCGTTAATGAGTATTAAACACAACTTGTTGACTAGTGTTAAGTAATATGACTAGTCTACTACTACTATATCTAGTAGCATACTGTCATTTACTTACAATAAAAGCCTACACAGCAACCAAAAACTTCTGTCGTGATTGCATTTCTATTGAGTTTTTCTTTTTTTTTCTCTTATTTTCACAGTTGAAATAATTTTTTGTTGTAATCAACAGCATACCCCAGACGCTGTCAAGAAAGGTTAACTTGTATATAACCTCAAAATACTGCTTTAACTTCAGTCATAAATGCCTTGAGAACACCAGTATACAAGGTTCAAGTGAGTTTCAGATCATTTGTAATTTCCAAGGAGACCATCTATGTTCCTGGCAAGTAGCGCAATGATAAGTGACCCAAAGTCATTTGCGTAATTTCCCTTAAAAAGGTCTTCTCAGCCTCTGCTCCATCTCTCGCAATGTCCTACCATCTAATCTCTGCCAAGATCTGAGGAGCCCATTAGCTTGCTGTCGGAGGGGTCTGTAAGTAATCGTTTGCCGTAGAGGAATGAAACTGACAAGTGCTTAAGCCTTGAGCACAGACAGAACACAATTCCCCAGCACATTTCCGATAGAAGAGAGATAGAAAGTCACATCCTCGGCCCATCTTAAGAATCTCTACCTCTCCACCAAATGTTGCCCATCTCTGATGGAAGTTTTTTTTTTTTTTATTCCTCCTCACACCTCACCTCTCAACCTCCTTCAATTTCTCTGTAACATTTATGCCTTGATACTGGCTTCCTTCATCAACTTCTCTCTCTCTCTCTCTCTTGTCCTAAATAAAAAGATTCCTCACTGGATGATTAGTATAGTAATGATAATAAGATGTTAATTCAGTAACCTCTCTGATTCAATGAGCTAATTCAGTGTATGATTCATCAGACTGATTCAAGTTTGTGAGATGTTTGTTTGTGAATCGGCTACACTGGTTTTAAATTCACTAAAATCAACTGACTTGAAATAAACCAACTAAAAATGTCATTTGTTTTTGAACTCTACTTCATTGATTGCACTATATGTTGTTGATTTATTAAAAAGAACAGTTTTTTAAGAGTTATATATTCATTATTGGTCATGCTGTATGTTGTTTAATACCCTTTTTTTAAAATAATATTTGTTTTCAAAATGCATTTATTAAAATCGCTTGGATTAAGCATAAATCTGTCCATTGTGAAAACAATGACATTTATTCAGTTAAGATATGGCTAGCTGTGGAACAAGCAATATTAATTTATTTAAAATGTGAAACAAATCAATTATTGTGTTTAAAACACATTCAGCTTATTTACCCACATTCAGTTTATTTGTACTGCTCCATAATTCTTATTTAATTAATTCATTATTGACAAATATGTTTTTTTAGTTTATGTTAAAACTGATTAAAACCAAGTGGATGGAAATTTTACAATTCAGCTACAAAAATCCTAAATTAAGAATTATTTGAGCAGTAAATAGTCAAAAAGTTGCCGTTATTATACATGATGAAGTATGTGCTGTTGCAAACATAGCCAGCTGCATTAGATTGCCATCCTCCCTGCTTTGTATTCCCTCTCTTTTCCTCCTGTTGTACTCTCTCCTTCCTTCTCATTTACTCTCTCTTTCTATTACCAGTGAGTCAGTGACTTCATTGCGCTGCTGATTAAAACACACATCAGTCACTCAAATCACCAAGCCCTGGAGCTAAAGCCCAAGACCTTCAGATGTCATTGTGTGCTCTCTCGGCTTGTGTGGCGCTCTTTGAGTTTCTGTGGGAGTTATGAAGATATCGAGGTGTAAATCTGCACCCCTGGACAGATGATAGAAGCATCAGAGCACCCACAGATGCACTCTTCATTTTTATTCAGTTTACATTAAAATGTTTGATGTCGGACGGATTTTGGGAATAAAATAGTCTAGAACAGTGATTACTAACAGTTCCATAATGAAAATGACACAATATAAAACATGTGCTATAGTTTTTTTTTTAAAGGTGATGCATGTAATATTAATTAATTAATTAAATTATTTCTTTATTTAATTAGCTAATTAGTTAGTTAATATTCAGATTTGTAGGTTAATTCCCCCCAAAAGTATAGAGTACAACATCTGGGCTCTTGAAATAAAAAAAAATCCCATTCCTTTTTTTTTTTTTCTTCACAGAAAAATTGATTTTGAACAATAACTTATAAACCGTTATACACAGGCCTGAGTTAGGTTATTCAGTTTATTTTTTTATATAATCATGTTCTTCAGCACAATTCCTGCTAAAAACTACATTACCCTTGATTCTGCAGATAAATATTTTTTAATCAGAGAAACATAACAAGTTATTGTACCTTTGAGTCAGTTGTAGTTCTTGGAAGAGTCTTGTACCTTTGTCTTTTTGTCCAATTTTCAAAAAAAAATTAAAGTTTTTGCTACAAAAAAAAGTTTTTAATGTTGTGATTCACCTTGTAACCGGTTGGTTAAGTTACCAGCTTATAACTCTTAATGAAAGAATTATTATTATTATTTTTTTTTTTTTAAATCCCCAATGGGAAAAATACTTCTGGAACAAAAGCCACTTAAAAAGTGGGCGGACATTGTTGCACTATGGCACTTGTTGTGGGAGGGGCTATTTGTTTGGTCAGCCAGTAACAGATGAGGGTGTGTTCAAATTTAAAAAATGACACTTCACCTTTAAAGTGCAATTTCCCCCTGATGTGACACTGGAAACTACTCTGTGATTTTTTTTTTTTTTTCATTAAATGTATTCAGGTTTTTCAGTCATTTTAACCAATCTTGACAGCTACTTATTTTAGATGTACATTTTTGACAAAAGATTTTACAGTGCACTGAATCTCTTTAGAAACTGAGCTCTTTCAGCAAATATTGGATCAAATATGAGACTACAGATTAGATATTGACAATTTTAACAATGTGTAACAGAGAAAGACAAATGAAAGAGGAAAGCAGATTAGCTCAAATAGATGCTCTAAGCTATTAGTAAAGCTCACAGCTGTTAGAGCTGAGCTCTCATTCTCATTTCCACTTTTTACAAAGAGAGAGAGAGAGAGAGAGAGAGAGAGAGAGGAGTGGGAAAATAATAAAAACATTTCCACCCCCCAGCAAGTTTGAAACATTGACTTGGTTGTGTTTAGCCCATAACATTCAGGTTTATTTTTGTCTGAGATGAAGGTAACATATTCGGTTCCTCAGCCTCCTCCATTAGCTGCCACTCAGAAATACGCTCAGTGAAGCCCCACAAACGCAGATGCTCAACAGAACAAAAGCCCGGAGAGAAGGAGGGGGGTTTGGGTGGGTGCAGGAGCCGATGTCAGGGCCTGTGACAGTATATTTTTGGCTCTCTATGATGCCCACGTCCTGAATCTGCTGTCTTCCCATCTCTCTGACAGATTGAATTGTGACAACATTTCCAACAGTATTCCCATGATTTCAGACATAGCTCTTGAGGTTTGAGTTCTGTCTTTTTTATTTCACTTGAGGCCTGTGTAACTTAAAACAGTGTAGGCCTACTGAATGGTTACTGACTGTTTGTTTTATAATAAATCATTTTAGATTCTGCTCTGTTTTTACAAGTTTTCACATGTCAGTAAATTTGTGAACCTGAGCATGTGATGTTCTTGCTTCTGCTAAAGCTCAAAATATTATTTGGGATATTCTCAAATTGATCGTAAAGAGACAAGTGACTTTAACACAGTGAAATTTCTGAAAGTCATTGTTATTGTATCTGAAAAAGCCAGCAATGGACAAATAATGGTCCTTTACTGAGCCCTAGGTAAATTACGTCCAGTAACAGTGATACAAATGAATGCATTGGTGCATTCACATGAAACTCCTTTAATTTCTCTGAAGAATTTTTATCTTTGTCTTAGCTGCTTTGTTATCTCAGAAAATAGATGAAAACCCACCCCATTTACTCTCAATCTCTCTCGCTCACTTCAAAAGATAATATACGATTTTAGAATTAAACCTGAGCAGCAATTTCATTCAGAATTGACCTGGGTGACCCACACTGTGGAGATGTGATACTGTATTAGCAGATGAAGCGACTGTCTTTATGAGAGACAATGGTCTGAATGAAGCTTAATAAAGAAGCACACATTAATTAGGCATTATATGACACTTAGCTTTTTAATCTTATGGGACAATGTTATGTGTATCTACCCTGATAAGGGGCAGCGGACTTACTAAACCAAACCAAAAATAAAATAAAATAAAATAAAATAAAATAAAATAAAAAACACCAGTAATGTGTCCTGTTAAATGCATGGGACTCATTCTTACATTAAAAGTTCCTAGATTAAATCTTCAGAAATGGAGCAGTTATTAGTGAATCTCACCAAAACATGTCTGGTTCACATTGCCCAGCCACACCCACTCACTCACTCACCCAACAAACAAATAAAACATATTTTAGGATCAAGTATTTTTTTGGTTTTTCATTGTATAATTATCCAATAAAAACAGTATAAAAACATTACAAAATAGTATGGACAAATTTAGGCTGTAAAACTTCTGTTATGAAAATATAAATTTGAATGAATTATTCAAAACAAAAAACAACAAACAAAAAACATTTGCTGGATGTACACTCAGTATTCAGAGGAAAATTATTTGTGAACTGTGTGATAAGATTTCAATTACCATTTTCTTTTATATTCCAAATGAGATTCCACAACAAACTGCTTTTAAGGTTCTGAAAATAAAATAATAATAATAATAATATAAATAAATAAATTGTGAGTGGATGGTTGCGGAGAGCAAGAGAACCATCATACTGACAGACACTATTCTTATGTTTGTTAGAGTTGACATTATTACACGTCTCTCGGCTCTAGAGCTATTCTGACTCTCTAAACGATGATAACACACTGAATATGACTGGGAGGCTGAGGAGATGAGTTTTTTATGAGAGAGTGAGCTATTTTGTGGGTATAAGAGGAAGATGTTTACAAGTGCCTCTGATGGAAAAATCTCAATTTGGAGACGAAAGAAAAAAAGCATAATTTCATATTTCGTAGACACATAATTTTCTCTCAGAAGAGATCTTAGCTGTTGCACTGTTCAGAAAGTGTGATGTGTACAGTATGTACAAAAAATAAGTGCTGGTTTGCTACAACTATAGATAAAATTCAAATATAGATCAAATTCCTAAAAAAGGTTATTATGCTTGCAATTATGATTTATATGCCAAAAGATCATCAGTAGAGGCAGCCAGACAGCTTTGACCCTCGTCACAGATAAAGAATAAATAACTGACGCAATTAAATGGGTCATTGCACAGCCTGTCAAATATACGATCAGCCAATATCCCTTCAGACTTTCCAAGACTCACACTTGATTGGTCGGTTTGACTTCTTCCTCTGATCCTGCCGTAGGGGGTCATTGGTAAAATGGAACGTGTGAGGGGTGAGTAGGGGGCTGTCGCTGACTGTAGATCGATATTCTGGTCACCATGTGAGGAAAAGTGTATTGGGCCACCTATCACCAGTGCCAAACAGGATTTAAATCCTGGAATTATCGCCACACAGCCAAACAGCATTTGCTCTAGAGAGTGCCCGGCTTACATGGCAGATGGGAAACTATTCAGATGAACTCGGAAAAAAACAAGGAAGTATTTCTTCCTTCCTTGTTAGAGAGAGAGAAAAAAAAATACATAAACACCTGCTGTACCGTCAAGAGGCCCTGATGGGTTTAACAGAGGAGGAGAGAAAAGCTTGTTAAGTGTTCAAGACTCCATGTTTTGATGAATAAATATGAAGTTTGGATGCCAGATCTCCTTAAACGCATTCAGTCTCATGGAAATTAAGCTTTACGATTTCATCTGCCGCAGTAGCCCGCGAGGCACTGTCTGTATGTGATTCAATTTAGCCTCCAGAATGCCTTGCATACGGATGGGCCATATCCAAGAGTGCTTAGTTACAAGCCATAGTTACAAATCCCCAACATTCATCAATTAGCATTGATAATGCCAATCGCCTATGTTGTTATTTCCATCATAATAATCAAGAAGTAATGTAAGTAATCCACAAACTGCATTTATAAAAAACAAATCTATCAAGACGTTTTTAAATTCTGACTAAAATAATAGTCCTTTATCCATAATATTTTTTCTCCAATGAAAAAGTAATCTCATCTGAAATTAATCAGGAGAGAAATATGTACAGATCAAGCACCGTTTACAAGTGAAAACAGTCCAAAACAACTTTTAACAAGTATGTTGGTGGATTTGTTTCTTACAAACACATTCCTCACAAAGCATTAACTGATGGATTGGAGTTGTGTGGATGACTTGTTAATTATTGTACTGTGTTTATCAGCAGTTTGAACTCTCATTCTGACAGCACCCATTCACTGCAGAGGATACATTGGGTCGGTCCATGTACATTCTGATTTAAAAAAAATATTCAAAAAGATTTCAGTTTAATTTTTCTTTTTCGGTTCACGGGTAGAAAACAGATTTTAAAATTTGTTTTCCACATGTGGGTGGTCATGAGATTTTCCTTTCCTCTGATTGGTTGACCAAATCTGAAAATGTGACGTCATTGGTTGTACCTCAGTTCTGTTCTACAAAATAACAGTCCTCTGCTGCTATAACAGTACCAATTCTTAAACTGTACAGGGATGGTCATTGCAAATACTGTAATTGTCTGAAGATACTGAGGATGGTGAATTTTTTTTTTCTTTACTGTAGGCTACTGTATTACTGTAATGTCGAGTTTTGCCAGGATTTAGGTTATGACAGCAAAATGTTGATAAATAACTACATAATAAATAACTAGGTTAGGCGCTTTTGCCTTCCGCTATCGTCCTTTCAATCATCTTGCTGTTTCACTCTTGTCAGGTGACTCCTGCGGCTCGTGCGGTATAAAGCAGATGCTTGTCTGCTGTCCAGCTGAACTACATTGATGTTATTTGTCATGCGTCATGGTACTCTCATGAATGGTGGCAGACACTAACGAAGAAGAGAAGAATTGTTGAATTAAGTAAAAAAAATTTTTTTCTTTGTGCACAAAAGGTATTCTCATGGCTTCACAACATTATGGATGAACCACTGATGTCACATGGACTATTTTATCGATGTCTTTACCTTTCTCGGCCTTGAACATGGTGGTTCCCTTGCTGTCTATGTAGGGTCAGAAAGCTCTCGGATTTCTTCAGAGAATTAGATCTTAATTTGTGTTCTGAATATGAACAAAGAGCTTAAGGGTTTGGAATGACATGAATATGAGTAATGATTTTAATTTCAATAATTGTTTATTTTTGAGTGAACTTTCCCTTTAAATAGGAAGAGCACAGGCAAATGCTTTTGTTTATATGCAACGATTTCTGTAAGTTGTGTTATTTATTTAATTTTGGATTTGTTTTAAAAATAAACATTTTCTTATTTTACATATTTCAGCTCCACAAAGAAATGTGCTTTTTGTTTGAGAAATAATAAAAGGACACCGTTTCATTTATAACTTGTCTTAAATATCATTTCTTAATATTTTTTTTTTGTTGAGAAAATCATATTGTGAAATCAGTAAGCTATCGTGAATTGTATTGCATCTTTAGTTGAGTGAATCATTACATTCCTAGTTTGTATTGCAATCACATCCACTTCTCTCTCTTCTTTAGGTTCTCATGTTCAGCATTCTCACTTCATCCAGACCACAGATTGCCTAACTCACAGCTTTCAAATGGAAGTCTGTCTCTGATAGAAAGTCTTTTCTCCACCCCTCATCCCTCTCTCTCTTCCTCTCTCTGAGAAAAGAGCTGAATGGAAGATGCTCCTGTGGCTTCTCTTCCCGTCTTTATCATTACAGCTTCCTATTACCTGCCTCAAGCCCCCGAGATAGGCTGCCTGTGGTGCACCATGGGAACTGCTCTGTTGCCGTGCATTGGGATGACTTCTCTACTGATGTTTTCCTGCTAGGGCTCTTCATTCTGTCAGTTCTGCTTTTTTTCGCTGCTGAGCTTCCTCCCCGACTCCCACTCCGAGTCAGTGTGAACATAGATGAGGCATTGTCAGCCCAGTGTTTGGTGTGGCACTTGCGTGTAATCACGTTTCAGGTCGAGCGCTAAGCGATTGGTTACCACGATAACATTGCATGCTTTCTAAATAACCATGACAGGTGGCAAGCATGCACTCTAATGCCACATTTAAACTGATATTTTGTTTCTCTCTCTCTGCTTATTTACTGCATTCCAGCATGTAGAAATGCGCTGCTGTTTGTGTGTGCGTGTCGAAGCTGGCCGCTGACTAAATCTTGTGAAGCTCTGTGTGGCTCAATAGCATGATTTCATTTCTCCCTGGGTTAGTTGCGTCCTGGTGGCCTGGTGTAAAACCCTAAGAATAATGGGCCTCACACACTCACACACACACACACACACACACACACACACACACACACACACACACACACACACACACACACACACACACACACACACACACACACACACACACACACACACACACACACACACACACACACACAAGCATACACCTTCTAAATCTCACTTTATCTTTGCTGCACTTCAAGCTAAATGAATCAGACACTTGAAATACTCTACTGTCCTAATCTAGGACAGCACTTTCTCTCTCTCCATCTTTTAATCTAATCTTCTGGCTGTCACATCCTACAGTCACTGGAATTCCAGAGCTGTGGTAAAGGTCTATACCTAATATCACTGCAGGGGGATTTTTGGATAAAATATACAAGAGTGCACACTTTGCAGATAGTTAGGCTATTAAAAAATGCTATGATATATATATATATATATATATATATATATAAAACCCAATATATATATATATATATATATATATATATATATATATATATATATATATATATATATATATATATATATATATATATATATATCTAAACCCTAAAATATATGTAGCATAAATGTAAACCTAGTCTATAAGACAAGAACAATATATATATATATAATGTTTTTCCAATTCATTTTGGTGAGACTAGCACCACAGAAATGACAAAATTCAGCTTTAAAGGGGAACATTTACACTTAAAATACAAGCTTCACATTTTTATTTGAAAACCGTCTGGAATACCTTTCATTTTATAAACTGATGTTTTGATTATGTGTCTGTGGCAATCTACAGTATGCTGCAGATGATGCCTATACAGTTTAGGTTGTATAGATTGTTATACATTCCCGTATAAAATGTGTGAATCTCTGATCCAGGCAGGAGATTTGAAGAAACACATTTTCTGTGTGGTAAAATACTTAACAGCCAGATACTGTCTCTTATCACACAACAATCAATTTAGTGGATCTACATCTGTACTAGTTGTACAACAAGGCCATGCCTCCGGAAAGCAGGGAATAGCAGCCCTTCTCAATATTCAATGAGGCACTTCTCTCTTTTTCTTTTTTCTTCTCACACAGCCTTTGTGACCCTGCCACCCCACCCCCACCCCCTTCTCTCTCTCTCTCATGTTGGATTGTCCCTGCAGTGCTGTTTCTCCTCTCTGGTGTGTGTGTTCCTCAACGTTTAACACAGGCCCCTCTCACCCTACTCTATCTCTCTCTCTGTAATCTCACCATCTGTGCCTAATTGACTGAGTGCCTGACGTCTTTCTTTGGGGATGGAAAAGCACCCGAGTGCCAGGGAGGAAAAAATGGAAAGGAGACCAGATAGGGAAAGAGATCAGAGGAGAAGCTGATGCCTCAGTGCACTTGTCACTGCTGTGAACTCCAACCTTTGTAGAAGGGGTGGCATGTGTGGAAGGCTGCAGCTTTCTCTTTATGTGTGTTTTCATTGTTAATGTGATGGAATCTTTCCATCTGCAGGAATGATGGGGTTTCACAGGGGGGTAGGATGGTTTATGTTATATTTGTGAATGAACGATTCGTTTAAAGGCCAATTCACACCACACTGATCTGAATCTGTATCCCACTGAATCAAAATTTGAGTGGAAAGGGGAATTTACAAACAAATCCAGTAGATAATGCATTCTGGGAAATTAGGTGTCCTTCCACATTGGTCTGTAAAGAGTTTATTTATTTATTATTTTTATATATAAAAAACACAAATGTATATGTATATTAACAAAGTATATATTTTTTATAAGTGACATTACAAACAGATCTTTCTCTCTGTATAAGGCATATACTTTTTTTTATTTTTTTTATTTTTACTTTCAGATTTTTGCAAGCCAACAGAAGTCTCTTGAAAAATGACATCACATTTTTAATTAATCAGTTTATGTATATTAACAAGATTTAAAGTCATATAAACCACTTTTATAATACATTTATGGCAGTAGAAAGATCGCCATCCATTCACAGAAATAAATAAAAAATCATAATTTTTCCTTTTGTGTTCCATAGAAGAAAGTCAGCCATACTGGTTTGGAATGACATGAGGGTGAGTTAACGATGACAGAATATTCAGTTTGTGTGAACTATCCCTTTAACACTTTCACTTCGACATTACCATTTGTCACATCATTTACATCCTTCTGTCCTATTCTTTTCTTCGCATTTGTTCACCCCGTATCTCCTCTACACCCCTCCCCCGCTCTGTCTGCCCTCTTGAGGATCAGACTGGCTCGTCGGACTTTGAAGCTAGCTGGTTGATAGTCTTCCTATCTCCCCATCAGGGCCTTTCAGATAGGGCGGCACATCACAGAAGCAGGCTGACAGAACATCCATCCAGCCTGGGCAAACGGCTTCCACCATCCCCCTCTTGCTGTAAAGCTCCCAGAGTGGCGCTTCTCTCTACTGCTCTTCAAACAAATGCTGGGCCTGAAAATTCCAGGGGAGTTCGGATGCAGCCTCTGAGACGGAGAAGATATTGAGGGATGAAGTGAAAGATAGAGAGAGAGAAAAAAGGAAGGGAGAGAGCGGGGAGATCTTATATTTAATAAGTAAACCGATGCTGGCGTGGGGCAGACCGGTCTCTTGGGCCAGGCTCAGCCAGCCATTTCTCAAGCAAAGTGAAGGATTTAGGTTAGATACAGAAAGCCCACGAGATGCTTCCTGGCATTTTCCGCATGCAGAGGATATCAGAGCATAAGGTGAGAGAGAGAGGGAGGGTGAGAGAAGGATTTGCCTTTAGTATCCATTCATTTTCACACTGTCTCTATGCCATTTGTGCAAATGATGATGGCAAATGCAGGTGTGAGAACTTTAGTTCTTCTGTCAAAGGTGAGGGAGAGAACGGGAACTAGGGAGTGATTTAAAATGGATCTTAGTGGGGAAAGGGGAAAAAAAGTCCTTGGTGGCACCTCAATTAAGATGTATCGTGGGTATAACGCTTCATTTTAATCACCTAGACCTAAATAGCAATGCAAACACCCTCTTACCCGTATTCCCTCATGGTTGAGGAGAGGGGTAGCCTTGTTCAATAACCTCCTTCTACGAAATGGAGGTCCTGGTTCCAGTAGCGGCTGGAAGATGAGTAAAAGAAATAGGGCAAGTCCTTTCCTTTCTGTAATGATTTTAACTCCGATATATATTTATAGCCAATATACCTTTTAACACGTTGGTTCTCGAACAATGAGTTTTGAGAAACAAAAAACGTTGAACTGTTAAAGCAACTTCAGCCAGGAAAGACAAGGACTGTTTAAGGCCAGCTGGAAGAGGAAGCAGTTCGTTTTGGAGGTTCGGAGCCTCAAGGGGGAAACCGACTGACTAGCTGTCCTTGCTCTTGCCTAACACTGGGAATCCCAATGGGGTTTCAAGGTACGGCGATTGTGCTCCGTGGCAGCGAATGAAATCCTGTCATATAAATAATGGACAGAAATGAAGGAGAATAGCTTACATTAGCCACTTAGATATTTGCCCAGAAACCGCAGATGCTCTGGAACAGGCATCATAACAGCCCAACCACAATGGAGCCCACTTCTGCAGGCTCACAAACCCGCCCCAGAACATTTAATATGGGAAAGCAGTTTTGTGATTGATGTGTTTCATGACCTGCAGTTACTTATTATTTGCTGAGAATTTAACATATATAATTTGCCATTTTGGCTGAATATTAATTTAAAGGGAAATAAAATATTATCTAGAAAAGAATAGTTAAATTGATAAAAAAAATAATAATAATACATACGAAAATTCTAGAAATTATTTAATTATACCAGTTGTTGTTCCAAATCTGTATTTCTTTTTTTATTATTATTTAATTTTTTTACCAATCATATAAAAACAATTTCACCATACAATTATCATAATTTTTTTTTATCCATTCAATAGCTTTGTATGACAAGCAGACCAAAATTCACTCAAAATCTTGCTCTCCATATATATTTAAATATGCCAGTGTAACAAAGTTTGTAGATCGGGAAGGTGAATATAGCTCTACAGCCCCTCATGGAAGACACACAAACAAAACCAAAACAACTTAAAATAGTTCCTCGCAGGGTACTCCCAAGACTGTGCTTTACAAACCCTTGGGGGAGCTGATAATGGTGACGTCGGCTTACCTGGGGGTAAGGATAGACGAGGTGAGAGAAAAGGAGATGGAAGGACGAGGAGAGACAGAGATAAGAGAGGGGAGGAAGGAAAATAAAAATAATTATCTGATTCCTGGACACACTGCCATTTGGTCCTCAACTCACTGAGAGGCACTCACTCTCGGTGCTATACGATGTTACTGAACATTTTTGGTGGAATGTTCAGTGCTACGCCTCTGGCGGACGGCGATGGCTCCTCCTATTGAGGGCAATCCCCAATCATGGAAGACGGCAGCAGGCATAAAATAGCCCCAGCTTGGTCCTCTCTCATCCTTCCCTGTCATTATTATTACTTTTATCCTTCTGGAGCTCCTCCGTGGGACTTGAGACTGGTGAATAGCGCAGGTGTAGCTCTTTATCAGTTACCTCACCGGCCTCCCTCTGTTCCCGCAGCTCTCGGCCCCGCTTCACTTGTCACAGCCAACTTTCTTTTTAATTGCTGTTTTTCCATTGTTTTCTATATAAACATGCTTTTGACAGATGTGTTTGAAGGTTATGCTTGTGTCTCCCATCTTTTGCAGTGCATGACAAAGCATTAAGTGCTCAAATTAAATTTTTAAAAATTCCACTACCCGTGCCTTGTGTTTTATTTGCAAAAAATACATTCTGAGTGAATGACACAAAATTGTGCCATTTTTTATTTATTTCTTTTATTTTAGAACAGCTGAGAAGAGAAGGATTATTAGCTAGCAATTTTCACTATATAGCAAAAAGCCCATGATTAATAATTAAAATTGTGTGTTCCGCAGAAAAAAGAATGTCATACGTGTTATGAATTACATGTGGGTTAGTAAATGATGACGGAATTTTCATTTTGCTTTAAAAGAGACAGAGGAAATCAGCTCTCTGCCAGATTTAATCCATCTTTCCTTTCAGTGAACAGTTACCTTTGCTTTTACTGATGGTGCTTAAACCCAGGCCTTAGACCTATTAACCAAAGGTGAACAGCGATAGAACATTGGCTCTTCCTTTAAGAAAACCTTTTTTCTAACTTCAAAGTCCAGTTATACCCCAACATATTACATTTGGTAATATTTACTTTAATGTACTCCTGGAGATGTAAAATGAAATTCTTACAGCAACTATTTGAGATGTAAGGATAGCAAACATTAAAGCAACTGCTGCTTGTCATCCTATTATATATTTTATATTCAAAGATGGATGAATTGTGACTGTGTAGGCCTAACTAATAAGACAATGAAAAGTACAATATGGTCCAGTCTTCTCCAATCACCAAATGTGCCAAGTGAAGTGATTCTCTCCAACACTGTTACTGTTTTTTTGACCCGTGACTTTTGACAATAGACTTTCTTGCCCCCTTGACCCCTAGCTGACCCTACAGGATTTGCAGGTGCTGCCCCTAGGTGTCTCTTTTCTAGCTGGTGAGATCCCGAGAGACCCGGGACGACAACCACCATCGATCCAGGGTGAAATGTCATCCTAGCAGGAGCCAGCAGGGATAAGAAGGCCATTTTTTCAGGAAGCCAAGCCCAAGGATGAGGAGAAAAACTGTACGATGGACTGAGAAAAACACAATAAACCAATAGGATAGAAGCTATATGATGAGCTACCAAAAATGCTTGGCATCATGTTACTACAAAAAGTCCAAGGCGTTTAAACAAAAATGCCCAAAAAAGCAAAACTAAAACAAAATAGTAAGGCCATTAAATGCATGGTTTTCATCTGGCAGTGAGTGTAAAACACATAAATAACCTTCAATGCTCCATTTAATGGATATATGCGAAAAAAGAGAACACTTCAACATAATGTGCTTGAAGAGAGGAATGCAAGCTTTTCATTAAGAATATTACAAGGCAAAGAAAATGCATTAACGTCTGCATTAAGTTCTTTGAGCATGTAATTCCTATTTGTTCTGACTTCTTAAACATGTTATTAAAAGCATGTTAGAGAGGAGCCATTTAAGTTCTTCGCATCGACACATATGTTTTATAAAGGATGAGAACCTGAGTACACATTTGACAGGTCAAGACTGTCTACGGATCAGTGGTTTTACTAAATCAGGAATATAGAATGTAGAACAAGCCATGTATGATCCGATGTCTGCCATCTCACTGAATTAAAAAAGTGGAATGGGATTAGAACGATGTCCCCGGGCCTGAGGATTTCCAGGAGATGGAGGTGAAGAGGGAGAGATGATGACTGGCTGAGACAACAGAGAGCACCATCAAGGCCTGGAGCACAACACCGTAATGAAAGCACTTCCTGGCAATGTGAACACAGGGAACTGAACATACAAACACAAACTTATTCACTGTGCTGGAAGATGGATGGTCAGCAAAAGTTTCCTCTGAGAAGTGCATGTGTGTGATATGAGATGAGGGGGAGGAACAGATACAAGAGGACTGGTACAGGTAGTCGAAGTAGCAGATGGGGTGAAGGAATGGGGCTTGTTAAAGAACAATCACCTACAGCTCTGACTGGAGAGACTTTCTTTTCCCCGGGTGATTCCTTAAACACAATAACAAGCCTTCTAAAGAGGAAAACACAGTCCATTGTGAGGCAAGACAAAGGCATGAAAAATAGACTTGTCATTCTAAAAGTAGTAAAAAAATTAAATCCATTTAAAACACTCTGTGTAGTGTGGGGGTGAATCATTTTATGGTATCAAGGGAAGTCTCCAGGGGAGGGTAATAGCTGTCCTCTGTTTTCTTTTTTTATCATGTAATCTTATCTGCAGTATTTTAGTTAACAAATGCAGAGGCTGATTATTCAAAGTGATATTTTAAATCCGACAAAGAGTTTTTAACAAATTGGGTGGGTGAACAGGCAATTATTGTCACTTTAAAGTCAACATGAATGTACTATTTACTTTAAAGGGTCATCCAGCAGCCAAGTTTTCATCATATTAAATAGCCCTTTTCTCTTTGAATATTCAGTTTCATCTGGGAATAATTGCGAGAATTCCATAAGAAGTAAGCGATATGTAATTATATATTGGTGATTGGTGAGGAAAACAGAATCTGTGAAAGGACCATGAGCTAGGATTCAAACTAAAAATGCTACCTACAATGCCAGGGCACAAAATGACTTGTTTCTAAGGTCACTGAGAGTATGGGATTGTCATGGTTTAAGTAAGTTCTAGACATTATCATGCATATAAAACAATTTTTAGTTCAAATTTATTGATGTTTTTTATTATTTGTACTCAGATTTTATGCACAAATATTTGTCTAGTGAAACCCACTTCAAGTTGACTTTAAAGCCTGCATTAAAAGTTTACAAGTAATGGCAGCTTTCATCCTCTATTTCTCTTTCTCTGTTTTACGTGCCCACTGTTTTTGTAGTACACAGATGCACAACCAATGCTAATTTTACCAGCAAGTGCCAAAAAGTCTCTCTGTCAATCTGGCAACCTGAGAAAGACACACTCCATCCCATTCTGGTGCAAAACCGTTTCTGACAGAAGCCATTAATGAAAGTGTAACCATGCATCAAAAAAACAGGTTCACAATCAAGCTGTGGCTGTCTTCGCAAAGCTGGATAGAAGAACCAAAATTCACACCAACAACTGAAACCATTGGCATATCTGTCAACTCATTCTATATATCAGGGTGTGTTTGTGTGTAAAAAGTGTATTTTTCCCCCACTGTAGCCACTAATGATATATGTGAGTTATGCTGGCAAAGGTGGGCTGCACTGGAAGCAATAGGTGTGGATACAAAATCCACTTGTAGACTTATACATTTATTTTGGAAGAATGACACAGAAAGGGGTTCAAGTTTTTCAGTTTTTTTACAATTCCATTAATGAATCTTTTAGTCTTTTCTGTACACCATCCATTTGACTTAAAACTCAGACTTGTAATATTAGTGCACAAAAACCACTTAAATTGTATTTTTGGTGTTTTTCCAATTTTTTTTTTTAGTAGCTTAACAGCTGTGGTCACTGATTGTTGTTGTATGGAGAAGAACTTCACGAACATCCTTTTTTTTTTTAAAGGATCATTCTGTGTTCTACAAAATAATAAATAAATCATAATAATACCAATTTACGTATAGGTTTCGAATGACATGAGGATGAGTAAAATAAACTGAATTATTTTGGATATACTATAACCGAACATCTATGACAGATATTAAACCATTCTAATAAAAATCTATATAAACAGAAAGAATCACATTAAAGTACATGACTAGGTAAGTCACTTTTATGTCTAGTTCATTCTGAGCAGTTGAGCAATTTCCAGTAATTTCAGAGCAATAAACATCACAGTCATTGTGTAAATTCCCCAAATGAAAAGGAGCAGATGAAAGAGAGAGAGATTGAATGTTGAAGGTTAATTACAGTTCATAAAATGGAGAAAGTATAGGGTTGACCATTTAAGACTTAATTAGGTGGTGCAGCGTACTTAGTCAATAGCCAGAAAAGAGGCAGAGAGACAGTGTTAACCTGTTTACAGATCCAAATTAAAGCTGACACAACAACAAAGCACTGTGAAAGAGGCAAATGAAATTTGGGAATCTGTTTTTCTGCACAAATAGGCCAATCATTTAGGACACACACTTCCACTTTCCTCCTCAGGGACTGCGACAGCAAAGGATTTAACTCATCAAAGGATGAGTGTGTGTGCGAGTGTGACAGAGAGGGAGGGATGGAGACTGTGTGTTCACTTATGCACCTCCTTTGCCAGTATATCTGCATGTAATGGAATTGCATGTGTCCTCCAGTGCATGAGATGATGTGTTTTTGAACTTGTGTCTATGACTATGAATGTGTGCCACCTAGAAATGTACTAATAACGATTTGTGACCACTGATTGCGCCGTTTATTTGCACGCGCTGTTTGCTGTTTCAGCAACGGAGGCACTAAGGAATTATGCAAATTATGAAAACTGAGACACATTCTATTATTTTGATCAATGAGATTTTTTTTTTATATATATAAAAAAATAATATCATTCAGGCAAACAAAGGGACACAAGACAAAATTAAACATATGAAGAAGCCTAAGTTGTTATACAAATTAACTTACTTTAATGCACTTGACAGAAACCGAAACTTATAATCAATTACATCAGATGCCATGTCACTTAATGTTAATACAGCGAGTGACATGTATTGGGTATATAATCTTTGCTTAAACATGAAAAATACTGACGCTTTTCTGCAGTTGAAACAAAGATTACTTCATAATTATTTTGTGCTGTCACTACTAAAGAGGAAGTGATGTGACGTGATTAAAAAGACACAAAACAGTATTTATTGTTTGAATTTCCTAAAAAAGCTGAGACTTTGCTTCATATCAATAGTAACCTTCTCTGTCTTGTCCATTGGTGCGTTGTCAGTGTCCTTGTTGCTCCACGATGCATTTTTCACTGTGTGAGAGCGCATTACTTGCCGGATGCAAGTCATAATGACATAAGCATGAATGAACATCAGAAGGTATGTTAAAAGATACACCTGAACTTACAGACATGTATTATCTGTCATGTAATCGCCCAAGGTGATTCAACCTTGAAAAGACATTAAATTTACTTACTTCTTTCAATGTTCAAAGAAAAAAAAAGGCTAGAGAAGAGCATATCGTTAAAATTGTAAATATTATAAATAATATATAATAATGCTTATTTACACATAATGAAAACCTAAATGAAATCCAGCAGGCCTGCTTGTGGCTTACTAATTGGAGTGCTGATTCCAAAAACAGGGCATGTTATGCAAGCCATTATAGTCTAGCAAGCCATTGTTTCCCACACAGCATTTTTAGCTTTAGACAGCCATAATGTGAGGAAGTTTTGTGTTATCCCTTACTCACCAGAAAAAATAAATAAATAAATAAATAAATGCCACAAAGACATGATTCCTATCTTTCTCTGAGCCACAACTATTTTTTTTTTTTCAATTCTCATCCAATGTGAGCCAGATGTTTTCTTCACATATGTGGGTGTTTAACTACATCCAAACAGTTAAAAAGAAGTCAGATTTTGTGAACATTTTTATTAATTCGTAAATTTGTGTTTATGTAAAGTTCACTGACATTAAACGATATATTTGAACTTTTTTCAAACTTATTTTCAACTTCTTTGCGGATTGTAGGTTAATACATTTTTGAATATATTTTGTCATTAAACCTGTCGAATCCTTTTGTTATTTTGATAAGTTTATTAAAGTTGATAAAGTTTATATACAGTATGTGAAAAACAGTCATACTTATTCAGTAAAAAACTGCGTGATAAACTTTTTATTTATGTTTTTGAACTCAGCATTGTAGAATTAGGTAATACTTGGCCTTTTTTCTAAATTATTTAATTAAATGAATTATATTCTGTGAAAACATTTTAGTAAAACATTAATTATATTATCAGAATGTGAGCCTGTATTAAATAGAAAGGATCATTCAGGACATTTAGTCCAGGATTAACCTGTATTGTGGGTGGTTTGTGACTTATATGCAGGTTTTTGAATTACTGTTTGCTTAAGGTGGTGCAACTGTTTAGTAAATTTACCCTTTTGTTTTTTTTGTTGCAGGTGGACAAATTGCTGTACATTAAGAAAATGTGCACTGTCCAGTTTACCTTTGTGAGTATGGTCACACACGCACAGTTTTCCATCAGATCCTGCTTTGCCAACACAATGGGGTTGCCAGGTCTCTAGGACAGCACATCTGGCACTTTGAGAGAGAGCAGCTACAGAAGGTGATGGGCATGACTCAGGAACAATGCCAATGGCACAGACTCACTACACCGCTGAGAGAGAAAGAGCAGTAAAACTCACAACATACTTGAGAATAAGGATACACAGGCTGTGATCTCTGCTGTATAAGGAGGTAATCAGAGATGTAGTGCCGTATTTTTTAAATCATATACACACAATGGCCTGTTTAATCTACATTCATAGTCTGGCATGCACTCCACTGCATGAATGTATATAATACATGTGTGCTTGTGGATACATTTTGGGTACACAGTAATTTGCCGCACTTAAAGTACTATACTTATGCAGAATCAGCTTTCTGTGCATTTGAGGCAGAAAAAGTCACCCTAATTTCATCTCAAATTACAGGTACATATCATCAAAATAAAAGTTATCCCAAAAAATATGCATGTACTTACTCAACCATATCAAGTCAATCAAAATAATTTTGTAGTTCATATTTGAACAACAGCATAAAAAAATACAACAGCATTTTTAACTTATACGGTTTTTTCTCTTATCGTTTTATTTAATGTGATTTTATTTGACCAATATTTTAGGTCCAGTGAGTCAACATTTCTTTTCCTTAAATTTATTATTTTTGCCTTCAAAATAGTTTAAAGCACAAATATTACATGTAATCTTTCAATTTATATGAGTTTATTAAAGCTGCATGTTTACTGTACCATCATAATCATAATCAGCTTCCCAAATGTATCTGAAGTCATCCACTCATAAACTTCCAAAGCATAATACCAACTTTGAGACCAAAGCTCCTCAGACGACCTTAACAGCACATCAGAAGATCTTGTTGTCTTAAACATTACTTAAGTTGTCTTAAGTATTAGTGTGCAACTTTACTCATGTTGACAAAGCTTTTTTTGCAATATAATCCTCTATCCCCTTGCATTTCAATTTCAAGGCTTCGCTTTTATATCAAAAGCTCTGCCAGTCTGTTGGGGTATGGACTTTTCTGTGCTTTTAAACTGTAAAGCGGGTGTTGGTGAGAAGTAATGCGGTAGTCACTGAGCTTTAGCTCGCGTGTGGTGGGTGTATTATTGAGGGCAGATGGCTTAAACCCACGAGTGTCTGTTGAGATATCACGGAGCTGAAGGCCTATGCCACCAAACCCATTTTGATTAGACTGAGTCTCTGGAGCCAGAACTGCACTGGCAGACTCCGCTTTGCCTCTAGATCATAAAACCCTCAATCGCAAAAGGAAAGTACATTCAATTAGTTTGCCAAACCCACATAAATGCACTGGTGGAAGCCTAAGTTTATTTTCCTCTCTTTCAGCCCTTCTCTGTCTATATCCTCCCACCTTTGAGTTCTAAAACTCCCATTCTGCAAAGAGAAAGAGAATGTTTCTTCATCAAAGTGTTCCTGTTAGTATAAAATTAAGCCCCACCCTGCCACAAAAAAAGGCATGAAACACAATTATGCAATGCGACGCAAATGAGGTATGGCTGCATTGACAGAAAACGGCTAATAGTTCATTTCAGTCACTGTCTGCGTGTGAGCGTGTCGAGCTTTTTGCTCCATTACCTCCAAAACAGTATGTAAATTCGCTCTTTTGGAGACAAAATATTTAGCTGTGTTTTGCTCAGAGGAAATTAGTGCTGCGGCTGATGGGAAGAGAGAGAGAAACAGTCGAGATGTTGGTTTGAAGTTTCCACTATACCACGCTTAAAATATAAGCTTTAAAAGACATGTAGGGCACAAGCAGATATTTACATAACAAACTGTTTGACATGTGATAAAGCAACTCTCATTATTCTGGCTGGTTCCTGTGCTTTTCTAGCGGTTTGGTGTCACCTTAGAAGAACAGTAGCACAAAGTATTTTCTGTGAACAGTGCTGATAATTACCTTTCTATATTTAATCTATACAATTAAAACATGCAGATTTCCGCGAGTTGTGTAAAAATCCTTGTTAAACGATTGTTTTCAAAACACTGAACATAATGAGTGCTGACAGCAGCAAAATATTCAAACAAACAAGACAATTTATGAAATGCATGATAGATCACCTTGGAAACCACGAGCAGAGGTGAATCATGAGTGTACATTGTATCATAACAAAAGCAGCAGTAATTTGACTGAATGAAGATGGAAGACATTAAGCTAGTAAATAGAAAACCAAGGTATTTTGTTATGGTTTACCATCATAAATAGCGTAATATACTGTATAAGGAGCACAAGATGTACTACCATTTTGGACCCCCTTTTGCATTCAGAACTGCCTTAATTCTTCACTCAGTAGATCCAACAAGCTGCTGGAAATATTCTACAGAGATTTTGATCAATACTGACATGATAACATCATGCAGTTGCTGCAGATTTGTCATGATGCAAATTTCCCGTTCCACCACATCCCAAAGATGCTCTACTGGATTGAGATTAAATTCTGACCCTACCGACTGAATGTTGCTGCAGGAATCAAGACTTGTCAGACCAGACAATCGTTTTCCATTCTTCTGTTGTCCAGTGTTGGTGAACCTGTGTGAACTGTTGCCTTGGTTTCTTGTTTTTGGCTGACAGGCTTACCAGCACCCGGTGTGGTTTTCTGCTGCTGTGGCCCATTTGCTTCAAGGTTCAACATGTTGTGCATTCAGAGATGCTTTATCTGCATTCCTTTGTTATAACAAGGATTTATTTGAGTTACTGTTGACTTTATATCAGCTTGAACCAATCTGACAATTCTCCTCTGACCTCTGGAATCAATAAGGCATTTTCACCTACAGAACGGCTGCTCACTGGATATTTTTTCTCTCTCTCTCTCTCTCTTTTTTTTTCTCTTGCAGATCATTCTCTGTAATGGTCTGAAGTTGTGTTTAAAAAAACTCAGTAGATCAACAGTTTCTGAAATACTCTGACCAGCCACTTAAAGTTACTTAAATCACATTTCTCCTCCATTCTGCATTCTTGACCGGTTGTGCTGCTTAAATTTTTGTGGAAAGTGATATCATATTTATTAATTTTTTTTCAAAAGAATGCCAGTGTATGACTATGATAGTCATGATATCACAAATATGTTTACCATAGTACCATTAAATGAGAATAATTGGTAATACAGGGGTACTTTGACACATATATTCTGGTATACTTTAAGAAAGCACAAGCATGATGTCATTAGTATTCATAATAAAAAACTTAGCTCTAGCATAAAAACATTTAAGTAAGGACAACTTCTGAAATGTAAAACGTTCTGCAAATGTACACCATACAAGAATTTACTATTGTAATCTATAGATTTGATTGTATTTATTTATCTCCAATGAAACTGTGTGTCTGTCAATTCAAATGTATTAATGTATGCATTCAGTTTATATCTGAAAGCTAGGAATGCTAATGAGATGTTCACATACAGCACATTCAGTACCACAATATATATCAAAATACCCTGGTAATTCCATGTGATAGGAATAGAATATATATACCAGACAGAATTAAAGTCTTGTTAGAGGTAAAGCAAGGCTCGACAGCTTTGAAAATCTTCTAAAAAGTTGACTGACGCACACCGGCACTCGATCTGGAAAACAGTGTCTTTCGGTTGCAGAGAGTGAACAAATCCCCAGAGCAAATCTAAACACTAGTTCACAAATAATGAGACCTGCCTTACAGACACAGTTTTCTGTGCTCAAGCCCTCCCAGACGTTTCGGATTTGAGACTGAGCTCTTTGCGACATCTTTTCTAAAATCCGCCTAGTCATGGTGGCCGAGATCTCTGGCAGAAGATCAATGCGATCTTCACACCTTTCTCAGCCTTTTTGGCCATGTGACAGAATGAATTGAATGTGTGGAAACTGGAAAAGGACTGGTCTGAAAATCTGTGGTCACCATCACTGGAGCAAGACTGAGTCATTGATCTGACTGTGTGCTGACCTTAGAACAGAGATCACAGTGATCCTGAGACATTAATGAATCTATGTGGATTCTGGAGCTGCATGGTTATTAGACTGAGGGGAGAGCAGAGAGTGTTTTCTTGCATGTTGTCTCAGTTTTTCATAAATACTCCCAAATGTATCTGCTACAAATTAAAGTTGTTTAGAAATGTACAGTTTATGCATAAATGGTGGAAATAGAGTACCACGAGTTTACCTAATTACCGGATACGCTGTAACACATGGATGTTTTATGCTTTGTTTATACATTTATGGTGTAAATCAAATTTACTGGTCAAAATAAGAAATGAAACTGTACTTTTATATTTCAAGATGTATATTTTTGTCCTGTAAATCTATTACATTTAATATTTTTTTCCTATACTGTCACCACTTTCTGATGGTAATACAACACTGTTGTACCTCTTTCTGCTACTACAATATTTGATACTACTTTTTTAGATATCTTTTATATACTTTTCTTTCTGAAAATGCAATCATGTTAGTGTATAATGCTCTATTTTAAGATATTGTTGTGAAAGATTAACATCAAATATCAAAATTAGTGTTTGTCCTGTAAATCTTTCATATATAAAATATTTTTTTATCTACTGTCACATCCTTCTGATGGTTCTACATTGCTAAAAAAGATTAGTTTTTATATTAATACTTTGCTTTGCAGAGTGTATGCACTTTTCTATGTGACAATGTAATTGTGTCAGTGCTATATTTTTTATATAATAATACATTATTGTGGTATAATGATATTCTAATACACCCTTTATACATAAAAGAGAGTCCAGCTAGGCATCATGAAAGCAAACGGTGACCAATCTGTTGGTAATCCATCAGTTGCAGGTCGGCCATAATGAATGTCCACTAGAAAAACGCATGTCCTCTTCTGAATGTCATGCAAACACCCTTCTACTGAAAGCATGAAGACAACTCTAAAACAAATGACACTTAAGGCTAATAAGCGAATTGACAGCGTAAAACACATGGATGTCGATCATATGGCGTTGTGATAAATTATTCTCTTTTCATTTAGAAATCTGAGCTGATGGCCTTGTTTTCAAGTGCTCTCCCTTGATAACATCATAATTCAAAGTGACTGAAAACAAACACGCTCACACAAATTCCTACACAGGCATACAAACATTTCTTAACACTGTCTCCGTTTCAACAAGACACACAGTTAGATGCATTGACTCTTAAAAAGCTCAGAAAAAAAAGGCTGATTGTTTTTAAGAACACACACACACTCCATGATGGGTAGAGATAAAAGATGAGAAAACGTGGGATTGTTTAAAATGCGATTCCACACATTTTTCCAGCAGTTGTCTGTGGTCTTTATGGTGTAATCTGTAAAGTTGGCTCTCAGATATGGCAATATACCATCATATACTGCACATAGACACTTGAGCAGGAACCTAGAGCTTCAAATAGGACACTAGAATTTAAGATAAGAACAAAACGCAAAGACGGAGATAGTTGGATGACTTGACACCTGAACCACATTTGAAAGCAATTTATATTTCCATCTGTAAAAACTTAGCAAACTATCATGCCACTCTTACTATTTGTACTGTATGTATATTTTCTGTGTATTATATGTATACTAGGGGTGTGACGGTACATGTTTTTGTCCTGAACTGTCACCGTACGGACTGTTCATGCAGTCAGACGTTGAATAGAGTAATTCATAGGTGATCAGTCCAAAAGGGGCGCAAACACAGTAATGCAATGCTAACCGTCACAACAGGAAAGAG
Source organism: Carassius carassius (assembly GCF_963082965.1). Taxonomy (NCBI): domain Eukaryota; kingdom Metazoa; phylum Chordata; class Actinopteri; order Cypriniformes; family Cyprinidae; genus Carassius; species Carassius carassius. The sequence continues at coordinate 23,126,894 of NC_081792.1, forward strand.
CAGAAGCAAGGCACACAGGGGCTTGAAGAACCGCCAGCTTGTTTTAAATTAGCAGTGTGTTTGGTTTGAAAAGTTTTGGGTTCTAGTGATGCAATGGTGGACCGGCTATAAATCAGAACTGGTTTCTAACGTTATTTTGTTATCTCTTTTCCTGAGTTGCACACTCAATGCATTGCAATCATTTACCAAAAGTCAGACCATTCTGTTTTTCTCAAAAACAACTGCTCATGCTACATGTATGTAGCACTACTAAATAAATAAAAAAATAAAATTTTCCAAGTGTAATGAACTCGTATCGAACCGAGGTACGTACCAAACCGTGATTTCTGTGTACCATTACGCCCCTAAAGTATACTGTGCACAGAATTATCTGTATGCATGGAGTATCTGGATGATAAACTACTTTTGGCAAAATGTGGTAGCACATGACAGAGTGCACTGCATGCAGTGCTGTAGCCCATAATGCAAAGCACTTTGTCATTTATTTAATCTCATGTATGTATATAATTATAGGAACAATTTCCACAGAGAGTTTAGCATGAGCCGAGTGCTTATGATGGGCTCTATGGATACTCCTCCTAACAAGAGAGAGCTAATTATGAGAAGATGAGCAGTTAACCCATGCTGTGGGGGCCCAGGCAAAGATGCTAATTAATGCTAAATATATGCAACCTTATTGTACAGGATCACTGAAGCACTAATCAAATACTGGTCTATGAGGGCAATCTGTAAAACAAGGACAATTATTCCTCATTCACACAGTATTCCACATTATGCAATCCAAATAGAACAGCAGGTAGGATTATGGTTCATATATGTGTTCATATCATCTTTTGTAGTTCATACATGACAGTAGTTCAAGTATTTTCTTTCTATTGTTCCAACATGGTGTAAAGGCAACAAAATGCTGGGTTTTATGTCACATGATTGAATGACCTGAGCACTCATTTATAAAATGTTGCATAAAATAAAGGTCATACATTCGATCTATTAGATCATGCATATGTGTATATGCATATGTGTGATCCAGAGAGATGACTGTAAAAAACAAAATATTTTTATGAATCTGAATGTTGGTTTGGATTTTAGCATACACACTCAAAGATCAAATGCATGCACATTTTTTTTAAATAGATGAAGCACCATGTCTCACTCATATGTAGTGTTAGAAGTCGTTCAGTTGGTTTATTAAAATGAACGAATTCAAAAAATGATTCACGATTCGACTCCCTGTGCATTCCTGGTCTTTTTTTAAGACTAAATATTAAGTACAAACGTTTTGACGAAATTAAAGAAAAATAGTGTGTATCGTAAAGTACTTTTAGTTTTAAAGTACTTGTTTATTTGCTCAGGTTAATACAGCTATAATAATATTATTTAGATTTTTGTAGTTACAAATATATACATAAATATATATATATATTATCCTAACTAACTTGCCATAGTACATATCTAAAGAAACAAAACAAAACAAAACAAAACAAAACAAAACAAAACAGGGTATTATCATGGAATTTTGTCCAGATAAAAACATGGTAATATCCTGTGCTCGTATTTCATGCTTGTTCTTCTTCATGCTATAAAATCTATTTATACTGTACTGATGTAGCACAGCAGAACAATATTTGTAAAACACCCAGTGCCCTCCTTAAACAATTTCATAGTATATGAAATGAGAAAGGAAATCAAAAAGCTAATAAAACTTGTATATTCATCAATATAAATAAGCCAGGCTGGGAGTTACAGGTTTATAAAAAGCGCCCTTTAAGATGTTTTTGCTCATGCTCACTATTAGAGATGCAGCTCCTATCTCACCATGAGGAGGAGTGGGTAGAGGAGAAAGAGAGAGAGAGACAAACAGTGGTGTCCTCCATTGCCATTTTATGGTCCCTGATGACATTGAATGTTCGTTCTTTATGACATCACCTGGAGAATTAGTAAACATAAACGGCAGAGCTTCTCTGCTCATTGACTGAGCTCTGATTTATGGCGCAACCTGCCGCCTTTTTCTATAATCGTTCATCAAAATGGGAAAGAAATAAAATCCCAACAACGTGAGAAAAACTTTCTCACTCCGCCAACGATATATCTCACTGACATTACACACTCAACACTTATGAGGAAGAGCTTTGCTATAAATCACAAAGTACAGAATCATAAAAATGGGCTCAAATAGCATCTCTTTTACAATGTCTGCTCTGCTCCCCTCTGTCTTCCGGCTTTATATGCAAGCAATGTCACTGAAAGCCATGTTTCGTAGTTTCATGTCTTTGAAAACTTGACATATATTAAAGTTTAGCTGATCATTTTTTAAGAACTTCCGAACTTTAAGAGGAGCTATGCTAACTGTTGTAAAAGTTGCTTTTATTGGATGCATTTGTCTTAAGTGTGTTTAGACAGGGAAAAGATGGCATGAAGTCTTCCAGTGGGAGGCATAGAATATTAAAACACATATTTGAGGTGTTTTTCATTGTGAATTTAAAGTGTCTCCGTGAGAGAGTAAAAGCATTGGAGCTGATTTACAGCAATGCTATGCCTAGATATACAGATAATGTTGTTAGCGTAATAAACTGTTAGTCTCTTTGTTCACTTGGCTATTAGATATGGCCATTAGATGCACCTGAGAAGTCTCACTGTCAAACTCTAACACAACGACACAGATTTCTATTCTAGAAGTCTAGTCAGGCGTGTCACTGCCGAGCGGCTCTCAGTTCTCAGGAGCTGGGCGAGATGAAAAATGAAAACTGTAGAACCAGATGACCTCAAAACCGGTTATGAATCAGTCATGCCTCCGCGAGAAAAGAGCACACAAATGAAATGTAATAATGAACACAAAATTGTTTGTTTGGAGTGAGTTGTGTTTATAAATAATAATAATAATAAAAACCTCAAATGACCTTTTAGAATAAATTATTAGTATGCTTTAATAAAACTTGATAAAATTGATAATAATAATTATAATAATACTTATTATTAATGCAAAACTTGTATTTAATTTCTTTTTCTTTACGAAGTTCACCAAAATGTTTGAATGAATAGGACTAGTTAGGACTAGTTACCCGAAGGTCGCCGGTTCGAGTCTTGGTGCTGGCAGGAGTTGTAGGTGGGGGGGAGGGAATAAACAGCGCTCTCTTCCCCCCTCAATACCCATGGCTGAAATGCCCTTGAGCAAGGCACTGCACCCCCAGTTGCTCCCCGGGCGCTGGATATATAGCTGCCCACTTCTCTTGGTGTGTGTTCACGGTGTGTTCACTTCTCACTGCTTTGTGTGTGCACTTGGATGGGTTAAATGCAGAACACCAATTCAGAGTATGGGTTACCATACTAGGCAAATGTCACGACTTTCACTTTTTTTCACTTTCATCATCATCTGTTATTTCTAAAATGCTTTGCATAAGTATTAAAGGGGTCATATGATGCTTTTTTAAAGATCATTATTTTGTGTATTTGGTGTAACAGAATATGTTGACATGCTTTAATGTTTAAAAAACATTATTGTAGGTCCTCTATGCCCCGCCTCTCTTAAACGTGTTGTTTTCTACAAAGTCCCCTACTTCTCACAAGTGCAGTCTGCTCTGATTGGCCAACTTACCCAGTGTATTGTGATTGGCCGATCACTGCAAGCACTTGTCAGAAATGTAACGGCCCATTCAATAATCGTGAGCTTCATCTTTCACAATAAATGTAAAGATGGTTAATAATGTCCTTAGTTTTATCATCAGTTCAATCCCGAAAGGGGAACAGAGTTGTGTGACAGACACAGATGAAGCTCGTATGTGTTTGCACTACACAAGCCACAAGATTCCACTGTGTGACCCTGTCTCTCTCTCTCTTTCACACACACACACACACACACACACACACACACACACACACACACACACACACACACAGTTTGCCTAGTTTACAGGTTTTAAACACCATCATGATTGTATGCGTTTTTCATTCTTTCTTTCTTTCTTCTAATTTCTTTTTTTTTGGTATATGTAGCCATATGTTTTACCCAACAATGTCCCATTTACCCTGTACCAAGGTGTCTCTGGCTGTGTGTGCCCGTATCAGGAATTGGGTGGCTGCTTGGGTTAATGCATTACAGCTGAACTTATACACAGGTAAGGACCAGCTGCTCCAGTCGGACCCGCTCTCTTGGATCCCCACAGCCCATTCGTCCTGACGTCCTGCACCTTTGACCCCCCTACCCGGCCTCCCCTCATCCCCTTCATTCTCTCCTCTAATCCCTTCAGCGTCTCACATCTGGACAGGAGCCACTGCCACTTCCTAGCCATACACAGATGGCTCAGAGATTACGCCAGCCGGCACATTGTGGGTAATCACTTTGACCAGGCTAGAGGGCACTCACAGGGTTAGTATATTTCCTCATCTCCCTGTGTCAGGTCTTATCAAGGGTGTATACAGGAATTAACCCCAAAAGAGTAAAGGGTAATTATAGTGTGCAACCCTATACTGTAATTATCATCATTGACAAGAAGATCGTTTCATTATACATACTCAGACTAGACTGCAGCTTTTCTTGCAATTTTCATGAAAAACTCTTGCATTAATTGTACGTTGAGTCATGAGGATGATATTACAACAAACAAGCAGTTTAATTCACCAGAAATAAATCTTGCATAGTTGTCTTCTCCTATGGTTTGATGCTTTACTGTGTTTTAATGAATTGATATTCAGAAGTGGCCTCTGTTGATTTTGTGGACAGCGTGTCGAGAACAGGTGGCAGATGCCTGCTGAAGTAAGGGAAGATACTGTAGCACAGACGCCGAGATCATTAGAGATGCAGAACTTCTAAATCATTCCAGCAAGCGATGAGAGCCAATCTTTATTGTTTAAGTTTTTAGCACACAAGAAAAGAAAGAAAAAATGAAAAAAAAAAAAAACAAAATAAAAGTGTTTCTTTATTGTTTTGCCGTTACAAAAGTCTACAAGAACAAAAATATGCTTTGACACGGGTCATAGATGCTTGCAAACTTCACAACATAGCTTTGTTTTTGTAAAACCCGCTAAAATATGGCACTGGGGTCAAGAAACGAATGTATACAAATTTGATGAAGGAACACTTGCCAAAACACAAACCACACATCTTCATACATCAAACCAAACCTACGCTTGGCCTTTTTCTCTTTTGTTAGTGTTGTTGGTGACCTAAGCACAAATTTAAACAATACTGGACTTTTCAGTACATTTTTAATTTATTTTCTTTTCTTTTTTTCTTTCAGAGTCATAATTATTTTTGCATTCATTGGCAGACAAACAAAACCTATTCCATATTATATTCCCTAACATCAGACAGATGCATACAAATCCAGTTCCTGGACAGAAAATACTGAAAGAATAACACTGCGGAACATCCCAAAATGAGTTTTTGGTAATATTATTTCACAAAAGAGGAGTTTCAGACTCAAATTAATCTCAGTGCACCTGATTTCCCTCTAGAAAATTTTAAAATTATTTTGCACTCACTACGTATGCATGGCTGCCCAATAAATACATTTGTAGAAATAGTTTTTAATTTGAATTATATTATCATAGAGCTTTCACTAAGAAATAAAAATAACTCTGTTAACTTGTTTTTTTTTCATTCCACTGCACTGCTTTATTTTTATTTTTCTATATTATTGTTCAAAAAAGACATGTTAGACCATCATGTTCACGTCTTTTGCAGCATCTTCTGCATCCAAAAGATATTAAACTGCCAGGTGTTTTGTGTGTTTACAAAAAACCCAACCTGAGAATTGCCCCTTTTCAAAATACAAAACAACTTACCTACCAATAAAACAAACACTGCAACATTACAATAATAATAACTAAAGATATTGGCTTACCAATAAGACTCAAGTATTCCAGAGAGCATAGAGCATTTTACGGTCCAATTACTATAGAGCCTGTCTTTTCTTGCTCAAGGTCACAATGGTCAGAGGGAGACAGAGCATTTGTCTGGTTCTTGGATCACTCCTCCTGTGGTTTGAACTCTAAAGCCTTTTGGTTTCCAGCCTGGGATCAACAGTGCTGTAATGTGCTGTATATTGTGGTAAGTGTTTGTCCACTGGGTCTGAATGCAGAGGTCAAGGCTTACAGGTGTGGGCCTGCTGCCATATGCTGCTCAACCAAGGACGAGCCAAAACGTTTCTCTCTCAAACACCTCCAGCTGTTCCAGCTAACACTGCTGGCAGACACACAAAAGCCTTCACTCTCGCACAGTTCCGCCACACGCAGAGATACCATCGGACAGAAAGATAACACGGGGTTCAAAAGGGGTCAAGAAATTGCTCCATTAAACATGGCCAATCAGCTAGAAAGTCATAAATACTGTGAGGTGTGAAATGGTGTTGTGAAAAAAGAAAGCTTGAGATTTTTGTTTGTTTGTTTGTTTTAGGGATGGTGCAATCTTGGCACATCCTGGCCCTGAAGGTGTTTTTTTTGCATTCTGGGCGTTAAAACAGGTGAGACAATCCCATTATTTTTACTGTCACACATCAGAATGGAGAAACCACAGCAATTCACACACTTATAAATGCAAATTGGTAAAGCATTTTGCAGTCTAAAGGTGGCTCACCACCTTCATATCTGCATTTGCCTTCACAGCTAAATTAGAGAGTAAAATTTTGGAGAGTTTGAATGATGACGCATATAGTACATGGGGAACAATGGAACGACTGGCACAGGCCTGAGACATCTGGGGAAAACTTTTTGGTAGCCTATGCCCCAGTCTGTGGAAACCAAACCAGTTTATCATAACAAATATGAACTTTCGTCGTGGTTGTATTCTTTAAGTTGCAAAATGGAAAAAATGAGTGACACACCACTGCCTTTGTTTGAGGATGCTTGGTGTCTAACTTGCTTTTTTTGTGCAAGTTTGATCTGGAGTAAGGGTCACATGGATTTTGGTAAAATAAGTTTTATCTTAGCAGAAGGCTATAGCTTGCTTGAGCGATGTGATACTGTGCTGTGGATTTCAGGCCTATAAAAGAAAGATATTGCTTGTTAAATAGTGGTTCATTCTGTTCACAGAATCTCAAAGGCCATGCTTCTGTCATGCCCTGTCCCTCCCCTGTGTTTAGTGGCGAGTGTTCCAGACATGAAGTAACAAAAGCCTCGTCCAACAAGTCTGGCTGAAATGAAGTACTCTCCACCAAGCCATGTCGAGCTACCCCAGCACAGCAGTCTTATTCATTTGACCTTCATCCACACTGGAGAAAAGAGGGAAAATGCCAACCAGGAGTACAAAAAGTTTATTTTTTCCACCCACTATGGGGCAGAGAGCCGAAGGGGGTGGTGATTGAACAATCTGGTGCAAACCTTGTTTTTTTTTTTTTTTTAACAACACAAAGGACAAAAAGGAGGGGTTCTCTCTCCATTTGTGCTCTCTATTTGACAAACAGCCCACTGCAAAACACATGCTGTCTTTGGAGTCTGTAATAAGGGCATTCTAGATTTGTCTGAACCTGGAACATTAAACACGTTTGTCTTCCATCCGTCAATGTCAGAGCAATCATCTGTTCAAACGTCTGCCGTTCTGCAGGACGCCAGTGTTGTGTGTTTGTTCATTAATCATTTTAATCAGAACACAAACACACACAAACTGACCATGCAACAGACGGAAAAAATATTTAGTGGTTTTTGGTTAAACAAAGTGTGTTTATTAGGAGGATTTAATAACCCAAAATAGTGTGTGTGTAGGTTTGCTTATACATTTAGGAGACAAAATTGCTCACATAATTTGCACATTATAATGCAATTATAATAAGAGTTATGTTAAACAACAGATATTGTATAATAAATACTATTAATGCCCCAAAAAATATATAGGGATAAACTAATATTGTTATTTCATTACTTTTATTGTTAATAAAATGATGAATAATAAGATTAATTATTGTAATAGGTTTTGGTGTTACTTTTATTCTCTTAATATTGTTGTTAGTAAAACGTATACATTTTTAAAAAATGTATTAATCATTTTATTAGAGTTAAGTGTAAAAACAATAGAACTCATTGGAAATTTCCCCACCAATATAGAAAAATGCGTTTAGATGTGATACTCTTTCATTCAACATTTTTTATTTTTTTATTTACTGCGTTAATTCACTTTTTCCGTCCAAATAAGTCATTCTCCTTTTAGATTTGTTTTTTTCTCTTTAGCCACCATTAAGCATCCTCATTTATTAGTTCCTGAAATCCCTCCTAATACTGTTACTGTTGTCATTTAGTTGTTCCAGGCTCAGATGTATTCATTTGTTTTCGGTTTACTCATTTATTCTTTTATTTGTTTGCTCGTGCTGCTACTGTATTGCATTCAAACACTGTTTGTTCTCTCTCGTTTCTTTCTTTCACCCCATACGCTCTCTGTCCTTCTGCTTAGTGACACAAACACACGTAATTCTTCTTAATGTGACAAATTAACTGCTCTAATCTCCAGCAAGCTCTGCGCTCGCCTCCCTCGTTCATCTGTGCTAAATGAAAGCTTTTATGCAAATGAAATATTTTAGTGTGGGCACAAGTTATTTTTCATTCAAATATGAACGTTAGCTCAGTGCAAGGCGGATTTGAACTTGTCATGTAAACAAGTGTCAGTGAACATTGAGTCTCGGCACCCATATCATGGCTTAGAAACTCTACATTCAGATTCACACTATGTGACATGTTGCGGTAAAGCTTGTTAGCTTTAGCCCAGGTTCTTTAACGGTGACTCACCTATTTGTACGGTAAACAGGCGACTTCAAACAGTCATGGAAACTGGGTGCCCAGATAACGTCCATCTCCTGTGCGATGTGCTCGGTTGAAAGCTTACTCTATCAACAGAGCAAACAGGCTAAATTATGCACGGTAATACACAGGGGCCCGCTCACGCACATCAATCACCAGTGAGCAAAATACAATCGATCACATTCTCGAAAACGTCACCGCACACTCACACCAAAACTATTTCCTCCCTATAGCTTGTAAGGAATTACATTACAGCGCAATTCTGCCAGCTTAGACGCAAATGCATTTAAACATTTACAACAATACATCACAATATATGGTGCTGTCACCGTGGAGCCAAGAGGCATATTGCCAAGTCTCAAGCAATGTGACTCTGGCACTTTGGAATGACAAACCCTCCGTCTGCAGTATTTACGACAGTACCATGTTTCAGAGCTCACAGCAGAGTGCTCTTTTTTTATACTTGCATGGAATAACCACCCCTACATATGACAAACATCCTTCTCTCCTTTTCTGTTAGATCTGTGGTGTTCATAATGCATTTGCCGTCCCGTCGCTGAAAACAGATAGGCTTTCTAATCTAACACGGCGTGCTGCAGACCGGCGAAGAGAGAAAGAGCTGTCACAGAGACATGCAGCCTCACAGCCTTGGACACATCCATAATGTGGAGCTCAGTGGGCCAAGCACATCCCAACATTCCCCTCTTCATAACAAATTCCAACACAAGCCCTTCTGCCACTAGCACTAGGAGCACACAGAGTTCTGCCGAGCTTCTGAATTCAATATCAAACCCAGGATGCAGAAAGTGACCGGTAAATCACCTTGCAAGTAATGATTTTAAAACAAGTTTAGTGGTTTTACATGGCATATATATATATATATATATATATATATATATATATATATATATATATATATATATATATATATATATATTGTTACATACCTGGACTTTTTTAGTGTGTTTTTGCCCCTGTGACCCAGTTTCTGTCTTCCGTGTTTGGTTTGATTAGTTCCCAGGTGTATTTATTCTATTCCCCATGTGTTCCATGTCCCTGTTGATTTAGTGATTCCATCCACCTGTGTTTCCCCATTATCCCATGTATTTAAACCGTGTCCTTTGAGTTCAGTGTTGTCGGGTCTACTCACTATCAACTTACGTGTGTCTACCTCTGTGCTCCATGTGTTGGATTTAATAAAAGCCTTATTTCGTGTATCCTCGGCTCCGTGTTCCTTCCGGCAACGTAAACGGTAGCATATATATATCACTACTTGAGGATCTACTTGTTATTAAGTAAGCAAATCCAAGCTCAATTTAACCAGAAAACATTTTTTTTATTATTATTCTGTAATACAGACTTGAGCCTACTTTATTAAATATTCATGTGCATATCAAAATGGCCACACCCCCAATTACAATCGCAACTTCATATATCAAAGTATGACATTATCTCAATTTTCTCACAATTACAACTTCTTATTTTAGATTTCTCACAAGTATGTTTATTTTTTTTAAATCTGGAGATTAAAACCGAAAAGTCTGCTGAATTAATAAATACTAATTTATATAAATAAAAACAATTTTTGACATTATTGCTTGATATTGTTTATCACAACTGCAACTTCATATCTCACAGTTTACAACTTTATCTCAAAAATATATTTTTTTAATAATAAAATGATGAATAAATAAAAAGATAATACATTTTTTTGCTTGTAATTGTGACTTTATCACTATTGCAACTTCATATATGACAATAGGTCTGCATTCTTATTATTCATCTCATCTATTGTACTGATATAATAACTTTGTATTTTACACTTTATCCCACCATTGGCGATAAAATATATATTTAAAATTAACCAAAAGAACAAAATGTGATTACATATTCATTTTTTTTCCTTTGTATTTTCCGTTTCATTGTAAATTCTTTGTGAATATGTTTTAAATAATAATAATAAAAAAGATGGGCAGGTGGAGTCCTTTATCATCAAATGTTGAATCTTTAATTTGGACTGTCTTTGGCATTGTTTTTGTCTTCCAGAGGGTCAGAACAGACCTTGTATGGTATGCAATGTGGCCTAACACATGAGATAATTTTCTGCTCCAGTATCTCTGCATAGGGCCATCAGGCTCTCAAGTGGTCTAGAAATCCCGCACACATGCATCGACATTCCTTCTCTTCCTTTTTGACGCTCTCTGTTTGTTATGCACACATATCCCCCCCCCCCCCCCCCTACCAGCTGCAGCCCTCCTACCCATGGCATGGGCAAAAACCCTGCAAACTAAACGGTTCAAAGTCAGCATGTTCTACCATCTGGGTTGGGAGGTATTTATATATTTCGACTCTGAATTAACGACACCCCGGGACTCCAAAATGGATGAAATCATTATCAAAAATCGTATCTTGATGATCAGACTTAGGCCTGTCTCCCGCGCCAGGGGAGGCCGTTTGATAACCACATGGATGGTAATGAAGAAGAGAGCTCTTTTATGCTTGGAGGGTCTTAGTTCTGGAACTAATGAGGGGGTTCCAGATCATACAATCATGCCACATCCACCTCCTCGAAGATCACTCAAGTTAATTTGCTCTCCTGAATGTCGTTCTTTCGGCAAGATGCATTATGCATTTCTCTGTGATGAATGAAAGAGCACTAAAATAGTTCCAGCAGCACGGAGGTGATCGCATGAACGGCACTCCGAGTTATCAGATGCCTGATGATTGAGTTTCATATCAGATTTATTCACCAAACAACAGCGCTGCCTGTCTGAGGTGATAGAGCTTGTGGATTAAATGGCCCGAGTTTTCTGTTGTCATGCAGCATCAACAGGAGAAGGGGGTGGCGAGAGAAAGATATACCACGAGTAACCCGATCAGCACGAACCGCTGAGACACATTGTGTTTTGCGGGCAATCACAGAGGTTCCACTGTTCAGCTGTCAGTCAAATCCTGATCAGTGTTGGCCACAAACATAGCTTTACACCAACAGGAACATGATCCAGGATCTCAACCTTCAAAGCGATTTTTATCTTCCTAAAGACTGCCAGAACTTGTCTGTTATGACCAATCCGGGCTCATTGGACATACGTGCCTCTGCCTTCATTTTTGCAAATCTCCAATAATGTACTTACAGTATACATACAGTACAATTCACTGCAGTTTCCAGCTGAAATGAACACAAGAGGCAGTAAAACACCTAATATTCATTTTAACACATAATATGATTACAGGGGTGGATTATCAATTTGTAAAGGGTTATTTTATTTAATTTTTTTGCATTGTTTCTTGCACAATACAATGTTATGACCTAAAAACTGTTCTACCACAGTGCATGATTTTAGCTCAATGTGTAGCCTATGATTTTTTTTTTTCTGAGTAAACTTGCTATGGGGTGCTTGGATATGAGTCCCATGAAACATGGGTCACGATAAAAGAGCTCAAAGATTTGTATCAGCGCGATAAAACGGCATGGTTGTTTCAGAAAATGTGTTTTTATCTCACGTTTGCTTTTGTTAACACTGTCAATTAGCTTTAGGGTAGAGGTCAGTGTAGGCAGTATAATATTTTCGAAAGCGATAGAGCATTAACTTTTTAGCACCACTCACCAGACATTTAGTTTCTGAAATACCGCAATACATACAACAACCAAGGTAATAAAACATTGCCAGATTCAAGTCCAACTGTTTAAAACAAAAAACAAAAAAACAAAACAAAACCACTTTTAATGCAATTCTGTGGACATTTCACTTCATGAAATGTGCTAAAAGGAACATAATATCATTTTGCAGAAAGAGTTGAAATGGATTATGAATGAATAATGAATAATGAATAATGAATGAATTATTTTGATTATCAGTTGAACTGTCCCTTTAATATTTTGGTGTGGGAATGATTGTAGCATTTGCAGAGCGAGTTAACATCCTATTTTTACTCATGTATTGACTGGAAAAGGAAAGTCATCTGTGGAGGGTTATTCGGGTACATGATTACAATGTTTCATTTATTCAAGAAACGTCCATTCCAAACTTTTTTCAATGACAGTTCAATCTGCATTTCTGGAAAGTTAGCTAAGCATTACTTTGTCTCCATGTTTGTCTCCTGCTGATTTGCTTTGATAGTACTGTAGGTCCACCCAGGCTCAGGCTGACCTGTCTCATCAATTCTTTTTACCTTTCATTTTCATCACGGGAGCTTTCAAAGTGCGGCATCCCACCAATCAGACCAGAGACCATGTGTCGAGCTTAATTAGCTTTGTTAGCATTTCTGTGTTTCGGTCACAGGCCTCAGATATGCAGAAACTTCATTAGAATTATGTTATGAGTCAAGAGGGAAAATCACAGATATAACCCATATACCGAGACGGTGACTCAAGACACTTTAATGCCACAGTGAGACTTGAATAACTTTCCATTGTAAAAGTAGCTCTAAAAACGATGTCGAACGAATAATTTGCACTTTATTCGATGCATTATTCTTCTGAGGCCATTACCTTTGCAGTTCTCATTCTACCTGCATTTCATACTTCTCAGAGCTGACGCTGCAAGAGATACATTTCATAAGATCTAGCCAAATGCTAGGAATGTGCTCTAGGTTTCTAGAATGGTTATTTGATTTAAGTCTTAATTAGAAGTCCCATATAAATAAGTCTATCTTTTATATAATAACTTGGGGCTATGAATAGTTTCACCATAATATGGTTTCATGTGATAATATGCTTTATAAAATACAATATGCTTTATATTATATGTATGTATATTTATATTATATATTTACATAAATCTAGATAAATTAGTTGACCTCACCCATGCCTATATAATACACTACATATCAGGCCGCACTAAACTCACACGGAAAACAGTTTTCCTAATTTGTGTAATTATAGATTAACTTCTCATTTAAAAGTGTGAAAGAAGGCCCTGGCAATGCACGCTGTCTCTGTCAAGTACTTTATCTTGAGTGGATCATTTCGGGCATTGCGCGTCTTGTACATCCGACACGTAGTGGATGCTGCATGCTGATGCGTGCAATGCACGACCCTATCTTCCTAATTACCACAGACATCGCGCTGTCAGCAGTGTCGTGCCAGGCTAGAATCTCCTCCGAGGGGTGACAGCTACCATGTCAGCCCGTTTGCAGAGATCCAGAGATAAAGAGAATTAAAATCCCGTCAAGGCCTCATAGCGGGTCACTTGGGCCAAAACAAAAGAGTGGTGATGGGGGGCTTTAATTACCTTGTGTTGTTGTTTGCTTTAGCGTCTCATAACAAAGCAAACTTAATTAGTTGTCTCAGGATGTGGTCTCATGGAGAGCAGCGTAAGTGTCAACACAAAGTTTAAATGGGAAAAAAAGGGGGCAGAATGCAGTAAGTATTAATTTAAATGTGATTATGCGTCTTCAATTTGCATTCCAGAAATTGGTGCCTGAAGGGAAATTAGAAAGAGTGTGTAAGTGTGTGCAAGGTGCGTGAATTACTGGCAGGTTACCCTACTCGTATCATTGATGGAGAAACAACTATTTGATTGGTTAATGTTTTACCAATGACAGCTAGACTGATAGATTCAACAGTGTCACTGTTTAAAAACCTCAAGTCTGCATTTTCAAATGGTTTGTTTGTGGTATACAAAAGACAATAGCATGTAGCATCAATGATGTAAAAGCTGGTACAGAATTTCTGGAATATGAAAATGTACATATATATTATTCATAAATTACTTACATTCTGGTTTGTTCCTCACACAAAGTTATTGGATTGCCTCAGAAGACTTGAAGTAAAGTGCATGGGTCATATGGCTTGCTTCTATTTGGATTTTATTTATTTATTTATTTTTAAGTTGCCTTCCTCATTTATTTCACCACCTTCTTCTTTTTCTTCCATTTGTTCAGTTTGGTCTTCTTATTAATTCCAGTGAGAAATGTCCTCGTGTTGGCCGGTGCTCAAAACAAAAGCTCTCCACCGCAGCATGATAAAATGACACCTCCACTTGTTCTACGGTACCTCCACTTCCACAACTGTGAATTATGTGTAAGTTGCTGTGCCATATGTGCCATTGCTGTGTATATAAATATAACAACCAAAAACAACATGTACCAGATGTAGTTTTAAAAGATATCAGTGTTCTTTGCATTAGCACAGAACATCAACCTTTTTTAATAATTAATCCTCAGCTGATATGATAAGTGATAATTTGATGAGCATATGTTTGCATCTGTTCTGTATCTTGCTTGTTATGGTGTTGTATCTTGCTGCATGCTGATACATGGGCAAGGTGGAGGTTCCCCTGTGATTTAAACTTTTTCTGAGATGTCTTGTATGTACTGTATGAGAATTAAAAAAATCATAGAAGTTTAGAGCTAAAAAGTTAAAAGAGCTAAAAATGTTCCATTCAAAATAGTCAAAGCACTAATGCTTTTGTGCATTTGTTGAATAAGTTTGTGGTCTTGAAAATTGAAAAGTAATACTTTTATTTGGCAATAATGCATTAAATTTATTTTAAAATGTATTTACTGTTTGTGCTATATTAAAGATCAAATAAATGCAGCCTTGGAGAGCATAAGCATGATCCTTAAAAAAAAAAAAAAAAAAAAAAAAAAAAAAATATATATATATATATATATATATATATATATATATATATATATATATATATATATATATATATATTTTTTTTTATTATTATATTTTTTGCTTATTTTATATTGTTTTATTTATAGATTTTGTTTTTATTTACTGTCAATTATTATTAAATTTAAGCATCATTGAAACTCTTACATTTTTAAATGAGTGTTAAGCTCAAATTAAACCAGCTATAAGAACAACCTGTATATTTTATTCAGTTATCGAACAGGTGTGTACAGTTCCGTATCAGTTACAAATTATCATTACTTACCTATAAAGCCCTAAATGGTTTAGCTCCTGCGTACCTAACTAGCCTTCTACCACGCTACAACCCATCACGCACCCTAAGGTCACAAAACGCTGGACTTTTGGTAGTTCCTAGGATAGCAAAGTCCACTAAAGGAGGTAGAGCTTTTTCACATTTGGCTCCCAAACTCTGGAATAGCCTTCCTGATAATGTTCGGGGTTCAGACACACTCTCTCTGTTTAAATCTAGATTAAAAACGCATCTCTTTTGCCAAGCATTCGAATAATGTATCTCTTAAATTGTGAGTGTAGTTGCATCTGCATTTTTATTCTTTAGCTTGGGTTAAACTAATTTTACTTTGTTTGGATCAGCAGCTATGCTAATGATGTCTCTATTTTGTTTCTATGTTTTGCCATGGGATTTACATCCCGTGGTAACTAGGATTTACACAAGCTCCAGTCTGGATCCAGAACACCTGAGAAGAGATGATGATGACCCTCAGAGGACCCCAGATGATCCTAACCTTGAATCAACAAACAGAACTAACAATTATTGCTACATGTGTGACTGCATCATATAATTACTATTAATTAATAATATTGATAGTTCATCATCTAGCTGACTACGTCTTGTATTATTATTAATATTTTTATTTTTCTAAAATCCTGTCAAACGTGCACAAACTACTAGCTACTACTAAATATTGTAGAAACATAATTTTCTGTAAAGTTGCTTTGTAACGATTTGTATTGTAAAAAGCGCTATACAAATAAACTTGAATTGAATTGAATTGAAGTGTGTTCCCTTTCGAAAGGGAACTCTACACTACGTCAGAATGACGCTTTGGGGAACGCCTCAGGCGTGACAGGTGTCTGAAATCACTATCAAATCACGGCAATCATAATGACCGGCGACAGCCCGTGAATCATTAACGTGAATGATTAACGTGCGACCTGCAAGTATAAAAGGGAGCCTTGCAAACATGACAAACATCTTTTCGTCTTCAGGGACTGTCTGTTTGATATCGCTGGAAAAGTCGGCAAAGAAAATGAAACGCACGGAGAAGGCTGAAAGCTTCAGGAAGTGTGCGGATCCGTGCCCAAGGTATTTGACGCCGGGTGATTCACACGAACTGTGCGTTCTCTGTCTGGGCAAAGAGCATGCACAGGCAGCTCTTGAGGGAGCTGTCTGTGCAAACTGTGAGCGTTTTGCTTTGAAAACGCTCCGCTCTCGTCTAGCCTTCTTCTCGAGTGAGGAGGGCTCACCATCTGTACCTCGTGGCTCAGGTCCCGCTCGCGCTGAGGCAGAGCGGCGACTCGCGTCATGGGTTCCCAGAGGGATCTCGCCGATCGTCTTGAGAGGGGTGTTAACCTCTCAGATGATTCGGCGGATGACGAGGGTGAGTTGCAGGTGGATGACGAAGAGGATTTTTCTCCTACTGTTCCTGCAACAGATGCTCTTCAGGACGGGCAGGTGATGGATGATGAGGAGGTCATTCAGGTGGACCCTGAACCCTCTCAGCCACCCTGCCCCGTGTATGCTGAGCTGCTGGATGTAATGGAACGCGCCACTGACAGGTTGCAACTGCCATGGCGGCGCGTTAGGGGAGAAGTTGTTCGTGGCAGGCTGGACGATCGATTTCTCCCCGGCCATAGACCACCAGCTCAGGCGAGCCTTCCATTTCTTCCTGATCTCCATACTGAGATCGAGAGGGCATGGAAGAACCCATACTCTGCTCGGATCCACCGACATCAGCGGGCTAGTTTCGCTGATGTTGAGGGGATCGGCGAGTATGGGTATGTGTCGATGCCGCCCATTGACGAGACGTTTGCGAACCATCTCGTGTCTGGGCGGGCGTCGACACTGAGTGCTCCAGCCCTGCCATCCAAACCGCTCAAGACCACAGCGCGTTTGAATGGCAGAGCATACACGGCAGCGGGTCAGGCCGGTGCTGCCCTGCACACTATGGCGGTGTTGCAGGCGTACCAGGCCGACCTGCTGGGGGATCTCGACCAGGGGGCAGGGCTGTCCCCTGAGGCGGTGGCTGAGCTGCGCCGCACCACAGATCTTGCTCTCCGGGCCACTAAACAGACTGCCGCTTCGATCGGTCGATCGATGGCGGCAATGGTGGCCACGGAGAGGCATCTGTGGTTGAACCTGGCTGGCATCGGGGAGAAAGAGAAGGCCTTTCTCCTTGATGCACCGGTTTCGCCCTCTGAACTTTTTGGCACCTCCGTGGAGGCGGTGGTTGGAAAGTTCAGGGAGGCGAAGGCGTGCTCAGCGGCGTTTAAGACCTGTATACCGCTGAGATCCGGATCCGAGCCCAGACAGGCGAGAGAGCTAGTGTCGCCTCTCGTGCACCCCCTCCATGTAGGAGCAGGTCACAGAGGAGGCGTTTTTTCCAGAAAAAGAAGGATCTGAGGGAGGTGATCCAGTACAAACGATCACAGCGTTAGTGATGGATCATCTCCTGGAGGGCTGTTACTATCCTAGCCCTCTCCTCTTTTTCCCGACTCCCCAGGCGTTTCTTACACCAGGCCTGGGGCTGGGTCTATGATGAGAACAAGGTTCTGATGGCCCGCCTCGGCTTGGTTGGTGAGAGCGCCTCTTTCAGGCATGTAAAGTGATGGCCCCGAGGTTCATAGAGAACTCTCTGGCGAGTCTTCATTCTGCACGCCGCAGGTGAACTGGTTGGTTTTTAATATAATTTCTGTGTGTATACTAACACTGATTTGTATTTCTCTACAGACCTTGTTCCCTGTATAGACCTAGGGATTCATTCTTAGAGGAGCAATGAGGTAAGGTATTGGAACTTCAGGGCCCTGAAGCCCCCCCCCCCCAGCTTGTGGCTAGAACGATTTAGGGAGAAGCTCAAAAAGAGATTTGACTCCCGTGTGAGTAGGTGATGGCCTTCCTGTCATGACATTTTTATGCGTGGTGGGCCACCACTCATTTCTATGTTAGCCTCAGGGCTTTAAGCCGCCTAGGGGTAGAGTAGTTGGTCTTCCTAAAAAAAAAAAAAAAAAAAAAAAAAACTTTTTTACTTTAGGTTTAGACTGACGCTGGCGCTTCAGATAGATCTTATGTCCTACCTTTCGGTTTGTGACATTGGTATCCTGAGTACTTCGCTCCCCTGGCAGTAGGTTGAGTGTTTCACAGCCTCTCAATCAAGTAGGCTGTGGCTCCTCCGAGCCCTCAGGTAGATCTATGCTTGTAGGTCGGCCCTAACCCGGGCCGCCTCTGTAGCTGGCCTAGGCTATGTTTGGGATGTTGGAGGCGTTTTGCTAAGTATAGCTGCCGCATTTTATTATGTGTAGGCTTCCTCCCCGAGATTTCAGCCTCCTCCCTTAAATGGGAGTTGTTGGCCAAAGCCCGCCCCTTTCACTGCATTCAGGGGTGATAGAGTAATGCAGGGTGGTAGTTGAGGTATGATCCTTCAGGCGGGTCAGGCTGTCTTTCGCTCTGCGATGTGATAGTTTGCTAGACCCTGCCGAACAGAGCTACTTGGTTTTAGGCCTCTAGAGCTGGCTCCACTCAGCCCGTTGAGCTGAACCGCTCGGACGATGGGTGAAAGTTGGTTGGCTTGCAAGCAAGCTCCGCTCCCCCAGGCTGGGCACAGGACAAATCCCTGTCACCCTTTGGAGCCACTTGCAGGCCCGCTCCCTGTCTAACATTTCAGGGGCATATGGTGTTACTCCCCCGCTAACGCAGGGTAGTTTTGAGTAATCCATTCTCAGCTCTGTATTATCTACCTCACACCATGATGGCTCCGGTTGAGCAGGGAGTTCTAACTACATTTCATTCCGGTATTTGAACTCCGCTCCCTTGAAGCCAGAGCATTGCCATGAGCTGGTGCCCTTGCATTTAGTAGGTAGGCCCTTAAAATGGGGCCTCCACTAGGCAGAGTGGCGTATGTTGTACTCCCCTGCTATGAAGGTATTGCTTTTTGCTGAGTACACTGCCTTTGGCAATATGATTAGGTACCAGGATGCTGTAAGCGCTGTAGTAACAGTTTTTCTGCCTTGAAGGCTGCACAGTTAGGTAGTAGGCCCCAGCAGGCCTCCTTGACTGGGTAACCCCTAAGATAGGGCTCCCAGGCCAGCTCACCTTTGGTGGTTGGCCCTGGTAGTTTGGGCAGAAGACTCACTACCGAGTAGTAGGTCTTAACAGGCCTCCTCGGAGGTGGGTCACAACATTGTGGAGCATACACTAGGTCAAAACTTTAGGAAAGTTTTTTATTAGTATGGTTCCAGCAGTGTTCATTAAAGTAGCAGAAAGACTCGCTATCGGCTAGTAGGCTCGACCGGGCCTCCCTGTTAGGCGAGTCCCCAGCAGCAGTACACATCCAGCTGATTAGACCGTTTCAGGAAGTAGGCCTCTTCAGGCCTCCCTGAAGATGGGCTCCCACATTTTTTGTGGAGATCAGGTAGTAGGCTTTACTAGGCCTCCCTGAGGGCTGAATCCCTCATACTGTGGTACTAAGTGGCCCTGAGGTTGAACTATCAGGTAGTAGGCCTCATAAGGCCTCCCTGAAGGCAAAGCCCCATAGACAGTCAACTGGACTGCCAGTCTGGCCCACTGTCAGCTGTGGTTTTCAGGTAGTAGGCCTCTCCAGGCCTCCCTGAAAGTAAGCTCCTTCATGTCATGGTTCTCTGGTAGTAGGCCTCACCAGGCCTCCCTGGAGTTGAGTTCCAACATACTTTGAGTTTCCACTTAATGTGGTTTTTCTGGTAATGGGTAGTAGGCCTCTCTAGGCCTCTCTGTAAGCGAACTCCTATGTACTGTGGTAGGCTTCAAAGCTAGGCCTCCCTTAAGTTGAGCTCCCAGGTTTTGTGGTTGTCATGTAGCAGGCCTCTCCAGGCCTCTCTGTAAGTGAACTCCCATGCGCTGTGGTTATCAGGTAGTAGGCCTCACTAGGCCTCCCTGAAGTTGAGCCCCCGCATACTGTGGTTGTCATGTAGTAGGCCTCTCCAGGCCTCTCTGTAAGTGAACTCCCATGCGCTGTGGTTATCAGGTACTAGGCCTCACTAGGCCTCCCTGAAGTTGAGCTCCCACATACTGTGGTTATCATGTAGTAGGCCTCTCCAGGCCTCCTTGGAAGGTTAGCTCCCACTTACTGTGTGTTCCACTGAGCATGGTTTTTCAGGTAGTAGGCCTCTCCAGGCCTCTCTGAAAGTGAGCTCTCACGTTTTATGGTTATCAGATAGTAGGCTGCACCAGGCCTCTCTGATGGTGAGCTCCCACATACTGTGGTTTCAGGTAGTAGGCCTCTCCAGGTCTCCCTGAGTAGTTTCACAGTGGTGCTGGGTTTTGTAAGCTAGCGGCCGCTTACTTTCAGTTTAGCAGACCTTATCAGGCAGCTACCAAAGGTGAGCTTGCGCCCTGGCTCGACTCAAGTTTTTATTCTCTGCTACGGGTTCCCTCCTGGAACCTCTTTATCTTGCTACAGCCTGGTTGCCTACCAGGTAGATCTAATGCTCCCCTCACTGAGGGTCAGTATGAGTATGTGGTCTCCTGAGTCTGATCAGTCGGTCGTAGGCCTCTCATGAGGCCTCCCAGTTAGATCAGTCCTTAGGCCCTCACAGGCCTCCTTAGTGTTTTGAAACACAAACACTGGGTTGATCCGTGGATCGAGTAGAGAAACTCCCCTCGCTGGCAAGGGTTGTAATGCACTATGCTGAGTCATACTCTCCAGGATATCCCGTCTCTGAGATCCGGTCCGAGTGGTTCACTGCCTGCTTCGCAGTCCCTCGGGTTGGATGCCTTCCTAAAGGCAAGTGTCCAGAGGCTCTGTCTTCGGACAGACAGGAAGTGGCCAGACTATAGTGTCTTGTATGGTGACACCAGGTCAGGCCTGCCTGGTGGCATTTCAGGTGGCACGTTCCCCTGAATAGTGACTGGCTGGGGTTCCCTCAGGTTCCCTAGCCACATTCCCTAGAAGGGACCCCTTCTAAGAAGTTGAAGTTGTGGTCCTAGGCCCTTGAGCAGGCCCAGGTAGACCTTTCACTAAAACTATGTTTATGGAGGTTTTTTCTGGGGTATCATATAGCTTGGGCTATGACCGTAGGGAGTGCTGTCACTGACAGCCCAGTGTGACCTGAGGGTGAGTGGTTCTAGCGTTTCATTTGAATTTGCTAGTTCTGTCAGTTGTCACTGCCGCTTGGCAGGCACTCCCCTTAGCATGGTGGCGTTGGTATATCGTTCCCCAAAGCGTCATTCTGACGTAGTGTAGAGTTCCCTTTCGAAAGGGAACGTCTCAGGTTACGACTGTAACCTATGTTCCCTGAGAACAGGGAACGAGACACTACGTCTTCCTGCCATGCCTCGGGGCCTGCCTGCAACAGTCCCTTCAGACGATAGGATGTTTGTCATGTTTGCAAGGCTCCCTTTTATACTTGCAGGTCGCACGTTAATCATTCACGTTAATGATTCACGGGCTGTCGCCGGTCATTATGATTGCCGTGATTTGATAGTGATTTCAGACACCTGTCACGCCTGAGGCGTTCCCCAAAGCGTCATTCTGACGTAGTGTCTCGTTCCCTGTTCTCAGGGAACATAGGTTACAGTCGTAACCTGAGACGTTTACTGCCACACTCAAGAATGTAACAAACTGTTTTTCTGTTCAGAATCATTCCTAGAATCTCACAGCCTCTAACTTGTTGCCCAAAAACTATTTTAATCAATATACTGTGTCCTAAAAGAGCTGCACTCAAAGGTACAGGTCACATTCAGCAAAGCCCTTCGAGATGTATTAGGGAGAGTGTAATCTCTGCATGTATTTTGGACTTGATTTGGCAGTGTCAGGCATTGCTTGTCTTTGCTAATGGCAATAATTCTTTGGATAGGATTCATATGTCTACTTCATATTAAGTTTCCTCACTGCTTACTGACCTTTTCATTTTCTCTGGCATATGCGATTCTTCACATCTATGGACTTGTCAGGACTCATTATCTTCTGCCTGCTGCTTTGTTAGGAGAGAGAGCATCTTTTACTGAGCAGATGTGTGTGTACTGGCTGTCGTCTGTAAAACAAAGACATAAAAAATAGAAGCCTGGGGTGGCATGGGCGCACACCCTGTTTGTCACGGATCACTGCTGTGTGTGTTGAGTGACTGGATGGAGACGGCAGTCATAACAGCCCTCAGGTTCAGTGGCTTTGCCTCCCCATCACAAGAAACGCAAATCATTTAGCTGATAAATCGATGGAAAGACATTCAATAGCTAAAACAGAAAGAAGTTTTTGTTTTCCAAATTCACATGCGAAACTGTCCCAAATTGTATGTGACTTTTGAATTAGAATCATTGTGATTTTTTTGAATACTGAAAATGTCTGACTGAAATTGTACAGTCCTTTTTAAACTATTTTATACCAATAATTCCCCCTAAAGTGGCTCTCAAAACATGGGTCTCATTGTTTCAGGATCCTGATCAGCTCAACACAGCAACATTTGGTCAACCCATAGCATGATTTTGGGGTGATGGGTGACTGTATTCAGGAAACCTCTTTGATACCAGTCATTATTCTTCTGTTTGATGTTCTAGTGGCACAGACATTACATTCCTAATCTTTACAGTCACAATGAAACTTCTGTATATCTATGTAACGGATTATCGGAAAAATGGCTTACGTTACCAGTGTGAAGTCTGTCATTTCACCAGAAGATCTAGGTAGTTTTAATTCTCCATTACGAGGTTTTTTTTTATGAAAAATACATGCAAGCCCTATAATAAGATCTATAACATGCATTTAGAAAATAGATAGGGTTAATTTTTCATTTCATGCTAACTTTAAGGTTATTAATTTAGCTAGCTGCTAAATCTACTGTGAAAACAGCATTGGACAAATGAGTCTGTGGAATTTATACAACACTGCATTACTCATGCTAAATGCATGTAATTTCCCATTAACAGTGAAACACATGCTGTTCTTGCACAGCAGAACTAGAGCTCGGAATCATCAGGTATGTTTTTATTGGAAGTCTTTTTCTAAATAAAGACAGCGAGACAGGCAGACAGACTGATAATGCACTTTACACTCAGGCTACAATATTTTCGAAGGGTTTAGAGATTAACCTTTTGAACGTAATGTTGGGAAAATGACGCCCCTCCTCCACACCGGCAGAGCAAGTTCGACTTCTCTAATTAGCTGCCTGACATTTCACTTAATCCAATCAAAAACAACATGGCCGCTGTGTGCAATGGTCTGATATTGGTAATTGGAATTTTTTTTGCTGCTGTTGTCCATCTCTGTTCTGCGGTTGGTTAATTCTGACGCCTGTAGAGATATCATTAAAAATTTCTACAGCAAAACAAGGCACAGTGCTTCTCAAAGGACACGCGGCGGGAATTTTCCTCATCTGGTTTAATCAAGGTCTCATCGGAGCACGCACCAATGGGCCACGAATGCAGATTCTCATTCCTTTACACTTGAGGCATATCAGCTTTCTGCTGCTTCTGTTACAGCTGTTTGATGACATGGATTTTTCAGCACAAGGCTACGATTACTTCCTGTGTTAGCATCTTTGTGGTGTGGTGTCACCTTGGTGCTCAAAACTGGTTGCCCTTTATGAAGCTGACGACATCATTTCCTGTTTGTCATTACTTTGCGATGGTATTTTTCAATGAAAGCATTTAGTATACTACACATTAGCAAATATAAAACTGACCCATGCATGTCTTACCTCTTTTATATGCCCTCAATGTACTCTTTTTCCAAACTTGCACTATGGACTTCACAGTGGATTACTAATAAGACTTTATCTTATTTAAATAAATTTGGCTAATCTGCTAGTTTTCATAATGACTTGTAAAGTTAAGCAGTTCTTGCACAGTTCAGATAGTGATGCTTGTTAGCCATCCCAGTGTTTAAGCCTTAGCTAGAGGTTTGTCTATAGAGCTTTCGGCGAACAGACACCTAGAGAAAAAGCTCCGAGCTAAATGAGCTTGGCACAGGAAAGATACTGTGAAAAAGACCAGACTTGATTTCTCCCCAAATCCTCCTCCTCATTAATTAATACCTGCCCCCAAGCTACTGATATATACAAACAAGAAGGAACGCACATGGAATGTGCCTGCAAATTGAAGCAAATACAAGATAAGAGATGGAAATGAATTTCCATCCAACATTATTTTGAAAAATAAATATTGTTCCACACATTATGCATTTTCATGACATTCTTAATTGGCTTAGAAACTGGAAAGGGAGATACTTTTGTGTTTAATTTCAAGGGGCTATCAGTGTCCAATTTAATTTATTCAGCTGCAAATATTCTTACCCCAGGCAAATATTCCTGAACTGGTTAAAATTGTCTGCTGGGTCCTAAATAAACATTTTTCAAAATTCAGAAATTTGACCTAATGATCCACAAAGACATAAAAAAAAAAAAAAAAAAAAAAAAAAATTAAGCATACCGTAAGTTTAATTCAGTATTAATGTAGTGATTATTACTATAATATAATATAATTAATATAATATAATGCTGCATATATATATATATATATATATATACACACACACACACACAATAATAATAATTTTAATGTGTATAATATTTGTATTTTATGACATTTTTTAAAAGGGGGTTTCTATGGAAGAGCCATTTAGGATTGTGTGTGTGTGTATGTGTGTGTGTATCTGAAGAATATGTAAATAATCTGAAGAAACGTTTTTGCATTGGAAATGTTTCTTGGATGTTAAAGGTTCTTCATTGAACCATAGATGAACAACAACAAAAAAGTATATATATATATATGTAAGTATGTAATGATCTTTTTTTATTATTTGTTACTTATTTGTATTAATATAAATAAGTGTTTATTGAACACCAGTGTTATCATATTGCCATTTTAAAATATATAAGTTATATAAGCAATAGGCTGTCAAGAGTGTTTGTTACAGTGATTTCACAAAGTTTTTAAAATGTGTAAATTAGTTTGAAAAAGTGAAAATCATTGTGGATTTCTAAAGCATTACATCTAATTGTGTATAAACGTCACACAGATTGGCTCAGGTTTGTTTCGTTCCTTAGATCATTAGAAAATAAATAACATTTTTGCAGATCTTTGTTACAGGCAACCTGGAACCAGAACAGGCAAGAACTACTATTGTCAATGTCCTGAAAAAAAATAGATAAAAAAAAGGATAGAAAAAAAAGATAGAAGAAGAAGAAGAAGAAGAAGAAGAAGAAGAAAACGCATTATGCAAAGAGAGATGATGTTTACATTACAAGCGGTGTCTGTCATTTTAGTAAAGCTGCTCTCATGTATAAACCCGCCTGGAGGTTCCTCTGGCTGGGCGCCTGGAGCAGCTGAACTGTGCTGAAGTGTCATCACTGTGATTCAGAGCATCCACACTCACTGCCTGCCTCGTGCCTGACGGCTACCTCTGCGCTTTAATCTCTCTGAGTGGTGGGTATGTGAACTAATGAGATAAATTAAGAATCATTAGCCTGGAGCTAAACTTTAAAGATATCCTCCATGTTCAGCAAAAAATAAAACAGATCACTTCAACTCAAAGCAGCGGTGAACAAGAGGAGGGTGAGAATGAAAGGCGATAACCAATACTATGGAAATACTCTGCAGATCCGTTATATACATACAGTATATTTCCTCGTGTTTGATCATTGCAATAAAAACACCATCTTTGTCAGCACCAAACCTCAATGTAGCAGCTGTTTAAATGTGTACCATTCATATTTACTCCTATAGCATAGCGATGACAAGAAGCATGGAGACATATCTATTAATACGAGAATTTAGTTTTAATGCCATAAATCACAGAATACAGCCGTAGACGATAGCAGCTTATCATACAGCATATGTTTGTGTGTGTGTGTGTGTTGCGAGCGCATATAAAAAGTCTCATTCAATTACGGATTTAAGCATTAGACTTTGATGGCCAAAAATATCCCTGTTCACTAATACTGCAATCAATCTCTCTCCATGCCTACTGAGTGTAATTAGACAATAATGAGGAAACTGCTTTATGCTGCATCCCAAACTATGTGTTGACCTCAGCAACTTATAGTCCATTAGACAGCAAATAGCTCACAAGGCTGACATAATAAACCAAGCCTTCCACTTCAGCTGAGGACTGAAGCATTGCATGCACAGGCATTGCTAGAGTCCGTCCTGAATTAGGGGCCTCATGTGACCCCGGGGATTAAACGTGGCTATATGTTAAGAATAGAATACTAGCTTACAAGCTACCAAATTCTGCATAGTGTATACTTTATACTGTTAGTATATAATATATATGCAAATTTTATTTATGCCAATTTGTTGTGAGCCAGTTGGTTGAGATGCATATGATGTGACACTTTGCAATCAAATAGTATGCGGTATGCTCTGTTGCATTCAGCATGAGCTCATTTCCCACTGATTGCCTTAAAAGTGGATGTGTGTGTATGTGTTTCTCTTCTGCAAGCAGCGGAGAATAAATCACAAATTACAGTTTATAATAAATATTACAAAAAGTATGTGAAATGTGAAACTTTAAATGTTTCCAAAAATTATGCTACATGGCTCATACTGCAAGTTTAATGCAGTGAATAACATCCAATACCCTGAAAGTACCATTTATTATGAATATTTTAAATATTTTTGCATTTTGATCCAATTATTGTGTAAAACTGTTATAACATTTAGTATAATGTTAATGTCATTTCTTTTATTTTGTTCATTATAGATAAAACCTATATGCATATTTTCCCATGTGGGATTAAGTATGCTGTTATATTCATGTTTTTATGCTGTTTAGCATGAGCTAGTTTTTCAAAATGTGTATTTTTTTTTATTTATTATTGAAAGCAGCAGAAATTAATTACAAAAATGTATTTAATCATAGTAGACATTTTACTAGTGCCTGTTTATTTCATTTTATAAATGTATTTATTAGTCACATGGCATTTGCAGCTTAATTGAATGGCTCACAACAACCTGGCTTAACTAAAATGGTATACCTACTATATTTTGCACAAATATAGTATTATAGTATACTTTTCTTAGTGAGTGTTGGCAGGCAGAGACTATTTTAGGTAACTATAAGGTCTGTAAGGTTTAGTCAAACATAGAAACTATAGCTCTCTCATGCACAAACGTTGACATGAAGCATCCACCAGTGCTTGCCTCTCACATTCATGAGGAGTACAAAATTAACTTTAACTAAAGGTATAAAGGAATAAAAAAGAAACAAACCGAGATGAGTGACAAACAGGGAAGTTATTTCTATCTGTGTGGCTTCGGTTTAAAGTGTTCTTAAGAACCTTGATGTCTCTTGAAGGCGTTGTTCGTGTAAATGAAACTGACTGAACCGTGGCAGTGCGCTGATCACAGAGAATCTTCTCAGTAGAAAATAAAAAGTGCTTGTGTCACACACACACCACAGCGAGATCTGAGATGCAGCCACTGTGCTGTGAATTGTTATTTGTTGCAGTTGTGTCAAGTGCGTTGGCATGTCAAACTCATCACTATGTTTGAAAAAAAAATAAGAATAATAATCCTCATTTAGAAATGAACACAGTGCTTCTCTTTCACTTTCTCACAACAAACTGCTTTTTTGCTATCTCTTTTTCCCGGGTACTGATAAACCCACTGTGAAGAAAATAAAGAATGAAACTAGGAAAGTCTAGGAGTGCATCCTTTGATACAGGAAAACAGATGCACGGGGTAGAATGAATAAATATATAAATAAATAAACAAACCAACAAATAAATAAATAATGGAACAGACACGTTTGTGTCTTTACAGAAGATGAGAGAAGTTTCTTTTCCCGCTCCCAGAGGTAGCTGTGCAAGTCGACCTGTGTTTAACGCACACCGCGGGCAATGCTTTCTGATGACATAAATAGCCGATCTTGAGCATGATTTTCTTCCCCTTGTTTTTGTTTCTGTTTCTTTTGTGATCGTGGCAGCTCATTTTAGTCACAATGCGGCAAAACTTTGGAAACATAACATAAAACTGGAGTTCATTTATGAGGAGTGCTTTTTCATTAAATTGCTGTGCCTGGGAATAGTTCAAATCCCAAAGTACACTGTGTGGGCAGGTTACCGTTCTAATAACACAAATACATAGACATATATATATATATTCATATATTCATTGTTTATATTCTCATATTCCATGATGTGAACAGAGTGCACAAGGTCATTATGAGCATTATAAGCTGAACTAGATGGATAGATTGCGATACCAAAACTGCTAAAACTGAGCTCCATTTGACATAGAAAATACAAAAACGTTCCGAAAAAATCTGGCGAGTTTCCTCAACGGGAACATTTATGCTGCTGATGCATAGGTTGTTGCAAAAGCCATGTTTAATTATGTTCTCTTCGTTTTGGGTCATATTCAAAGGCAGCAAATATGAAACACTGAATAATGCATTGAAACAAATTCAGTGAAAAACAAATAAATATATATATATATATATATCTCCAAGATGTCCGGTGACAAAGGTTTATTCTATAATTCTGTAATTAACTTTTAATACTTTTAAGTGTTGATATGCATATTGATATGTGAAATTGGTTTGTTCCTCTTGTATCAAACTTGTATTAAACTTAATTGAGAACAGAGGCGGTGAGGCAACTCACTAGTTTTTGGAACAGCATAAAAGTCATAGCAACATTTTTTTTTTTTTTTGTGGCAGGTTTTATGCATTGATAGAAAGAATAGAGAATATGACAAACTAGATTCATGACTTCTGATTTGTTTCATGAAACAGCATGTTCTTTTTCCGAATCCTTCTGACCCTCTGAAGTACAAATGACCTTAACCAGAATAGACGGCATCACTAAAAGTTCACAAAGGATTTGCTGCTGCTGCTCATCAAATCATATATAGAGTTAGAAGGCTGAAAAAAAAAAAAACTTCAATTAACCCAAACAATGACCATTTTTGTGAAATTAGCTGCCCATAAAACAGTCTTTGTATTGCAAAAAACAACGCAAACTGTAGTCATGTGTGGCTGTTTTTTAGTTTTGTATCTTGTAGACAAAAACAAAGTTGCTGTTGCATGTAAGCAGTCTTT
This sequence comes from Carassius carassius, assembly GCF_963082965.1. Lineage (NCBI taxonomy): Eukaryota > Metazoa > Chordata > Actinopteri > Cypriniformes > Cyprinidae > Carassius > Carassius carassius. Next base: position 23,156,507 of record NC_081792.1, read on the forward strand.
TCCAACACGTGTTTAAAACAACATAACCTGTCCAAACGCACAGCAGCGAAGCAGAAAGCGAGAGCGCAAGAGTGAACCAAGAATGAAACTCAATGGAAATTAAACTCATAGAGTTTGACGACTGCTAAGGCATCAGTTGCCAAGTACAATATAAGCCCATGTATATTACAACACAACCATATATTAATTTAATAAAATACACAATATAGCTCTTTAACACGTAACAATTTGGCTCAAATGCACAGAAACGGCAGAAAAAAATCAATAAAAAATGTTGTTTTGATGTAAACACATTAAATTGGATACATTTTGCACATTAAAATGATATTGTGTATAAGTGACAATGTGAAGGGACATTTTTTATTTTATTTTGTTGTTGTTGTTAATGTATTGTTTTTCTGGAATTGAAACAGTGTCCTTTGCAGTTTAATAAATATTTTCAACTGCGTTTTCATCCTGTGCAAACCCTCTTTTTTAAGATTGTTTTTCCCCCACCTTTGTTTTTTTTTTTTTTTTTTTTTTTTTACAAAATGTATAAATATTTTCATTGTTATCTGGACAATATACATAAGTTCATATATTTATATATATATATTAATCTATATGTATATATAGATATATCTTTTCACAGTTGAAGAAAAATGTCCCTAATATACAAGAGAGTGACTGTTATAACTTAACGTCAGACACGTGGAGAGTCACTTTAAAAGTAGTGAAAAGCTGAAGACAGATGATCACAGGGGACCAATAAGTGAGCAAGAGTAACAGGTTCACCGTTCTGGAATGTTCCATATGTACGTATACATGGGGGAGGGCACAGTATACACATGACTAAAAATGACAGGTGAAGAATGGTTACATTTCATAATCAACCCTCCCCACCCGCTCTAAAAATTCATGGCCCCACACACCCTCAGAGTTTGCTGATATCATTTGTACTTATGCTGATATTACAAAGCCAATAAAAGTTAAAGACAGTGTCTTTGTCTTGGTGTGGTCCAATCATTCTGGGGCATCCGACGCACCCCGAACCCTTTTGACTTGCGATTGTCAAAACAAACCATTTTCGTCCATCCCTTCTCCTCCAAAATTCCCTGTAGGGGAAGGGTGGGACGCTCCATCTGTGGTCCAGTGACATAAAGACGTCACTGTAAGAAAGAGTTTGAAGCTGGTGGGCACTTGTAGAAGAAGAAAAAGCTCACAAGAAGCCAGAAGAAGCAACTTCTGCAACTCCAAAGAAATTCCTTTGCCACAAACAAACACAACACAGCGTCCAAATGAACGAAAGCAAACTGTTCTTTTGCTCCCTATGTTTACTTGTCAAGATCTTCACATAGTACACATGTTTTTTTTGTCCTTGCAAAACATCCTCATCTGCGCCACACTCTCTCGGAGAGCGCCTCGACTTGGTCCATGTTTCCTCCAGTGTAGTTTATTATGCTAGCAAAGTTTTTTTACTTTCTGACGGGGGAGTTTTCATTTCCCCGACAATCCTGCAGCAATTTGTCGATATCTCTGACCACCTGGTCTGCGTCCATGGTTCCACGGCCCATCTCTCCTCTGCCTTGCTCCAAAATGCTATCCATTTCCACCGCCGTCTCCTGGCTGATTCGTGAACGTGCTGCAGCCAGGACTTTGGCTACGGGGTCAGAGTGAGGCAGCGTGGAGTAGCCCTGCTCTCTGTTCTGCTTGTTTGGGGAGATGTACTGTCCATCTGGGGGTCCGTAGTGGCTGGTGCTGGGCTTGCTTTCAGCTCCGTCACCCATACCTTTGGCCGAAGAGCATGGGGAACCTGTACTGCAGCCTTTGGTGGGGCTACATGAGGCAGACGGGACCTCCTGCAAGAGAGGGCTGAGGGCACGTTTGGTCTTTAGGTAGGGTTTAACATTCGCCACGAGTATGGTGTGGTCCCGACGCTCCTTTCCGAATGTGCAGAAAGTTTTTTTGCCATTGGGGTTGCAAACCGTCTCATAAGTTTCGGTCTCCACTGTTACTGCCTCCATGCCTGCTGGTACGAAGAGGTTGGTGCGGTAGTCCGAGCCCTCGCCTTGGGGAGTTCCCGCTCCTCCGGCTCCTGTGGTAAACTGGGGCATCCAACAACGGTCAGAGTGACCGAGCACTCGACACTCCTCTGTGCAGTTGACACAATCCTCCTCTGGAGACAGAAAGAGAGAGAAAAAAAAAGATAAATTTGGCTTGGAATTTAATTAAAAAATAACCATGTGGAAAGTCAAACAGAAAAAGTTAAGTCAAATGTAATTTAATCTCAAACAAATTCAAAGATTATTCATCACAAATGAATAAATGTCATCAGTGCAAAAACAGCTTGTCATAACGTAACACTTCAGTCAGTGTTTCCTGCACCATTTTTAAACAAAGCTGAATCACTAGAACCATGTACAAAATAAATGACATTTTACCGTAGTTGTGAATGTGAGTTTGCAGTCTTAATTTAATTTGGTGAGATAAAATGACAGTGAACCGGCACAATGAACATTCCCACAGATTGACCGGTAGAATCTGATTCGTGAACAAATGTCTTGTGTGAGCTGATGCTTTTATGAATCATTCAAAAAGACTCTTCCTCAGAATTCTAAATAAAGGTAATCATGGTTTCCACAAAAGTATTAAGCATATAAAAAAAAATATATATATATTTCTAAAGGATATATCATGTGACACAGGACACTGGACTAATGATGAATTTTGCATCACAAAATAAATAAATAAATAAATATATTATATATATATTTTGTACAGAAAACAGTTGTTATAAATTCAAAATCACCTTACACAAATCACATGACTACTTTTTTTTTTTTTTATATATATGCAGCTTTGTCGAGAATAAGGGACCTCTTTTAAAAGATCTTACCAACCAAAAAAATCTGAATAGTGATAAAGATATACACACACCACAACCAAGCTAAACAAAGAATCACCCTGCTCTCCTCCCATCATGCTCATGCATTCTACAGTACATACTCACTCTTTCCTTACCACACCTCTCAGTAGAACAACAATAGCTCAGTTTTGGCAAAAAGTGTGGCACTGTTATCATAAATTTATGTTACTGGGCTTTGAAGCTATCCCAAGGCAGCCTTTCCATATCACAAAGCCAAGTTTCTAATGCAGCACTGCATGTGTATGTGTGTGTGCATCTTCACTCCTTTCATCTCAGCTCAGAAGAAACCACATTTTGGATTATTGGTGGCTGTTCCGATGGTGTGTCAAATGGTTCCAGGAAAGTGTAATGGATAAAAAATTATGTTTTTTAAGATGGGAAATGAAGGGGTTAACAAAAGAGAAAACATGAAAAATTTAAGTAAAAAAAAAAAAGTGAAAAGGAAAGTGCAGCTGTTGTCCTGTGAATATTAATGCTCAAAGAGCTCAGTTAAAGCGGAGACCCAGGTCGTGAACACATGCAGACCTCACATACGGGACCCCATGTCATTAGTTCAATGTGCATTTGACAAGAGAACTTCAGTGATTTGAGCAGAACAAACAAAAGTCTTACATCTATATTTAATAGTTTAATGACGTCTCTCTTTTGGGAGATGAAAACATGGAAACACAAACAACCTCATGAATTTATGAGAAGAAACGTTATCAATAGTCTAGCAGTCATCATTCACCCAGTTAAGACCTTAAAAATTGTCTTGGAGTAACACATGATAGCGGAAAAATGACTATAGCATAAATGCTAGAAGAATCTTCATTTGTGGTATTGATTTCCCGAACTGTAATTCCCAGCAATATTAATCTATCCTTCACCTTAAACACTGCATGAACAGATTAGAAACTTTTCTTATGAAAATGTCATTTTGTATCTCACTTTCCTCAAATGTTTATTGCTCTATTGTCACATCGCTTAGGTTTTCATTTTTCTTGAAATAAACAATGGGACACAGTAATTCATAAAGGCAGTTAAAGTTTGAGAGCACTGTGATTTAGAAACGGATCCAGACAGATGTACTAATTTTCCTTGGATGACATTTACAATGCATATTGAAATACAGGGATATTCAGCTTGAGGAAACAACAGTTTATTTTCCTTATTCGGTGAAAGTGCATTAATTCTCTGTGCTAAAGTGTTCATGGCTAAATTGATATCTGTGTTTACTTTCACAGAAGTGTAGCCAATTGGTTTGCTTTCTTCATGCGATGTGCAAGGCATGGCATGTATAAAATCCTGACCACTTGACCTTATTATCATCATTAATCATATTTTAAATTGCTCTTTCAAATGTTTCCCTGCTAAAGGCCAAGCCATGTCAGGAAAAATGATTCTCTGCAACTCTGCTCCCGAATCCCTATTGTTCCAGATTTCACTGTGTGCGTCTGGCCAACAAAAGCCTATCCCTGGGGTTCCCTTCCATTTGTTTCTGGTCTGTGGGGTTTTTGCTAACCTTGAAAAAGTTTTTAAACTCTCCTACCCATTCTCAATGGTAATGGTACACTGCACCTGTCTCTCCTGAGGTCAAAATATTTATTTTCAACACACACGGACATCTGCAAGAAAGTTCTGTATCGGGCCTAAGACCAAACCTAGGGGGGCACCTAGGGTTTTGTGCCATGCATGAAGCATGCTTGTCTATTTGGAGGGTCAGCAGGCTGGTATGTCCTCATGGACACTTTCTACAAGAGTATGAAAGGACAGGGGTAAGTACTATATAAGTGGGGAGAGAGAGAGAGCTTGACATTTAGCATGTGGGGCTCTTCTGTTGTGCGAGAGAAAGAGAAAGGCTAGTCCCGAGTGGCACAAACTAGCATGCGTGACAAGGTGAGCAAGAACATGCTGTCCACTTTAAATAATGAGATCTCCCACACACACACAAACACACATAAACACATACGGTGTCCTCTTCAGATCCACATAGGCTTTGAACCTGAGCTGCTTTGCTAGATTTTTCAGCTGCTTATCTTCCCCAAATAAAAATTAGCATGGGTATGCATGTTAAAAAATATGTCTGTGTGCATGAGGGAATATCTTTGTATTTCACACTTTCACATCACCGTTAGATGCAAGACTAGCAAAATGAGCATTTACACTACTGTTCAAAAGTTCAGGGGCAGTAAGATTTTTTTAGAGATTAATATTTTATAAATATGAAATGTTTCTTCAGCATATTAAAATTTTTGATTGTGTCATATGACACTGAAGACTGGGGTAATGGCTGCTAAAAAATATTCAAATCGAATATATTTGTATTAAATTGTAATATTTCATATTAATGTTTTACTATAATTTTGATGAATTACATAAGAATAAGAGACTTAAAAAAAGAAAACCTTTTACCAACCCCAAACCTTCAAGCGAAAGAAGAAAACAACAGAAATGCATTGCTAAGCTAAGAAAGCAAATCAGACTTGCCTTCTCCAACATGTTTAGAACTGACTGCTTGTTCAATGGAAGCACAATAAAGCATAAATAATCCACTCTGACACATCTCCATGCAGCCAGTGAGGAGGAACCAATCCTTCAATAGATTATTCATGCCTGGGTGGAACAGGTGACCTTGAGACTTGGCAGGTTGCCATGACTAACAATAAGACATGTGACACTGGCTGAGGCCACTAATTCGTCGCCAGATCCAAAGCAGGAGGCACGGTGTGAATTATTGCCACCCCTAAACCTCCTCACGTACAGTCGGCTCACAAGGTAACAAGCTGTTTTGGGGACACTTCATTATAATGGTATTTTCTGACATCCCTGTGTTTTCTTGACAATTCACACACAGATCTATATATTGAATGGCTCATCGTGAGCTATGGGCTCCTCATCGGCCGCTCTGCAGGAATGTCAAATCAACTGCCCAATTATATCACTAGAAGCACACACTCAACTCTGTGCACCATTTACTAGTATTCGCAGACTTCAGTTTCAGAGTGCGAGGCTTCTGCTAGCACAGCGCTTGTCCCACTCATCAAGCTAATGATGTGTGTACGAAAAATCTCATTTTACTTTGCACACAAAGTCCCAAAGGCAGAGAAACAACTCAAGACGACTCCATATGTATATGACAGTCCTAACAGAAGGTCACATCAGAACATATTCACTACTATTTTTTCTCTGCTGCATTTGGAAAAATAAGAGTTGAGATGTCTTATATTGTTTTTACATCTGAAAGGGTTGTAGGTACTACATGACTTGCTTAATGGACTTAAGGTCTGACTGTATTTATAATATTAGCACAACCTCTCACATTCAAATTATGTTGTAATCAAAATTTTAAAACAAATGTCATGCTGTTAGCAACAGTTATTGAGGTCTATCAATCTGGAATCAACAAAATTATTCAACTAAATTACAAAATGGATTCTTATGATGATGCCATACATATGTGTGTATAATCGCTGACTGCTGTCTTATTTGAATCAAGTCTTACATGTAAAACTGATTAAATATACAAAATCCTGCCAACAAAACTTTGTTACTGACCACATTAATTGGACGTAGTATCACACAATTAAACACTGGGCACTGTCTCGGCAGTCTAATAAGCCAACAGCATGAGCTGACATAATGAACATAGTCCTCATCCTCACCCTCATTTGATTTTTACCCAGAGAAACTTTCCTCTGAGGGTGAGAGAAAGAGTGAAAAAGACAGGAAGGAGAATCCAGGCCACTTAAAGAGTTCGAAGCCATTTAACAACCACCTCACACTCTCAGTTAAAGAGGAAGCTTTCAAATGTCAGGGTTTCTTTCTTTCCTCACTCACTCACAGAAGAATTCGGGTGGCTGGGTGCTTTATTTGATGCTCCAGCTGGGATGCAGAATGAGGGAGACAGAAAGAGAGATAGATACGTAGTATATTCTGACTCAGTGCATTAAGGCCCCCTGCCAAATCTTTTATTAGCATCTAGTTTTTCAGTCCCGCTGTTCCGTTTCTCTGTGCTCATTCGCAAGTGACCCCTCCCGATCGCAGCACTGCACTACCAGCTTCCTGCTTTCCTTAATCCACACCGTGTCTCTTAGCCAACATCAATTTCCTCTCCTCCCTCCTTCTCTTCCTTTCTCAATCTGCTGTACACCACCAGCGGGCGCAAACAGGAGGTGATGGTCCAAGACATCAGTTATAAATCTGCCCTTATTTCATAATAATAATAATAATAATAATAATACAAGGCATTAAGCCATGAAAGTGACAGTAAACTAAAATAACAGAAAATACGTAACAAAAACATATATTTTAATATGAACTTTAAATTATAAATTAATAAATAAAAAATGTATCTTAAGTGGTGGTGTAAGGAAGTAGTATATGAATGAAACCTGGAAAAAAAAAGAGTGGTGAAAATAATATGTGGAATAATTTAATTTGAATCCTTATCTATGACAACACAAAGGGCATAATAATAACATTAATAATAATAATTATTATTATTATCATTTTAAATTAATTTTGTATTTTTAAATATATGTTAAAAACAGATAATATTTATTTTATAATAAATAATTATAATTATAAAAATTATTATTTTGATGTTATCATACATGTGTGTACATTTTGACTATATTTTAGGATTTCTAACTTTTATGTCTTATATTTAGACAAAGTGATACATTTACAATTTATTGTACAGTTCAACAATTCATTGGTACATATCTTATGACAACATGTAAAAAAATTAAACGTACAAAAAAGAAAAACGTAAAAAAAGTCTAATACAAAATTATTACATATTTTTTAAATTATATAATTTAAATATATCACAAATAAAATATATAATATTAATATAATTATTTAACAAATTATTTTGAATGAAAATATTAAAAGAGGGGAAAAAAATAGAACAGCAAAAATGAGATTGATATTTGGTTGAATGATACATCTTAGATCTGAAAAGGTGTGACATTGGGGGTGATGTGGTGTGAGGGTACATGAGAGGGCACCATCACAGTGGGGTGGGGATCGTGAGCACAGGCTTTGTGTAGAACGTGTGATACTGCTGCTCAGCGTGAGCACTCACACCTGTGCCCTGGCAGACTGGGGTGCAGTTGGTTGGGGTTCCTTAAAGGTTCACAGGGCAGCTGGAACATGCCTCCAGGCCTTTGTGACAGGCTGATCCTGCCCTGTGTGTATGTTTGCGAAGTTGAACATTTCACTGCGGATCTCTCAATTATTTTTGGGTCTGAATCACAGGTAAATAGGTCAATATACACTCTTAAAAATTAAATTTACCATCTATGGTTCCATGAAGAACCTTTAACATCCATATACTGTTTAAGATGAGACACTAGCAGACTTTTAAGTCTTTTAGAACACAACAAACTCACACAAAAACATGTGCCTTATTGCTACCAGATACATAGCAGATGAAAAACATGTGTGATCTAAAATTTGATCTAAAATTTTGATCATCATATAGTACAGGGTTTTTTTTATGAAATCTGTCAACTCAAATCTGCAGACTCGACAATTAGCGTCAACTTGTCCAGACTGTAAATCGGGGAGACAATCTGGGCAAAATTCTGAAAGTAGGCACAAAGCGTTCTGTAGGTCAGATCAGCGAAAGTTGCATGACCAACTTAAACATGAGCTAAATCTGTATGCCAAACTTTTTCAGTATCGCACAAAACAACAGACTGCGTGGATTTCTATTGGATAAACTGCACAAAATCTTGCAGAGCAAAATTTTACATGTGACCACACATAATGTGACAACATCTTAAGAACCTTTCGATTTTTTTACAATGTTATAGAAACTGTTCACTTAAAGTAAAAAAAGGCATCCTTTTTTATCATTAAGAGTGTACCAAGGTGCTGTTTTACCAAAGTTTTGAACTTTGATCCAAGATAAGTTGGGAGGGATGGTATGGCAGAAAATACCCATGGACTCCAGGGGAGGCTTATCGACAAACCTCCTGAAAATGGCAAGGGAACACGGAGATGCTTTAACTAAGCCAAGGACAAATGTCTTTCGATCAAACAGTCTTTTTCATTATGCATTCTCAGTTGAGCAGCAGGCAGCTAATGCCTGGTTAAGTTGCTCTAAGCCGAGGCCTCAAGGTAGCCCGCCTCCAGAGTAGACACCGAAGGAGACGACTCCAAACAAACACACAAAGCCGAATCAATGGCCATTCACTCGCAGGACCTCCTTGAAGACGGAAGTTGGGGGAATGAGACAAAAGTGCAAGGCAGAGAATAGGAGCTGAAGGGAGGAGAGAGGTTAGCAATAGATGTTTTTCTTCAGGCACAGCAGGGGCTCAGCGTGGGGCTTGCAGGCCTTAGCACTCACCTGTGGGGGAAAGATCTGTTGGCCTTTCAAAGTGAATGTGCTAACCTTCACAACACACGTAAAAGGGACTTTGGAGGTGAAGGGCCGAGGCAACTTTTATGGATCTCTGGACGTCACATTTCAACAAAGCGTACTCTCTTGGGTGAGTGTGTACTCGAATGCGGTGAAATTAGTTCCATTATGTTCTGCATAGTTCTATGCACTTTTGTGCCTCCCCCTGAGTGTGTTTAAATGTTTGTCTGGTCGGCGACTAGTTTATATATATATATATATATATATAAAAAAAAAAATTATCTCAGATGATTTGATTCACCCGCACCATCAGGCTCTTCAGCATCTCAGCATCTTTGATGACACTCACACTCAGATCTGTCCTCTACACTCTAGATGAGTTTACACACACTTCTAAAGATTGAACTCGCATTACAAAATCAGCTCAATCATATTCTCCTCACAATATTTATATTAAACCACCAATATATGCACCATTATATATGAAAAGATAAAAGATAAAGATATAGCTGTTTATATAATTTTCTAAGTTATTAGATGTATAATATATACATATAAATATATGATTTCTGATGACGTGTACCTGAAAAAGACTGAATAAAACCGGAAGAGATTTCTACCCATTCACGTCCACACTCTGTGGTATGCCTTTTATGTGTGCTGTAAATATTCAAGAGCTGCGGTGACTGGGGCGAGACACTGGTGCAGCTCCTCACCTGTTTGTGCATTCAGAACGCGAAAATGGTGGAAAAGTCAAAATGAAGCTTTGTAATTAGGAACGGAGGAAGTCATGCTCATGCTGGGTAAAGTTTTTGTAATATCTTTCTAGTGAGCAGTTCACAGTCAAGCTCTCCTTTGGTCTTCGTGCCATGATGGCCCGCTGTTGCAGCCAAAGTTCATTCTTGGAAAAGATTGAAAATCCACTGCGGGATTCCACAGGCGGGAAAGAACTGGATAGCAGGTGCAGGCACACACATACAGAGAGAGAGACAGAGAGACAGAGAAAGAGAGAGAGAGAGAGAGAGAGAGAGAGAGAGAGAGAGAGAGACGAGAGGAGAGAGGAGAGAGGAAAGGAGAGAGGAGAGAGGAGAGAGGGAGAGGAGAGAGAGAGAGAGAGAGAGAGAAAGAGAGACACACGCACACACATACACCCACCTACTGTGAATCAAGTCCCACTTGCATATACTATATGGCTAATTACACTAATAAACACACAAAACACCTTTTTCATTAATTGTATTAATCTGTTTTAATTTTCCCGAATGGAATTAATACAGTCTTGCTTTTTTTTCTCTCCCCTTCTCTATTTTTCATCTCTGTTTACCTTCGTATTTTGTTTTCTACAAAAATAAACTAATGTTAAGCCTGGAAAACACTGACTCATCCAATTACAAAAACAACCCACCAGTTTTTCAGTAATGAAAAATACAAAGGTTTTAAAAAGGGGACTGTTCCTTACATGACAATTATTAAATAATCTGGAAAATTCTATAATACATGGATATATAATATAATTATAGCTGTTAACATTCCCAATCCAGAAGTATCAGTCTTATTTCCCCACAGGAACCAAGAACCACCTAAACACACCATGCAGTTAATGTTATGTATTATTATTTAGAATTTTCTTTACTTTTTAATCTCTTTTTATTTTTATTTTATATTTTCACCAATATATTATTTTTTAATTTTTTACATTTTGCTTTATATTTATTTCAGTTTCAGTTTAAGTAGTAATAAAAAATAAAAAAAGTCAAACCAAACCAAACCGCTGCCCTGCATGGGTCTAAATCAATGTGATCTGAGAGGAATGGTAACTGACAGTAAGAAACTCTCTTCCTAAATCACTTCCTATAATGTAAATGTCACTCTCGGTCTACGCTCCTTCCTTCCCAAGCTGTTTTCCCACAATTGGATTTAATACTTTTCCACGTGTCATCACTTTGTCACTGCGATGGTTCCCCGGAGTCCCATCCGGAGGAAGAGGATTATACGTCTGTCAATTATCTCATTTTCTCCAAGATGCAGGCGGATTGCTGTGGCACAGCGAGCTAACCAAACACACACGCTCGATGATGTCCAATCACTCATTACTAGACACAGCAGGTGTTATCTGTACTCATGTGTACAACTTCACAGTAATAGAGATGACTTTCACCACATTACATGGTGGAATGGGAGGGAAGGATGCAGGGAAGACAAAAAAAGAGAGACAGAGAGGGGGAAAAACAGGAATAAACTCCGATGTGACCTTTTAATGAAGATGAGCGAACAATAGACAGGAAGATGGAGGAGAATGATAAAGAAAGGGAATAAGTGAAAAGAATACAGACAAAGGGCCAATGACAGACGGAAAGCGTCTTTAATCAATCCTTATATGAACTAGCATGTGCGCGAAACCCCCTCCCCATTTAATTCTATAGCACGAGTGGAGTTTCAATCAAGGATTTGATGAATGTAATCATAGTGGTAATTGATCCATTGATGCCGGCCCTCTCAGTGTGAACATTGAGGGTCTTGGGGAGAAAGCTGTTGAATCTCATGAGTGGCTTTCAGTGGGACAGGAAGAGAGCGCAGCCAGATCCCTCTCTATTCACACAGCTTTACACACAGCTGTAGTCCTTTAATTTTGCTTTGGCTTCCTTGCACCCCTCCTAATCTGGCTCCTAATTCAGTGTGATTAATAATAATAAAAATTATAATAGTCTGCAATAAAATTGTAATGCTATTAATTATGCCTCCTGACCCTGTAAATGCTGTAATAAGGTATTTGGGATTTCCTACCATCAAAGCAATTCAAGATTGAAGTGACACTTCATGTTCTGCGAATTTATAGTCGGCGCTTAGTTGAAGAGTTGGATTACTTAACATAGCGTCTTAAAAAGTGAGAAGCATATGTTCAATACAGAAATAATATATATTTACTTCTTAAACCAGTATTTAAGATGCTTTCAAGAATGTCCCTTTAAAGAGTTTCCATGGTAACCATTGGGTTCTGCTAAAACACCTTAGTTATTTCTAATTATTGTTGTCATAAATACATATATAAATATTCTGTACTTTATTCTTTTTCAATCTTTCGCTAATTTTTGCTCAAAGCAGTAGTTACAAAAAAATAGAACTGTTTTATTACTAAAACTGGAACAATCATAGTATTTTGGTTGACAGTATGGTTACCATGGTAAATTTCTTAAAGCAAAGTAAACTGCATTAATATTTATGGGGCTTAATTATATACACTACTGTTGAAAAGTTTGGTGTCAGTGAGACACACACACACACACACACACACACACACACACACACACACACACATACATACATATATATATATATATATATATATATATATATATATATATATATATATATATATATATAATGAATGACAACAACCTCAAAACAGAACAAACGGGAAAAGCATGACTAGAGTAAGAGATAAGACAATGGTCTCTCTGTTTAAAGTATCCAATGTCTGAATCCTGGTGCTAACCTGGTTACAGAGCAAACGAACACGCTCTGAACCCACGTCTGTCCAGCTCTCATCCTGTATCTCCTCCTTCCATATCCTGCCGTGCTACCTAGCTTAGCATGCTAGCAGATTTCCGTTTCACTTTATTAAATTAGCATTGACCTTTCCTTCTGACAGGCACAGCACTGCGCCGTCTAGAGCCCCACCGCTTCTGAAGCCTTAGTATAAATACATATTTACTCTCTGCTTCATAAATTTGATCAAATTACAAAGAGATGTTTGACTGAAATGCAATAAGAGATGCTTAGCCTTCGTGTAGTTGAGGGACACCAATTTGGAGATCTCACTTCAATATCAGATTTCAGCTTTTTTTTTGCTGCTAATTTATTTATTTTTCCACATCTGCAGGTTGGTAATTTATATTGCAGTTTATGAAAAATACACATTTAAGTATTATAAACTCCAATGACTGATTTATTGACTCCCCCAATGAAAGTAATTACATTTAATTCAAGTTTATTTGTATAAAGCTTTTCACAATGCATATCATCGCAAAGCAGCTTTACAGAAAATTAAAGTTTCTACACTATATTTAGTAAAAGGATATCAACATAATTTTTTTTTCTTTCAGTGTTTAAAGGGGTAAAAAAAAACATCTCTAAATCCTTGTGGCACTCTAATATTAAGGTCAAAGATTAGCGGGTTTACACAGGATGAGAAAGAGATTATATACGCTCAACAATGTTAAATCTCAGATCTGAGATTTCATCAAATCACCTGGCTTGTAAACAACTTTAAAATACATGTACATCTTACACTGACAACCAAACAACACATTAATGGAGCCGCTAACTATGCTTTTTGTATTTAAGAGCATAGTTGCCGCGTAACAGAGGAGGAAGTGAAATGTTCCTGAAAGGATGTTAACAGCTGATGACAGACTGTGGTCATTGTAAAGCCGGTTCACTGGGATTAGATATGCTCCACGGGCATCTCTATTCTGAATTACAGATTAGATTCATGAGTGTCCTCATGTTTTCTCTGGAATCAGAGAATTGTGGAGCTGAGTTTCCCTATGAACAATCATGCAATGACAAAAAAAGGACCTGAAACCACAAAAAAAGTTTGGGTAAAAGATATCAGAACAGCATTTGATTTGTACACGTTTAGAAGAAAATGTATAAAAAATTAAATTATTTTGATGGGAAAGTCACTTGTGGGTGGTTGCCAAAGCACTGCTACCGTAGGTGGTTTATTACAAATCCATACCCAGTGATAGTCATGCTATTGACTATTAATAGGATTATTCACACAAAAATGAAAATTCTGTCATCATTTACTCACATTCATGTCATTTTAAACCTATATGAGTTTCCACTGTGGAATCATACTAGAACCCAATCACTTTCACTGTATGAAAAAAAAAAAATCTTTTAGTCATACAGCTTTGGAATGATATTAGGGAGAGTTAAATACAAATATTAGACCACTTATATTAAACATCAATATTGAGAAATGTGATGTTACTGAGGACTACTGAAACTTTTAAGACTGGTAGATTACAACCAGGCTAAAAGCAGTGCTTAATTGCGCATAGCTGTCTCACTTTCTACTTTAAGCAATAAAATCTGAGAGAGGTCATAAACGTATTTGCACTTGCTGAGCTGCAGCTAATTTAAACGAATGTGTCCCTCTCCACCACTGGAGCGTGAGATTTACAGTGAATTCAAATGAACGAGCAAACACTACTGATTTGAAGCAGGCTGTGAGTTCTTTCAGAACGACAAAACCTGAGGTGAAAGCACGATGAGATGGCCTGTTTGAGCATGACTATCTCTCTCCCCTCAGTGCAGGCCCAGGTGCTCGCTCTTCAGAGCCCAACAGCAGAAAATATCCCCCGACGGCTGCCATTGCACTTCGATTACTGGTCAGTGAACAATGAAGAATGTTCTAGAAACACTTGTCATGTTGATGTAGCAGCTGCACGCCCAACGTGCCTACGAGAGGCGATGGGGTGAGGCGATTGTGAACGGCTGGTGGGAAACCGAAGCTCGGAGGCAAATACTCCGATGGGCAGCTCACGATCTGTGGAACTGATTTTCAGAGGCAGGGCTGTAATTGGCAGAAGGGATAATGAAGCATGAACTGAAAGTTTGCTCCATTCTGCATTAACTGGTAGAAACTGGTTTACAGAACATGTCATTTCAAAAACACAGTTGGTTTTTATTACACATATATATGACATATTCAATGAAAATGTCATAAACCAGACATAAATATTGATTTTTTTAATGTTTTTTTTTTTGCATTGCATTGGTTGCCAAGACATAATAATGGCTTCAAATCTGGTTCATCCAATCAGAGTTTAAAATTGGAACAATACATTTTATAAGTCCAAGTATAACAAATAAACATTGATTTTACCTGTTGAGATCTCATTCAAATGCTATTAGCTGTTGCTTAGCTACAACAGCAGTGTTTTCTCTGTGACTCGTGCCCTCCCTTCCTCTTGAACAACATCCTCATCTAAAGAAGCATCATCACAATCTCCAGACGAGATTACAGAAGGGGTCACTCCTGTGTCCAGTTTGGACTCAGCATGTGAGGGTGAAGGAGAAGATCAGTAGGCCTGTGATCTCCAGATTTGCCCTTTTTAATCAAGACAGATTCTGAACACCTCAGCCCAGATGGCCAGACAGATTTTACAGACTACGGGCACAAGCCTGCATGTGACTGTGGATCTATATCTCCAAAATAACAGCCTTACGCAAACACACACATACCAATATAGCCACGTATGTAATGAGCACCATAACAGAGAATCTCAATAACTGATCCTCCAT
Organism: Carassius carassius; assembly: GCF_963082965.1. Taxonomy (NCBI): domain Eukaryota; kingdom Metazoa; phylum Chordata; class Actinopteri; order Cypriniformes; family Cyprinidae; genus Carassius; species Carassius carassius. The sequence goes on from NC_081792.1 coordinate 23,172,079, forward strand.
GCAGGACACTGATGCTTAATTGGTCTCTTTATCTGATGTTAATTGCTGATTGTATTTACAGTTGAAGCCATGGCCAAGGCAGTTCATCACTTAACATAACTGATCCACTAAATACACTCCATAGAGATGGGGTGCTTGATGGTGCAAACTGGTAATTTCCAAGTGAGAATTGTTTCTCGACCACATTCTTGACAAGGTAACATATTTGAACATCATATATCAGGAACAACATTTCTCCGCTCCCTGACTCCTTGTTGTCTTGGGTGATACTTCCTCCCTGCTCTCTGTTATGATAGTCAATGGATAAGATGCGTGTGTGTAGTGAGACAATAGACTTCCAATTAAAACTGCTCTTTCGCTGCAATTCCTCAAGGTGCTGCCATGTGACAGTTTAATTAACAAACCCTCTTATCTTAATTTAGCAGGAGAAAAAAAAAAGATAGAAAAATGCAACAAGCTGAGGTTATCGAGGAAAAACACTCCCAACATTTACACAACTGATCACAGTCACATTCAAACACTATACTCTGTATATCTTGTAGTATCAGAAAGGCCTGTGCTGCAGTTTGCGAGTTTGAGTAAGTGTCACTCTCTGATAGAGAAAAAAGCTTATGTTAATAAGAGTAATGGTGATATGTCAAATAATGTAGTAATTATGCACATCAGGGTGAGACATTAAGTCAATAATGCTTCATTAAAGTCAAATGAATCAGCACTGGCAACACTTTTTACCAGTAATGTGACTCATTCTCAAGTGAAATTATTATTCAGTAGTGGACAAATAATCATTATAAAATAATATTAATTATTACACTGTATATATATATATATATATATGTACAGACCAAAAGTTTGAACACACCTTCTCATTCAAAGAGTTTTCTTTATTTTCATGACTATGAAAATTGTAGAGTCACACTGAAGGCATCAAGGGCTATTTGACCAAGAAGGAGAGTGATGGGGTGCTGCGCCAGATGACCTGACCTCCACAGTCACTGGACCTGAACCCAATCGAGGTTTAGGGGTGAGCTGGACCGCAGACGGAAGGCAAAAGGGCCAACAAGTGCTAAGCATCTCTCGGGGAACTCCTTCAAGACTGTTGGAAGACCATTTCAGGTGACTACCTCTTGAAGCTCATCAAGAGAATGCCAAGAGTGTGCAAAGCAGTAATCAAAGCAAAAGGTGGCTACTTTGAAGAACCTAGAATATGACATATTTTCAGTTGTTTCACACTTTTTTGTTATGTATATAATTCCATATATAATTCCACATGTGTTAATTCATAGTTTTGATGCCTTCAGTGTGAACCTACAATTTTCATAGTCATGAAAATAAAGAAAACTCTTTGAATGAGAAGGTGTGTCCAAACTTTTGGTCTGTACTGTATATATATATTTCAAAATGCATTTTATTTTAAAAGTATTTTATATATATATATATATATATATATATATATATATATATATATTCTTAATATATTTCAGTCAACATGCATTATACTATTAAACTATAAAATAATACAAATATAATAAATAAATGACCAGCTATTCAGAAAGTATAGGAGATGAATATATAGGTACCATAAAGCAGAAATATTAATATCACAGTAAGTATCATGGTAGGAGACTGAAACGATCCGTCAAATTACCATAAAGCACACAGACTCATTCGCTCAGCAGCTGGTCTTTTGATTATTATTTGAACTGTAGGTGGCTTATAGCCCTCAGGAAACAACAGATCTGTACTTAAGCTCACCTCCTGAGGGGAGACAGCATGCCTCCCATTCCTCTCTCGGTCCGTTTATCTCTGTCTATCCTCCAACTAGAAACAGTCTGAGAGTAGACGGGAAATAAAAAAGACTGGAGGATGAAGTGGGATGTGGACACGACCCAAGTCAAACCCATGGTCGCCCACACATAAAAGTGCATCTATGCAATTCACTAGAGTATGTGCACAATTATTAGTATAATCTGCTATTATTTATTTTATTTATACAGGAAATGATGGTGAGAAATGGGGGAACTGAATCAGAAAATTCCAAGTCATATTCAAATAGCATCAGGGTTATTTGAATAAAAATAATTATATATATACTTTTTTAATATTTTGAATTAATATGTAGAATTTGAGTTTTAGTAATTTTGTTAAATGCTTTTATTAATTTGTGATTTTATTATTTCTAAAACAGCTTTTTTTCAGTTTTAGTCATATTAGTATTTTAATTTAAAAGTTTTTTAATTTTAGAGAATTTAAGTTAAGAATATTTTTGTACCATGGCACATTGTGACGAAATCCTAACTGCTAGTCTGTGACCCCAACCTCCTTTTTATTTATGATATTCCTCTCTTCCTTTTCTTATCACAACAAAACCTGTTTTTCCAGAAAGTATTCAGAAAGCTGCAATAAAATATAACTGATGAATTAAAAACAGCAGATAAAGGCAGAATGCACTGTGGTTTTGAATATTTCAAACCCACTAAACTATTTCCCATCGGGGAGAAAAACCTATACATACAAGAACACCGCGATAAGCCCAACGGGTGCAAACAGCTTTCATGTGCATCACTCTCTAAACCCTTTCGAGAGTATGAATGTAAGGAGGCCTCCCATGGAGAGGTCGCACTCAGCTCGCTTAAGCACAGCTTGAAGATGAAGTGCAGAAGATGTCACTTAGAGAGTACAACCTTGAGAATCTTCCCTAGCTGTCAGAACACGAAGTCATCATTTATAAAACAGGATAGGCAGACAAAAGCAAGAGCAATGGTGTTGAGCACAGCACTTTATATAACAATAAATACGTGAGATGACAGGTTTGAATTATACAAATCTCAAATTTTCAGAATGTCTAGTTCAATCCGTCAACATTGTACTCCTCATGTCATTCCAAACCTGTTTCTGAACTATTCTATTAATAATAAAAAAATATTGCTATATTGAAAACAAAAAAATTGTAATGTATATATATATATATATATATATATATATATATATTTTTTTTTATTTTTTTTATTATTTTACAGAGAACACCACACTATGTTTCCTTTTGTACTTCTTTCTTAACAATGCCACTACTACACAAGTGCACTCAAAACACTCACTGAAGACAGAGCACAGATGGGAAGGAGTGGCAGAGAGCCAGGAAGTGTGGACGCATCATCATAATCTCCTCCTGGGGTATCATCACTATGGCGATGCTGGACAACACGTTTACCCCACTGAGTTTGAGAGGCGGAGGCGGACACACGCGAGTTTAAACTTACAGAGGTACAGATTTATTCAAGCATGTACACATACACGTTAAAGTAGAGTAGTGTGCCAAAGAAGGGTCAGGAGGACTTCTGTAGGCCTGAAGGCCCGGCAGTACCCACACAACTAAACGCTCATTACAGTATTCCTGTATGAGACCAGGGTCACATTAAACTTCCACTAATGGCAAAACAATGTCCAACAAATAATTTAATGCCAACTGGTTCCCCTTAAAATTGTGTAACTAAGCTGTTATGGGAATCTACTTTGGGAATGGTGCAAAATCCTGTTAGCCCCATAGTTGAGCTAAAAATGAACTTTCTGTTATCATTTACTCACTCTTATGACTTTCTTTCATCCGTATGATAGTATCATAGTCAAAAGAACAAGAAAGTTCTACATACCCATAAAAGTTCATTTGTTAGAACTAATTTAAGTTTGCCCTACACAAACCAAGTAATTATTCAGAGCATTAGAGTTTACAGGGAATTAATTAGTTGGTCTAATTCACAAAATATGTCTAAATTATTTATTAATGAACCAGTTCTCGAAAGTGAAGTGACATGTGGTGAGTGAAGTGACATGTGGTGACCCATTCTGGGAATTTGTGCTCTGCATTTAACCCATCCAAGTACACACACACACACACACACACACAAACACACACACACACACCCGGAGCTGTGGCGCTTGGGGAGCAGCTGGGGGTTTGGTGTCTTGCTCAAGGGTATCATCTCAGCCGTGGTATTGAGGGTGAAAGAGAGTGTTGGTTATTCACTCCCCCCACCGAAAATTCCTGCCAGACCTGATACTCGAACCCGCAACCTTCGGGTTACAAGTCCGACCACTAAGCCACGACTGCCCTCTGTATAACCTTCCTTTGAGTTGAACTCATTGACTCTAACACTATCAGTAAATCTTTTATCACACAAAGCTATCATGTGGCTTCAAAAGATACTCTAATAATCCTTTAATGGTGCTTTTGGATTTAGTTTTTTCTTTTTTCTTTTTTAAGCATGAAAGCTTCACATTCATTGTAAGTGCATAGAAGAAAAAATAAATAAATGGCCAGAAATGTCTCCTAAGAATAATAAAAATTTAAATAAATTAATAAATTATACAGGCTTTCGAAGACATGAGACATGAGTAAATTATGTAATGTTTGTGTATAGTTGAACTATTACTTTAACTATTAAATATCTGATGTTCCGCTTTAGTTCTAACAGGCCTTAAAGTGGTTAAGATTGCCTTGAGGAAAGAGTTAAAATTAGTTCAAAGTCATGAGTATAAACGTTCTTCAGTTCTTAATGATTCATAAAACATTCCCTGGATCGCTGGTAAAAGACATTGCAATCTGAAATAGGACATGAGGACCCTGAGGACAGAGGACATGACCATGAATTATTTCTAACCTGCTTCCAATCTGACACAGACATGGAATGGAATATATATATATATATATATATATATATATATATATATAAATATATATATATATATATATAAATATATATAGTATGGGTGAGACTGTTTCCAGATGGAAGACGTCACAGAGAACAGAGTCCTTGTGACTCCAAGCATGCGGTCACATTACACTGTTCAACACAGAAGAGGCCAGTGTGGATAAAAGGGAAATAATGGATAATTCATTATCGCAGAGAGACTGATAGAAAGGAGAGAGAGAGAGTGGGAAAGGACAGATAATCTGAAATCGTGATTTTGATAGATTTGATTAGGAAGGGTGGCTGTGTAGATGATTGGACACTTGAACCAAGGTCTCCGATTTGTGTTCGCGCAAAAGCCCAGCTTAAGAATAAAAACCTCAGGCCTGATTATTATTTGATAGATCCAATCAATTTCGATCCATCAGAAATGGAGTTTGCACAAGCTCTGCCTATGAAAACAGATTACAAGGTCCAAGCGACAGCTAGTCGTGTTGCTATTTAAAACCAGTCAATTTCACGTTAATCAATTTGTTTGAATGAACTGCGTGGCAGTTCAAGTAAGTTTCAACAACTTTCAAAATACTCCGGTCAGACAGTTTTTTTTCCCCTTAAGTCCAGAAGATCCTGTCATATCTCATCACAGGTCTTAATAACTCACTAATTAAGCCAAGCTTAATTATACACCCAACAATGCCTTAAAGTAAAAGGTTAGAACTAAAATGTGTGCCCAATCGCCCTGGGACTAGACTCAATGCATTAATTAATCCAACATATGTGTTCTTCTTCAAAGTTAATAATCAGTTTAAGTGGAAAGAAAAAGGGAGGGGAGGAAAGAAAAAAAAAGTTCCTTTGAAAAAAAAAAGTTGCTACAAACCTGCTGTTACCACCTCCACACAATCACAGCGCACACCCTCACCTGAATACTAGTCATCACCACCTGCTCCTCATCATCCACTCATCAGCGCTGCACCATAAAAGCCACACACACACACTCAGTCATCATCCCGTCACGTTCGCGACAAGATCATTCCTGTATGCTTACTATTAGGATTAACTCCTCTTCTACCCTCTCTCTAAGGATTGCCTCCGAAGATACCGATTCCCCTAAAGTGCGTGTGTGTGGTTCACCTACCCTTCCTGAAGTCACTATCTTCCCGGCATGGATCCCAACGCCCATCCACTCCTCACTACCTGTTCCTCTGCTTGTGTCTTTAATAAACCAACTTCATCTGTTACTCCTCTGTCTCCTGTGTGATCCGTAACACCTGCATTTCTTTCTTTCTTCTAATTTTTTTTTTCCAATGTTCCCCACATAAGAAAGTCAAACTGGTTTGGAACAACATGAGGGTGAATAAATGATAACAGATTTTTGGGTGAACTACTGCTTTAAGAATGTACACAGTGTCCATTTAAATTCTTTGTGGTTTTTAAAGTCAGACTGAAAGTGCTGTTCTTGACACTTGCTGGTGACGCCATTATAAATCCAACCTATAATGTATGTCTAATCTTCCTCTTAATTCTTTTTGCAACGGGAAACTACATTTGTTTTGACCTACACACAAACAGGCTGTGTGAAAGCACAATAAATGTAATCCAATCAGTGACCTTGAGCACATATTTGTCAGAAATTGCAGTGACATAAACAGAAAACAATAGACTCCACATACTCCCCGACTGTTTGGTAAGAAAGACCACAAATGTGACCCTGGACCAGAAAACCAGTTTTAAGTGTCAATTGTTCGAAATTGAGATTTAACAACATCTGAAAGCTGAATAAATATGCTTTCCATTGATGTATGGTTTATTAGGATCGGACGATATTTGGAGATAAAACTATTTGAAAATCTGGAATCTGAGGGTGCAAAAAAATCTAAATACTAAGAAAACCGCCTTTGAAATTGTCCAAATAAATTCTTAGTAATGCATATTACTAATCAAAAATTAAGTTGTAATATACTTACGGTAGGAAATTTACTAAATATCTTCATGGAACATGATCTTTACTTAATATCCTTTTTTTGGCATTGGATTTTTGGCATAAAAGAAAAATCGATAATTTTGACCCATACAACGGTTTTTTTTTGGTTTTTTTTTTGGCTATTGCTCAAAATATACCCCAGCAACATAAGACTGGTTTTGTGGTCCAGAGTCACAAATGTGGCGCTGACAATGAGGTTTAACAAACATCATCAGACATGGTTTGGGCAAACAATTTTTGTATTAATGCTGCAGCCTACATCTGGAGCTGTCAGGTTTGTTTTATGAACTCATATGTGAAAATCTCTCAAGCACTGTTAAAGTATATTAATCTACTGCTGATGTTCTTGGGATATCGGATGTAATGGTTTACAGCCACTGAGCCAAGTTTAAATGCTGTCTCTACTCAAATCTGAAAAAAAAAAAGGTTCAGGTCAAAGAAACTGCATTTTTTTAAAGGCTGCCCCCCCCCCCCCAAAAAAAAACATTTTTTCCAACCTTTATGTCAAAGCATTTGCACAAATGATAAGGTCAGATGCAAAAGATAATAAAGAACAAGTGTGTGAGTTGCACTTGAGCTGCTCTGCGCTGTGACTAGCCTCCAAATACCACTGCTAAAGTTCTCCTCGGAAACGAGTCCTTGTCCACTTCGCTTGTGAGGGATAAATTAGCTCCTTAAGGATTAATACCTCCTAATTTCTTTATTCCAGCACTGGCTAGTGGGGGAAAACACCCTGAATAGCATTTAGCACACGTCAAATAACGAGTTTTCATTTAAGAGGAAAGGGAGATGATGAGCGAGCGGCCAATGAGAGCAAAGGAAAATGAGTCTACGGCTCCGACGGGTCCCTTTTTAATCATGATCACACTGTACCGTGTGAAGAATAAGCCATTACTTATACAAACAGATCATAATTAGTCACTACGGCGACAGGGGCGGCAGGCTAATGTCACAGATTTATGGTTTGCTCCCTCAGAAGGCAGAGGACACAGTGTCGTTATGACTCTCAGATATCATAACCACAATACTCGGGGCTAATGAGGTTCCAGCTTAATTACATGAAAAAAAAGGTATGTGGGTATTTGCGCACAACAGGCTAAGGATTGGGAAATAGAGCTAAAATAGAAAAAAATCTCTATATTGCTGAGCCGTTTCATGATATTCAATATTTTTATTGAAAACAAAAATGTTTAAATGTAAGAACTAAAACCTAGTTAAAAGTAATCAGTGTTTTCCACTGTTTAAACTAAATGGACATGGAACATAATTAATAATTATTATAGAATATTTATTTTTATGTACCAATTTAACCAATAATAAGCATTTACCTACATATGTTTTTACTAAAACATTGAAATATGTGAAGACTTCCAGGGATTTTTTTTTTTAGATCTGAAATTAGCATACAGCATGAAGTGGTTCACAGCATATTATTTTTGCTTCTAACTATGAAACATATGAAATAATAGTCAGACAAAAAGTTGTTTCAATAAATGTATGGTCTATTGAAAAAATTAAAACATAAAAATAAAAATTATGTAATGTAAATTAAAAAGATCTTTTTGCAGTATAGCAGACTACTTACACAAAATGCATATTAATATCGGTCGTAGCACAATATCTCCCAATAATATGCCTTAGTAAGATATTTAAATGCTCAAAATAAAAGCTCTGTATTGTTATTATGGAGGGCAAAACATAAAATGCCATGCAATTAATGATTAATGATAACATAGTTTTTAACATGATTCTTCTAAAGTAAATAAATAAATACTGTGATAATTTAGGCTTTATAAATGTGCATATCAAATAAGATACAGTAGGCTTTAGATGGCTGAAAGATCCTAAAGCTTTCATCAATCACTACAGGCCAGCAGACACAGGACATCTTTTCTTAACCTCAGGGAAGATGTAAGGTCCACAATGCATCCGTTACCACACAAATACACTCACACAACAAAACAAAATTAAACTTTGTGTAGAGTGAAAGATAATCCCTTAAATCTTCAATAATAAAGGAAACTAAATCCTAAGCTCCAGATATTGCCCTTAAAAAGATTTGCAGCCTTTCCGTGGGATTGCGCTAGCTTAGTGGACTAAATTGTTTTAATAGTGCGCGTTGGGGCTCAAGAGTGTGAACAAGTGAGGTGAAGAAGACACAAAACAACAAGAGAGATACATGAACGATAAGACTCACGCTACTCCAGATTGCTCAGGCTTCTAATTTCCCTCTCCAAATGTTTCTTCTGACATTCGCATGCATCAATTGGGTCGTGCTTATTCAATTAGAGAACAAAGGCTGTTGCAGGAGACGCACTATTAATAAGTGTGAAAAAAACACATTGATTTCGGGGGGATAAAATGATTATCTGAAATATCAACAAAAGGCAGCCATCTGACAACCAAAGTATGCAAAAGAGCAGGTTTCACAGAAATAAAGCTCTTACCATGAATCACTACAGGAATACTTCCTTACCTGTTTTGATTGACGCCACTAAACTGAGGCATCTTTTTTGTTTAGTAGAATTGAGATGCAAACCATTAAACATCAATTAATCACATTTACCACAGATGTGATATAGAAATATGAACCAACAATCTCCCATGTGGTACCTGTTTAGGTCCTATGCGTACAAACTCGTTAATTAGAGTTCTCAGCTGAGGCTAGCGGCACCAGCTGTCGTTCTTAACATCAATACAACATTAATGTGAGTTTTCCGGACAAACAGGGGCGCCACTTATATATCATGTAGCCTGGGAACAGCCAAACTAAAACTAAACTAAAAACTAGTTTAGTTAAACAAAAAAATAAATAAAATAAAATAAAACTTTTCATTTATTGAAATAAGCATGAACAGAAATAAATTCAAATATAAAAGAGTAAAGCTTATTTTATTTCAGCTACATTAAAATTTTCATTTAGTTTAAGTTGAAATATTTAAATAACTTTACAAACCTAACATAACGTTAAAAACTATATAGACATGCTAAAAAACAACAACATATCTATGAAAAGTCCATAAAAATAGGGCTCAGTCTACTGTGTTAATAACTGAACATTTTTGTATTGAATTATCATAGGTGTTTTACTCATATTTTATATTATGAATTGCACTGTGTTGTGTTTCGGACTTTGAGGAAATTTCCACAAACTCAGTGGATAATGTTCTATCAGAAAATGATCAGTGACGCTGCTGTTTTTCTATCAATTGTTTATTTTTATTATCATTATTATTATTAAATATAGTTTTATTTATTTATTTATTTATTTTAGATTATTTAAATGTGATTTACACTAAGAAAAAAAAAAAATATATTTTAAGAACTGTTCACCAAAAGGTTCTTTTGGGAACCAAAACTGGTTAGCTGGTTGGTTTATTATTTAAGAGTGTAACAGTGTAGAGATAGCCAAATAGCTAAAAATCTAACCAGATATACTGTATATCTTCATTGGAAAATGCTGGGAGTCTGAGGTAGCATTCAGTATGCTAAATGTTTAGAAAGATATCTTAATAGCATGAATATTACTTTGATGGTCCCTGAAAACAGCCTTCAGTGCTCCCAGAGGCTCTGCAGAAATGAATGGACGTGGTGTCTTATTGCGTTTGAGAGTGCAACAAATCTTCAGCTTTATTCCGTTATTGAACAATGCTGTCCGAGATCGGCTATCATTGTTTAAGTCGTGAGAGTCATTGCTTAGCCCCTGGTAATTGCATTGCTGGCGATTTGTAATCGTTATGAGGGAAAAGCCGCTCTTTCCCACGGGACTCAGCAGGTCAGCTGCTTTCATGCTCACGCAGTCACAGGCTATATATCTGCTATTGCCGAGCCTGAGCTCACATGACTTTGCCATATCTCTCACTCCAATGTTTCTAGGAACATGACTCATGAAAACGGATGATCAGTTCTGATGTATGTTCTGATCACAATCTCATTTGCACAGTTAATTTAGAAAGTGTGAAAAAATACAGAAAAGAAAGTGATTAACTATTCAGTGATTTTGACTGATGAATCACCGCACCACTGCCGAGAGGTATAAAAAACATGAACAAAATAAATCAGAAGAGATTTGCTGACCTTTCAGCTTGTCTACGTTGTTAGCTGCATTTTTCTCCCGACTGCAATGAAAATTACATTATTGCGACATGTCAGTTATTGTCGGAATGGATAGAGAACAAATTCGAGAGCTTATATGGCTAAATCTGATGCATGGTGACAGCTCTACCTGGAAATAAAAAAAGAGATACGAAACTTGTCAGACATGAAAAATACACTGCCATCTAAAACTGTAAGATTTATGTGATATTAATGCATATTTGAGTCACTTTAAAGAAAGACAATGACAGTGATTACTCTTACTGACAGTCGGCTTACGAAAGCATTGATAACAGAGCTGAAACTATTCCTGTGAAACTCAAAAAAGCCCTGCTTCCAGATTATCTGCAATATAAACCTCAGTAAGATACATTTAGGAGATTACAGAGTGCAAGAATGAAATCCATATACAGAAATGAAAAGATCAATGCACGTTGATCTTTAAACTTACATATCAGTATATTTACCTTTCAGATTGCATTTTTATTTTAATTTTATTTGTTTTCTAATTGATTTTGTTTAAAAAAAAACAGCGTATGATGTGGAAAATATGATTAACCCTAGTGAGTCAAGATTAGAAAGTGTAATATGAATAGAACATTTGGAAATTGCACATTTCCTCCACAAGCCTATGCTTTAACGGAGTAGACATTTGAGTCACAAAGTGTGTGTGTGTGTGTGTATATACTGAGGCTCTATGGTCTTAGAAAACAGGCTGATGTCACATACGGCATTCATTCACACACGTCTTTCTTTATCTGTATTACACAGACTCGCTTTTCTTTGTAGAAAAGAGAGAATAAAACAGATGTGGAACTTAAGGAATAGAGGTGAATGAAGCATTGTGGAAAGAACTGACAAGAAAGCCAAGAGTGCTCATACATTCCATTGAGAGAGTGTGTATGAATAGCTTTGTAGAAGTGTTGAGCCATTTCAAAACACCGCACCGTCATCTAAACATGTCTGCATTATATGCTCAAAATATGACAGGAAATTACCTTTTTTGAGGGGTGAAAAAAAGAGCAAAAAAACAGTAAAATCTGTCAATATGGATTCCGCTAATGCCTTAGTGCCAGGAAGAGGAGGTAACCTAGGCAACAAGTGGGAAAAGGGCATCAGTCGGAATGTCATTAACTAACTGATTTTGCTCCTTTGAAGTGAATGTGTTTAAGGATCACAAATTGGGATATGCACACAAAAATATAGCAATCATTTTAGATATATTTTCAGTGCTTTATGTTTCTTCCTGAAGAAATATGATCTAAGCCCCTTTATTACACAACTTGTCAGTTATTAAATAGCATTGCATGCATGCATGCATATCCCTCTTTAGTGCTTTCCATTAAAAGCCATGTACAAAATGGTGCAAGAAAAGTAATGCACAGTTCTTTGCATAGAGACAACGGAATACACGTCCTTGATCTTAATGAATGAATCTTCAGTGCATGCTGTTCTGAAGAAAAATGTAATGATGTTCTCTGCTTTTGAAAACGACGTTTCTGCTAATGCAACCACAACCAGCGTAGGTAGGGGGAAATAATGTAAATTAATAATATCATAGCTTAACGAGTCTGATCCAACCAAATCCCAATGGATACCATAACATCCAGTGGGCATATTCACTCTAAAATTAAAACATTAGACACACCAAGTTTAATGTCTGTGCTACGTGTGAGAGGTAATGGCATTATTGAGGAAAAACTGGACAGATGCATTTTCGAAATTACGGACGGTCTTTATCATTAAAAAATTAGTATGAACTAGTTCAATTTTTTACGTGTTATGAATGCCGTTTTTCATCTAGTCTTTAAAGACATGGGTTTTTCAGCACCGATTTCGTTAACGAAGGCCCTGCTGTATGAATCATGTATTGATGAATGAATCATGTTGCTGGAAGAGAAGTTAAACAAGGCTTGTAGAATCAGGATCATAATCGATATGTCTGATCAGAGCTTTCGTCTGAGTGTGGTGTTCTGACACGTTTTGGAGTCTTGATGTAGCGTCTGTTGTTTCCCAGAGCTCTGCCTCCACCCGACTGTTCAATTTAAAGCATTGCAGCAGCCACGGAGAATCAATCAGCCATTGCTCTCAGGTAGTTTCAAAACTATAATGCGTGTGTGACCAAGCATCACAGCGCTATGTTCCAATAGATAAAGTGGGTAAAAGAGATCTTGATTACTCTGCCAAAAAAGTGAGGGAAATGAATTGACTGCATGGGTTTGTGTCTGGAGAAACTATGCTTTAGCATTCTTATTCATTTCAATGGCAGTTGCTTGGCTTGCTGACATTCTTATTTGAGCTAATGTTTTACAACTAATCACTCTGGAGCTGCAAGAAAATGACATCAGGATGATGCTGATTGGCTGATGGCACCCCATCAAATTCTTTATTATTGATTACCCTGTTATGTCAAATCAAGAATAAAAGGGGAACAATATAAACCAATTTCACACTTTTAAAAACAATAAATTTTGAAATAAAATAATAAAAATAATTTATAGAATTAAAATAAAATATTGCTATACATATATATATATATATATTTTTTTTTTGCCACCAAAGTTAGTTAGTTAGTATATATATATATATATATATATATATATATATATAAACTTCTGCTTCTTTACTTTAGCCAAAACAACATTTGTCATTTTCTTTCAGTTTAACCTGAAATTCTACAATAATTTAATTTATAAATACTACATACAAATATATAAATCAAACAAAAACTAATAAAAATTATAAAAAAAATTAAATAAAACACACAAAACGAAATTGCTAAAACTTTAAAATGGTAAATATTAAAAATTAAAAACTAAATCAAGATATTTATTTAAAAAAAAGTATACATATATATATATATATATATATATATATAATAGTATATCATAGATACAAAATTATACCATAATACAAAATAATATCTAGCCTAATACAATATTACATCAGTGATACTAAAATAACACAGAACTAGACCAAGTAAACTAGACAAACGTGGGTAGTCAAAAGGTCAGTTATTACAATAATTTCATCTTCTCCCATTTTGCTGCTTCAGATGAATAATCTGAAGCATTACAGTGGAAAAGAGGTGAGACAATTTGATTATCGCCCTCCAATCAAACACAATTAAGGGAGGTCATCTAGAACACTTACACAGCAATCTAATGGGACCTTTTCTCAAACGCACACGCACACATTATCCAAGGAACACATCTAGGCACTTGCATATAATGGGCCGGTTTTCATAACTTGTATACATGCGTATTGGACCGTGTGATGGCCGCTGATGAATTCCAATTGATGAATGCTGCAGGCAAAACTTTACATCAATGAATCAACAATTAATGCAAAAAAAAAAAAAACTTTCTGCCTACTTAATACACAGCTCCCAATTTAGAGAGCCTAATTAATCAATTTCACACTAGCACACACACTGGCGACAAAAAAAAAAGAGGGAATAAAAGAGTGTGTATCAAATAATATAAATACATAGTACTCACAAATATTGAGCAATATAGTTGGGAAAGTGCCTATGATGCTTTAAAACAATGTCTAGGTAGACAACTTGCAAGGTTTTGGAACAAAGCTCATATTTGTTCTAAGAACAACTGGGTTCTGATCCAATTAAAAGCAGAGAGAATGAAAAAGTGATAGGAACATGGCAGATAAAACAAACTCTTCTCTACAGGGATGAAAACATGACATTAGATCTATGAGGGACTGCGGTTCTATTCACAATGCGGATATCTTTATCTTTATCTTCACACACACACACACACACACACACACACACACACACACACACACACACACACACACACACACACACACACACACACACACACTTATATGGGCATAGAAAATTCCCAACCTTGAAAACTAGCCAAGGTGCATGTCCAGAAAGAAGGGAGATACACATGGGGAATATGTGATAGACATAATGAGAAAGCGAATGATAAGACTCTGTCCAGCGATTGTGATCAACTGTTTTTTTTTCTGTTTCTCTTTTCATTCTCATATCTGCATTTAATTTTGCCCTTATGAATACACAATTTGCAATCAGTAATAATAGCTGTTGGTACAGCAGATATTTAATATCCCAGGCATACACATGTATCTAGAAATACATTTAGGGAGTGGATTCAGTACCAGGGGTACGCATACCTGAGGGACTCACTTAAAGTCAACATGAATATACGATAGCAATAGCATTTAGTTCTGTAATGTTACATATTTTGGAACAAAACAGGCTATTTAATGAGAAAAAAAAAACACAAAAAAACACATGACTTATCAATTGGGAATTAACTGGAAATGTCTAGACCAGAATGAAGGCAACCTCAATGTCTGGCTATTGTTTAATATTATATACAGTACTTTCGTCTCTTGTTGACGTAATCCGAAAAGGAAAGTTGTTCAGAGGCAGATCAATGTGCGATTTGTTTCCCAAATCAGTGCACTTCTGAAGATTTCATTGGTCATTAATCATAGTGCTGACTGCCTACACAACACTGTAATAAATATTAAAACCCAACCCTAGATTTAATGTTAGTATAGCAATGCTAATTAATGTTTGCTGCAATTGGATGCATCCATGATTTTTCTGATATGTGAACAAAATACTTTAAGTCTGAACTTTCTTGACACGTGAGTGTGACAGAGTTGATTGCTGAAATGAGCTTTGGGGTGGGTTTGTGATGATTTTTTAATCATCTATTCTTCACAATTTAAAATACAATTGCACTGAAAACTGTCAAAACCTATGAAAGACAAACAAGCTCAGCTTTCTCATTTAAGAAAGAGGTAGCTACTTGGTAAGTCCATTTACATCCACAATATCGATTTTTTTTTTCAAGTTTAAAAGTGAATAATTTTAATAATGTACACTTTAATAACTTTACAATTATTATTTACACAAAAAAGTATCTAGTGTAATACAAGTCAAACCAAAGGTTTGAAAATAATAGTAATTTTCCTTAATAATGCATTAAACTCAACCAGCTCCACACACACCCACACACACACAGAGAGAGACTCATATCCACTGACCATAACTTGCTGCCATAAACAGCTGTAACACTCCACAGTTAAAGACACCACTATATCAAGCTGCATATGCAGTGAAACATAACATTCACTCAATGTTGTTATAGCCTTCCAGCAACTGTAAAATATCAATTTCAAAGGCTTTTAACACAGATTTAGAAGCTGGCTCTAGTGGAGACGGTCTAATGTTGGAGGTGATAATGCTTACAAGAGCACACAGGGGATCTTTAGGCTAGCCTGGGCTTTCTCCGGACTGTCATGCGTCATCTCTGTGTGAGAGAGAGCTTAGAGTGCACCTGCCTAAGAGAAGATACACCCAGTCCTCTGGAGGGATACTGGCAAAACAGACAGCCATTCCCAGTCTTGAAAAAAGAACATTGATTTAAATATTAAATATAAGAAAACAGTGAGGAAAGTGAGTAGTGAATTTGGTCATCAAAAGTGAGCGGTTTGAAAGAATAAATGTACATTCTATAGAATTAGTCAGAATAGGCAAATGAAAATAAGATGAAACAAGTTACAGTTTTTTTTACAGTGCTGTACTCACGCTGTTAAGTGTCCATGTTCCATTTAATATAGCTTACATCTTTCCATGCAAAAAAACTGTGACTTTGCGATCATAAAATGGTTTAATAAACACAAATATTTAGTGACTTTCTTGTTAATTTGTGTATTTTTGCTCAAATGGCAGAAAACTGAATCAATCAAATTCAAAACGGAAAATGGAGCTCAGAGTAACACACTAATGTTTTGTTACTGAATGAATCAGCATTTTTGAATGAATGATTCGGTTGACTAAATTATTTAATGATTCATTTATTAAGACAGTGAGCTGTTTAGTTCCTGTGAAACAATTCGGTTTGAATAAGTGATTTACTGTACAGTAAGCCATGTCATACCTGAATTAATCAATGTTCTGGAACAAATCGATTGGGTTTTGAGAAAATGATTCTCTAGATTGTCAGCCATTTTATTCCTGAATGAATTACTGTATTTGAGCAAATGGATTTGGTTGAGTTACCAATTCAGTGATCTAACAATTAATACAGTCAGCTGTTTTGTGCGTCGCTCATCATCACATACTGGCATCTTTTGACAAAACATGCTGAAAGAGTCCACAACAAGTACTAATAAGGACAAAACACATGCAAAAAACACTATTCGCTGTCAGGTTTTTTTTATTGTTTGTGGTTTAGATTATAAAGCTCGTTGGACATGCAACTATTGCAACTGTAGCTCTTGTCTTTGTGTGTGTAAGTGAGCCACACCGTTAAACTAGCTAATTTCAGCCATTCTCTAACTGTTCCCATGCACCATTAAATGGCTATATTCTCAAAATATCAAACATATGGGTCTCTTTAAATGGCCAATTTCTCTTGCCAGTGCATTCAGTCTATCCCTGAATCCCAATGAAAACACGCACACACATACACACACAAGCCAAATCAAGGCAGACAGACTTGGCGCACTCGTCATCTGCCTCGGCTCAGATAGCGGCAGATTCCCCTCTGTTCTATTGATTAATTGTGCCATTATATTTGATGTATTGTTTTCTGTGGCCCATTTATTCTCTTTCTTTCATGTTTTCTTTTTTTTGCTCGGATTGCCATTTGACGGGATACGGCACAAGTGTAATAGTCTTCAACATGACCCAACAGACCTGGGTCTAAATGAATAAAACCATCCTTACATGCTTCCTTCCTGAATGAGTGCAGTGAAAAGGGAGCATGGGACTGCTTTCTTATAAGAAGTTATTGTTCTACCCATGTCACAACTAATTTTCCTACCTAGAGAGACCCAGAATAATTGTTCATATTTAATCAGGTGGAGAATGTGACATGGCCTGCTGGATGATAAGTCATTTTCCATGTTTCATTATCAAAGTTTTAAAGAAAGCGCCTCCCAGCGCCTAACCAGCACTCACTAAATGGAACGGCTAGAGTGGTTCGGCTTATAAAATCATAATGGGCCTGCCTGCTTTGATAAACTGAGAACGTGGCTAGAATACAAGAGAGAGAAAGAGCAAAAGGGAGAGGGAGAAAATGAAAGATGGACGAAAGAGGACAAGGAGAATTATAAGGACTATAAGGAGTCTTAATGAAAAAATGAGAGTAAAACAACACAAGGAACAAAAGGAATGTCCAACAATGATGAGCAAATAGCAAAAAGAAAGACTGTGAAAAAGCACACAAAAAGAGAGACAGACTATCAACAATTCAGTCTTTGGTTCTTAATGAAGTTCCTGATGTTGAAGGACTCACCCTGCTCAAGTGGTTGAGGCTTGAGCCCAGTGGCCTTCATCTTGAGCGCTTCCTTAGCAGACATGTCACAGCAGGAGCCTTTATTAGTGTCCTGATCGCTGTCCGCTTGGTCGCTGTCCCCGTGCCCGCTGTCTCTGAGACTGGCTCGCTCCGGATCTTTGAATGTCGAGCTGCTACAAGTCAGAAAAACAAGCCAAAAATGATCAAATGGATTAACCCAGGCATGGATGCATGGCTTTATAGTTATCTGAAGAACATTTGAGTACAGAGGAGTTTAAGACAAATTACGCTGAGAAAACTGCTAAATAGGCCTTACCTTTGAACAAACTGCTGCCTGTTACCCATGTAATTGGGCTCAGCAGGAAAATTGTCTGTCTGTGAAGGAAAAGGGAAAAGAGTTTACATCTTGCGCAACACTGAAATGTGTCCTGGTGTGCAACAGAATCTCCTGGTGAAAGAGACTGATTAATTATTCATAAAAAGGGAGAAATGGAGAGGGGCTTTAATCCTTAGATTTGTGCATTTTAATTAGCCAAGGAAACATGCTAATTAAACCTCCAAAACACTCAATTGCACATTTGTGAACTTAATGACCTGTTAGATACAAATAAGCATGGAGACGCAAGTCAGAAAATGGAATGAAGAGGATGGAGATTGTTGGTAAAAGAAAACGAGAGGATGAGTTGTTAAAAGCTTTGCACACTCACCCACACAAGCACAACCCTCTTTATCCATCAGGGAACATCCCATTCACTTCTTTTTTTTTTTTGCTTTTATTCTTATTTTTTTCTTTGTTATATTATGTTTATTTGGAAAAATAAAGAAATAAATAATTAATAAATTATTTATTAAATTTAATAAATATTAATTATTTCTATTTAAATCATATTATATTAGATTTTTTTCTTTATTTTGAGATTTTTACTTTTTTGCAAGGTAAGCATATTATACTTCAGCTCTGAAGACTTTGCATATCTGTCATCATTATATGGAGAAAAAAAAGAACGTCTCAACGTCTACCAATCAGTTTCACCAAACAAAGATAAAGGTGAGTAATAAGAAGTGCTTTATTGAGTAAACTTGACCTGTTTGTCATTTTTTTCCAGAGTTACGTCCACTCCTGTCTCTCTCTCTCAGTCTCATCAATGGCCGACGACCCACACAGATCTCTCTCCTATGGGTTTCAGTTACTCAATGTTACATCAATGTTGCCATAAAATGTGTTTGTGCTCCGACACAGAGTCAATACAAATTGGAACAGAACAGAATCTGGACTTAGCTGTGGTCCAGACAATATTGACATGGCTAAATGCAAGACTTAGGGAGACTAATGCACTGGTTCATTTCTCCTCTCCCTCCCATCCACTCTCTCTCTCTCTCTCTCTCTGCACCATCATAAAACCTCTCAGACATCTTGATGGCACAGTAATGCAGTGCAGAAACGTAGTTTATTACTAACATACGCTTTTATGCCTGACATTACCACATGTACTCGGTATATAAAATTATTATCAACTTGTTGTTTCAAAAGACATTTGAAGGATGTGACCAGGAAAAGGTCCAAGAAAACAGATCTGGGTCTCTTAGATAAAAAAGCAAACTGCTATGTAATCAAAGTATGAGAACAATGTTTATCTTTTCTATTTTCTTATTTGCTTCTGAAACCTTACACCATAAAACAATATCTGGAGATTTGCTAGAAAGTGATATAATATTTTTCTTCAATGCACTGTTGGACTTCAAAAGAAGATATCTGAATGGTACGTGATGTCACTGACTGTTTAAATGATGAAACGAGATGGCCAATTCACAGCAGGAGGGGATTGTGGGATTGTGTGAAAGGTCACGTTGGCCTCTCCTTACCCTCGTGACCTTTATGTAGCTTTGTTGAGACACTCTATTGTGGTATGGAGCGTGTCTTTCAACCCCAGCAGTTGATAAAAAGCGCAGATGCAGAAGCCGAATCAAAAGCTAAATCAGCGATTGGAAAGCTTTACAGCTAACGTTGTAATTGCCATGAGTCTTTTGAAAATTCAAGGCGAACTCTGCTTTCTTTTGACTTATGTAACTTTAATTTCTGAGAAAAAAGTGCAGCACGTTTTCTTTAGCAAAAGGGTCAGGGGACAAATCAACCTTTTGCACAGCATTGATGCGCGCAGTCATGGCATTTCAAGGTCTAAAAGGCACTGTCTGTTAATAACATACTTGCAGGGTTGCCAGAATGGAGGAAGATGCAGGAATATGACGTCCACACATCTACGTTTTAAAAGGCTGATAAGAGTACTTTTCAGGGAAGTGTTTTACAACATCCTGCCTGTGTGCAAACTCCCCCTGGAGAGAACGTTTGAGCGATAGAGCAAGGAGGATAGTGCTGGTCTAAATCAAGTTTCATGAGGATTTTCTGAGATTACGCAAGCTGTGTCCGCTGGTCGTGGCGGCAATGGGTCATGCACGACTCCATGCAGCCTTCTTATTTATCTTTTCTTCGCCCTGTGTCTTTAGCAAAAACTTCATCAGAAGCATCCAACCTGCAAATATCCACAATCAAGAAAAACACAACACAATCTTGCAGGCTGGCAGCCAAAGTCTCCTGTTCGTTCCAACGGTGTTGCTATGATCCACTATAAATAAAGGCTTTGTATCAACAACTAAAAGCTAATAAAAAGTACATTACAGCAGTATAGATCACACAGTCTCCTGCCAAATAGCACATAGTAATTTTTACAACTCTTGGTCCTGGATTTAAAGGGGTCATATGATGTAGCTAAAAATGTGTATTTAGTGTAATGCAATGTGTTTATGTGGTTTAAGGTTCAAAAACCAAATTATTTTCCACATACTATATATTATTGTTTAGCCTCCATGCCCGCCTTTCTAAAACATGTCGATTTTTACAAAGCTTATTGTTCTGAAATGCGAGGTGTGCTCTGATTGGGCAGCTATCCAGTGCGTCGTGATTGGCCGAATACCTCAAGCGTATGGCGGAAATGTTACACCCCTTACTGGGAGCCTTCGCTCACTATACATGATTTGAATCATTAGTGGCAAATCCTTTAAATATGAAAACGTACTTACAGACTCTGAGTCAGAACAGCCTGTGTTGTAATCTACTCTCTCAGGATCAGGAAACAATCCTCCATAAAATGCGCTGCTTACATCTGAATATTTGGATTGAACTGTTCTGGAACAGTGTTGTAAAAACAACTTAATCACTGATTTCTAGCAGTGTCCTCTTTGGGAAGGCCAAACAAAGTAGTTTCGCTTTTGTAATGAAACAAACAGCGTCTCCACAACATGGTGGCGGTAACAGCAACAATAAAGATGCCTTCTTTCTTTGCGTGAACATTGCAAACCTTTCCACGTCGTGGCATAGACATGTGGGGGCTTGTTTAAACAAGGCATTTTAGGTGGGAGTGGACGAATTTAGAGATCTTATCTATTTTCAAACAGCTTGAAACACTCCAAAGATAAATTAAAACTTTAAATCCCATCATATGACCCCTTTAATGAGACACAGAGGTGTACGGCATTAGGTAGCCATCAGCTGAATTTTATAAATAACGCTGCACTGCATTTCTGCTATTTTCATATCCAGTCAGGCTGTTACATGCTAGCAGACAGCTAATGACCTGCACTACTTATTGCTGTTAGTAAACTTATGCCTGTTTTAATTTAAATGTTTAACTTTTAATTGAGGGCTCTGGACCATCATCTGCGGTACTGCAGATACCTCTTTATTAATAGAGACAAAGGCTAACCGCTAACTCTTACTTCAACGTATGCTAACTCTTAATATTTGATAATAAAAAAAAAGGACTTCTACACAGGCAAACCTACAGCTCCAGTTTTCATTTTCTTCTACTTTTCATGTTGTTTTACTACATAATATGCCATTAGAAATAATAATACTTATAATACTAATAATAATTAACACCTGTAAAACACACCTAAAAGTAAGAAAAAAAAAAAATAAATAAAATAATAATAATCTTAAACTTCTTTCTTAAAATGAATAAAATGTATAAAATTAATAATATTATTTTATTTTAAATACATTTTTTTCATCATTAAAATATAATATAATATTTACATTTATACATTTATTTTTTTCTAAATTGAATTGATATATTTATTACTTTATATAATTTATAAGTACTAATAAAAATGTATATGAATCGAAATGTATGACCCCCAAATCTACCCAAAGAAGTTTTGTAAGATAAAGCTAACTTTTGAACATAAACTTTAAATTCCCCAAACAAAAGCTAAGCAAACTCCTGCACCTCTTACAAACACACAGTTGTCATCGCAAATAGTAAAAAGTTTCTTTAAGCTCCCAGTCCGAAGAGAAGCAACAAACCGAGAGGAAATCTGTATGTGTAAGGGAGTGTGTGGGAGAAAAACACTCTCTCAAGAGATAGGCAGAAAATGGCTCATCTATTTCAGTGAATCCTCAGTGCCCTCTCTGGAGTGTTTTCACAGTGACCAGCCAGAGTTCTCCTTTCAATAAAGACAAATGATCAAAAGACAAGCAAATCTGTGTTTGTGTGTGTGTGAGAGTGTCTGTGTATGCATAAGCGTGTTTACACGACAAACACAGAGAGAAATGTAGAGGCACAGTAAGTTAAAGGTACTGAGATGGGGGGAAGATGCCATGGGGGAAAGGACAGATGCTTACGCAGCATAGATGCCCATCTGCCTTTGGAACGTCACTGGAGCTCTCCAGCTTGTGAAATGCATCTGGGTATTCTGGTGTGCCAGATATCTGCCCTCTGCTGTCTGACAACACAAACACGACTCGGAGAAGAGAATGTGTGTGCATTACGTAGAAAAACTGTCCAGTTTCACCTTGCAAGTCTGCCAAGTGGACACAAATATACAGTTTTCCCAAAAAAAAAAACCCATCCTGTTCACTCTTTGGGATGGTGGCTATATAGATTTGTCATATAGACACAAACACCTATCTTCTTGTTAATTGAGTTGATTATTTAATGTGCTGTAATAAAATAGTGTCTTAAAATATATATATTTTTTTTAATGTTTCTATTACTATGTAATGGTATGTCTTTATTTTAGTATGAGGTCTATTATTATAAGGAGATTATATTTATATATTTATTTATTTAGACTAAATTGCTAAATTGCTCAATTTTTGGAAAAATCTCACTAAATTGCTGACATAGTTTACCACCATAACAGATGTCAGCTTCACTGATTTATTCATATTTTGTTGCATTGGATTTACCAGCAAAACTTTTAATCTGGAACAAACAGCAATGAGAAATGCATTAAACTAAAAGAAAATTAAATATAAAATACCTCAAACATGGTTTCATTATTTTAGTTCATTCTTTAAAAAATATATATAATTTATAATTGTGTGACTTTATTCTTGTATAAGGCCTATCATAATGAGGAGGAATATATATGGGTTTATTCTCCAAATATTTTTTACCACCACAACTTTTATTTGGAGAGAAGCAGCTATGAAAAATGCATTAATCTTTGGTAAATGTGAGCTAAAGCATGCAAAGATGCAAATGAACCTCAAAAATGGCTCACTTCCATGATTTAGATTTATTCATACAAAACTGCATACTGTACCGGAGTCGACATTAACTGTACCCCAGAAGAAAACTTTCACAGCAACTAAACAAACCAAACTCTGACTGCAAACAGACTCGGGTCCAATAGCTCCCTAATTGAGTGTAAAACAGCCATCTGACATGACAGGCTACCAAAAATCAAAGGTTTCAAGGGCAAACGTCTGTTTGTTTGGCTGTTTGAACACTAGGCCCCTGGGTGGAATAGCATTTGCAAAATGTACACAATAAAGCTTCATAAACAAATAGCGATCAATGTTTACAACTACATAGCAAACAAGACCAGGACAAGTTACCCCTGTGCGTGCTGAGCCGAATCAAATGAATAAGAGAATAATCGGACTCTCAAGTGATGTATTCATTATAGGGGGAGAGACAAAGAATGGCACGAGCATTGATTTGGTAATTTCTCTAGTGCATTACCAAGTAATCAAATTCAATTAGCCGGTCATGTGTTTTCCTGTGGTTACTGAGCCTATCAATCGTCTGGCCTTAACGAACCAAATGCCATCGCCGCTCATTTCCTGCTCCCAGCCCCAGACCCCCAGTTAAAAGTTTTGAAAAATTAATTGCTTCCTTTGAAATTAACGCCACATGACTCTAGACATTTGTGGTCAGAGTTATATTCATCTTGATTAATTACGGGGAGCCCAACAGACACCGCAGGTCATCCGTTTTTATCTAAGCCTGGATTTGACAGGAACCTTTTAAAAATAATAGCCACGGCACACTGCTTCTGTTGTTTAAGAGTTTAAGCAGTGCTGATGTGCACGGACACACTAGATAAATCACCATTAATGCTGAAGTCTAATCTGTGTACGTCCCAGATGTCTATGTAAGATGGATGCTACTTCTGAGTGATATCATTGTCCTAAAATGATCCCAGACAGGAGCATAACAACCATTGTCACTTTACAAACCTCTTTATATTTGCTTTGACTACAAAAAATTGCTCTTCATTTACTTACCCTCATGTTGTTTTTCATTCTTTTGTGAAACACTTAAGAGGATATTTTGGAGACTGTTTCAGCTATTTTTTTTTTTAATCCATACAATGAACATCATTGGGGTCTAAGCAACACAAAAATGGACTCATGATTCAAAATATCATCTATTGTGTTTCACAAAGGAAAGAAGGTCAATTGAAATATAAGGATCAGAGAAAATACTGACAGATTTTTCAATTTGTCACTTTTAAAATTTTTGTTTTAATGACCGCCTGCAATTTAGTTAGAACCATTGGATGTATGTCATGTTACTTCATTAATATTCATAACTAAAGCTAATAATAATTACATTATGTCTCCCTTTACACACTTTTGTGATCCTAGCCTCTCCAAAAATTATTAACTAAATGCTATTTTAATGCTTGAAAAAGAACACTGGCCAAATTAGGCTTAAATCTAAACACAGATCGCATCACAAATTTACAGTGTGTTGAATACATGATATCCTTTCTGAGAGCAATTATTGGGATTTTCAGTTCCAGTGCTTATCATAACTACAGATCAAGTGATCTGAGCCACAAAAGATGCCTTTATGCATATTTAAGCTACAGTGTATCTCAGTGACAATAACCACATCTAGTCACCATTTCTTTTTACAAATCACAGTTTCAAAAATGAAGAGAGGGAGATTACAGTAATCCCGACTGGGATTATAAGCGCTTCAGGGCAGTCCTGCTTCTATCTCCCAATTGTCCGGGCGACATGGCTGCAGTCAGTAGCAACTGTCATTTAGACCAGATAAGACCCAATTTTCTCTTTGGATAAAGCAGAATATAATCCCATAACAAATGTTAATAGAAAAGACAGAAAAGATGGTGTCTATTGTTTTCTAGTACGAGTACAGTGAGAAAAAAAAGAAAAAAAAAAAAAGATATTTGCATTTCAACCCTTGCCTCTTAGGTTTGTTGAATGTGAAAAGCAAAAGGCTTTCTGACATTCAACTAACCCTTACAGCTCTGGTCGTAGTTTTTAAAACAAGTGAAGTGGAAAATACATTTCTTAAGCTTATTATGATATATAAAAAGGCTTTTACTGTGTAATTTTTCATGCTGAGACCCTCTACGACACCACAGTGAGACCTGAGGCAGACGGTCAAGGATAGAAGGACAGAGTTAGAACGAGAGCTTGAGAGAGAGAGAGAGAGAGAGAGAGAGAGAGAGAGAGAGAGAGAGAGAGAGAGAGTGTCTTGGCTTTTCAGTTAAGCACATTAGAGGTGTGATACAAGGTATAACCTCTCTAAGTCGAAACTTGGTGGATGGTTTAACCATTCTGAGGCTTTAGAGAGCATGACTTGTGAAAGAGAGAGCAAAAGGCTTGGGGGTCATTCTAGGAACTGAGTGTTTTTTTCCAGTTGGTAAGAAAATCAATAAGTAAATATAATATTATATCCAATAAATAATGGGTTTAAGTGTCAAGGAATGTCTTTTGTGAAAAGTGGGGACATCCCATAGGCGTAATGATTTTTATACTGTACAAACTGTATATTCTATCGGCCTTCACCAACCCTACACCTAACCCTAACCCTCACAGGAAACTTTGTGCATTTTTACTTTCTCAAAAAAACTCATTCTGTATGATTTATAAGCGTTTTGAAAAATGGGGACATGGGTTTTGTCTTCATAAGTCACCCTTTCCTTGTAATACCTGTGTCATACCCATCTCATTATACAAAGTTGTGTCCTGATATGTCACAAAAACAAGAGCACACACACACACACACACACACATATATATTTATATATATATATATATATATATATATATATATATATATTAGTGCTGTCAACATTAACGCGTTAACGCATGCGATTAATTTTTGTCTGGTTTAACGTGTCAAAATATTTAACGCAATTAACGCAGCATCGGTATTTTCTGCCATCCGTTGGCTAGCTTTACATTATATGATCACGCTCTTATTCATTTAAATGCTTTTAAACATTTCAAGCGTGGCAAGACAAAAGAGAATGCGCTGTCTGTGAATGCCCTTATGTGACACATACACACGTAGGCTACACACACACACACAATGCATAGACAGGGCGCCAGAATCCAGTTCTCAAGCGCTTGAACTAACAATAAACATCCCAAAGTGCCAGTTTTGTCGATTATCCTCATAAGAGCAATCTTAAATGATTTATATAAAGTCTAAAATGAACAAAAAGAGTTGTGAGAGAATGACTAAATAACTTTTGTAGCTTTAATAAGGATTAACTATTTAATTTATAGTTTATGCAGTGCAGACTGCATATAACTTTGATAAATTTATTAAATTTCTGTATATTTCCTAACTGTTAAGACAGGAAGGGCAGGAGTAAACATGACATTTATTATGTTAGCATTGTTTTAAGTTTACTTAAATTAAAAACTGTTATATTTTTGAAGCCTAATAATAAATGTAAAAAATTTAAAAAAATCAGTAGCTGTATTAATATCAGTAATACTGGCCTTCATTCATAAAAAGATGCCATTTAAACAAGTATTTAAAATATACTGTCTTTATGTTGTTTCTACATTAATTTGATTAACTGTGAAATTATTACATTAAAAAATATATTAAAAACGTACAAAAACATTTCTTTTTTTATTGCGATTAATTGCGATTAATCACAGAAAAAATGTGTGATTAATCTAGTTAAAGTTTTTAATCGATTGACAGCACTAATATATATATATATATATATATATATATATACATATATATATATATATATATATATATATATATATATATATATGTACACACACATACACACACTAAAACTAAGGGAAAGAGAGAAATAAATGGAGATAAAGAATCCGGTTTATTCTCTGCACCTCTTGTTCCTGTATTATTCCCTTTCAAGTAATGAGCCCTGCAGTTCGACCAAAATATGCCCCTCGATTTCACTGACAGCTTAACAACCTCACTTCCCACGTTGCACTGCATGTTTTACCCATGCAGAAATCTCCCACATAATTTGATTTCGTTTGGATGAAGTGTGTGGGACTAATTAGAATTTCAAAAAGGTGTTACATGAAAGAGAAGCCCGGATGAGACAGTTAGCACAAAACAGTGTGACAGTTAATCCTTATCTGAAGCCTGTAGTTTAGAAAAAACCTAAGTTGTTTCTAAAAACGCAAACATGATACTATAAGATTTTAAGTACATTTAGAAATTAAGTACATTAGAAACAGAACCATACACAAATGGACTGCGCACTAATTAAGAGCAGTTCTGGATATATGATGCCAACTTTTCAATGTGTTTCTTGAATGGAAGGGTGTTAAAAATTTCTGCTGGCAGCTTTGAGGTACTGCTTTGGAAATGTCAATCACACTTCTGCTTCATTGAACATGAAGACAAAAAAACACATGTGCAATCTGCTTTCTCTCATTGAATAAGTCACCCGTTGGGTTCACGGCTGGAGCATGCCGTCAGACGTCGGTCAGGGTGCAGGGTGTTTCGAATCGGCACAGCTCAGGAAACAGAGCTACGGCACATGTTTCTCCACTATGAAATGCATTGCCGTGTAATTGATTAGTTAATCGTCCACGGTTGCTCTTGAAAGCCTAGAGCCTCACACAAAGAAAATTCTCCTTCACTGGTGGTCCAGACCTCCCCAAGGACACCTCATAGTTTTTAGAGCACTTCAAAAACATCTAATAATACATCTAATAATGAGTCAAGATAGCTGTGCTTAACATTACACACACACAGAGAGAAAGTTTTACATTTATGCTTTTGATAATCAAAATCATCTTAAAATGAATTCCTTGAATGCAACGTCTTACATAATGCATTCCTAGGAAATCTAACAACCCTAGTGCAAAAATTGCAGAGCAATGAAAAATATACGGCGAGGGAACGAAAGATAAACACAGCATAGAAGAATGTAAAAGTTAAGTAGCGCAGGGTGGAGACAGCAGAGTTAGAACAGGAAAATCAATACACTCAAATCTGCCCAAGCTTCTTAGCAGCTAGCTATATCAACCCACTTCATCCCAAACGCATCTCCTCATTAAAGACAATGAGGTATGACAAGAAAACGAGATTGAGAGATAAACTGTAACCTAAACCCTGTAAGCGCTCAACTTTTTACATCAAACTTTTACAGCACATGTTGGTAAGAAGTGCACCAAGCAATTATAAATGTTGCTGGAGTCTCCATTATTAGTTTTTCCATTTTACATAACGGGGGCCTTTAGAAAATTTCAAGCCAAACCACAAAATACATCCAACTAGACATCGGCCCTCGATATCTTTCCTATCTGCTCGCTGTTAAAAGGCTGAAGCTGGGAACTTAAATGGAGCTGTGGTCGGGATTCTCCGGCCTCGACGCAAGAGATTGAATTATCGCTGGATAAGTATCTGAGAGGTTGTGTGTGGGAGCGCGCTGGAAGTTGGATCCCGAGTTGAGCTGAGGTAAAAACACTTGGTTGTCGTTCAAATGCAAAACAGATAATGGGCACGCCAAGCTAAACCTATTTAAGCACATCAAGCCTTCAGCCAATAGCCTTACAGCTCCCACCAATAGGGTTAACTAAAGCTAAAGGTGTTAAAAGTAGTGTGCAGCAGGTCAAAGACTACTTAATCTTCCCTTAGAAAAGACATCCACTGAAAAACACCCCATGCAGTTTACAGACAGTGAGTGCAGCCCAGTCTTGGACCACCTGTTAGTGATTTGGGAGCTGAGGCTATCATCAGCTTTGCCTAAGCCACCCCCAGGTGTTGTGCGAGTCATGCTGCTTTGGCCTCTGCGTCGTGGGTGTGTGTGGAAGAAACTGTTTATATTAGAAGTTCTCAACTGGTCTGGCTTCAGGATCCAGGTTTTACATTGGAGCTGCAAGTTGCAACAAAATATCAAGATTGTAACCCTAACCCTAACCCTAACCTTAATTGTTATGTTATTAATAAAATTATACCTTTTATATATAATATTAAATTATATACTATTATATGCTATTTTATCAAAATATAAAAACTTGTCAAAAATAAAAGATGTTTTGTATTTCATTCCTGTCAACAAAGGTCAATAAGCATGTTTATTTTGATATCCTAAAAATGCATGATTATCAGAAAACATCAGAATGCAAAGGACCCATTTAGAACCTTAAATGTGTGTATGTTAAGAAACCTTATGTACTTATCGGGAAGTCCGATGTGAATGAATGAACGAACCTGATCTCTGCAGAAGAAATGATGGATTATTTATGTGCAACCCTCTCAGAGGTCTGAATGCAGAAAATACTAATGCATCAAGGAGCAGTGATGAGTATATGAGCTGCCTCTCATCTCTCATATAAGCATGCTTTTATGAGCACAGCTATTGTTAATGGAAGCTTAGTTTTTTTCTTCAAAGAAGATGAGAAGTTTAAAACGGGATGCTGGCTATGTCACTGGACCGCTTGTGTTGGTATCACTGAACCACATCTGTGACATGTACAGTCTCAGGGAATGAAATATTGCTTTTCTCCTCCCCTTCTCCCTGAAATCCCTAACACAGCAGTTCACACACTTTCTCAAAATAGAGGCTGTTTCATGCCAAACAACTTCCTGCCGTTATGCTGGAACAATCTCCACAGACCATCAGGCCGGCGTGTGAAATTGGTTTTAAAATATATTGAATAAATAAGTGGTTTGAAAATAAAGTACACTCAATTCAGAGTGTTATGTCCAACACAGAGCTTAAAGGAGTGCAAGAGATGAAGAGAGAGGAGGTGGTCATCTCTGATTGGCTCCTGAAGGCTCCCAAACTCAACCCTGCAATCCCAGTGGACAGCAGAAGATTAATTAGTAGAAGTTTAGATGTTTTTTTTTTACTGCCAAAACCTAAATGGTTGTTCTAAAAGTGTCTTTCTAGGTGGTTGCTAGGGTGTTCTTGGTGTTTACTGGGATGCTCGAGTTGGTTGTTATGGTTTTAGGTGGTCATTTCCATGCAGAGATGCAGACCTCAGGTTCTGTCCCTAAGTATGAATGATAGCATAAGCCTTAGAGCAAGCACCACTAACTACAAAACACCAAACTTGCTAGAGTGCTTTGCAACGCATAATGAAAGGATAGCGGTTAAACATCTCTATTCCCAGAGCATTTTGGAAACAAGCTTAGCAAATGAGTTTACCAAATTAGTTTATAGCATACCACTTCAACACAAATGCTTTTTCTTACAAACATATGATATAATCTATACCAGAACAAAGATCACGTAAAGTGGTTCCCATGAGACAGGGGTAGAATCCAGAATCCCTGAGACCAGACTCCATTAGACCCCATTCATTAGCACAGCAGCCTTCCTTTGCAATTCGAAATGCTTTGATAAAGATTCAAATGTTACCAACTGACTCAGCAGAGCAGCAGAGCCTTGAATTTAGGTCACGGGAAGATGATAAACAATTCATAAGCAAAGTCCAAAATTAAATATACAATATGATTCAATATAGTAATGAAAGAAAGCATTGTTAAGCTGCTAGACTGCTCTCCAAACAACTCCAGAAATAGATGCCACGCACACAAAAACACTTACACTCACACATAAAAGCCTGCATCAGTTGTGGCAGCACTCTGAACAATTGTCTTTCACTTCAAGGTGACTTGCTCTCTCTCCATTTCTCTCAGGGTCAGCTACGTGCATCTCTTCTTATGCGTGTGTATAAATTGAGAAAAGCAAGGTTTGCCAAATGCAATGCTGTCAGAATGTCCCACAGCAGCCCTGTCCGCTGTGCATTAAGAACCTGTCAGCTAGAGTATGGAATTAATCAGCAACCCCCTGAAGAAACAATTGCATAATCTAAAGCTATAAACTCAGCCGACCTTGCCTTCAAACGTGCTTAAATTTCCACTTTCATATGGGAGATTGAGGCAGCTAAAGGCTCTGAGTCAATAGATTTCTCTCTCCTTTCAGCCCTCCAATCTCTTCTTCCTATAAAGAGGAATGATTGACTGCTCTTCCTGCCTTTCCAAAAGCTCTGAGTAAAATTCCATGAGTTTTTTTTTTGTTTTTTTGTTTTTTGAAAGTGACCTCTGCTTTGGCTTCGCCATACCTTTTGTTTGTTATGAAAATACTGACTTCTGCCTCAAATTCCTCATAATGGTGCTAAGGGTGAGATTCTGTCCTGAATATTCTTTTTTTTTCTCTGTAGGCTAACTTGTCTTTACTTGTTTTTTTTATGTCTGCAAATTTTTTGTCACTAAGAAAGAAAGAAAGAAAATGTTCTCATCATTTACCCTAATGTCTTTCCAATTCCAAGATATTTCAAAGGATGATTTTTTTTCAATGTCAAGATATTGCGATTGTATAAAAACAAAACAACCAAAAAAGTATATATAGATTTTTTTGTATGAAATATTATTTTAAAAACACCTAGCCACAAAGGCATTCATATCTCTAAGCCCTGAATGTTCACTGACCTTAGATCCGGCTCAGGATGGAGGCAACAAATTTCACAGAAAGGTGTGAAGATTGCTATGGTGAAAAGATAATGTAATCATCAGAAATTTGAACTTTGTCATCAGCGACATCAGCCATGGCACCTCTGATGCAAAATGACAAGAGCGTAGAGAGATCATATAAGAGAAAGTGAGGCTGCGATTATCAGCTCAGTCTCTTAGAAAACAACCCTCTGACTGGACCAGGCAGTTATGAACCTCTCACTCTTTAGATCAATCAATCGCGCAGACACCGTGGATTGATCAACTTTAAAAGGGCACCAATAATGACTCTCTTAAAGGTGGTGCATCCTTCAAGGTGCATTATTTT
The DNA here is from genome assembly GCF_963082965.1 of Carassius carassius. Classification (NCBI taxonomy): domain Eukaryota; kingdom Metazoa; phylum Chordata; class Actinopteri; order Cypriniformes; family Cyprinidae; genus Carassius; species Carassius carassius. The sequence continues at coordinate 23,204,493 of NC_081792.1, forward strand.
TTTTATATTTGCTTATAACATGAACATGTTTTGATATACTGCTTTTCCAAATATGAGTGGATGGCTATATATATATATATATATATATATATATATATATATATATATATATAGGGTTAAGAAAAACAAACAGAAATACGAGCCTGATTTAAACTGCCAGCCATTTTCCTTGGGTGCTGACAGCCCTCAGCACATCAGTGCAGGTGAAAATATGTAACTGTAGACAGATAAGACTGTGTACAAAACATGAGTACTGACAAGCTCACTCATTAAACTTGACTAAGCCACAGATGCATGGTTTGTGTTACCAGCCAGCCCTGTCACATGACAATCCAATATCTCGAAAAAGATCCATCTTCCTGTGCACAACACATCACTGGAAGGACAGACCTAGAGCCAGGAGCTATATTTAGGTATTTCACTAAAGCTAGAGGATAGCGCGAGGAATAAGAGACAAGAGAAGTATGAAGAACTTGTTCGAACATCACCCTAAGGTGGACAAGAACTGCACAAATTTACTGTTTATGCTAACAGGAATTATTTAATTACTATTTTCTTTGACAACATTTATGGCATCAGGACGTTGCAACCAGCAACAGGTCTGTTAGAAATTGCCGAAAGAGTTCCGCAAATCATAAAATGACATGATGCGAGAAAAAGGAGACAGTTAAGAAGTAAAAAGCAGATCTCTCTTTACTTCCCAGAGAAAGAAAAGACCACAATTCCCAGTGTGAAAATTTACCAAGAATACATCTGTCGAGAGAAAAAAAAATGTAAATGTTTATTGGGCAACTGCCAACACATAAAACACGTCATTTAACATTCAAACAAGATGCCGTTTTTACCATTACCTTCTACAACACTACATGCAAATTCCCAGATCTGAATCTTTAATGCTAATGTAGGAACTTAGGCCTTTGATTAAAAAAAAAAAGGAAACCCGGTGAATGACAGAAGTAAATAAAAGGAAAGCAAACAAACACAGCCTTAAGTGGATGCTGCCATTTAAACAGTTTAGCAGAAGTAGCCCCATGGGAGGTATCCCAAGAACCCTTCGGGGTCTAGAGCAGCCTTGCAGGGGAACTGACGCAATCTGCAAATAATGAAAGGAGAGAACACAGCTTGTGATTGAACAATGCTCTACGATTTCTGCAGCACAGTGCTGAGAGGACTGCTTCCCTGTGGCCAAACAGGCCGCAACAGACAGCTGTGTGTGTTTTTGCTGTGAAGACGCAGAGAAAACGATCTGTTTGCGTTGATTAAAAGCAGAATTTAGATGTTTTTGCTGTTGTCTTTGGCTACAAAGTTTGGAATTAATTATTGCAATTACTAACAGGTGCGACTTGCGGTTTGCTTAATCTACATAAAATTACTGCAGTGGTTCGAATACTAGATCTTAATCACGAACCGTGCACATGCAAAAATTAGTTTGTGAAATCTGTTACTGTGTGCATGATATGTAGGACTTCAATTCATTCATTAAATTCAATGTATATTATATCCAAATGTAATTTGATTTTGGCTTTATGTTTAGCAGCCACACTGTTCACACAGCTAGCATTAACTATTTACAAGTTGCTACAGTAGCATTCAGACAGAGGGAACAAGGGCAGAGGTCAACCATTTGACACGTGTAACCTAGCAGATTTCTAACTTAACGTCTGCATCATTTAAACATGCAGATGATGTTTTTGTTTCTAATTAAAGAGCAGTTGTCTGATTGAATGTCTCATCTCAAAAACGAAGGGCCACATGACTAAAAAGGCTATCTGGAAATTGGTGCCAGAGAGACAGAGTGGTGTACACGCAACCATAAGCCATCTGAAATGTGGACGTCACTCTGCCCGACATCACTGACACAGTCTAAACCATGTTCATCAGTGTTAGCTTATCATACTATCCAAAACAAACAAGCACATTAGCAACCAAACCTTTGACAGCAACTCCAACGCCAATGCCCTTAAGCGTTAGCAAGGCTAGCTTTAGCCCTTACTGTTTGCGTGGAGGAGCCAGAACAAATATTGAAAGGGAGTAACTGGGACTTGTTTCCCAAACACCCCACCGTGCAACATCCTTGTAGACAAGGAAAGAAGAACACTGGTATTTACTGTGAAATCAATAGAGAATAAAGAACATTTTATTGCAGGTATGATTTAAACAAACGTATCCTGAACTATGTACTGCTCAATATATGATTTAAAAAACATAAAACCGTTTTGGGCAGTTCTAATTCAGTATGTCATTCCCTGAGTTTCTTTCCATTGACCAAGCAAATCTGTTTAAGTGCCTCAATGTTTTCTGCCTCGAGGGTCAAATCTTGTGTTCTAACAAATCTTGCCGGAATATTTCTCCTGTTCACATTCAGAACTAATCTAATATACTAATATAACTAATATATCTACACTATGAGAGCATTACTTGCCTGACACACTAACATCAGCGGTTCTCAATTCCAGTCCTGGCGACCCCCTGCGCTTCACATTTTGTCTCTTGTATGTTACAGTATGTATTTATTATATTTATATTTAAAACATTAAAATTTGATTTTCTTAATGTTCACAGGTCCTACAATTAAAAAAAAAACGAAACAGTAGGAACAGACTAGGACACTGTAAACTATTGCAGTCTATCTGGCTCCGGATTCACTGAGATAAGATGTATTTGGTCTCAAAGAAGGATAGGACGAAATCCGACAGCCATATCCGTTCATTTCTCCAGACCATATGTATCATTTACCCATCCATCCACCCATCCATCCATTCATTCAGAGCCACGTCGTAGATCTAGTCCAACGACTCCGGCACAATGACTTTCTCAAGATTAATTCCATCGTTCAAGCGGAACTGTACAGGGACGGGGTAAAATTATGAATGTGTTTATGAGTTATTAATGCCCTCGGCCCACTGGTTCCCAAATGGGTCTGGGGTTCCAAACCATGCATGGCAGACAGAGCTGGGTTATAGAGCTATACAACTCAATAAATAATTCAATGGCATTACTTGGATTTCCAGAATTGCCATACATTATACATGCAGTTCAACAAATGTCTCTGCTATTATACACATATCTGTACACTTCAGCTGTGCAGTAATTAATCACCTATATGTGTGCCAAAAAACTACAGAGATCTTTGCACCCCTTCTTGCTAAATTTTTCATGCCAAGGTTTTGACACACTCCAGTGCACCCAAAGAAAATCAGCAACCATTTGAAGGAGGAAGGGAGGGGAGGACAGACGGGTGGATTTTTGTTGTTGTTGTTGTTTCTGGCTTCGCAGGATTGATTTTCATCTCCTGAAGAACTGGGCTAATCTCAGTCCTTCTTCTAATCTGGATCCGAAGCACTTGAAACCAAAGGCTTCTTTGCAGATGAATAAAAAACAAGTGTCTGTTTGTGCAACATAGATGATTGCGTGTAGAAGAAAGATGGACATCCAAAATATGAACACATTCTCTAAAAGACAGTTTAATAAAGTTTTTTTGTGGTCACACTCTTATGCTGCTAACAAGAAGCGGTGTAAGAAATTCAAGACGTACATCGCAACATTCCAGTATGGTCTTGTTCGGTTAAATTTGATGATTTATTAATGAGAGAGTACATATAGCATAAGGATCATATGAGTTCAGAATACACACAGATGCGATAAACAGCCACACAAACAGCGATCATGAGGTTAAAAAAATAAAACCCCTGCAACTTTAGAAAGAATAAAGCCTGAAGAAATCAAACAAATATAGGTAGGATTTACTGTAGGGTCTTATGTGCACCGTTTAGGCCTGGCAGACAAGAGCTGTTTAGATTTCCCTCATATACTGCAGAACACATCGATCATGTGTGTATATCAAAACTGCCTATCAATAATTCAGCGTAAATGCACCATCTGAAAATATGAACAAGACACCAAGGGCAGAAGAAAGAACAAATTTAATACACGAAAGCTTAAGAAGGACAAGCTGGGACAGGATCTTTTGTCTTTAACTCAAAGCCATAAACAAACCATCTATTTCTCAGGCAGAGAGCTTAAAGGAGGAGGGGGGTGCATTTCAAAATCTCTAAGCATCAGTCCACAAAAGAGAAGAGAAGAGAAGAAGAGAAGAGAAGAGAAGAGAAGAGAAGAGAAGAGAAGAGAAGAGAAGAGAAGAGAAGAGAAGAGAAGAGAAGAAACAATGGGCTGTTACTCCCATCAATGGGGAAATGTTATGACACAATTTGCCAGCACACACATACACACACACTAATACCCGCTCCTACACTGCACACACACATGCACAAAATGGACTTTATAATGCAGCATGCAAGGACAGAACCATTAGCATGCATGACAGTGCTCACACTCCTGCTGTCCCACCGCAAAACACACACACACACACACACACAGTGTGTGAAAGAGAAAGAGGGCACTAAATAGATTGTCATACATTGACTCTCTCATGCCTTGCCATTTGACAGTATTTCGCTTCAGTTCCCAAAGCAATACATCTAGAGCTCATGCAGCAATCTGATTACCTGACAGCCGCTTTTATCGCTCAGTTTTGCAAAAACAAGGTGACAGAAACCCAATCTCTATGAAACACAGCGACTTCACTGCACCACACAACAGCATTATGCCACAAGCACAACTACAGTCCGCATATCAAAGCATTTACTCAACAGCGTGATCTGTTGTCTACCTCTTTCCACTTCTCTCTTTCTGTTTTCAGGTGCATTTAGGCAAGGCAAGGCAAGTTTTATTTATATAGCACATTTCATACACAATGGTAATTCAAAGTGCTTAGTTTACACGAAAGGAATTAAAATAATCATAAACATACAAATAATAAAAACTTTTATAATCAACTAAAATTGATTTAAAATGAATTAAAACAGTAAAGAATAGAAAGTAAAATAGGAATTAGCAAATTCCATTCCATTTAATGGAAAGAAATGGCCCAGATGGACCATTCTTGGAGAGGCATCACTATTTTCCAGCGGAAAACTCCCTCCAATCACTGACCTTTACAACTGGAGTGTGTCAAGCCCGCTGCCCTCCCCCAGTGCTACATTAATTGCTACTCCTGCCTTACCGGTTTGACCTTAAGCGGCTCAGTTGACCTCTCTATTTAGGATAAATAAATAAAAAGGAAGGATTGAAGCATCAAAAGATTTTAAACTGCATGCAGCTTACAGTTCATAAACACCATTTTATAGTCACGCTTACATAAAAAAACTAAACAAAACAAGCAAACATAAATTTGACAGCATAAATCGAGCCTCATGCACTTTGCTTGCAGCACACTGAAGGCAGACTGTCGCCACCTAGAGGACACTTTTATAGCCAGGAGCACTAACCCTGCTGCTCATGGCAGCTGTATCTGCCTCCCGCTCATACTTACTCACATTTCCACTCTCTAAAACTGAGGTAAGTTGTTATTTTCACCTAAAAAGCAAATTAAGTACAAATAAAGGTAATAAAATAATTTCCCTGAGCATGTTTATTTATTTATTTATTTTGAAAGGATGGAATAAAAAGCATTTTCTGGCCTCAAACATGCTGTTAAGTATGCTGCAAATATAAGGATGGGTATTAAATGCTCTCTTAACGAAAGAATTAAGAAAAACCCCTGCTACCAGGTTAGAAGGATACCCCTGAAGATTTTCTTAAACCTCAATACACACCATTAAGTAATAGATCCGGACGCTGTGGTGCAATTAAGCGTTATTACATCCCTTTAACCAGGAAACTTTTCTCAGCCAATCGAATTACACCCCTCATTCTGCTGTGTTCTCCCCGAGCAGACAGCCCTGGTTCTGTAATTGACCCTGAACCTCTTTTCATTTCAGACGTTGGCTATTACTTCAATGGCAAGTTGTTTGCAACCTCTCGATCAGCTACTATAAAACACCATTAAGGAACCCCTGGTCTTATCTTCTCACTGCTACTGTTGCCACCAGGCCTGAAAGCAAGCATTTGAAATGCCCTTGTGCAGTTGTGTGGCAAGTAGTGGGCACACTAAGGGTTCATAAATATATATATATGAACACCATATATATGTGTGTGTGTGTGTGTGTGCTTGTTATATCATGTTATTTTCAGCTTTCAGGCAACCTCAAGCTTTGATGACAGATGTACATGACAGCACCCGAACACATCGATCGACAGGGACTGGAAAGGGAGGGATTTCTAACATTTTTTATAACCTCTCAACTGGGATTCGCATTTCTATGGCTCTGTTTTTATCTCACTCTCTCTCTCTGTTCCAGGCCAGGGGAGAGGAGAGCCAGATTGCTTTACAGGCTCAGTAACAGGATAGTGGCTCTGCCTCTCACCACACTTCTGCTGTAAATAATGGAGAGTATATCCTGTAATGTATGGATCGGTGTAAACATAGAATGCACTCCAGGTATGTGTTTTGGAGCTTGTTTGTTTCAGTGAGAGTGTGAAGGTAGTGAGAGAAAAAGCCATGTATCTATGCTGTAGTGCTTGCTTCTGCAGTTTGACGAGACCTCTGCAGTTATTCTGCTCATTATTAAAGGGCCTAGAATAATGGGCCCCACTCTGACCTCTGACCTGCAGCTGGGACGCGATGAATAGCAAAGTACACGCTCACACAATCATGGGCAGACACATGCTGCAAACACACAGATCTAGAGATCACAGGATACCCATGAAAACATACAAATACAAATTCATTCTTAGTCACAAAAACACCCAATTCACACTTCTGAAATCACTCAAAAAAAAAAAAACCTCTTAAGTAGAGATATTACAAAGATCAAATTTATTTAAGGCATAAAATAAAACTAGAGAGAGAGAGTTAAATAATTTTTGCCCGCTGTAATCTCAATCTCTTCACATACACCTGTACCTGATGTACGGAGTTTAAAGAGGTGACTTTAGCCTCATCTGACACGACAGATTTCAAATGACTTTAAACTGGCTTAGCAGCACAGACACACATAAGTTGTCACTGGCTTAACCAAATCGCTCTACACAAAGACGCATTAGCAAGGAACGAGGAAATCTGGGAAAGCTCTTTCTTTCTTTCTTTCAAAATGCGGTCTGAGCGTCTTTAATAGAGAGAGGATGTCACAGTGTTCTTGAGTAGGAAGGTGAGACAAACCTGCTGAGTAAGTAATACAGTAAGGGTTTAACAATGCCAAGACTGAAAATTAAAATGTTTTAGCTCAAGACAAATTGCATTGCGTTGGTTGAAAATATGTTTTTATGTATTTATTTGACATAGTGTTTGAGCAATATCAGAAAAAAAAAGAAAAAAAAACAAGAACATTAATTCTGTCACTGTAAGACGGAAACCGTAGGAACCTTACATTCAAAGCACCACAGGAAACTACATATTGATTGAATCTATATTCATTTGCAATATAGTAGCTGGAAATATATTCTAGGCAAGTCATCACGGTACGGCTGTTATGAAATAACAAGCCTTTAGGGCTGAACCTGTCAGTGCATCAAATCTCTCCACACCAGAAGTAACATCAAAACAATATCTCCTGAACAGAATTATGTTCCATACTCAATTTCCTCTTAACGCATTACCTGAAACAATATGAGCAAAGCTAGATTTGAAAAAATGATAGCAAGGTGCGTTTTGGCATCTGGCGAGAGCTGGAGAGAGACTCGAGTTTCATATTATCACCAGCTGTGATCCCCTTCCTTTCCCCCACACTATGATTCACTGGCTGCTTTGGATGCGCACACATATCTACTCATCCATTCATGTATTGACCTAGTGAGACGGAGCAGAACGAGAGGAGGATGGAGGGTAATAAGGAAGAAGAATATAAGATGTCGTTCCTACCTGTATTATTGACATCCTGTTCACTGGGGTCTCGGTGGTGTTCGTAACAGGTCCCGTGAAGCTGGTATGACAGCCAATGTGTCCTTGAGAAACACTGAGGTTGTTGGTGGTGGGTTTGAGGTACATGACTTCTGACCTTGGAGAGCTGAGGGGCAGACGAGTTTGGTAGTCGAAGTACATGGGTGAGGTGGCCAAAGAGGGACTGCTAACAACGTTCATCACGTTCATGGTGTCCCGCTCCTCCACTTCACTCTGCACTAGCATGATGTCATTCTTGTTGATCTTCTTCTTCTTGCCCTTGCCAAGTTGTGGGTGAGTGTACTCAGCGATACGACAGTTGTATGTGCGGATTTCCTTGTTCTCACGTTTGCACTTGACTGCGATGGTGATCATGGCAGCGAGGAGCATAATTGAGATGATACTCAGGGTTACTATTAGTGGGAGCGACATGTCCCAGTTATGGTGTTCTGCGTTGATGCGTGGTTCACCCTCTGGTAAGGGCCCGGAGTAGGCTTTGACGATAAGTTTTGCCATGGCAGACAGTGATGGCTTTCCATGGTCAGTCACCTTGATGATGAGTTCCACAACAGGTGCCACCTCCTCCCACAATGGCTGGGCTGTCCGTACCTCACCTGTCACCGAGTCAATCTCAAACAGGTGTTCCTCATTGCCATCTGAGATCTCGTAGGTGAGACGACCGCTTTCACCGAAATCATTGTCCACCGCTCTCACGGTGGTGATAATGTGTCCGACTCCCACGTTCCGAGGTACATGGATCTCAGCAGTGTCATTCTGAAGTAATGGAAGGACAATGACAGGAATGTTATCATTAACATCCAGCACATTGACACGGACAGTGGTGTTGCTCTCCAGGTGAGGGTTACCTGAATCCTTCGCCTGGACCTTAAAGTCAAAATACTTTGTTTGTTCATAGTTAAAACTCCTCAGGGCATAAATTGCACCATCAGTGGGTTTGATGTTAACATATGTAGTGATAGATTCCTCACTTACATTAGAAGGAAGAAGGGAATAGGATACAGTACCATTTTGGCCCAAATCTGGGTCATGAGCAAGAACAGAACCCAGGTATTCCCCTGGGATGTTGTTTTCAGGCACCTGGAGAAGGTAGACCATTTTTGTGAAGCGGGGTGCATTGTCATTTTCATCTAGAATCTTAACAGTGAAAGACTTTGTTGAGTTCAGGGGTGGGTTGCCATTGTCTTTAGAGACAATTGTGATGTTATACTCATCTTTAACCTCCCTGTCCAGGGGTCTGTCGGTCACTACTGTGTAGAAGTTATCATAGTTCTCCTCCAGCTTGAAAGGAACATTCCCCAAAATCCTACACTGGAGCTGCCCATTGCGGCCTGAATCTTTGTCTGTGACTCTAACGAGTGCGATCACTGTCCCTGGAGCTGCTGCTTCACTAACCGCCCCCTGACGCACAGCTACGAAACCTATTGATGGCCAGTTGTCATTCCTGTCAAGCACTTTAACGGTGACTTTACAATGGCCAGGAATTGGGTTGGGGCCTTGATCCTTTGCCTGAACATCAATCTCTATAATTGGGTTCTCCTCAAAGTCGATTTTACCCTGAATCTTTACCACACCCGTTCGGGGGTCTATTGAGAACAGCTCTTTGATCCTGTCTGAGACATAACAGCTAAAAGAATAAGTAACCTGCCCATTAATCCCTTCATCGGGATCTGTAGCATTTAAATCTATCAGTACCGTGCCTGGGGGTGAATTCTCAGGGACTTCCACTACATATGTGGGCTGTTCAAACACAGGGCTGTTGTCATTGGAATCAGTGACTTTCACATTAATTTGCATTGTACCTGATTTGGGATATTCCCCTCCATCTGTGGCAGTTATAATTAAGGTGTGATGGCTACGTTCCTCTCGATCTAAGGCCCTTTGAACGACCAATTCAGGGAATTTAGTTCCGTCCCCTCTGGATTTAACATCCAAAGAGAATATGCTATAATCATCGCGCGTGATCTGATATGTTTTCAGGCCATTTTCCTTAGTGTCAGGGTCAAAGGCAGCAGCCAAGGGGAAACGTGTGCCTGGGGCTGCGTTCTCAGATATGTCGATATCGATCTGTTCAGCAGGAAAGCTTGGTGCGTTGTCATTTATGTCCTGTATCTCAACTTTAATCATGCAGATCTCCTTGTCGTTGGCAAACACTTCCATGGAGAGCTGGCACTTGGTGTTTTGTCTGCACAGTGTTTCCCTGTCGATCCTCTGTTTAGTGTACAATAGCCCACTTTCAGGATCCACATCGATAAGGTGTGGGGCGGAGTTCTCCAACACCCTGAAGTTGGATTTTTTCCCCTGCTCTCCCAGTTCCAGCTCTGCATCCTTGGCAATGTTTCCAATGACGCCCTGAATTTTCTCCTCAGGTATAGAGTAGTTCAAGTTTTTCAACGTCAGGGCTTGCGCCCATAAAAGTAGGAAAAGGAAAACAGAAAGATGCATCCCTTTCAGTGAGAGTGTCTTGGGTTTCTGATGCGTTTTACGCCTCCGACCAGTTGATCTTCCCGGCAATATCACAATTTCTACCTTCAATTACTGAGGACACATGCCGATTCATGATAAAAAATGTATAAAGTCATTACGTGGGCTTTTCCTTTGAATGCTCTTTCCTTTCCTCTGTAGCAGGGATCCCTTTATCCTGAGTTTTTACAACAAACGGTGAGGCTGTGCAGCTAATTTATATTCTGCTGAACGCCCAGGCGCATTGGAGGCATAATCGCAATCCAGTTTCCACAAAGAAATAGCCTTTCCCAGCCTTTTCGCCTGTAATAAAAATAAAATAAAATAAAATAATCTGTATCAGAATACTGCATGAAATATTGCACTTGATCATTTACATGTTGACATAAAGATTTAAACAAGCTCCTTGTGTTTCAACGTATGCGCTTTTTTTTTCTTCTGTAGTGTGACCGCGTAATTCTAATGTGTAATTCCTCATTCACTGGCGAACGACGTGAATGGCATATCAATCCAACCCTAAGATGCTTCGGAGTGCTTTACCGCCGAGCACAGGTGGATGTTTGTGTTATTCTGCTCTCAACATGTAGGCTAAGTAATGCGTCGAGGATGCGCCATGTGGCACGAAGAGTGTTACGCGCATCATTCGAGTAATTATGGATAAAGGTGCTGAGCAAATTAAAACGGATAAATCGCTTTATATGTTCAGGCGTCCTCAAACAGCTGCTTAACTGATGTCATATCTATACCTTGCTGTCTTAAGGCAAACCCCTGAATGCAAATGCGTTGAAATAAGCCTCTTAACCGGCATAATCCGGCTGTTAAATACAATTCTTACATAGTCGCATAAAGCAGAGCAAATGAAACACAGTCCTGGACGGTTATTTATACTGCGCTTCTTGAATAAATACAAGAAGAAGCTGTTGCATCCTCTCTGGCACTGTGCGTATCCAGTAGCTGCAGGAACATTTATGACATGTCATTTCATGTTATTTATTTATTTTTTTTCAGGATGACACGTTGGAACAGAAAGATGATGAGAAACATAAAACAGGCTTACCTGTAATATTATATTCAGTCTAAACACAACCATCACCAAAGACGAGTTACATCCTTCGTGCACCTTCCCAATGAGTGGAGGGAAAAAATAAAAATAAAATAAAACCTCCAACTAGATTGTATGAAAAAATAAAGTGCTCCGCAAAAGTGCGCTTGTAATGTCAATGAGGCTGATTAGGATGCAGTGACTCTCCACCTCTCATGGACTCAGACTGGAGGCGCTTCAGGACAGATATGTTGACCCAAGAGTAAAATATACATCCACAACCGTTGATATCAACTGCGCGAACAGCTTCTTGTACTGCATTGATGCGGGGTTAGACATCCCCGTGATAAATGCGTCCTGACACTCACTGGAGGCTATAGGCTACGTCCAGTCAATAATACAAAAACCGAAGAGGGGAAAACAAGAGACTCCAAAGTTTAAATGTGGATATCAACCGACAGTGTTCAGTCCATTCCGACTGTCACTAAAGCCAGCTGTCAATAACGATACGGGAATTAAGAATAAATGCACTGTGGTGTGCCGGTGTCCCTTCAGCCTCCGCTGCGCGGTTCTCTCTCTGACTGCCTCACTCTGTCTCATAGTGCATTAAACATTGTTACTGATCCGCCGCCAACCAATAGATGGAGGAGGAGGGGGTTAACGCAGCCAATCGAATTCTTAGAATTCAAATTGTGGGCGGTGCTTCAAAGCAGTTTTTTACGTGAGTGATGGGCACACGTTTCGAAGAGCAGAGAAGGGAGTTTATAAAAGACTCTTGTACTTTGAGAGCTCGAGAAGGGGTTGGGAATCTTAACGTTAAAGAAACGGTTTATAGATCAGCAGGTAGCCAGATTGTTCACACACACACACACACACACACACACACACACACACACACACACACACGCACACACACACGCACGCACGCACGCACGCACATGCACGCACGCACACACATACAAACGCACGATCTTACAAATGGTCATTGATAGAAGGTCCTGATAGTAAATATCGAATACTGGATGTACTATACACTTTAAACTAAATAATGTCATATGTATACATTTGTGTAGCTGTCACTCTAATAACATTATTATTAACACAATATTAGTTATGATAACGTTAAACTAGCCTACAGAGTAGGCCTATAATATGTATTTAAAAGAAACATATTTCTGGTTAGGAGTTGATAAGGATTACAAAAAAAAAATGTTCAAAAACATGCTGTAGGCTACTAGATAAATGATCAATAAGATATACAAGATTATCAAGTTTTCTGTCTTGGTTTTATTTTTCTCTCCACATTTTGACACTGGTTTTGCAACTTTATATTTGGCCTTCGGTTCTAAAGAAAGCTATAAAAACAACAGTAAATTATATTTTTAGAACTGGATTTAAATTTAGAGACTCTAAGGAGTCACTATTAAGTTGTTAATTTGCTAGTTTGTGTGTAAATCTCATGAAATAGGCTACTGTAATGTATAGACAAGGAAAAATTAAGATGCAAGAGTCTTGCTCAGCCAGACTTCACATCAGCTAACATTTATTTGTTTATGTTTGTCAGTTATGTCTGGTAAAGCGAGAGACTACAAAACAGTATATAATATATATCTAAAGACAGGCAGCCAGGTTTGAAAGTATTTAGAATACTTTGCCTATGTTTGCATACTTCAAAAATGTGCAAGGGGTTTAAACTGTCCTTCACTCAGGAACACAAAATATAAAAAGGAAAGATATAAATGCTTTTAAATGCTACATAAATGCTTTATGAGATGTGCCAAGCAGTTAAAAGACGAAAAGAGAACAGGAATCACAAGATGCTTCCAACCAGCTCATCGGGCCCTCTAGTGGACACTTTTGAACCTTCAAATAGAGTTTCCTTCATTTTTCAGTCTAACTTATGACGGCACATTACATCATACATTGTGTGTATATACTTTAAATGTACTGTATGTAGCATATATATATATATATATATATATATATATATATATATATATATATATATATATATATATAGTCCAATTATTTGAAACAAAAATAATGATATTTAGGTAGCACTCACCCCCCATCCACTGATCTGGTGTCAGTCACGCTCTGTAATGCTCTTTGATATGGCAAATAATAAATCTTTTTCCAGATCTACTGCCTTTTGTCTGATGCAAGATGGATTATATGGAGGCTGCTCCCATGGGTCTGACTCATCATTGGTCAACATGGGGATTGGAGCCGGTGTCTGAATTCATTGTGAATTCCGGTGCACGGCACCTTAATATTCTAGAGATGCTTCTCCATTGTCTTATCATTACAGGGCTGCCTCTGTAATGCAGGCCGTTTGAAGCCCCTCTGTCTCTAATACCCTTTGATTATGTGCAGATAGAGTAGTGTTTGATAGTGCTTCAGCTGTAAATCTTCCTGTTCAGGCTCAATATGGGCTGCCGAATCCTTGACCTTGGACGTGACCTCTCCTCTTGACGTTGGTGATTAGGTTTTTCCTGATAAATGTGTCGCACATATGTCCTGCTCACGAGGTGTGAATATAAATGGGTATAGAAATGGGAGTATATATCCATCGTTTTGCATCTTTCCTCTTATGCCTCTTCTTGAAAGATGCATATGGCAAGCTGAAACTCTAATGACTTCAGAGGATGTTGGGGAACTTTCTGAGAGAATACGGCACATGTGCTTGCTTGCATGTATATTGTTTCAAATCTCTCTCCATGTTGCTCTCTTATGGATTCCAACTGAATTTACTTCAAACTCTATCAGTGTGTCCTGAGGGTTTGGTCTTGATGAAAAACCACCAAAGACACACAATAGAAGCCCTGCTATTAACAGCTGTCTCTATTTGTCCAATTAAATTGCCTTAAGACATGCCGGCGACAGAAGCCACATTTGGACGGATGGAGGCGAATAGCTACATTAAAACACAATTTAGAATATTAAATTTCAATTTAATGGCACAGTTTTTCTTCAAGTAATGAGACTGTGCAAGGGCCTGCTCTTTTTGGACAGGCTGCCTTAAAAGCAGCGTCTCTCTCCTTTTCTCTTCCTTCTATGGAGATAAGGCTTTTATGTGGTACAAAATGCAATTTTTTTCATGTCTGCCGAGGACAATTCTCAGAGGAGCCGGTTCAGTGTAGCTGCCCTTTCCAGTAACATTTTCATCTGCGTTTGCTCTCTTCTCCTCTTGTTCTGTTTTGCAATGGTAAGGGACTGAAGGTTTATGTTAGAATCAGAGCTTTTCTGTCCTTGCACTTGCAAAATGACAGATGATAGAACTTAACATGTTTCTTTCCATCTATCTATCTATCTATCTATCTATCTATCTATCTATCTATCTATCTATCTATCTATCTATCTATCTATCTGTCTGTCTGTCTGTCTGTCTGTCTGTCTGTCTGTCTATCCAATCCACCCACATACTAAAAGGTCAATAAACTAGTGAAACGAATACATAGCGGCAGGTAACACCCACCCACCCCTGCTGTACATTCAGTTTTGAGAACAGTTAAGCAGGATTAGACACCACAATAACTCAAGAAAAAGGCCCAGTGTGTGGCTCCATCTCACTGTGAGCCAAGCAAGAATGTCTGGGTCAGACCTGGGGTGGTTTGAAAGAAGGTGTCCACTTTACCCTGCTAGACACCCTCAATCCGCCTTACAGCAGGGAGGTCTTGGCTGAGCGGAGGAGGAGAGAGTGACAGGTTTGTGTGGAGTCCCTGCCATGCTGCATTCAGAGGACTTGTAACGGTGCTGAGGTGATGTCTGTGTGTGAGAAAGAGAGAGACCTTGCCAAGCTGGATTCAGAGACGTGACGCTGAGGTGCTTGTGTGCCATTCTGGTTTCTAAGTAAAATGCAAGAATCTGAGTGAACGTATGATGTTTTGTACCAGATCACAAAGCTTTTATACAGTTACTGAGGTTCTGAATCTACAGAGAGATTTCACTAATTTAAAAAGAATCAAATGAAAACAAATTGAAATTTTTGTTCAGACCAAGCATAATATATTTGAATATGTCTGCGTCTACACTGTTGCTGTAATGACAATGACAGATGTGGGTTAGACTAAATAATTTAAAAGCCTGGAATCAAATATTGCATGCCACTGTCGATATGCTTTACGTTCTTACATATTTATATGTCCATGCTTAAAGAACAACATTTTTAGCAACTAATTAGATGTTAGTGTTGAGCTTATATGTATTCATTTGGCATATGTTGTTATACCAAGACAACTATTGGATATTAGTGGTGGGGATTTTTCAGAGACTTTTTCTGTATGTTACACCATTATGCCAGTAGGTGGTGACAAATGATTCATTATGAGTGCGATGCTGACTCATTTAATCTTAAATCATAAAATACCTGATTCATTCAGGTACAAAATGAGTGCCCATATGAATAAGTTACTAAATCATTCACTTAACTGATTAGTTCAAAGCACTTTTTTCTTTTATGAGCCAGTCACTGAATTGTTGACAAAATATTTGTTCAAATGCTCGGAAGTGCATTTTTAATTTTTTTTTAATAGTAGTAAAAATAAATAAAAAAATAGTATGCTGTTCCTGATAGCTATCTTTATGAATGAGTCACTGAATCTTTCAATCAAAATGTTTGTGAGAAAATGGGATTCATTCAGCAACGAAACAAGAATTTTTGAGCAAGTTATTCACTCAACAGAGACCTTCAAAAAACATATGATCCATAAAGCAACATCACTGTTGTGTGTGTTGCTTGGAAACGCACAATGCTTAATTTTGCTGTGGCTTTGTTTGGAGCTGCTTTCATTAGCAGAGGAAAAACATAAGTGCAGTCTATTATATTGACCTATTTTTGTCGAAGTAGTTTGTGTTTAGGGTTGAAACGTCTATAGGATGTTTTCACGGCACGTCATTAATCCAACACGTCATTAATCCATATTTGCGGTACTGAATTTACACCGTGCTACTGAACCGTAGGGAACTTGTGTATGTTTTTGGCATAAAACCTAAAGTATTTCACTATAGCTGCACTTCCATTACAGATTTGCTGAAAACTTTTGTGATAAATGTAATAAAAAAAATTTAGATTTAGAATAGGTATCCAAGCATTAATGGCAGGAAAAGCCCCTTTATATATGGGAGTATTTGCAAAATTGACGTGTTTCCATTGAGCGTATTTGCAATTTCAATTTGCACAGTTTGAAGGGTAATGGAAACACATCTTTTGACGGGAAAAGAAATAGAAGGAAGAACTGTCGGGTCCTTCTCTCCTGCAGGTTTGAGATAAGCTGACAAAGGCAAAATTCTAATTAATGTTCTGTCAGCCTAAAACACCCTGAGAAACGTGAGATCAGTGGACGACAGTGATTTGGACTGCACGCACATACAAATATGCCATTTTAATTAATGTTCATAAGATTAAATTAAGTAATAAACAGCTGAAAGTTTCTCGAGCTAATGGTACAAGCATCCATTGTAGTCACATGAAAACACATTCAATTCCTTGCTTTCTTCCACCATGGATAATTTACTCTTTTTTTATATATGCCTTACAAACATCACACAGACAACCACTTAACTGTAATTGCCACTGTGTTATGAAAGTAACAACTCTCATAATGCAGGAGATGACAGGAAGTTACACATCACATCAATCATTAGCGAAATCATTCCACTAACCTTAAACCCAAGCTCACCAAATAATGAATACAACCTGTATAATTTGTTTTTTTACAACCAGTTACAAATTTCCACCATGCATAGTTTCTAATGATTATGTAATAAAGTATGAATCAGAACATTTGAAAAATATAAGCATTTTAGAAAAAAAAAAACGATTTTCCACTAAACATTTGCATAAATCAAGCATTTAGTGTAGTAGTATATATCAAAGATCTACCCATAAACAGACCCAGATAAAATACTGATTAATGGTATCAGCTATCGAGAGCATCTGTTGCAGTAATGCACTTAAAACGGAAGTCAAAAGGACATTTTAGGGGTTTAAAAAGCCAAAAGGGGAGATACATTTTTTTTGTCAAAGCACTATTTAATTATTTGGTACCAAATATGATGTAAAGTTATCTTATTTGTCCTAAATCATGCTCCGAAAACTTCATTCAGAAATGACTTGACCTATAGACTTTTCTTCAACAAATCAGCACATGATTTTTGATTATTTCTATGAACTCAGACACAAATTGTATGCCTTAGATGCTGTATTTAACCCGGAAACCGAGCTTTTCAGCTCAACTTGAATCATTTCCAACACAGAGATTGTACATCTACCCATCAGAATACAACACCCGCTTGAACATAAACACCCATGTTTTCAATTCACTGTAATTGGTGGGTAATTCTGTTGTTCTGCATTCATCATATTGAGTTGCCCATTGTTTTAGGCCTCTGCAAGGTTGGTGTATATATCTAAACAGGACACGAACTTGGCAGGAGAAACTAGTGCTCTACATGTGATTATTGATCAGCCCTGAAGCACAGCCAACTTGAAGTGTCAACACTGCAAGCGAGCCACGCCACGTGACAAAACGAGAAACACTCCAAACACACTTCTTGGTTTTGTTGTGTCTTGCGCTAAAGTTATAGACGGGCTGTTACAGCGTAAACCCACTGAGTGCATTCATTGTAGACCTGGGATAGTTAACCAGCCTCCAACATCTCAGCACTTTTACATCCCTTTTCTCTGTTTTCTAGCCCTACGGGAATGATCATTGTCTACATGAAAACAGAGCACGATCACTATACTCAAATCTATTTCTGTCCTAGTGGGAATTGCAATAAATTGGTTTGTGTGAGTCAATGCTCTTTATAGACAGCGGCATCCGCGCTCTCATTTGTTCATCTCTGGCATAAGGACGGAATAGAAACTTGCACTACTTCACACTAAAATGCGACAGAGGGATTTTTTTTTCTTTGTTTTGGGAAGTTGGGTCAGCACATGATTTCGGGCATTGCACATGAAGATGTAAAGAAATCATTTTAAATGTAAAGTTTATAATAAAGGAGCCCTAATAGTTTACTGGGAAAAGTCTGAGACTGAATCAGATGTAAAAAAAAAAAAAAAAGAAAAAAAAAAAAACGCCACGATGCCACATCCTTGAAAACAATGAACGGATCTTTGCAAAGTAAAAGAAAATATATTCCAGACGATAGTAAATACATTTTCACTTGGCCAGGATGATAAAGGTGATTTGTGCTGCAGTGTCTTTGCCTGCTGAGGAAATGTATTGACGTTCAAGCAAGATGTAAAAATTCTAATTAAAGGCTAGTCAATTTTGCTTTTTAGCCAATTTCATGTGATTTTTTTTCAACATTTGCAACAGGTTTTGCTTAACCTCAAAGGTAACATATACGGGCGACAAGTTACAATATTGTAATATTGAGTATATGGTGTCTTTAAAATTATAACAATAGTGTTGATTACATTTTTTTGAGCACAAGACTTCACAGAGCATCTTTACTATGACCATTTCATGTATAACTATTCATACATAAACCAATTATAAATGAAACAAATATAAATTACTTGAATAAAATAACTATAGACATTTAGCTGGAAACAGTACAGCTAAACAATGCATTGACTTTTCTGTTTTATCACCAAAACACACACACACACACACACACACACACACACACACACACACACACACACACACACACACACACACACACACACACACACACACACACACACATATATTTACAAAATCACAAGTCATGAAATAAACAGCTACAAAAGAAAACCAGTCAGAGAGTTTAAGAAAGTCTCTCTTCTATTCTGATTTCCATCTTTTTTTTGCTCTAGGTTATATATTTAAAGATAAGGCATCCCATCTACAGTAAATACATCATCTGCTCTCACATCTACTCTATGACAAGTGTGTGTGTGTGTGTGTGTGTCAGAGACTGCTGAGAGCTCACAGCAGTGAATTCACATGACTGACAGCCTGACTCATAAATTAATAATGTGAATCACAGTCAACACGAAATCTATAATAAATCCCTAGTTACTTTAATCAGAAAAATCTCTCTCTCTCTCTCTCTCTCTCGTGATTTATTCTGCTCTCAGAGAATGTCATGTTTTCACTGCAATTAACAGTGTCAAAAATCAAACTGAATAAGGTTGAGTAAAATTATTTTGTTCCATATTCTGTAAGGTTGCTGCGCAGAACCAAACATTCAAAATCATTTATTTCTTCATTCCAACTAACAAAGTAATTATAACAAGGTCAAAGACTCCATCAATGATGAAATTCTTTTCTTAGCTCTTAATTTGGTTTGTCCTTGACTAATTCGCACACTTTTTGTCCCAACACATACTTTATTAGAGCTTGTTGCTTGGAATCCTCACAGTACATCTGTCAAACGAGAACCAGTTGAGGGTGAGTCACACATTCCGTAAAATATATAAGTTCCGTAAAATAGAATGAAGAAAGGTATGTGTGCGTACATATTTTAGGTGGCTGTTTAGATGTCGACTGAGACCATGTGTGAATGTCACAGGGCCAGGATGAGGTTGAAATCGTGCCTGAGGAAGCTACTGTCAGGCAACTCTGTTCTCAAGCTGCAATTTAGCCCCCAATTATTTTTATTATTCACCAAAAAAGAAAAAAAATTGTGGACAAGGGGTCATTTTGGAGGAAAGAAAATGAGCAGGAAGTGAGGAGGAGAACAATTCACAGAGCTTCTCCCCTTATTCATCGTTGTTTAATTTGGAAGATTGGAAATAATAAAACGGCACATCATCTCTGTTCAGATGGGTTTATTAAAGTCTTATAAATGTGTATTTTTTTTAGGATACATTTGGGAGAATCTCATGAAAATGTTACCTCTCAACCCAAAAACAACATTAAAATTATCATTACTTTCACCAAAAATATCATTACCATAATGTGCATGGACATTTTTAAATATATATATTTTTATTCCTTTTATTATCAATGGGGATCTCAT
The DNA here is from genome assembly GCF_963082965.1 of Carassius carassius. NCBI lineage: Eukaryota > Metazoa > Chordata > Actinopteri > Cypriniformes > Cyprinidae > Carassius > Carassius carassius. The sequence goes on from NC_081792.1 coordinate 23,224,790, forward strand.
TAGATTTTCATTAAAATGTATGAGATTTTTTTTAAATCGTATTGTTTTACAGAATATGAGAATATAATATTGTTTGTTGTTATTTAAATACTACACTTAATATAAATACTTTAGAAAAATAATTTTGATCACATCACAGTTATGAGATTTTTTTTATTTTTTTTATTTTAGTAATGAGAATTTGAATTTTTTTTTGAAAAAGTGAATTTGAATGGTCCTAAAATTGGCTTCATTTTCATTCAGCAAGATAAAATGTATTATTAACTGCTTTTTGTCTCTGTGTGTGTGTATGTGTGTGTGTGAATTTAGAAATATATATATGTTTATACTGAAAAACTTTGATTCATATTAGAAGAAAATTATTGAATGAAGGGACAAATTGAATATCAGTACACCCTGCTTTTCTGACTGTGGTGGTAGAAAACCATGAAAACCAGTCATAATTCCATTGAGGCACTGCTGGATCACAATATAAACCAGTCCAAAATACTTCTGAGGAAAGAGAACTTTAAAAATAAGACACACAGTCACATCTAACTCGTCCTGACTCTTATTTTTGCCATAACACTTATGTTAAGAGTAGCCTCTTATGATCTCACAATGCCTTAGCGCACAGTCTGAAGTGGAAATCAAGGATGACAATGTTACTGAACGTGATGGGGTTTACGTACCACTCCTGAACACCCAGTGGCTTTCAATAGGAAGATACGCCAGGATCCTCTGCAGGAATTTCTCACCAGATGTCATTAAAAGGCATATTTGGTAAATAAAATATTACATTCCATATAAAGGCATAGGAAAAAAAAAAAAAGAAATACATTTCTGTCATCATTTACTTAAAGTGACGTGACATACAGCCAAGTATGTTGACCGATACTCAGAATTCGTGCTCTGCATTTAACCCATCCAAAGTGCACACACACAGCAGTGAACACAAACAAACCATGGACACACACCCGGAGCAGTGGCCAGCCCTTTATGCTGCGGCGCCCGGGGAGCAGTTGGGGGTCACCTTGAAGTCACCCTAGGTGTATATGAATTTCTTCTTTCATACGAATCCATTCAGAGTTATTTTAAAAATTGTCTTTGATCTTTCAAGCTGTTTGATGCCACTCAGCATTGGTTCAAGAGGAGTTTAATAAAAAGCGCATACATTAAAAAAACGAACAAAGGTCCCCTGTAGTGAATCGATGCATTTCTGAAAGCAAAATATCCATATTATAAACGTAATAATCACTTTAATCTTGCTTGCACTCACTGTTGTAAAATGGAAGCAGGTGAGTCTCATGAGAACCAGCGTTTGTTAACAGGAACAAAGGAAGCAAAGTTTCCTTACTTTAGCAAAGATAAACCAGTCTCCTCTTAGCTTATATCGAAATCCTCCGATATTCTTCTTTTCAAATCCTCGTTTTGTAACTGCTTTTTTTATATCTATGAGGGCAAGCCGGATTAAAGTGACTATTACGCTTTGAATATGGATATTTTCTCTTACAATAAAAACACATCAATTTGCTACAAGACGCCTTTGTTAACCCCCTGGATCCGTGTGATTTCTTTTAATAGATGAGCTTTTTATTAAACTTCTCAAGGAACGATGCAGTGCAACACCTGCTGAGTGGCATCAAACGTCTTAAAAGATCAAAGTCAATTTTTTTTTTTAAATAACTCCAACCGAATGTGTCTGAAAGAAGAAAGTCATATTCACCTAGGATGACTTCAGAGTAATTTATGGCTTAATTTTCATTTGTGGATGAACTAACCCTATAAGACCATGTGTTTTTTTTTTTTTTACACAGCATTTACTCAAAATTCACTATATATTCATTACTTTTTTCAGTGCTACTGTCAGATTTTGGAACTGACAGAAAAAGGATTCAGTCAATGACCAGAATCTAAAAATGGCCAAAGTTTGGCTCATTAATCAGCCTGAATTACTATACTTCAGTCACTAACTGTCCAACAGTTCTGGTTCTCGATGCCGATTGGTCCATATAGTATACCACACATGATATTTAGACATTTGGTCGAATCCAGATGTGGATTTCAAATCCAGCGCAACATATTGATCAATCTTTCTGGATGTATTTCCACCCCTTAAAATAGCACCTATTTAAATAGCTCTCAAATGGATCTATGTCCTACTGATGCCCCTGCATAGAGATAATGATTAGAGATCGATGTTTCTCACTTCTGAGATAAAACAAATCACTCGCTCTTTCTCTGACTTGCTCTGCCCCTTCTTCCTCTCTCCTCCTCTCCCTAAATAGCTGTTAAGTGTTTGTTCTTTCTCTTTCTCCTTCTGCCTCTCTCTCCCTCGTTCTATGCGCCGGCTTGTGTTTCTGCGGTGTATAAATGGAAGCGTGCTTGTGCAGGTATCGAACCAGCAATTCACAGCTGGTTCATGCTATTATCTTCAGCTACAAAGCCAAGTCAGGCATGTAACCCATTTCAAGTGTCGTGTCCCCTCATGCATGAGCTGTGTTCACTCTTTCTCCCTGGTCACATGTGCTATTTCTCTATCTCTATCGCTCTGCACTCTTTCAAGCTGGGAGCAATCAAGGTGGAGTAAAACAAATAATATTCCTTACTGACTTCCAGGTGATGCACCAGTCCTCCTGCCTAAAGAGCAAAACACTCAGTCTCTATTATTTATGACTGTTGAGTGCCAACTCTGTTATGCTGTTAAGGATGTTTAGCTGTGTTTAATTCCCTCAGGAAATATAGAGACAACTTAAATTTACCCGTTACCTCATGGGATGTTGTATCTCGCTACAGAAACAATGTGTAGCTGTGCAAACAAGTACAGATTTTTAAAAGCAATAGTTCACCCAGAAATAAAAAAAAATACTCACCCTCAGAAATGTACTCATCTAAAATGCACATTAGTGCAATGTTACAATCACATTTGGATTAAATATTACAAAACCAAACATGGCCATCTTGCCTACTTTACATACTGCACCCCATAGTTTCATTGCATGCAAATGAACCGACATCTAAGAAAGGTATTCTTGTTCCTTACATCCTATCCTCATTAAGGCTTAACTATTTCTGATGCCTCATTTTTAAAATCGATTTCAAGCTAATATTCCTGAGACAGTCCATTTAATCATTTATGTTCAACACTTCTAATGTGCTCTTTTGTCCCACCTAGTGGTACCTCCAAAATTGCCTCAGCACTTATTGCACCTTAACTTGAAAGTTTCTGCATTCAGTTTATCATAAATGTGAACTAATTAAATATTCAAAGCTCAAAGATGATGAAAAACAGAGCAGAAGAGTTTTGAGGCAGTGCACTTATTGTGCATAATTTAACACTCATGCTCTCTTTAGAGTGACTTCTTTATGTTTAGGGTCTCATGCACTGTATAAATATAAGTAATAATATTAACTTCAAAAACAACATATTATGTTTGCTTCAAAACTTTAATATTTAACCCTGTGCGGTTTCAAAAAGACTTGATCTTTTAAGATATCTGGCTGTTATCCAATATTGTAAGTAAAACACATTGTAGAAAAAATTGAATAAAATAAATCTGTGAAATGCAACAGTTCAATCCAAAAATAAAAAAAATAAAAAATAAATAAATAAATAGAATTTTAATTTGTAATATTTAATCATTTCTGCTACCAGTGTTCATTCCAAACCTGACCATTTTCTGTAAGAAATAAAAAAACAATTAGAGAAACAGTCACGTCTCAATCTTAAACTATAATGTCAAGTATGTTTTTAAGATTAAAATGAAGGCACTGAAAAGAAAGACTTCCTTTCATTGTGACTAACCTCAAATCACAAGGCCTTCATTTTATTCAACTTCAGTCTATGATGACTTATAACCTTTTGTAATTCATTTCATTTATTTATTTTGCCCTCGACCTCGATTCTTCCTTCTGTTCTTTCATAGTCTTCTTATTTACCCATTTTAACCTGTGACCTCTATCGTTTTGTTCCCCAACTTTTTTTCTTTTCATACACACACGCGCAAACAGAGTGTGTGTGTGTATGTGAGGCCCAGAGGTAGCAGGTACAAACACAGTTATTTTGTGTGAATGTAGTTAGTGTAATTGCTGTTATTTGCTTTGGCCTCTCGAGGAACAAGGTGTAAAATCATGTATAAAAAGCAAAACGAAAAAAAAAAAAAAAACCCACAGGATTTACATAATAACTTGATTTGTATTCTTCACGTTTTTACATTATGTAGCGTACAAATGAATTTGGACAACGGTACAAAGAAATAATTAACTCTTATCAGTGACATGAAAAATCGAGAATGATAATAATAAAGGAAACAAGAGGTTCATAGAAGCATGTGCATCTAATCCTCCCAATCACATCTCCAATGATGCATACAAGGCTGCTCAACTAAATCCTGAGAAAATTCTTCTGGCATCCCTACTACACCTACTCCTTAATTACATCCATAGCACTCACTGCCCTCAAGCCCTTATACTGCATATAGTTAGCCGTATCCGTTTACATGTTTTTCTGTAACCCACAATAACTATAAGAAGATTCTAACCAGGTGTGATTCTACAGGTTTCCAGCAACAAGTCATTTGTCTGTCCAATCTGAAAATGAAAACTCTGTGCAACAACATACAATCAAAGCCAATCTGAACATATTTGATGTTTTAAAGTGATAGCACATTCTGTGATCATTTGCAGCATAATGACATTCTAAACCTGTATGTCCTTCAGAAATAACAGGAACTGGCTCTAAAAATAATGTCAAATTTATTTTATGGCACTGTACCATTAGGGTTTAAGCATGCTGTTATTGAACCAGTATTAAAGAAAATGAATTTTAGATTCTATTTTTTAGGGCTATTTATAAATGTGTTTTTATTAATAAGATCTTAGAGAAAGTTGTCCATAATCAGCTTGTTTTAATGTTAGTTTTACAGCTATGCCATGTTTATACTCACACTCTTGCAAACTATTTTCAACATTTCCATCTTGTAGATTTTCAAGAAGAGATTGAAAGAGTTGGAGGTCAGGTGATTAGTGGTGGTGGCATTGACATTTATAACCAAACTTTAGCAAACTTTAACTTTTCCCTACCAAATGGAAAAATCCTGTTGGATTTTGGATATACAGTAAATCATGAGGATGACAAAATGTCCCGTCATAACTGGTTAGGGGGAAAAAAGTTTGATTTTAAATGGATGTTAAAGTTTTAAACGCTTCTTGTTTTATCAGATTAAGCTAATGTAGTTTAATTTAAAGCAGTTTACTTAGTGGTGAAAGCATGAAGGATCCTATTTAATTGAATAAGACTGAAATCTCCACAACTGGTGGCTATGCTTATGCTCCAATGACATATTTCAAATCACCGATAAAATCTGGGCCAAATGTTATCATAATATTTACTTCTTCAGTGTAGGCTAAAAGAAAAACTGTCTTTTTCAAGTTGGCCTTGCTAATGTGCATGCATGCTCTACCAATAAACTTACTGGTTTAAAGGTTGGACTTTCTTTCCTTCTTTTCATTTTTCTGCAAAATTCTATATCTTCTGCTCATAAGTTCTCCGTTTATGACTTTTATTCACTTTGAAACACGTGTTACAGTGTGCTACAGGGACGAAGAATAAAGCTTGCCGAGGTTGAGGCGAGAGGTTAACGGTAAAGTACGCACCAATACAGATGCGAGGTTAACAGTAGTGTGCTTCGGCACAGATGAGAGGTTAACCGTAAAGTTTGATGAGGTAGAGCCGAGAGGTAAAGCAGCCTAGCTGCAATCTAACCCTTTAAAGAGAGGTCCCGGACCCGATGTGTGCGGTCTGATAGGAGGTTATCTCTCTGTTCAGGAGATGAAAATAAGGAGAGAAAGTGGTTTCATGTTCCTCCTGTTTCCACGCCATCACTTTGACACACACCAGATAGTACAATCTGAGCTCGACCAAGCAGTTCCTAAGCAACCAAACACACTCATCTCTCTTTTTCGCTCGCACTCACTCTTCTCCTTTGCTCTCCCTGTTGTATCTTAGTATTTTCCCAGGTTGAAAATTATAGAATTATCAGTCCGCTTTGATGTGGGGATGTACAGAGAGTAATAATTTGAAAGAAAGTGAGAGGCAGGGAGGAAGAGAAGATAGAAAACAGCACATAACAGCCTAACCTTTGTCCCCCAGTCCATCATCTGGGACTGTGGCAGCACTTCATCATCTTTAGGTGTCTCTCGCTCTCTTTTTGCAGCTAAAAGGTCGCTTTAGAGGACCCGCTATATGGTGTGATCATGACACTGCTGCTGTTTCGTGGCTGAATGATATCAGAACACCTACAGACAGACTGACAGTTCTTAAACACGAAGATTCGAGTTTCTGCAGTAAACAGAATCACAAAACTAATTACTAAGGGGGTGTTTACACGACAGTTTTCAACTAAAAATTGAAAACTTTTAATGCATTTTGCCCATTCATTTACACAACAACAGTGTCGAGGGCCTGAAAAGCAGACTTTTACAAACTATTTCAAAGTGCTCGTTTTTGAAAACTATTTCAGTATTTTCTCCACGTAAACAACGCAAATGTGTGAAATAGTGATGTCATGCACCTGTATTATATCTTCACCTTCAACTGCTGGCCTGGCATGCACATACTGTAATGCAGCATTTTTAGGCATTTTCATGGATCCGTCTGTGACAAAACATTTAAAAAATGCAGAGAATAAATGCTGCGAAAAAAAAAAAAAAAAAAAAAAAAACGGTTGCTCCACAAGAAAACTGCACAAACCGTATAGCTTCAAAATAGCATACTACTTTAATAAAAACTAATTACTTGTGTTATACACATCATAATGCCTACTATTTTTTAAACAGCATGTGACACAGTAGGCATTGTTGCAGGTTAAACTCTTCAAATAGCAGTACACTACATTGTTGTGACTTGAGGTCATTTAGCTTGTGAATGAGCCTGGCTCCAGAATGGCTTCAAGGAAATAAAAAAAAAAAAATATATGTTAAGAAAAAGACAGAGACAGACGTTAAACATAGCAGCTGTAATTATGTCTGATTCATTCATCACACTGGAAATGGAAGGTCCGTGTACACAGCAAATGTAGACTACTACAGACATAGTAAGAATAGTAGTATTACATTCCAGTATTGTATTAGTGGAGGAGGACTGTTGAAGGTTACTTTTGTGAATGTATGTGTGTGTGTGAGAGAGAATGTGTGTCATGTCTCCACCTTGAGAAGACAAATGACAGTTTCCCAATAGAATTTGTGATATTTATAGTAAAACCGACCATGGAAACAGACTGAGAGAGGCAGCCTGTTGATCTTCTTCTTTTGTGATATACAAAAGAGTATACTAGGAGGATAAATTGGACTGTACAGTTATCAAGTAGGGTTTCATAAGGTGTGCACCAGTGTCTCCCAAAATGTCTTTCTGTTAAAAGACTGAGTAATATCGTTATATCTTGCAATTACAGTTTTTACCCCCTCACAATACCCATTTTAAACATCTATTCTCACATTATGACTTTATGAGTAATGGTAAGCATTATCTCACAATTAGTGGTTGTGTTTTTGCACTAAGATGGAAACATATGATTCAGTGTAAACATTATTTTGCAATTAGTTATTAGTTATTCAGCTGTTTAGGCTCACTGACTTTTTAAATAATATAATTCGCAGAGAAGACTTAGAAACAAAACGCTCCCATAAGTGACCACTAAATATGGCACTGATTTGCGAACATTTACAATTTGCACTGCCCTGTCTCCAGCCTTCCCTCAATTTCAGTCCTCCCATCTTTATCTCTGAATGAGAGCCATTTTAACCCCTGTGTCAATCAATGTGTCAGAAGGCAGTGCAGTTTGTAGAGACACTTTTCACTAGATTACATCCCAGGCCATAATTAAACTGAAACGAGACACCTCAATCTCACACACACTTCCCCACAATTGCAAAAGCTTTTAACACTGGCTTCTGTCTGGGGTTACAACTCACAAACAGGTCAGTGAACAACCTCCAAGATGCGATGTGTGGGTTTCACATGATTTCAGCGAAGCGGGCAACAAACCAAGCGTGGGGAGAGTTTACATCCTAAAACCACAGAGGTAGACAACTATTTTCTGTATTTTCTGCAGTTCCTTGTTTAGAACAGAGGTGAGACATGAAGCTTATTAGCTGTAGCTGAGACAAATAAGAGCAGAGAATGTTGTGACAAGCAGAAGTGGTTTTGGAAAGGTTGTGCTTGACTCTCGATAACATTTAAACACTTAGTATACACCCATGGCTTGCATCAATTTATAGCACTGTTAAAACACATCAATTAAGCATGGTTATCTTATGGCGTTTGTAAATTTAAGCACAAACAAATTGACTTGTTGCACATCAGGGTTGCATGTTAAAAAGTTAAAGAGTTGCAAATGTAGTTAAAAAAAGCTGACTAGCAAATAACAAACACATTATTTATAGTATTTGTTTTTGTGCCTACTTCGTGCCCAAAGAAATTTATTACTTTATTATTTAACATAATAACTTAGTTGTTATACTCAATATTTAACAAATGTATTTTGAGCTTGACAAGTCTAGTAAGTATACACATAAAAGAAAGTGCAGGGACAAAGACTAATTAATATATATATTTTTTTTATTACAAAATGCATCCAGTGTTGTTATTGCTAATTAAAAGTAAAACTATTAAAATATGTTTTTGTTGGCTAAAATGAAGACAAAATGAAAAATACGTATTAGATGAAAACTGTAAATGAAAATTAAAATAAGCTGAAGTGGTAAAACTATTAAAACCAAAACTGGTAAAAAGGTTAGGCTAAAATAAAATTAAAACAACAATAAAATAAATAGATAAAATGACAAAAGCACAAAATTGCTCAAATTAAAATTATTAATATTAAAATAATATTTAATATATGAATAATACTGTAATAGTAAATAATAATAAAAAACACACAATGCATAAAGCATTTTAAATCTTAAGGAAATACAAAAAAAATGCTTATTTAGCTATTTAAATGAAAAATTATTTTATATACACTTTTTTTTAAATGCAAAAGTGATGAACAGGGAAATAAAGGACATACATTTGGCAGATATTTAGAATTATTATTATTTTTTATCCTTTTACATGCAAAACAGTTGACTAAGTGACTATGTCTAGTTTCTGCTTTCAGAAGGGCTAGTCTTTCTCACAATTCTTGAGTGACAGGTACCCTGCTGATGCCACTCAGAGACTGACTCAAACCATTTCACACACTCTTATTTCCTCCCTTGTTCCTTCTCTTTTTCATTTTCCCTTTATCATCATTGAGAAGACCAGCCTATTCTCCCCTCTGAAAACAACACTAAGGAGCTAAACTGCTGAATGAAAAAAAAAAGAAAAAAAAGAAAGAGAGGGAGAGAGATGAGAGAGTAGGAATCCCTCTGCAAATGGGCTTTCCTGGATGAAATTAAATATCCAGATCAATGGACCGAGCCCTTGACCTGAAAGGAATTTCAATCTGAACAAAGATACACATACACGCAGACACATACACACACATTCACATAAATATTGATGGCAAAAAGAAATGCAATGCTTAATGTCTGAAAAATACTCTGAAAACAATAGAAAAAAGTGCACATTAGTCCTTGACTCTTATTTCTTTCTACACAATTTAGTCTGGTAGAGCCAGACTTCAGACTGTCAGCTTATTCTGCCCCAAACTGCAAATTTAAACGGGAAGAGGCTGACATTTAAAGCAACAAATTATTGGCATTGTTGTCCTGTTAAAAATTATGGTTATATTAACCTACTTGAATTTCAATTAATTTTAATTTAACCTTCCTTATGTTTAAACTGCAATTCGCCAGAGACTGAATTGGAATTAAAAAGGCATTCTCAATTCAATTCTGAATAGTGTGTAATCCTGGTGGCTAGGAGCTCAAATGGTGTCTGGCAACACCAGTGCATGATATACCTGCCTGAGGCATGCCAACGGTGCTCTTACTTGCTAATTCTAGGCATTAAGAATGCACATAAGATGGCTAAGAATGGCCGCTGGTTTCTGAACTATGCTTTGAAAAAAGGCCTTCTTAATTAAGCATCGTTCCATATGGACCTTCAGGTTAAAGAGTCTGGCTTGTGGCTGCCTCGCTGCACAAACTGCATCACTGGTAGGAGAGCTCAAAATAAATCACTCATGTACTTCTTGTGAAAAAACACATACACTATAACTGAAGTACATTCTTTCCAGACAATGTACATGCAGACTGACAGACGAGGTGTGTTTGTTCAAAATGCATTTGTGTTTGGGTACATGGCTTTGGGGAGGCGCTGTGTGTGTGTGTGTGAGTGAGTGAATGAGCAAACACAAGTGAGAGCAACACAGTTAATTCAAGCTAACGGTAAACAGAATTCTCCCAAAGCCAGACAAACACGCACATGCACACCATGCTCGCACACACCATGTATACCCATTTTTCAATTCTCATCTGAGCGCTGTTTGGAAATATCTGGACACTCCAAATATTTTCTTTGGAAATGAAGTGCTCTGGAACAAACTGAAAAAATGAATAAGACGGAGCAGAATGGAATTGGGAGACATTTTTCCAACAAATAAAACTTCATTTTTGCAATTGGAACATTATGTGTGTGACTCATTCATTCATTTGATTCATTCATTCATCAATTAAGTGTCTTATGCTTGCCGTAAATGAGACTTATAAAACTAAAAGAAAATATTAGACTGTAAAAATTATTTTTCAAAGTTGAAAATAAAATTAAGGTTATTGGAGAATGTTCATATATATATATATATATATATATATATATAGTGCAAGGGAGGATTATTCCCCTAGCAAATGAAACTTAATATTTGTAATTAGGACATATTTGATACATGTGTTCCTTTCAATCATACATTCATTTCTTTCAATCATTCATCCATTCATTCATCAATTAACCCTCCTGTAAGCCTAACTGCTGTAATTAAAACTAATAAAATAAAATAAAAACTAGTTGATTATGAGTATAAAAACTAAATATTAGAGTATGAACACACACACACACACACACACACACACACACACACACACACACACACACACACACACACACACACACAGTATTACAAATAAAGCTCTAACACTAGCACTCATATCCCATTTCTTTTCTCTCTACATTTTCTTTTTTATTAAAATAATGACCCTCTAACACTTGCATTCTCTTTTCTTTTCTATTTTATCTGTTTTCTCTTTATTTGTTATAAATATATTCATTTTTATTTATAAAATATTGCGTTAGACTAATAATTGTCACAATTCTTAATTAGTTTTGCTCTTTTGTTGGTTTGATTTCTTCTGTTGTCCTCATTTGTAAGTTGCTTTAGATAAAAGCATCTGAAATGTAAATGTATAATTGCTACCTATAGTGTTTTTCTATCTATAGACATCATTACTCTCTGCTGTTTCAGGGATTTCAAACCATCCCAGTGGCTGGAGCATCTGCTAACATCAGTGTAACTGTGTTTGTGTGTGTGCTGCTTTGAACAAAGTCTGTAGATGAACTGCTTTTATTTTGTGCTCCGACAGAATAAGATCTGATTTGTTAAGTTGTTCTAAACGATGTGCAACATCAGCGTTACACACAGGTTTTTCACACAGGTTTAAGCGCACTCTCTCGCTCAGCACTCTTAAATCAGGATTAAAGCTTAGACACAATCATCTCCTAATTAAATCATGGCAGCTCTGTGGAACACCTCCTATTTCATATCTAACCTGGGCAGAGATAAATAATGCACTTTGTTGTCAATACATGTCAAACTGATAATGCATACATCCACTTCTTAACAATTTTGGGTCATATTTTTCATTAAAATAAAAATAAATAAATAATATTTTGATTTGCCTGTTATAGGACAGCTTCTATGACATTTACAGTTATTTATTTATTACTCATTTAATTTTAATGTTAAGCATTAACACAAGGTCTAACATGTGTTAAAAAAATTAATAAAAAAGAAAATAATAATAATAATAATTGACCCTTTATTTCATGGTGTTTGTTAAAAAAAAGAATATTGTGATGTGACTTTTCTTCATGACAATTAAATTAAGAATTTATGACAAATAAAATAGTATTTCACAATATTACTGTTTTATTGTATTTTTGATTAAATAAAGGCAGCCCTAAATGCTGTGCCCCAGTAACTGCTGAAAGTCTAGAAGAGCCCCTGGTCGACATCATAAGCATCGGTCAGATGTGTAAGAAATTACAGCATGTATCTGCCATGACACATGTGTTAACAATCTGCTTTTCTCAGATTACCCTGCACAGTTTCAACACTTTCCTCTAATTAATAGGTCCATCAGTCATCATGACAAATCATTAAAAATCCTAAAAAAAAAATACCTTCACTTTACTTTACTTTACTCCTTCGTGAGATATCAACCGCCATTTGACAAGGTCACAGAGACACAGGAATGCTGATTTGCGTGGTGTTTGATTGACAGGTCTCACCCCACGGGATCGCCTACGTCCAAAAAGACTCACACGTTAAAATGTGTCAGTGTCGTGTCTATGCATTATGCAGTATTATGTCCATCTGAATTGGTCAGGTCAGTTTGCATAAGGAAATATGGGAATGTTGTCAACAGCATAAGTAGCAGGACAAAACCTACACTCAACAGCAAAACTGATCTGGATCCATAAACGAACTTGATTATAATGATAAATGTGCAGGAAAATAATAGTAGCGAGCAGAATAGAAAAAAAAATTATATATATATATATATATATATATATATATATATATATATATATATATATTAGTGCTGTCAATCGATTAAAAACTTTAACTAGATTAATCACACATTTTTTTCTGTGATTAATCGCAATTAATCGCAATAAAAAAGAAATGTTTTTGTACGTTTTTAATATATTTTTTAATGTAATAATTTCACAGTTAATCAAATTAATGTAGAAACAACATAAAGACAGTATATTTTAAATACTTGTTTAAATGGCATCTTTTTATTTACTGATATTAATACAGCTACTGATTTTTTTATATTTTTTACATTTATTATTAGGCTTCAAAAATATAACAGTTTTTAATTTAAGTAAACTTAAAACAATGCTAACATAAACCCATAATAAATGTCATGTTTACTCCTGCCCTTCCTGTCTTAACAGTTAGGAAATATACAGAAATTTAATAAAGTTATCAAAGTTATATGCAGTCTGCACTGCATAAACTATAAATTAAATAGTTAATCCTTATTAAAGCTACAAAAGTTATTTAGTCAAGAAAAGCGAGTAATTTTCTCTGTTCCCTTTGTTCTTTAACTTTACTGACAGGAAGCTTTATTGGCTGCTGTCCCTTTAAGAGCAGACAGACACGCGGATCTCACCGTTTATATACTGTCTATGGATCTCGCCTCATTCTCTCACAACTCTTTTTGTTCATTTTAGACTTTATATAAATCATTTAAGATTGCTCTTATGAGGATAATCGACAAAACTGGCACTTTGGGATGTTTATTGTTAGTTCAAGCGCTTGAGAACTGGATTCTGGCGCCCTGTCTATGCATTGTGTGTGTGTGTGTAGCCTACGTGTGTATGTGTCACATAAGGGCATTCACAGACAGCGCATTCTCTTTTGTCTTGCCACGCTTGAAATGTTTAAAAGCATTTAAATGAATAAGAGCGTGATCATATAATGTAAAGCTAGCCAACGGATGGCAGAAAATACGGATGCTGCGTTAATTGCGTTAAATATTTTGACACGTTAAACCAGACAAAAATTAATCGCATGCGTTAATGCGTTAACGTTGACAGCACTAATATATATATATATATATATATATATATATATATATATATATATATATGCTTTGCAATTTACTTTAGTATATGACTAAGGTTTGTGGCTTTTTTTTTTTTTTCGTACAAGCTTACTGGCAAATGTCAAAGCCATCAATATAAAATGAAAACCAAGTACAACAACGAGCCACATGAGTCTGCTTCCAGGTCCTCGGGGGGCGAAAAGAAAATAAAAAAAAAGAAGAAGAAAAAAAAACTTTTACTTCTTTTTCTTTTTTTATTCTTTAAAAATTTTGGTCTAAGTAGTTTGGTGAGCCTTTCACAAAAGATGTCCCAGCATGTGTGTTCCTTTCGTTCTCTCATCTTTTAACCCAGCGGGGAAACTGTCACCAAGTTTCCGCGTGCCACCATACGCGTGCTTTGGTTTTGCTCGCTCCAGGGGATCCGTAACTTGGTTAGGAGTGCAAGACGTGCTTCCTTCATGCATTACCGTTTCAGCGGACTTCACTGAAGGACTTACTGTGCACGCTTCTGTATGCTAACTAAATTTGCTGCTTTAACACTAACATTAAACCATCTTCACTCTCACGTTCACTATATATAAAGCTACTGTATAAACTAAAGCCGGACTAAGACTACAGGACAGGAGAGACTACTTAGCCAATTATGAAACCTGCTTGCAGCACATATATAACAAGATTTTTGCTGATTTTCTTCCCTCAAATCTTCATGCACACACTACACAATTTGAAAATTGTGGCACATCACACACTACAAGATATTAACCCTGCATTACATTCAGAAGGGCTCACTCCTATGATCTAATGAAGGGTGTAGGGGTCAAAAAACTCTTTTTTTGGAACCCACTTCTGCATCATCTTAAAAAGATGATCAAGGAGGAGCATACATTTTTTATGCTGGTGTCCATCAGTTGTTACCTTCAAAATCCTTCAACTGGAACTCAGGGAAGTCGTGGCCTAGTGGTTAGAGAATTTGATTCCTAACCCTAAGGTTGTGGGTTTGAGTCTTGGGCTGGAAATACTATGACTGAGGTGCCCTTGAGCAAGGCACTGAACCCCCAACTGCTCCCCGGGTTGGGGAAAATGGCTGCCCACTGCTCCAGGTGTATGTTCACAGTCTGTGTGTGTGTGCACTGGGTTAAATGCAGAGCACGAATTCTGAGTTTGGGTCACCATACTTGGCTGTATGTCACTTTCATTCCGAAGTGGCCAGTTTTGAGGATGCAATCTCCAGAGGATGCAGCCTTTGATATGGACGGAAGTTGCAGCTCGACGAATGGCTTGACATTGCATGAGATTTACTCGTAGAGTGAGAGTTGGTTTTAAACAAAAATATCTTACTGAAATTGCACAATGCTGCCCAGCCCTATTTTATTGCAAAACTTCCAGTTTGCAGTTTCCACCATCCCTACTATCCAACAGACCCATAAAGCAGCTTGGTTTGCGGTTGCTTATTGGCTATTGTGAAAGTACTGATGTAATCATAGCCATGATCATCCCTATTTAAAATCCTAAATAAAACAAATCCCGAGCAGTTCAGGAGGTGCAAGATTCAATCTGTACATGCCTCACATTACAAGATAATCCACAAACCGGTCCAGGTCCTCGACAAGATTTTTTCTCTGATCCTTGGTAGGGGTAAATCGGGGATTAAATGGCCTAAAACTCCTGTAGTGTGAGTCCGGCTTAACGTGGTTAATTTTAAGATCCATTTTTATCTTCAGCATAAGAGGCCTTTCAGGAAGTGTTCTTGCAACAGCTACAATGTACAGAATAGACCTTTGACAAATTGTCTGGTAAACATTTAAAAAATTGACTATAGTCTTGAGTGTCAAAACATTGTCAACAAATGGAAAATTAAATGCTCTAATAATGTTTTTCTGACATTCTGCAGTGACCTAGTTGCTTGAAAGCCTTCAAAGGCAATTTGTTTAGTCAGTTTCTCTAACTTTTCTTCCTGTTGACAGTGTTAATTTATAAATAAATAAATCCTGTTGTTGACAATATTTCCATAAGTACATTCTGAGTAACAACAGCCTCGTCCTCAGAGGCTTAACTGTTAAATAGCCTGAAGCTTGTTAAAGCCACATCAACAAGTTCTTTCCATTCTGTCTGTTAACAATGCTCATTTATAAATTAAGCAGTATATTGTTCAGAACATGTCCATGCTTAGTAAAATATTCAATACAGCACTACAACCCCATCCTTAGAGGCCAAATGTAGTAATGGACCGAATCATTGTGCATTTCAGATGGTCTAAAATCTGTATCCATCAGTATCCATGCCCAAGTTGCATAAAAAAGCAAAAAACAAACAAACAAACAAAAATTATCTGACATATTTATATTAATTTTTTAAATTATTAAATTAAGGTAGATGCATATTGTTAAAACAAAAAGACCAATATACACATTTGTCTTTTTAAATAATAGTTACAATTATATACAATTATTATAATAATTAGGCTATTTTTTTGCATTTTGTACAATAGTTCACTTTGCTAGGACACTTAGCAAAAAAAAAAAAATCCAGTAAATGATTAAATACATACCTGTAAATGTCAAGTTTTACACCTTAGAAAGGCAAAATTGTAATGCACCGGGCATAAATATAAAACAAATAAATAAAATAAACAGCAAAGTACAATGATACAGTTCAAGGAATAAAACATAGAATTTAATATTATTTAATACAATTTTGTAAGACTGTGGTTCTTGAACATCTGAATCATTTTCATGACTGAAAAGACATATTTTATGAATAACCCATCAAAAACATTGAGCAATGAATATCTGCAAGGGACTGTGGGCAAATCTACAATCAGATAAAATGACTTGTATGTTGACTGTGGAATCGTACAGTACACCGAAACCGTGGCTGAGCTGGATTAATCTAATTCATTTGTGAACTATATTGATTCTGTTGTCAAGATTTTTATTTGTTGTAATTCCCGCTGCTCCTGCTTTCCCCTTGTCAACTCATGTAAAATCAAGTGTAATGAGATTCAAGCTGACGTCTGCTCTCAGAACACGCATGCATATGGTACATGCACCTCCAGGATATGCATTCTCTCCGCAACTCATTCCAAATCACAGCGACAACATTTCTGGAAAACACAATTTCATCTCCATAAACAATGAGATTATTACAGTGAGATCAAAGCCGTGGCAGACAGTGTTGGTGGATCTAAAGCGAGGCATTTTTTCTACACTGCCCTGATATAGGCCAAATTCCGACCAGGTGGTGAGTAAAAATGCATGTGGAAATCTCATTGCTCTAAGGTCAGTTTGGAATTCTGCTCAGGCTGGTTTCATGTAAATTGGATGGAGGCTGTTGCCACTGCAGATTTAAAACAATCCATAACAGCGTCATCCATCAGGACCTTGTAAACTACAGATTCCAGATTGGATCTGGGATTTGTGATTAGAAGACAATCTTGGGCGGAACATAAAAAAAAAAAAAAGACTTTTCAACTTTATCCAGGATTATACTCTTTCTCCCACATTCTAGCTCTTTCTCTCTCGGGAGAAGGCATGATCGACAGCATCTTTAAAAAGTTGAAAAAGTCATCCAAGGATTTGAGATGGCATTCAGAAGTATAAATAATACAAATAATGTGTTCAGGGTTTAAAAAATAAACAATCAATTGTTTACGACCTGCTTCACATTGATATGAGTCATAATCAGCACAAATCTGATTCACTGACCCTGTGACTGGATTTACACTATGTGCCAATGGAGGGATAATAAAATAATTATTCCAAATCTTTTAATTAGATTTTTAATTAGTTAAAAACATCAATGTCAACATGATGGGATGTTTGTGTATGTACTGTACACAAAGCATAATACGTTTTGATAATTACAAAAATACACCATCTGCATGCTTCTTTGAAATGAAAGAGAAACAATCATATTAGTCTTTTTTTGGCTTCAAATGAATACAAAAAGGATTGTCAATATGCTTCATTTTTAAAGCCAGTGAGGAAATGAATAAAGTTCTTCTTGTGCTTTAATGGGAGCAAAACATTTGCTTTTTTGCAGCCCATAGAACCTGAATACTTATTATGATGCCGAGTGTGCATTATTGCCAGCAGTAACCTCAATTTTTTTCTGAATAGGAAGGTTACGACCTCATGGCAACTAAGTACACTTGCTATGTTTCCATTTTGAGCAGATTAGCGCCACACTACTGCAACTCTTGATCTTAATGCTTGACCTCGAGTTGAACGAAACACATTCGTACAACCTACTCTATGTGTGCAGACCCTTGTAAATACTCACACAGAAAAAAAGGCCTAAAAAAAGAACAACAACAACAAAAACTGACCTGAAGTCCTCAGATGATCATATGAATGAGATGACACAACCCGTAATATTGACAATGCATACAAATGCAAATCATACAAAACTTTCAGGTTCTGTTATTTACACTAAACAATATTTGTTGGAAATTAGATTATAAAAATGTTGTGGAAAGTAAACAGATTTGGTTTGCTACCTGCATTACAGTAGTTTGAATAAAACATAAAAATTAAAATTAAAATTAAAAAATAGAATCATGGTATCATATAGTGACTATGGTTCTCTTACGAGAGCTCTCTCGTACTGCGTCTTAGCTAAGGCGCTACGGGAAAAGTCTCTTTTCACGAAATACTGAAGCAAAAATTTTCCTTAATTTTGTATTTTTATAAAGCGCATTTGCAGCAGTACACAGCCATAGGCGAGACGGCTCGTTCGCTCATTGGCTTGTTCTGCGGCAACTGCACAGCCTATCGAGCGCAGGCTGATGCAACATCAGAACAAATAAGGGCGCTTCATGCCCTTCTTGCCACTTCCCGCCGAAACGGGTGTGGTCCAACCTATAAAAGGAGCTCGAAAAGGCTGACTCACCTGATTTTTCATCTCTTCAGCGAAGCTCACGCATCGCTGGATCACGGAGGAAGCAAGCGCCGTCTGAGAAAGCATATCAGCAGGACGAGCCATTCTGAAGCTGCTGGCATCGCCGCCTTCCACTACCGTTCCTGCTGCGCTATCCGGCGCCCATATCCTTTATATCCTTGTATCCATATATATCCTATAGCCCTGCGACGCACACTCACAAAAAGAGCTGCGTCTTTTTAAAGATGCCCTCGTGCGGCTCGTGCAGAGCCCCGCTCAGCGAAGGAGATCGTCACGTCATCTGCGTCTCCTGCCTGGGTGAGGACCATGCAGCGCTCGCGCTCGCTGACGGCGGCTGCCCTCATTGCGAGCTAATGCCTATGGTGACTCTGAGGACTCGCCTGGCATCCTTCTCGATGCCTGCATCATCCGCCCTCTGCTCAGAGGCCCAGCAGACGGGGGGATATCGATAAGGAGCTGATGCGTGTACTCGCTCTGGCCGCGGCGAGCCTCGGCCTCGAGTGGTCTGCACCAGCGCCCCCTTCACGTTCCCGGCTGGATGATAGCTATCTTCCGGATGAGCGTTCTTCTTCAAGCTCAAAGCACGCCCCTTTTCTTCCTGAGCTTCACGAAGAAGTGGCGAAAGCTTGGGACGCTCCATTCTCGGCGAGAATCCGTTCATCTGTTTCGCCAGCATTCTCCACACTGGACGGTGCTAAGAACAGAGGCTACCTGTCACTTCGCCGGTGGAACAGGCTATAGCAGCGCACCTTTGCCCGCCCTCTGCTGGACGGCGGACTAAGGCGGCGTTGCCATCCAAAGCCTGCCGCATGACATCATCGCTGCTCGCACGGATATTCTCTGCTGCTGGGCAGGCTGCGTCTGCGCTACACACCATGGCTACGCTGCAGATTTTCCAGGGCGATCTCCTCCGCAAGCTGGATGAGATGGGACCTGAAGCGATCTGTCTCGCGGATCTGAGGAGTGCTTCGGATCTCTCCCTCCGCGCTACTAAGTCCGCTGCACAGGCCATGGGACGGGTTATGGCTTCCGCTACGGTGGCTGAGAGGCATTTGTGGCTGACGCTTTCTGACATCAAGGAGTCTGAGCGTGCTGCGTTCCTTGACGCGCCGTTAACTCCTGCTGGCCTCTTCGGATCATCCGTCAATGAGTTTGTGGAGAGATTCGCAGAGGACCAGAAAGCTTCGCAGGCGTTCAAGCACTTCTTGCCGAAGCGCTCCAGTTCTGCAGCTAGCCGCTCTAGACCGGCCCCACAGAGCTCTCAGTCACGCCCACCGCCTCCTGCTGCGTCATCGCGACAGCGTCAGCAACGCAGCTCGGGACCCCGTTCTCGCTCTTCAAGCTGTCGCCCTGAAGCCAGAAGCCCCGAAAGCATCCTAGCACTGCTGGGAAAGTGCCGGTGTTCGAGTTCCGCTGCGGCCGAGCTCTCACCTAAGCGCGCCGCTGTTGCAGTTCCAAGAGTTGTGACTGCCTCAGTGTCCTCTGCAATGCGCAAGCCTGCACGAGTGCCCGCTTGCCTGCACACAAAAGCCATTATCACGGCTACCCAGATGTTTCACGAAAAGAGTGTTTTTTCTGGTGTTCCGGCCACGGCCGATGGTGCTATAAATGTAGTGACGATGCCCACTCCTCAGTGCCCATCTCCACATGTAAGCACAGCCCTGCATACAGGGCCTGCGCCCATAAATACGACTCAAGTCGGTCGCGCACACTGCATAGTAAGCGTGCCCACCCCTCAGTGCCCACAATTACTATGTCACGCGCGTCATGTGGTTTCTGTAAAAACGAAACCCGCGCATGCTCGTCCGGCCACGGCCGATGGTGCTATAAATGCAGTGACGATGCCCACTCCTCAGTGCCCATCTCCACATGTAAGCACAGCCCTGCACACAGGGCTAGCGCACATAAGATCGACACAGATCGGTTGAGCGCGCCGCACAGTAAACGTGCCCACTTCCCAGTGCCCACATACACTATGTCACATACGGCGCGGGGCTTCTGTAAAAACGAGTCCCGTGCACGTACATTCTGCACAGGCAGACAGCGAGTTGAAAGTGGTAAATGTGCACGCATGCAGCCCACAGTTACTCGCAGATATATCGAGTCCCACGGGACCCGCTCAGCCTCCCCCCAGTCGGTTAAGCGCCGGGACGGGGTCGAGGAGGAGCGATCTGCTCGCTGTGATCAGCGTGCTCCCCGCCTCAAATGCGCAGCACACCCGAGCACCGCCGTTGCCCAGTCAACAGAGCACGCTTCGCATCCAGCCCTTAGCCATTCATGCAGATGCATGGTCAGCGCTTCCAGGGGTTTCGGATTGGGTGCTAGGCTTTATAAAGAGAGGCTACTCGCTACAGTTTTCTCGACGCCCACCGCGCTTTTCAGCGCGCGTCGAAACTACGGTCAAAACAGAAGTAGCACACATACTTCGGGCCGAAATATCAAAACTGTTGAGCAAAGGGGCTGTAGAGCCTGTGTCTCAAGCTCAAAGCGAGGGGGGGCTGTACAGCAGATACTTTCTGGTGCCCAAGAGAGACGGGGGTCTCAGGCCCATACTGGATCTAAGACAGCTGAACAAGGCATTGATGAAACACAGTTTCAAAATGCTTACGACCAGGAAGCTCCTCGCGCAGATTCGCAGAGGGGACTGGTTCATGTCAATAGATCTGAAGGACGCGTATTTTCAAATACAGATAGAGTCAAACCACAGGCGATATTTGAGATTCGCCTTCGAGGGCCAGGCATACCAGTTTACAGTCCTGCCGTTCGGCTTGCCCGTGGCTCCTCGTACGTTTACGAGGTGCATGGATGCAGCGCTCGCTCCTCTCAGACTCAGAGGCATGCGAGTGCTGAATTATTTGGACGACTGGCTGGTTCTGGCCCGATCACGAGCGGAGCTCATGGACCATAGGGCCGTTTTACTCAATCACCTCGAGAAGCTCGGCCTCAGTGTCAATTGGGCGAAGAGTTCGCTGAACCCCAGTCAGACGATTCTGTTTCTGGGTATAGTTCTGAACTCGTGTTCCATGACGGCGCGGCTGTCACCACAGCGCGTGATGGGCATTCAGCGCGCAGCGAGTTCTTTCCGCTGCGGTGCGACCGTGTCGCTCAAACACTGTCAAACACTGGCCCGGCTCTGCAGCTGGGCCTGCTCCGCATGCGCCCCCTTCAGTTCTGGCTGAAGGCTCGGGTGCTGCGCAGAGCGTGGACGTCTTGCCGGCTGCATTTCAAGGTCAATCAGAGCTGTGTTGTAGCTCTGGCACCTTGGAGAGCGAACGGCTGGTACCGATCAGGTGTAAGCCTGGGGACTTCCCCGAATGTGAAGATGGTGTCGACGGACACCTCCACTTCGGGATGGGGAGCGCTGCTCGAGGGCAGACCGTCCTTTGGCCTATGGTCAGAACGGGAAAAGCTCCATCATATCAACTGTCTGGAAATGCTGGCAGTGGAGAACGCGCTGATGCGCTTTTGTCCCCATATCAAGGATCACCACGTCGTAGTCCGTTCGGACAACATGTCTGTGGTGTCCTACATAAATCACCAGGGCAGTCTCGGGTCTCGGAACCTGTGAAGGCTGACGGAACGCCTCCTGGTTTGGGCTCAGCGCAACGTGCGTTCGCTGAGGGCAGTGCATGTGCCTGGGCTACAGAATCTGGGTCCAGACAGGCTGTCCAGAGGCAATGTTGTGGGAGAGATTTGGCAGGGCGGAGGTGGACCTCTTCACGTCCCATGAAAACGCTCACTGCCCCGCGTTCTTTTCCAAGAACAAGTGCGCTGTCACGGAGATGGCCGTGCTGCCCGCTTTATGCTTTCCCTCCCGTCTCCCTCCTTCCGCAGGTGATAGAACGGGTGAGAGAAACGAGATGTTCATTACTGCTTGTAGCACCTCTTTGGAAGAACCAACCATGGTTCCCAGATTTGATGAAGTTAGCAGATGTCGCCCCGTGGCCGGTACCGTTGAGGAGGGACCTCCTCTCGCAGGCCAGGGGCTCGATTTGGCACCCTCAACCGGAGTTGTGGTCCCTCCATGTGTGGGCGCTCAACGGTTACCCGCTGATCTCGCAGTGGGAGTGCTAAATACCATCACTCAGGCTAGAGCTCCGTCGACACGACGTCTGTATGCCTCGAAGTGGTCGGTGTTCTCCAGCTGGTGCACAGCTTGAGGTTATTCACCCCTTAGTTGTGAGGTGACGGAGGTCCTCTCCTTCCTACAGGAGCTGTTGGATAAGGGCAGAGCCCCATCCACGCTCAAAGTTTATGTGGCGGCCATCACGGCGTTTTCTGAAACAGCGCTCGGTCAGTCAATAGGAAGGAATGATTTAGTCATCCGGTTCCTCAGAGGAGCTAGGAGGCTGAATCCTCCCAGACCTCCGTCAGTCCCTATATGGGACCTCGCGGCGGTTTTGGAGGCCTTGAAGGGTCCCCCTTTTGAGCCTATCCAATCGGTTAGCCTTCAGCATCTGTCGTTCAAGACAGTATTCTTGTTGGCTCTCACTTCGGTGAAGCGTGTGGGTGATTTGCACGCACTCTCGGTGAGCCAGTCGTGCTTGGAGTTTGGGCCCAATGACTCAAGGGTCATACTCAAACCTAGGCACGGTTATGTGCCGAAATCCCTCAACACACCGTTTCGGGCTCAGGTTATTGCCCTGTCTGCCCTGCCGGTGTCAGGGGAGGATAGAGACTCGAATCTTCTTTGCCCTGTCAGGGTTTTAAGAGCTTATGTGTCTCGCTCTGCTGCTTTTCGGCAGACGGAGCAGCTGTTTGTCTCGTTCGGTGGACGTTCCAAGGGAATGGATGTTACGAGACAGACTCTATCCAGATGGATAGTTGACGCCATAGCGTTAGCTTACGCTTCCAGGGGCCTTCAGTGCCCGCTGGGTGTCAGAGCACACTCCACAAGAGGCATCGCCTCGTCGTGGGCGTGGTCTACTGGGATCTCCTTGCAGGATATATATATGGCGGCAGGTTGGGCCTCGCCGTCTACATTTATCAGGTTCTATAACCTGGAGGTTCTTGCCTTGCAAGCAAGGTTGCTGTCGGTATAGTCGAATCAGGGCCCTGAGGGGAATTCTGAGTTCACGAGCGCTATGCGCTGCCGACTGTTATATGGGCAGTATTGCGTAAGACCCGCATTGCCACATTGGTCAGGCCTTGCCTCGGCTGTGTGATGTCATGTTGCCGCATCTACGGATGCTGCTAGATATGGGACGGAGGGCTTTCCCCCTTTTCTGTCCTGGACTCTCTGTGAGTCCCTCAGGTGACTGTGCACTGTAAATCCTGGGCGTTACTTCAGGTTTATTGGTGTGTGATCCCTGCGCGCACGGCGTTTTACATTGGGTTCCCGTAGCATCTTAGCTCAGACGCAGTACGAGAGAGCTCTCGTAAGAGAACGTACTCGGTTACTAAACGTAACGTCGGTTTTCTCTAGAAGAGCGAACGAGTAATGCGTTCTCTGCCGTGCGTACGATTCACTCTGGTTCGCTTCGGCGATAAAATAAATCAGGTGAATCAGCCTTATCGAGCTCCTTTTATAGGTTGGGCCACACCCGTTTCGGCGGGAAGTCTGATGTTGCATCAGCCTGCACTCGATAGGCTGTGCAGTTGCTGCAGAACAAGCCAATGAGCGAACGAGCCGTCTCGCCTATGGCTGTGTACTGCTGCAAATGCGCTTTACAAAAATACAAAATTAAGGATAATTTTTTGCTTCAGTATTTCGTGAAAAGAGACTTTTCCCGTAGCGTCTTAGCTAAGAGGCAGTACTCGTCCACTCTTCTAGAGAGAACCGAGGTTACGTTTAGTAACCGAGTACGTTCTTTGATATAAAAAATGGGTAGCACTTTATTTTACAGTCCTGTTCCTCGTGAACATACTATGTACTTATTATAGTAATTACAATAACTATGTAACAACTAGGTACTAACCCTGAACCTACCCCTAAACCTAACCCTACCCCATGTAGTTACCTTGTATTACCAGAACTTTCTTAGATAAATACACTGTAAAAACACTATAAGTACATGTAAGTACACGTACTGTAAAATAAAGTGCAACCAAAAAATGTTTAGTATATTATCATACAGGATTTCCAAAAACATGTTATTATGTTGCGAACCATGGTATCATGTCAGTGTTATTTTAGTATTACTTATAAACAGTAAATGTATATATATATATATATATATATATATATATATATATATATATATATATATATATATATGAAACTGCAGCAAGATACAAGTAAGACACTTTCTCAGGAGCGTTTTTTCCTATTGCCTAAAAAAGAACTGGTATATTAAAAACATCTCATCAGTGCATTTTCTTTGACTTTTATTAGAATAAGCTTGAGGGTTGATTAAAATTAAGTATTAAAGTTTAAGTAATATAGAAGTTCAAATTGAAGTAATTATTCTCAGGTGATAAGCAGAAACATATGTTTGATATATTGGAAGGCATATTAAAAGGATGGCTTTCAAATATAACATTAATGGCTATGATTACTCATTTTATCCTTAGAAGTAATAATAAAAGGGAAATCTAATACATGGTACTGATAGTGGCAATACTGGTTTTGATAGTATTGATATCAGATTGGATATAAAACGACAGGAAAATATTGTTGAAATTGAGCTCTGCTCAGATTTGGTGGGAATGTTTTAATTTATGCCATGACCTAAATTATCACAGGCCGCCGACATTTTACTCTCTCAGCATGACACAATATTACAGTTTTTTCTGAATGCTTAAGCGCTAATCGTGATTCTTGTAGCACAATTTCTAAAACTATTAATACATATAGCAAAACCACTCACTGAGTTTGCAAAACTAAAAGCACAAACACTGCTTTGCACTCAGTTTGCAATTTTGTAACATACACTTTGCAAAACTGTAGGCACAATTCACCACACAACACTCTCTTTGCAGAACTTTAAACACAAATCACTGTTTACACTCAATTACCAAATTTCCAACACACTCCTAGCAAAATTATACACATGTATGGCTATCATTAACACTATTTTGCCAACTGTCTGGCACACTTTCACATGTGAAAACTGTTTAAGATAATTAGTTCACTTTGCAATCAGCATAAGCACTATAAATAAGCCACAGGTAAGCTGTCTGTGTGGAGGACAATGGAAGGAGCAGTAAGAGTGAGAATCAGAGGAGGCCGAGGAGGCCGAGGGAGAGGAAGTGGAGGTGAAGAAGTTGGAGGAAGAGGACATGGAGGTGAAGAAGCGAGAGGGTTAGAGGAAGTTAGAGGAAGAGGACAAGGAGGAGCAAGAAAAGGACGAGGAGGGGAAAGAGGAAGGGTTAGAAGAGTAAGAAATAGAATAACTGATGACATCAGAGCTACAATAGTGGACCATGTCATCAACCTTGGGATAACCCTGTCCAGATGCTGGGGGCAGAGGAAGAATGTTCATTCCAGAGCAAGAGACCCATATAGTGAACATGGTGATTGCCAATAATGCAATAAGACTGCGCGAAATACAACAGCACATAATTGATAATGACACCATCTTTCAAAATATACACAGTGTAAGCATTTCTGCACTAAGTCGTGTAATTGCGCGCCACAGAATAAGAATGAAGCAAATTTACAGAGTTCCTTTCGAGAGAAACATGACATGCTCACTGTTCAGAGACCAGAGCATACACGATATGCCATCATATGGGACAATCATATGGGACAATGTTAGTTTCCATCGAGGAGTTCTTCTCTGCCTGGCGCTGGAAAGTGTACGACCGTCATCCTCATCAACAGGTAGCCCTTTTACAGGCAATGGAGGAGGCATGTGGAGATATTGACCAGGCATCATGTCAGGCCTGGATACGGCATTCAAGGAGATATTTTCCCCGGTGCCTTGGACTGGAGGATATCGCATGCGATGTGGAGGAAATTTTGAGGCCGGACCCAGAAAGACGACATGATGTAGGCTGATTGTCTTTTTTTTTTTTTCTTTTTTTTTTGTGAATTTACTATTTTGTGTTCTGACTTTGTCTTCGTTTTGATGAGTGTGAATAAACACCAATATTTGAAGTTTGGATCCCTGTATGTTTACATGACACTATGACAAAAGTATGACCTCAAATTGACATCTGTACACAGAGAAAGCAAAAGCCAGATGTGTTTTGTATTCATACCATCAGTGTGTACTGTAGTTGGCACATTGTGTGCTTAGTAGATGATGGCTTGTGTTTACTGTTTGATACGAAAACACCATTTTTACGAAGGTGTGAAGAGTTAATCTAGCTGTGTTTGCTTTTTCAAGAGAACTACACTGTTTTGATAATTGGGTGAAAGTTTTTCTTATTTGTGTGTAGAGTTTTGTAAAAATAGCCAATAGTTAACTATTGATCTGCAAAACAGCAGAAGATGAGACCTTTTCATTGTTAAAATAAGTTATAACCAGAGGTGGAAAGAGTACAAAAATATTCTACTCAAGTAAAAGTACCATTACATTAATGAAATTTTACTTAAGTACAGGTAAAAGTACCAGTCTAAAAATCTACTCAAGTAAAAGTAAAAAGTAGCTCATTTAAACTTTACTCAGAGTAAAAATTACTTAGTTACATTTTAACAGTGGGAGGGAGTCAAAATGGGACAGGCCAAGGGTGTCAAACTCAGTTCCTGGAGGGCCACAGTCCTGCACAGTTTAGATATAACCCTAATTAAACACACCTGATCCAGCTAATCTAATCATTTAGGTTTATTTGAAAACTACATGATATGTGTGCTGGAGCAGGGTTAGAACTAAACTCTGCAGGGCTATGGCCCTCCAGGAACTGAGTTTGACACCCCTGGGATAGGTCTATTAATCTCAAACTAGTTGTTTTTAATTAAAGGAATCAGTTATTTAGAATAATAAAACATTTGGGCTGTTACCAGGCAAATCAGTATCAACAAACTCATCTTTTAATGCAGAGGAAATGCAGAAGATTCATTGGAAGTGGCATTTAGATGTATTACACTGTTTAGTGCAGGACAAGAATGCATTTAACCTGCAGTTACCAATGCATGAATAATGTTTTGATATACAAGACATAAAATGTTGAATACTCATTTGAAATGATAAGAAATTAATTATTTAAAAAAATCAAAAGATACTTTAAATGTGAAATTAAAATGGCCAGTATGTGTCAGCAAGTCACTGTTAATAAGTGAGTCATTGCGATTGAACCGAATCATTTAAACGGTTGATTCATTCAGGAACGAAACACTGTCACGTTGCTCAGAGACGCAAAACTGTGCTTTGGTGGCTGTGTTTGGAATTATTTTCTGTTGTAGAAATAGAGCTAAAAAGGCAATATGGTGTCTAAAACGCAAGTCTCTTAATTAACTTGTTTACTGAACTGTTATATATATGTATGTATATATTCATGATGATTTTTGGAGGAAACGATGGCATTCTTTGTGTGATTTTGATTTAATATATGAAATTATGTAATTATGTGAATTTTCTGCCCCTATATCTTCAATTTTGTGATCATTCTAAATGCATTTTAGGAGACTGAATCACACAGTGAAAGAACGCACTATAAATGCGCGCGCACATCATTAAAACAAAAATAGCACACTCCTCACCACGGTCTTTTTAGCTAATTTGTGCAAAACCTCTTGCTAAAATGTCAAAGCTTCATTTTAACCACCAATACAACGATGCAATTATTTAGCTTACCTCTACATTCTTGCGCAGGGTTGATGTTTTGTCGAGATTTTATAAGCTGCTAGTTTGGTCTTCCTAGGCAAGTACAGCTTACACTGCATAATAGAGCATACATATGACCAGGGGTTCACTTCATTTCCTTCGAGTTCAACTGCAGAATATGACGGGGTTTCGTTTTCAGCGGTGTCTGCACCACTAACGCCTGTTTTGTCCATCTGCATCTTTCTTGTGATTTTAGCGCCAGTTTGCCCTCCTGCCCATTATTTACTGACGTAGTTTCCAGGGAGCGTTTTTTTTTTCTTTCTTTTTTTTTTTTACTCAGTAATTAATGTGTTTCAAAATGTAGCGAAGTACAATACTTCAAACAAAATATACTTAAGTAAAAGTAAAATTACAGATTTAAAAAATTACTTTAAAAAGTATTAGTACACAAAAAAGCTACTCAATTACAGTAACGCGAGTAAATGTAATTCGTTACTTTACACCTCTGGTTATAACATAATTAGAAAAAGGCTGGTTGGTGGTTGGCTTGGAGAGAGATTACAGATGATTTTATGGAAACACACACCTACAGTACACACTGAGAAAAAGAGAGACCTTTAAATACACTGTTTATCCTCCATCAGTAATTTGTAGGGGAGCTCTCTGTTCCTAATTGAATTGTTCTGTTTCACAGAAAAATAGCCACGCCTGGGCAAACTTTCAGAGTGCTTTTCAGATTGTGTTTGTATATGCACGCCTGTCGGACTCAATAGTGTAACTGACCATCTGGAAAAAGAAAAGCTCTTTCAGTAGAGATATGGCTGGGGTTTATGGACTGGCAGGCTGCAAATGAACATTATCTGCGAGCATGTCACCGTCCAGAGGAGGACTTCTAATAGACAATGTGTTTACCAACATCGTTCGCTTCACGCACTCATCTGAAACAAGGACACACACTCGTACACTCCCACTGACCTTTTTTGCATCGTTACACCGATGGAGGTTGTGGGATTTACAGCCGTTCGCACATGTTAAGCTGTTGCACTAAACAAATTAAAATTGAAATTTCAGGTAAAATGCAGTCACATGTAAAATACACACTCAAACGCTTGCCGACCTTCCTGCGCTAGTGTTTTAATGAGGTGATATGATTAATGGACCCTGATATATACTCTCTTTCTCTGTTCATAACACACACACACACACACACACTGACTGCAGACACCGGAGCATGGCTACCTCTGCATTCTTCTATGAGCTGAATCCCAAGTCCATTTTGAATAGACCTCTCGTTATTTATTCAAAATAATTATTATGACTGTGCATTTCAAGAAGCTGTAACCTGGCAACCATTACTTCAAGAAGGGGAGAAAAAACACCAGAGCTGAGAACAAAAGAGAAAGAAAGATGAAGATTATTAGTGGTGCTGGCTTAGGCGAGCATCGCTAACACTATTGCTCATAGTTAAGGTTAAGTATTTGAATAAATTATCTCAAATAAAAATGTAACTCCTAACTCCACACTGTTTGTAATTTGATTAACACCTTAAACTGTGTGACTAGACGAGGAGAGGTGAACTGTTATTTTCAGAGTGATATGATTTTCACCTCACAAATGATACAATGGGTGTTAAATAAAGGGATCACAGACATACACTACTGTTCAGAAGTTCAATTTATTTACTCAAAAATAAAGTGAAAATAATTGTTTTCTATTTTATTATATTTTCATATTAAACTATTTATTTTATTAATAATAATATATTTTTAAGTAGTTTATTCATGTGTGATGGAAATCTGAATTTTCTGCAGACATTACTCCCGTCTTCAGTGTGACTTGATCCTTAAGAAATCATTTGAATTTACTGATTTAATGCTCAAGAAACATTTCTTATTATTATCAACGATGAAAACAGTCGAGTTGCTTAGTGTGAAGTGGAAACTGGGATACTGTTTTTAAAAAAAATTTTTTTATATAAAATAAAATACCACCCTAGTATTATTTCAACAGTTTTTGGATGGACAAACACCACTCATGTATTACAGAAATGGGTATGATAATGAGATTTCATCTCGTGTTCTCTTTGTAGCTGTTTGGACTAGTTCAGTAGATCCGAGGACAATTAAAGGAAAAGGCATAGGGACATGTCAGTCACAGCCTCCCAACAGACGCCTCTCGTCCACTTTGACCGGATGGACAGACTAAACCAGGACGACAGAGGCCTCAGGCCTTCTCGCTATTTTTTTCTGTCTGTTCCTCGACTGTCCTTACAGTCATAGTTTCTTGTCACACTGTCCTTGCATCCTTCAAATCACTCATGTCTCCACGTACACTTTAGATCTTACTCTTCGTCCTACTTTTGTTGCTCTGATAAAAGTCTCCCATTACTCAATTTCAAAATGCCTTTTTTAAAGTGCCCACTTTATGTTATTTTTAAGGTTCCTAATATTGTTTTGGGAGTATCCTACAATGGGATTACATGCATGCAAGGTCAAAAAACACTATTGTTTTCTCAAAATATGCATTTAATTTCACCTCATTTTCCAGCAATTCTCAAACGATTAGTTCTAAGCAGTTCTAAGATTCAGTCTCTCTAAACCCCTCCTTTCCATGAGCCTTCTCTACTTTGATTGGTCAGATGGCCCAGTCTGCTGTGGTCTACCGTGTACAGCGTGTGGGAAATGAAACGCTCATTACAATACAATTTGTATTTTGAATGCTCAATAGAAAATCTAAACATCTATTATTTATCATACTTGTGATTCAGTGGAGCCAGCTGGTCCAAATAAACAGGGTACTGAGCAATCTTTCAAGAGCAAGCGTTTAGTGAATCCAGCATTGAACATTTTTTATTTTTATTTTTTTAATTCCCCGAGATTAGGGAAGCCGTCATCTATAAAATGACATGTTTGTGGGTGGAGTCAAGTTGTTTGAGATGTATATATATGTGAATGTGTCAAACTAGATTTTTTGGGCCACAATCTGCTATTTCTATCATACCATTACCATATCTGGTCTACCATGTCTACCCGAGATAAACTACTTAAGTTTTAGAGCTAATATAGGGTGGGCATTAACATGATGACAACATTAACGGCACAGAAGACGATAACCAATTTTTTTTTTTTTTTTACGCCATTTTGATATTTGCTCATCACAATTATGGCCATTCAGTGCAAAGGGCCCCATCATCTGGCTCCACACTGAAAAGGGCAATGAGCTATTCCTTTACACATGCTGCTGCATTATTGCACATTAAAAACTCATGACGCCAGGCCAATATGGCCAAGCACATGAACACGTATTGAAGAGATGCATTGCAAGCATTCATACACGAACACACACACACACACACACACACACACACACACACGATAATGGTAGGGACTTTCCATTGACTTCTATTGTTTTAATATTGAGCTAAATCTAACCCTTACAGAGACCTACTGTGTATTAATTTTTATATTACTGTTTAGATATAAATTAAATGTTTTTTTACACCACTTGTGACATTGTCCCCTATGATACAGGACAAACTTGACACACATGCATACAATCAGCATCTGAAAAAATAAAAAATAAAAATGTAAATAAAAAAATTATAACTATGCATTCAAATACATAATACTCATTGTGGCATTCCATAAGAATTAATGTGCTTGAAAGTGAATCATTCACATCTTAATTTTCTCTCTCCTAATATTGCTGAATGATCAAATTTGATTGAGTGACTCTTTGTGTGGTCCATTTACAAAGCTATTCAGGGACCCTTTTTCATCTGTTGTAATGTCAAGTCTTTTACCTTTTACCAGTTCTTTCCACTCTTATCATTCATTAGACAAACAAGACTTAAGGTCACACAGGCTGGTTTGTTCAATGTGTCATAATTTTCATGAATTTGAGATTGTTTTGTGTGGCCTTTCCTAAATTAAATCCATTAGGCTTTAAATAGGCCACAATGCAGCACAGCTTTTGACATGAATGATTTAAAACATTTTAGCAATGTCATTCCTGCACTAATTTATATGCCAAACTTCACCTGCTTAATGGATGACCAGGATGAGATTTGCACACCCAAGTCAGTCAATCAATCACTCACTCAGTCAATCCATCCGTGTGTCTGTCCATCCATCTATACATCAAAATTTCCAACCATCCCTCTGTCTATCAAACTCTGTTTGTCCATTCATCCATTTAATTGTCCATCTATCTATCCATCATCAATCCATCCATTGCACTGTCCATCCTTCCATCCATCTTTGTATTGAAAAGTATATCTATCCCACTGTCTATTTATTAAACTGACCATCCATCCATCCATCCGTCCATCAGTCCGTCCATCCGTCCATCCATCCATCAATCGAATTGTCCATCTATCCATCCATCCATCCATCCATCGAATTGTCCATCTATCGTCCATCCATCTCACTGTATTTCAGTCTATCTGATTTTCCATCCATACACAATATTACATGCACTATAGCTTTCTTCTCAAGACTGGACTGATAAATTGTTATGTTTAGATATTGACTGTTCACTTTTAGGTTTTCCACTGGGTACAGTACCTGGTACCTCAGTTGAGGTTCCAAGTGAACCATTACCAAACTGTTACGTGTAAGCTCTGCTGATCACTGATTGGCCGTGGTGAATCTTCACTCCCTGCATCACTGAACTTGCAACACAAACACAACAGAACCGCTAGATTTAAATCAGCACAGCCAGTGAAGGATTGAATGTTTTGAACAAGTGCAGCTTTTTTAACGAAACAGACAAAAATGGCTGTTTCGTTGTCTGTTGAGGAATTACAGACATTCCTCTCGTTGATAGCAAAGTGGCGGATTCAGCAAGATTTTGATGGGGTGATGCGGAATCAAAACGTACTATATTGCAGTGGAAACGCAATCCGAGCCGAGTCGAGCCGTACCGAGCTGAGTTGTACCACGCAGTGGAAAAGTTCCATGATATGTGTAACATGGACACTGTGAGGCCAAGTGTTCCATTTTCACTGACCATACCAATGTAACAGCTGACAGGCAGTCTAGTTGATACTAAAGCAATAGCCAGTAGACTAGGAATCAGGAATCAACGGTAAACTTTACATAAGCTGCTTTCTCTTTTGACTTGGAAGTGATTATAGCATGGACGTGCAACTCCTGTGTTGTAAACAAAGACAGACGATTACAGCATTAATGCCTTTATGAAAAAGCCAGGCTGGTGTTCTATTGTGTGATTTCCCTCTCCACTCAGTTTAAATCTAAAAAAACCCAAGAGATTAAGGAGGTAAAGACATATTAATACTTTGATCTTCTGAAAGATTTAATCAAATTCAAAGCAATGAGGGAGATAAATTACTTTTGTGAGGTTTTAATTGCTGGAGACCAGAGATGCTCATGCCAGGTTATGACTTCCTCACGGATTCTTAAAGGAACGAGTCACCCTAAAATTAAAATGATCATGATTTACTCATTCAATGAAAAATTTGCTAAAATGTGTCATTTAAATATTTGATTTTGGCATGAAATGTCCCTGGGCTTTTGGATCAGACAGTCAAATTTTATATGAAAGCACTGATTAGTATCAATGTTTACATGCGATTGAATGTGTGATCAGGTGTACAGTCTTGTTTTTGAGCATACTTAGTGAACACAGCTGGATTTAAGCCTGGTTTTGGGTTAATCACACCCCTGTTGCTTTTGACATTATTCTCTTGGATCAGAAAACTCCTCTCCCACTCCGCAAATAATTTTTTATTTATTTTATTTATTTGCCCTCAAAACTTAATATTTTCTTTATATTCAACCAGAACCTTCTTCTATCCCTAGATCCCCACCATCAAATCTGCTGTGATCCTCCTTATTGCTCACTGATGGTGCCAAAATATCAGAAAGATGCATTTAAATCCTAAAATGATTTAAATCCTGAGTTGATTTTCCTACCAGAGATAATCCTGTCAGTTGTTTTAAACCGTTTGCAGCAATGGTGTTACATTTTATTAGGAAACACTACACCTGTCCAAAATGCCACGAGCACAAGCTGCCAGATGGCGAAAAAGTAAGTCCATTGTTGCATTTTTAGAAATACAGTGTCTGAGACCACTAGTGAAAATGCTTGCATTTTTCTATAGTTTAATGCACCTTTTTTTAATTTGATATATTTATATATATATATATATATATAAACTTGTATGCTTTAACCAATACACAACAGCTGCAGCTCAATTACTGTCACATGAAATTGCGTTTGCAACACATTTTATTTCAGTAATATGGCGTGAAGCAATCTGAAGTGAAACACACTATTTAATGTAATATTTATTAACATTGAGTGACGTAACATGAAATTACATGAAAGTGAAACAATATTTCCTTACTTTTCCTAATTTATATCTCTTAATTAATTTGACAGTTAAATGATTGTTGACATGTATATACATACACACACACACACACACACACACACACACACATATATATATATATATATATATATATATATATTATTAACCAGCATAACAATGGAAAGCTGAATAACAGGAACAAGATCTGTTTTCATGTCAACTCATCACACAAGAACAGCATTTAAAATAGAAATGTTATTAGTATACACTACTGTTCAAAAAATTTGGGGTCAGTACATTTTTCTTCCTTTTTTTAATTATCTTTTTATTTATCAAGGATGTTTTAAAATGATTTTAAAAAGTGATAGTAAAGACGTATATTGTACAAAAAAATCAATTTTGAATAAATGCTGTTCGTTTGAACTTTTTATTCATCAAATAATTCTGAAAAAAGTATCACAAAAAAATACAAAAAAATAAATAAATAATTAAGCAGCACTTTTTTCAAAACTGATAACAAATCAGCCGAAAATTTAGCTTTGCATCACAGAAATAATTTATATTTTAAAATATATTCAAATAGAATTTAAAAAAAAAAAATGTAATAACATTTCACAATATTAATATTTTTATTTTCTGTATTTCTGATCAAATCTGTGCAGACTCGATAAGCATACTGTATGTCACACCTGTCAGACTGTCTGTGTGTGTTTCTTCCCCCACATGCTCCATGTTATGTTTCTTTATGCCCATATTTGATCCATCCCATTCCTGTCCGTATCATTTGTTCCAGGCGTTCCCTGTTTTGTTCTTTTTTTCTCCCAGGTGTGTTCCACTAGTTCTTGTGTATTTATATTGAGTCCTGTTCTGAGTTTCTTGGTCTGGTTTTGAATGTCGTCATCTCCTGCTATGCGTGCTCCTTCCTTCCTGTAAATAAAGATTATTCCACGTCCCTATGTTTCCCTGCTCCTTCGCTCCTCATTCCAGCACAGCAGCAGAACCGTCACAGCATAAGAGACTGATCCCAAACTTTTGAATGGCAGTGTGTAATATATCATTTTTACATTGGATTTTAAATCCCACATTCTCCAATGTTTTATACAGAGGTGGAAAGTAACGAATTACATTTACTCGCGTTACTGTAACTGAGTAGTTTTTTTGTGTACTTCTACTTTTTAAAGTGTTTTTTTAAATCTGTAATTTTACTTTTACTTAAGTATTTTTTGTTTGGAGTATTGTACTTCGCTACATTTTAAATTATATCCGTTACTGAGTAAAAAAAAATGCAAAGGGAAAAAAAAAGCAAAGGAAAAAAAATCGCGCCCAGGAAACTAACGTTACTGCACTGATTGATTGATGAGCGGGAGAACGAATGCGCTAAACAAGAATGATGGAGACGGACAAAACAGATGCAAACCCAGCTGAAATCGAAATACCATCAACTTCTTTTGAAGCAAACCCCTGGCCATATTTAAGCGACCACTTTGACTTCAAGTGCAAGAAAGGCGACAGCTTTATCATGCAGTGTAAACTGTGTCTGCCCAAGTCGACTGAACTGGCAGCTTATAAAAACTCTACATCAAACCTCCGCAAACATGTTGAGGTAAGTTAATATTACTTGTATACTTGTATAATATTACTTGTACTTTAGTTAGTTTACATAATTGTTGTAGCATACTCTTGCGTTGCATCAGTGCGTGAGCTTGTTAGCAGGAGAGTCGGTGATTAGCTACTAGTGCAAAATTGTCAATGCACAAGCTAGGTCTATTTCCAGTGTCATTATTTAACTGTCATATAAAATTAATTAAAGTGTTATTTGGTGTAACGTTAGATCTGCTGATTTTGCATTTTAAGCATGGCTGTAGACTAACGTGAACTAAGTTAATTAGTGCTGTCAAAATAAGCGCTTTAACGCAGGCGATTTATTCTATATATATATATATATATATATATAAAACAATTAACCCAGAATTATATTTTTATATTATCCGTCTAGCGTTATATTATGATCACGCTCCTATTCATGCAAAATTCAGCGCGACAAGACGAAAGAGAAGCCGCTGTCTCTTAATAATGTCCTGGTTGCGTCTCAGTCAGCTCCTAGTAAACTAGGTGGTGAATCAGTAGGCTATATCGTGTACAAGAATGTGGCAAATCCATGATCAGTGCCTTCACTACTGCACTAGGAGGTGATTGAGACAGACCTTGTCTGAAAGAAGCGCCAGAATCGAGTTCTCTTCGCGTACAATAAAACAGAATTATGCCAAAATGCCCATTTTGTCGAGTAGGCTATTGTCTTAAATGAGTAAAAAAAAAACTAAATGAACTTAAAAGAGTTGTGGAAAAAATTTGACTTGTGTTATAGCGCGCAGATCTTAAAGTGACAGCAGACAGACACTAACGATTTCTGTATTTAAAGTAAATCAAAGAACAAAGGTAACGGAGAAAAGTGTAGCTTTAATAAGAAGTTATTCCATATTTAATTTATTATTAATAATGCAGCAGCGGAGACAGTTTATATTTCTGTATATCATGTTAGACTGAAAGGAAGGCCACAGGTACATTTCTATTGTACATCCCTTCCCTTTTAATTTAGACATGTTAATATATCCATTTTTTTCATAGTCATATTCTTGTCTTACTGTTAACTGAGCAAGAATTGTGCACTATGAAATGTAAAGACAAAATGTAATGTGTGTAGAAAACATTTGATCAATGAATGTAAATATTTTTAATTCAGCATGTTTAATGAACATGACATTGATTTAAATGATTAAAATTGTTTGGTTACAGAGAAAACATCCATCAAAGCTGAAGGCCTTCAGTGACTTTGTGGCAACACGGAAGCGAACCCTGGAACCACCAAAAATCCCAGCCAAGCAAGCAAAAATAAGTGACGTATTTGCACCGAGTGCAAACAAATGTGTGTCACAGGCAAAGGTTGACAAGCTCATGATCAACTTTATTTGTGATGGTCTTCATCCATTTTCTTTGGTTGAACAACCTGCTTTTAAAGAACTTTTACTTGGACTGAATCCACAGTGCAAAGTCATATCCAGACCCACTCTCCGGACCAGAATTGATGATACTGCCATTCAGTTGAAGAAGACTTTGCAGTCACACCTCAGTAAAGTCAGCTATGTTTCCACAACTACTGATTGCTGGACTGC
Organism: Carassius carassius; assembly: GCF_963082965.1. Taxonomy (NCBI): domain Eukaryota; kingdom Metazoa; phylum Chordata; class Actinopteri; order Cypriniformes; family Cyprinidae; genus Carassius; species Carassius carassius. Next base: position 23,262,637 of record NC_081792.1, read on the forward strand.
GCACCAGCAAAGTTTCATAGGGGTGACAGCTCATTGGATTGATGAGGAAACATTGGAGAGGAGATCTGCCGCACTTGCTTGCCAGAGATTGAGAGGGTCACACACCTTTGATGTCCTGGCAGGCACTCTTGATGACATTCATTGTCAGTACAGAATAAGGGGAAAAGTGGTAAGAACCACAACAGACAGCGGCTCAAACTTTATCAAGGCATTTAGTATTTTTGGTGAGAAAAGCCAAACTAAGGAAGCAGAGTCCGAATCAGAACAAGACTCTTCTGAAGAGCCTGAAGCTGAGTACCTGGACACATTTGACATCCTGGAACAAGACAGTGGTCTTGAGTACCAGCTTCCTCCACATCAAAGGTGTGCATGCCACTTGTTAAATTTAGTCGCCACAACCGATGCTGCCTTGGCAGAAAAGAACAATGACACATACAAACGGCTATCACGAGCTGCCTTTGGGAAATGCCAAGCAATGTGGAACAAGACAGGTCGGTCATACATGGCAGCAGAAACTGTTGAAGATAAATGCGAGCTCCAGCTCATCCGGCCAAATCAGACTAGGTGGAACTCTACATACATGGCTGTGGAGAGAATCTTAAGGATCATACAAGACAAAGGCGAAGACGCTATCAGAAATGTCTGTGAAGAATTCAAAGTGAAAATGTGAGGTTTTTTTATATAATTTAATCAATATAATCAAATAAGTATAAAATAACACAAATTAAAATAATTTCCCAAAGTTCCCCTTCTTATATATTTTTTTACATTTAATCCACACCTATTCCTGCAAGAAATGTCTAAAAAAATGCATTTGTTGTTTGTCCTACAGGCTGAGTCCAGCTGAAATTGTTTTCCTGACTGAGTATTGCACTGTTATGAAACCTGTTGTGAAGGCATTGAACATTCTCCAGTCTGAGACCAACACACACATGGGGTGGCTCCTGCCGGTGATCTTTCAGTTACAAGCAAAACTCAGCAGATTGGAGACATCCTCCAAAATGTGTCTGCCCCTTATCAAAGCAGTGCAGGATGGTGTCCAAACGCGTTTTGGTGGGATGATTCAAGACCCTGAACTGATTGCTGCAGCAATCCTTCTGCCAAAGTTTAAGAACACCTGGACTGAGAGGACTGAAATCATAGAAGCAGGTATGATTTCATTGTTTTATATCAGTGTAATCAGTTGCTAATTATCAATCCCAGTTTTGTCTATTTTGTTACTACTTAATAATCCAGTGTTGTGTAAGTACAGTAAAATGAATCTTTGCAGTTTCTGCATTGATAAAAATATTAAATATGCATTGTTGTGTTGTTGTTCAACAGGTCTGGTCTATGTGAGACAACACATTGACCAGATGGCAGAGGCAGAAGTGGAGCAAGTTGGGCAACATTCATCAGATGAAGAAGATTTCTTCTCCTCAATGAAGTCCAGAAGGTCACAAGGTACAGGGGAGCTAGATGGGTACCTTGCTTGTATCTCAAACAAAATGGATCTGTTGAACTCATTTCCACACATCAAAAACCTCTCTCTCAAACTCAACACTGGTCTTCCTGCCTCAGCTGCCTGTGAGCGTCTCTTCAGCAGTGCTGGACTGTTATTCACTGCAAAGCGGGCAAGGATGAAATCTACTAACTTTGAAAACCAACTGCTACTCAAACTTAACAAAAAGTTCATAGTGTAAAGATATACAGAAAAGAATAGACCACGTTGTTCATTTGATGTTTTGTTATTCGACAGGTCTGTTATCTGACAATGGCACAGTTTGGTCTTTAAATACTTGAAGGTCCCTGACCCAATTTAAATTTAATGTTTTGTAGTAAGTCTGTCTTTTCTGTTTAAGAAAAGGATGCTCTTCTGAATCCACAGTTCATGCCATATTAATGGTTGTAGTAATGTTTAAAATGTTTTATTGGATGATCTGCACTAAAATCATCTATCTCTTTTATTTTTATTGTATTATTTTTACTATAACACTTTAATTTGTAAAAGTCTTCCTTCAATTAAAAACAACTAGATTGAGATTTTTTTTTCCCTTGTCTTTTTTTAACTACACTAGAATCCCGCTGTTAAAAAAGTAACTCGGTAACTTTTACTCTGAGTACATTTTTAATGAGCTACTTTTTACTTTTACTTGAGTAAATTTTTAGACTGGTAACTTTACTTGTACTTCAGTAAAATTTCACATAAGTAACAGTACTTTTACTTGAGTACAAAATTGTGTTACTCTTTCCACCTCTGGTTTTATATGTATCAAATGTGTTGTTAAATGTATTCTTTAATTTCTTGATGCACATTTTAAGTTATTGATTACCATAACATACACCACAGAAGGTATAATAAGCCAAGTGTGTTTTTCAGAAGGAATTTTCTTCAAAAGTATGTTATTTAATGTCTATATAAAACAGAATTCTTAAAAATGCTTTTTTTTATCTAAAAACCTTGATATATTATAAAATGCCCAAAGGATATAGTAATTAAAGGCTTTGAAATGTTACTTGAACCTTGAGAGCCACCTTGATCTTTCTCTTCCACGGCAGAAAGTAATTTGATTTTCCAAAAGCACACAAGAAGTCTTTGTGTTTCGTAGCTTTGGTTTGCTATATTCGTTCTCAACAGATCTTCATTAAGAGTCAAACGACTGTCCACAGGGGTCAGTGGATAATAATCTGTCCTCCTCTAAACCACCATTTGAATAAAAAAAACAAACAAAAAAATGTGCTTAATGGCAGGTTTTAGAGAGAAAGAGAGAGAGAGAGAGAAAACATTTAAATATGATTGCAATAATTTAGGACACAAGACAAATCTGGCTCCGGAGCACATGCTTCTTTTTAGAGGAAACACAAATGGCTTTGTTTCATAGCTCATTTGAAAAAGCAGTGAATGAGGCTCGATTGAAACATATTGCCTCAGGAGCCAATTAAAAGAGACGGGTGATGCTGTGTCTTGGTTATTGATGCCTGTTGACAGATGTGGTGGTTTTTCCGCATCACTCACTGCTCTTTCCATCTCTCTCTTTCTCGGTTTTATAAAGCACACAAATAGCACCTAAGGCAGCGGGTTCCACTTTGGTTACCAAACGAATCTCATTTGCGATAGGTGGAGTGTTGCCTAACATGTCTAGAAGAGCCAGCGAGCTGAAGATGTTATATTAGCATAACAAATAGCCAATATCCCTCCAGATACGACGGCGGCCGATCAGAGCCGAAGCGATGTGAACAAGAGCGACGATTCGTTCATTAAACACGTTCATTTGGCACCATCGAATCCCTGAACGCAGTCAAAAGACGGGCTTGTCTGTTTTTAGATCCCTGACCTGCTTCTGAGGAAATAGAGCTGTAATCTGTCAGACAGGAACTCGGTCTACGCAAAGATTAATTGAATTCTCTTAAATACATGGTAACCCAGTCAGGTCAATTAAATCATTCAGTGTAATCACAAAGCTGTTGTTCACTAATAGGAAAAAGTGGGCATGCTAAGAGAGAAAATGTCCTTATGTGCTTTTTTGCTTTCACGTGCTGATCATCTGTCACTATGAGTCATCAAAACCAGATGAGGCTGTTGATTATAAGTTGCTAAGTGCTTTTACTTAATGAAGAGGATCTGGAAAAGGACACATTAGCATCAGCATCTGAATCAGTTATTGTGTTTCACTGGGCCTCGATGGAGTTCACCTGTGGTTGAAGTGTGCAGAGGACACAAGACACATGAAATTTGATGTCATGGACACTCAACCCAAGTCTAAAGGAACCTCATTTGATTTGAAAGCAACATTGGAGAAGCAGTTTGTGCCTTTTAGAGCTTGACAGCTGTTGCTGCTATGAACAGATGTTGTGCATGAAGATTCTTTTGTATTTCACTGACAAAACAGGACAATAACAGGATACAGGTGTGGAATAATGTTGTCATTGTTGACTTAAATTATAAAAAAAAATTAATTAAATTAAATTATTTTAAAAACTTTGCAAAACTTGCCTTGGCAACTACGTGAAATAAAGGCATTACAATTGTAAAATTAAAAGTGAAATAAACAAAGCGAAAAAACAACAACGACTAAAAACTAAAATTAACATTAAAACTGAAAATGTAAATATATTAAATTGACAGCTAATTTTTTAAATATTAATATATCTTTTTTTAAATAATATTATGTAAATTATACTAAAATAACATTGGTCTGAAATCACATGAGGAAGATTATTTTTAGTTTTTTTTACTGCCACAATCTCAATCTGATTGTCAATGTTAATATGGCTGAAAACTAAAATAACTGATTCATTTATTAAGCTGGTACTTAAAAATAAAACACAAACAAGCCTACATTAATAACATTTATGATCAATGTTTTTTTTTTTCTTTCTGAAACTGTTGTGAAACTTTTGTTTTCTGCTTTTTTAACTCAGGCCTACATTATTGTTATTTTCTCTTAATTGCTTTAAAATGCAATATAACAGGAATAGTTTACCCCAAGCAATAATTATAATAATATTAAAATGTAATTTACTCAAGCTTATATTGATACAACCGTGCATCTGTGAGACACAGGAATGAGAGGATCGTGATCAGAAGAGATCTCAGTGTCATCAAGACATCAAAGCCTGCAAAAAAGGTCAGAGGTTTCGATATGATTGCAAAGATTGAATAATCTGGTCCTGGAAGTATTGGAAGTACACTCATTTTTATCACTGAATATTTTATATTTCTCTTTTAAGACACTGTAGGAGAAACATCTCCAATTGATAAAATACTTAAATGAAAATATCTCATAACTTATTCTTCTCAAAACCCCCAAAGCTTTGCACGAGCTGCTAAAATCATCCTATGGGAACATACAACGGCTGAAAAAAAAAGAACAATTGCAGTGAAAAAAACAAACTTGACTTTAGTTTATGAGACTAAGCTTACATAGTATTCCAAGCACGTGTTGTCCTTTCCCTCTTCATAAATCCCCCTCAAAACTTTCCTCGTTCTCCACCTCCCACTTCCCTCTTTCTCCATCTCTGTTGTCCATTCCAGCAACGTTTTAATCCCTATTGCTCAGACCTGTCGCGCAGGCAGTGCAGCATCTTGATATGGAGTGTCCTTCACTGTCACCTATAGTCTCCATACAAGAAGGACTTTTGGCTGGACCTTTCAGCTCCAGATTTATTACCTTGGACTGGGTTTAGGTGCTCACGCCTTTCCCCGATGATGTATTCACACTGATACACTGACAATCCAGGCACCTGAGAGCAGAGATGAGCTCCGGTCATCAATAAAGCCCATGGGGATTGGCAGACGGGGGCGTTTTGAAGTCTTTCTTTTTTGTGGTGAGGAGGAGCCTGGGGGGTAAATTATTATGGTGGGACAAGCTGGGAAAAATGAGCATTATTTAAGAGTGACCTTGAGCTTTTTGGAGATGCTAGCCTGGGGAAAGCGCACTGAGGACGTGTGTTATAAATTACAGGGTGCGGCAGGAGGCTTTTGGCAACGTTTCAGCAGGTTTCCTGTAATGTACAGCCCATACAGGCATGCAAATGAACATATTGTGATGTAAAACCAATAGTGTCGGAAATAAATAATGATGATAGGCCAGAATATTTTTCGACAGATCAGAATCAAACAGCAGGTCTATGGAAGTAAAACAATGTGTGAGCGTACATGGATGTCAACGGGTACATAAGCTATGAGGTGTGTGGATGCCTGTGCGTAATTGTGAGCCAGCTGGTTGAGGGTATGGGGTCTGAATGATGACTGTGATGGTCTATGACTGATCCTCCTTGAGGTACTGGGGCTGATATACAGGCACTTCCTTCAAGTAGACTGGGCTTGATGGTTTTAGATGGGTTTTGGGGGATAAAAATAGCTTAAATCACTTTTAATAGGTTTGTTAGTCTATGCTTGCCACCAAACAGTTTAAGCTGGTCTATTTTAGAGTGGTTTTGGTAGGAACAAAATGTATTTGTTATTTAATAAACATTGGCCTAAACCAGACTAAATTGGTTTGCTGGGTTTAGAAGGGTTTGGGGAAAAATAAATGGCTTAAATAGATTTAGAGATCTCATGTCTGTCTAGTAAAGTCCTTCCAAAATTAGTTTACACCTACAGTAGCTCGCAAGTCAAACCGTCAAACCGTCAAACAATCTAAAAACCGTCTTAACCAGTCCAGGTTAGTTTCGAAAACCAGACAGGTTTAAGATGTTCCTGTCTGGGAAATTCAGCTGTTCCAGAAAAAAAAAAAAAAAACTATTTTCATATTCCTACTATTTTATCTACATTTCCAATTAAAAATATCTAAAATGCCTTAAAACAAACTCAGTTTACTTGCTGGTCCACAATGGTAAGTCATTGTATTTAGCTGGTCATAGCTGGATTAGAGAGTCTATAGACATGGTTTAATCCTGGTAGACCTAGGTTAAGATGGTTAGATTGGTAAATTAAATTCAAATATGTTCTAAAAACCAACTCAAACACCTTAAGATCAGGGTTCCCCCGCATTCTCATAAAAGCACTGCATAAATCAGTTGTTATCTATAAAACAAGCTCATTTGTCTGTGCTATAGATGTATGGCCTTGAATTAGGGGAATGATTGCATATATTGTGTACACTGCCATATTCTTAGGGTGATGTGCTGTTTACTGCTGAAGACCTTGAGAGACAAACAGCAGTGTGTCAGGCTTTGCCAGCTTCTGCGCCTTAGCGATAACATCCCTCCGTTGTTGTATTTGAGATGTTTGTCTTGGCATGGTTCATCTGTGTGCCCACATACGGTCTTGGTATGCTAAACACGCACACATACACATGACGTTGTGTCTAATGAAGATTACATTTGATAAATACCAGTAATGTCAAAACCACTGAAACGTGATGCATGATAGAGGGAGATTAAAAATAAATAAATAAATAAATTCTGGGAAGTGATTCATACATCTCCATCTCTGCTTTTCCTTATCTTGCTAAATAAGGAAAACAAAAGAGGCTAGCTTTTAAGAACAAGGGGAATTCAAGAATACAATACAATAGCTGATAGCGACTTTTATTTTCATGCACTGTTTGTGTTGCTTAGCATTCAACTCATTGAATTAGCATTCAAATGCTTTTCATCATCATTTGATGATTAGAAGCTAGAAAATGTACATAAACATCTGTTTTTTTTCCTTATTAAAGTCTGCATGAAATGGAATATCAGCCTATGTTTTCTAAGTGCATGTTATTGATCTTATTGTTAACTGTTCATTCATGCATGTTTCCTTTTTATTTTTATTTTTTACCTTACATTTTTTAAAACATAAATCTTGTGGTGAAAACAACATCAAATCTCAAAGACTTTGATTTAATTAAATATATATATGCACTGCATGTTTTAGAGTGAAGCATGGCTCTGTGTTCTTTTACCATCTATAAACACAACATTTAGAAATAAATCCGTGAAGCCCAACAAACAATTACATACATACAAACATATATACGTGACCCTGGACCACAAAACCAATCTAGGGTAGAGATTAACCGTCACTATGGTAAATTTGTAGCAATAGCAAAAAATATATTGTATGGGTCAAAATTATTGATTTTTCTTTTATGCTAAAAATCATTAAGATATTAAGTAAAGATCATGTTCCATGAAGATATTTGGTAAATTACTCAATGTAAATATATAAAAACTTATTTTTTAACCCACAGATTCCAGATATTCAAATAGCTGTATCTCAGCCAAATATTGTTTGTGTGAGAGAGGTGAGAGAAACTCCTGTCCAACGGAACATGGAGTGAGAAAGAACTCACCCAAATCTGTTCTCAACCAATCAGATTGTAGGACCTAAAATAGCTGTTTTAAAAAGTGTCTGGGAAATGCTTCTTGTGAAGACATGGTTGAAATGATGGTTCCAAAGACTTACTATACTACTATACAATCCTCTCTTCAAAAGTCTCTGAATCCATGCTGAGTTTCTATTTCCTGAAATTTCTTGTAAAAGCAGGAAGCAACACTGGGCAGTACAGGCACAAATTGATCGATCAGTGCTGAGAAGGAATCAATAATTGGCCCTGACACTTTTATTACAGCATTTTTTGTTCCCTTCCAAACCTCATTCTTCCCCTTTGTCATCTCCATCTTTGTCACGATCTATTTCCTCCCTTCCATGTTGTCTTTTCTTGTCCATTCCTCTATGATAACAACATGTCCATCCCATCTCTTGCTCTGGCTGTTGTGATCAATAGAGGTCATTGTGAGCAAATGTGCAAGACTCATTGTAATGCCTGTGTGTATCAGTGTGTGGGTGGAACAGAAGTGTTGACCCACAACCTGCCCTCGTTCCTGTTTTCATACAACTTTTTGTCAAAATGAGTCAATTTGTTTGCACAGAGTTATGAAAAAAGGAATTGGTGCTGCCCCAGGGCCAAACTCTGAAAGGCAAACAAAGGCCACACACTTCAGTCATAAACTGTCTGATGTTTGTGATCATCGCTTTTGGATAATTAATTTAGCTGCCCTCGCTTCTGATTGCAGAAGGACAGTGTTATATATTCAGCCTCATTCACCACATCTAATAAAGTAACATAAAGCATGGTTGTACACTAGTCATGGCGCCTTGTGGAGTGTGTTGGTAAAAGTGTGACAGGGATTCCAGGGGAATCTTTTACAGCTCTGAGGTGTGGATTTCTTAGTCATAGTTCATTTATGCATCAACTTAGTTGGACTAAGTTGGCCAAACGTGATGGAAACTGTTGATGGAAATTCATATTAAAAATTTTCACCTTTGATTCTAGACCTAGGATCTTGGAAAATTGGAAACGTTGTTTACATATTTCTGCAACTGCATAGGAGACACATGCGAGATTACTAGATAAAAAAACAAAAACAAACAAAAAATCAAATTATTCAGGAAACAAGATAAAGGAATAATTCACACAAAAATGAAAGTTATGTTATCATTTATTCACTCTCATGTCAATCCATTAATGTGCATTATTTATTATTTTTTTTCTCTAAATTCACGAATTTAATCATTCAGATCAGTTTTGCAAACAGGATCTGTTTCAATGTAGTGTCGTTATTGCTAAATGAAAGCTTTAGCCTAAGTTCTGCCAGGAAGACTCAATTACTTCGTCACTAATTACCTTCCTCATTATCCAATCACGTCTTTATACTTTGGTATAAAAGATCTTACTTACACATGTTTGAGTTCACAGATGCCGACGTGATAACAACCGCAGATTCCGACACGATTGTCCTTGCTCAAGCTGTCGCGTTTATTGATTTACTCGCTATAGTTAAGTTGTGTCCTGCAAACTATAGCGAGTTCGACGTTCCTCTAAGATGTACACGAGATCGCTGGCTTTGCTCCGTGTCGCGGTAATTATCTGCGGTCATTCGTGTCGATGATATACAAACTTTGGCTTTTCTCGGCAGAGGATGTGAAACATTGGCGAAGTTCGCGTGCTTTCCAGGGTTGCCAGGTTTTCTCAAAACCGTCAGTTACTACTAAAAATAGCCCAATCGCGTTCAAAAAGGGGTTTCTCGAAGAATTCACATTCTAGGGGCTATGTATGACATTATTGGGGTCACCTCAAACCCCGGACTGGAATAGCAACCCGCAAAAAAAAAAAAAAAAAAAAAAAACACGGTCTTGGCAACGCCGGTGCTTTCCGAGATGTCGCGTCAGTGCTGCTTGGGTCTCAACACCTGAAAGGATTTTGGTCTCAATCAACAAATATTTCATTCGTACGCAACACGTGAACCTGCACGAATGAAGTCTCTCCGGACCAGCAGACAGAATCAAGGCTGCCGGTCTCTTTCGGCATCTCGCCTCCATTACTTCATCAATCTACAACATTATAAGTATCATTTTGTTCTATGCACTTGTGGCGTTCGGGCATTCACTTTATTCTCTGCAAGGCTTTATACTCACACGTTCAAGATAAAGCACTGGGCGTTTCGTGCTTGTTTATCTAGCAGACTCGCACTGCATAATTAAGATGTTGATCATAGTGCATGCAATGTTTTGAATAACCCCTTCGTATTGAGACATTTTAAGGCTTGTAATAAAATCTACAGTCTTTTATACTGATAAGGATTGTTGGCATTTCCGTAAAAAAAAAAAAAGAAAAAAAAGCTTTGTCTAGCACACTTAAGATTGTTGTTTTAATCCTATGCTATCTTTGTTTATTCAGTCATTGTTTCATTTCGTCTATTCCTGGATGCTTCGTTCTGGAACAGGATTCTATGGCTGCAGAGAACCGCTGCTCTCACCTCATCTTTACACGGCTTACTCTCAGACTAGCGCTATTATGAACACTAGATCTATCCAGCTGATGCGTTTATGGACCCTTTCATTTGAGTCGTAGGTAAGATTCGGCTCAATGCTCAGTAGGCATCTTAAGTCCATGTGACACGGAGTTGCTGCTGACTTTATTTCAGTGTAGTGACATATCTCCAGTTTAAACCGATTATTAATTAGCAGGCATGGTTTGTTTGCGCTCCTGGTCTCCGTCTCACTCATAGCAAACTAACGGCTGGAGGGGTGTGTTAAGGAGGTTCTGCACATGCTGTCAACCTGACGTCATCAGAAAAACTATGCATTACAGAGTGGAATGTTCAGATTTCGATAACGATTAGGAAGACAAACAATGATTAATTGTTACATCAAGATTAGCAATGTGTGCTAGTAAGTTTAAGTCAATTTCGATTTTATGCGGACTTTAAGCTGCAATCTAGGCTAGTTTATTTCGCGCATCTACTGGTGTTGGTTCATTCTGTCTCTCATACCATCGACTTCAGTCTTACTTGGCTGTTGCGGCCTTCACATTACACTTTCAGACAGCCATGCCCCTCAGTCAACCCGGATCCTTCAATCTGCCCTCCGTTAGCAGACATAATACTAAACTAAACGACCTGCTTATGTCGGCTAGAAATCACATTTCTAAATGCGTCGCTCCTTCTACACTCAAGCCCACACGTCTGCATGGTCCGCTTCTAATGTTTTTCCTTCCAAATCCTTCTCGTCTTTAATTTTAAAAATCGCAATCCAAAAATTCTCTATTTGCAGACTCCTTGCCGGCATCCAATTCTATGCTAAGTTTTATAAATCCTAATTTTCAAAGCCTTTTCTGGATATTCCATTCGATTACTACTTAAGGGGTTAGCTAAATCTCCCAACAAAATTAAAGACAAACATCTGCTATTACCATGCCATATTGCAAAAAATTGATTACTTTCATCAGCTATGGCCTCCCTTCTAAGTACCTCAATATTCTCTCGTGGCAGTGTTCATCTGCCTTCTACGGATCTATGCGTCCAGGGGAATTCACTTCAGGAACTAATTAATTCGATCCTGCTCGTGGCATTCCTTTTCCGATCTACGATTCAGACCTAAATTCTTCACACTCTTCTTTAAGCACTCCAAACCGATGCGCAAGGTTCTGGTGCTACCTTAACAATTTCAAAAATCAATAATTCGGTCCCTCTCAGCCACGGTGAAATTCCTTAAAATCCGGCCTACAACTTCTAAAAACGCACCGCTCTTTACTCTACCTAACGGAGCACCCGTTCCAAGGCCTGTTTTAGAACTCCCTTAACCGCTGTTCTCAAGCTGCAGTCTATCCCCCTCTCTCTATACCAGCCATTATTCAGAATTGGGCCTGCTACTTCAGCAGCTGAATGAGGAATCTCTACGTCCGCTATTAAGATCATGGGCAGATGGTCTTCCTCCGTGTTCGAATCATACATCAGACCTGACCATTCTCGAAGCTTAGCAAGCTCTCCTGTTAGAAATCAGGTAAATTCATGCAATTACTGGTGGTGGTGTTACTAGCGGGATTTAATAATAAAAAAAAAAAAAAAAAAAAAACACTATCTGTATGGCCTATTGAGGCCTGTCCGTGTCTAGCCTATCATGGCTATTTCTGTACGGTCTACTAAGGCCTGTCCGTGTCTGCCTAACGTGGCTATTTTTCTGTGCGGTCTATCGAGGCCTGTCTGTGTCTGCCTATCGTGGCTATTTCTGTATGGTCTATCGAGGCCTGTCCGTGTCTGGCTATCATGGCTATTTTTCTGTATGCTCTATCGAGGCCTGTCCGTGTCTGCCTAACGTGGCTATTTTTCTGTGCGGTCTATCGAGGCCTGTCCGTGTCTGCCTAACGTGGCTATTTTTCTGTGCGGTCTATCGAGGCCTGTCTGTGTCTGCCTATCGTGGCTATTTCTGTATGGTCTATCGAGGCCTGTCTGTGTCTGCCTATCGTGGCTGTCTGCGTCTGGCCTATCGTGGCTATTTCTGTACGGTCTATTGAGGCCTGTCTGCGTCTGCCTATCGTGGCTGTCTGCGTCTGGCCTATCGTGGCTATTTCTGTACGGTCTATTGAGGCCTGTCTGCGTCTGCCTATCGTGGCTGTCTGCGTCTGGCCTATCGTGGCTATATCTGTACGGTCTATCGAGGCCTGTCTGCCTATCGTGGCGGTCTGTGTCTGGCCTATCGTGGCTATTTCTGTACGGTCTATCGAGGCCTGTCCGTGTCTGCCTATCGTGGCTGTCTGCGTCTGGCCTATCATGGCTATTTCTGTATGGTCTATCGAGGCCTGTCTGTGTCTGGCTATTATGGCTATTTTTCTGTACGGTCTATTGAGGCTTGTCCGTGTCTGTCTATCGTGGCTGTCTGCGTCTGGCTTATCGTGGCTATTTCTGTATGGTCTATTGAGGCCTAAATTTCATTTAAACATAGGCATATGAGGTTAATCTAACATTTTATCTTACTGATCATGCTAACTCTCTTTATATCTTCCAGGAACCTTGGGATTCACAACTGGTTTGTATACTTTCATCTATTTATTTTGGGGGGAAGGCTGCCCCGTCTGGTGGCTCATAATCCACCTATTTTTGGGGGTCGGCTGCGCCCCTGCCTTAGTCTTCAGGCAGGAAATGCAGGTCCGCTACCCTCGGATTACGAACCATGGACGGGGCCTTCCGCCAAAGAAATTTATAATTATGCTTGCTGAGTTGTCAATAAATGTATGCTTCGTACGTTTTATCTCCCGAGTCTTTCTGGTAGAACTAAAACTACTAACCAACTAATTAGTTTCTGGTAATTAAAATAAATAATAAATAAAATTTAATTATAAAGTTAAATAATAATAAATGTTGACTTAGCAGTTAACTATTTTTTTTTTTATATTTATAACATAAAATGAAAATATAAAAATAAAAGCTAAATAAAATATCAATAAAAGACTATAACATTATATAATAAAACTGAACTTTTCTAATAAAAAAATTATGAAACCTAGAATCTCAAACAATTATTGCTTCTCTCATGAATGTGCCAAGGGGCGCTAGAGCAGATGTCAATATTTTCAGTCAACAATGACTTAAATTTTTATTTGTTCCTTCCCGTTAGTGAAAAAGTGATACAGAGCACCTTTGGGCCACATCTTTGTCATTTTGGAGCTTGACCGCCTTCAATCTCTTGAAAATAAACAACGATATTAGAGAGATCTTATTTGTAATTTGTCTTTCCTGTGGGATATTGTGTCCTCGGTTAATGAACATTTGACTAAAGTCATTTTCACGCTCGCTGTTGATGCAGCTGTGTTGCATCACTCTATTATAATTATGACATGATAAGCTTTAAGACGATTAGCATAAACTCCTTAATGTAATTATCTTTAGTAAGGCTATTTGCAGACTTCATGCACAGTTTGATTTGATGTGTTCTGGAAAGGAGCGTATTTTGAGCAAATCAAGGCTTCTGTCCACCGTTTGGCCATTTCAAATGCGTTCTCGTTTCTCCTCATGAACACTCTGAAGCGCAACCGGATTGACGACTGCTCTGTAGATCCATTTTGAGCAGTTTGTGATATTTGATGGAGTGGATGTGACGGGTGGCAGGGAGCTCTGGATGACAGCTGCTGTTCTGAAGGGAGTCTCTTACACAGATCAGAGAGTGTGTGAGTATGTCCAAGAATCTGTGTGTTTGTCAGCACACACACAAACACAGATCTGCCAAATAAATTAAATATTTTATGGGTGTGTGCTGAATTGCACTTTCATGTGTGGTCACTTTTATTGCTCAGTCTGCCAAACAGGTTTTTATTTTTTTTACTCTATATAATGAGTGATTGTGTGATTTTAAAATGAAATCAAAATTGCTAATTCTGCAGGCTTCTGTTGTATGTAATGCCGCCCTTTGTGAAATCTTGCCAGTAATTATTGCATTCATTAAATGCTGGCTAATGTTCCTGTAATAAAGTTTAAAGAAATAAACATTACCTTTGGGACACGTTGAGACACTCTCAAGGGTGAATGTAACCTTCAGCTTTCTTAAAAGTGGATGATGGTGCTGTTTTTCAAGGGGTTTGACTATATTCTGGATAGAAAAGCCCAGTTTTCACAATCCAATTTATTAAAGATGAATACAGCTGAGGAACCAGTTTAACTTAGAAACAGTCTGGTGTAATGAAAATATTCATGTTCATTCGTACAAGCATTATTAGTAATTCTGAATCTGTTGATTTGTATGGATGATTCATTTATAAAAACTGGTTCAATGGATGATTCAGATAACATATTTGCAGAGAATGCATGTGTTCTACAGTCTATACTGTTTAAAACCGTATGTGACTGAATTTGGCCATTTATGACTTTTTTTATTTATATATATAGTGTGTATGTGTGTTTATAGAGAGAGAGAGAGAGAGATTGGTATAATAATACAATTAGTTGAGTAGCTTGTAACATGACTACATTGGTGCGTTTTTGCATATTTATTTTCTTTTTAATGACTCGTTAAATTTGCTTTCTGAGAGCTTGGCTCAATAATTAATTAATTTATTTATTTATTCATTCATTTATTTGTCCAGTAGACTCTGAACAGAGAAACTCTTCTCCTCCAATCGGCTCTCAGATCCTGCAGTTCTAATTGAAAATAAATTGATCTCTGGGGAGTGGACGTGGAAATTTGATGGGCTAGAAAGTCCAGCTACCAACATCACAGATGTTTAATCTTGTCAAGTCCTGGATCGGAAACAAGATTAATTAACCTAATTATAGTTGAGAAAAAGCATACAGGAGCACCCACCGCTCATCGCTTTGTCCTGAATATCAAACATGATTGTTTCCAACGATTTGAGATGTAATGGTCTGGAATGCTGTTCCAGGCCTGAATAGCACACGTTTAGGTGTTAGATGTAGTTGGGGAATACATGTCCATGTCATTAATTAATAAAGACACCTGTGTGATAGATCTCTCTCTCTCTCTTCATGCAGCCATCAAAACCCACTTTACATGTGTAATGTTTCATATATCATATTTCACATATATCACAAACCATTACATTTAGATCTTTAATTACAGCTTAAAATGTAGCTTTCCCAGATTTAATTTTAGAAAATTGTTATATCCAAGTTGTCACTTCCCAGTGTAGGAAGGCAACATGTGTAGAGCAAGTTATTACATTTGATTATGAAGAAAATACTTCACTGGAATAATTTGTCTTTATGGGCAGTCTTGATGAAATACAACTTTGTAAAATAACTTTTGTACTTTTTTTATTTTCTTTTTTTTTTAGAACAAGACTTCAAGAGTTCAAGTGACTGTTTGCGAAAAAGATCCTTCCGTTTGTGCCTGTTGATTGAATCTACACCGTGTGCAAAGTTAAAGCTGAATGAAAGAAGAATTTCTCAGACTGAGATGGAATGAGAGAGATATCCACCTATGCATTTGCCTGCAAGCTCAGTGTCCTGGGCTGTAACACAACTTTTCTATAGTCATAGCTTCCAGAGATTTTCCTACAGTGAGAAATCTGCAGCCAAAACTTATTTTATGCTCTTGCTGCCACATTACATTGGTAAATTATTCATCAACTTGTTTAGCTACCACATAATTTATGACCTCTTCCAACTCTCTCTTTCTTTTCCTCTTTCCAAAAAGACACTGATAACCATAGACACTGGCTCTCTTAGATTTCCTATGACCAGTTTAATTTTCTCATTATCAATCAGCATTAGAGTACAGAAGAGCTCCATCTGCTTAATCTACACTACATGGGCTTTTTTTTTTTCTCAAAAACAGTCCAGTAATGAGTTTTGCATTATAAGAGCAGATTCCACTGTCATATTGCACTTGAGGAGCAAAATAGCTATAAACAGCTTAATAGTGCTGAGCACAAAAGAGCATCAAGGTTGTTTGACAGCTCAGGCCACTTGTGTTTCGCCGCAACTGGAATTTACAATTCCAAGATACTATTAAGCATCAGTATGAATAGTGCTCAGATATTTCAACACAACATTTTGGGTGTGGGGGATGGAGACCCATTCATAAAATACACTTACAGTACCACATGAGTCACTGTACACTTTGGTGCATGTCCAAATGTGTTATAGATTTGAATGACAACTTAAATGAAAGCGAAAATTTAAAGTGGAGTGACGTGTGGCCAAGTATGGCAACCCAGTCTCGGAATTTGTGCTCTGCATTTAACCCACCTATTTAAAATAAATAAAAGAAAAGACTGGACTGGACTAGATCAAAGATTTGCGGCAGGCTTTTTGACTGACAAAAAAAAAAAAAAAACACCTAGAAACCAGCTCGAATGCCTTAACAATTTAGAAAAGTACTGCCAAAACACCCTTAGCTTTAGAGTTTCTTCTTTAAAACTGGACAGGCTGATTTTCTTGAAGCTCATTTTCTCAATCTGTACTGCCATTTAAAGTGGCGATTTCTAGCAGTCTACATACAGAACCTTCAATTACAGTCAGACCGTCTCATGTTGTCCTGATAGTCTTTAAGTCATTAGCGAGTCCCAGTTTAATGACAATGCAGTTCAGCAACAGTTCTGCTCATGTAGTCTGAGAAAGTCAGATGAAAGCCTTTTATCTGAGCATGCACACAATGAGGTGATTGTTCTCTAGATGTGAGCTATTACCTATGCGTTGTGCAGAGGTTTTTGTTGTTATTGAAAAGGTTTTTTTTGTTCAGTTTCATCTGAAATTATGAATATAACAGATGAGGCCACTGTTGCATCATCTCAGGCGTCCTTACACACACACACACACACACACACACACACACACACACACGCGCTGACTCGAATAAATAATACTAAAATTGTCTTTAGGTTTATTCAGTTTTTCAATTTCAAGATGAATCAGTGTGTGTCAAATGGCAAAACTATAATGCACATTGAAATAAGAATATGCAAAGCTTTACTACAGCTCAAATGCGGCAGTACATTGGAAAAATTGCAACATATAAAGAAATGTGGAGGTCTTAAAGTGAAACGCGCAAAACACTATATTTCACCTGAGCAAAACCTAGAGCCCAACTGGTTATCATCACTTACTTCATCTTCTGGTACTCCTACATGATTGCCATTGAGGCTCTAATAGCCATACCGCAGTCGCATGAATGTGCTTTGACAAACTGTGCGACTGGGATGAAGATAGGTTAAATGACTTGCCATGGGGGTTGAGAAAGAAACCATCACTTCACTGCGGTAATGAAGGTAAAATATGGTATGTCCTGCCACCTTAAGGGCCAAGACATTATTTCCCACTCGCTCCAGCTTTACAGACACACACTAAGTAATTGATAGCCCGAGAACCTTGGCCTCATTACCATAAAGGTTTCATAAAAAGCCAGAATATTAGTGTTTGGTTATGAAATTCAAATGAGCCAATGCAATATAGATGGCATATATTGATAATATGAGATAATTGACCAGCACTGGATATCAGAGGAATAAGCTGAGATTCATATTGAAGCTCAGTAAATTATGCATCCATGCTCAAAATGAGAGGACATGACGGATGAGTCTGGAGAGGAAGGCCTGGGCTGGAGTTCAGCTGGTGTTCTGCATATTTTTTCTTTAATTTAAAAAAAGTTTGATACATGATTAAATAAACAGTACTTTTGAAAAATATGCACATAAAAATAATGTACACTCACATGAAATAAAGTTTCCAATCATATATGTGACCTAAAAAATGTGTTTTATTTGACTTGGGGTCGCTTTATGAGCCTCAATATTGAGATCACATGATCTGATCACATGATTTTTGCTTGTGCAATAAATAAACTTTGGCTAACTTCAAATAGGACTTTTTTAAACGTCATTAGAAGACCACTGTCACATCATACCTTTAAAAACATGATTTCAGGATTGCTATTATTTAATTTTTTAAAGATAAATTGGGATATTAAAGTTTTTTTTTTAATACATACAGTAGCCAACAACAATACATATTGCTAGTTGCTATTAGTTATTTTCACATAGACAATCTTAAATATGTCAAACAATAAGTTAATTCATACAAAAATTGATTACATTTTTAATACAGCAATTTACCATATGAAGACAGTACATTTTAACACTGTATATACTTTTTCTATCCACAGCAGTTCTGGGATCTAAATCAGCTCTTTTAAATGTCAAAAGAGCACTTGTCTACAGCGTATGTCTAAAGATATTTTCAATTATAATGCTTTTCCCAATCACTTGATGAATTACTGCTGCCATTATCAGTACAGATATAAACAAATGTCTCCTTAAAAATGAATAAATAAATAAATAAATAAATAAATACATAAATCTGTTGCATGCTTTCCATATAAAAAATAATAACGCAGCTTAAAAGGTGGCATCTAAATTAAGCTTCATTTACATATAAACAGTTATATACAGTTATGATAATTTAACTACCATATTGTCAGTGTTGTGCCTGAACGCGTTCATTGAACGATAGTTCATGAACTCGTTCATATTTTGGGCGAACGTGAACTGAACGTGCTGTATTAATGCCTGATGAACGTTAATGTGAACTCGTTCATTCTGGTGTCTGTGAACGGCACGCTCTCTCAGGTTAACTTCGTTCAATAGGGAGATTTCTATAAAGCCCTGCCAGATTTCTATAGAGCCCTCCAGGCGAAAATCCGGCTAAAACACACCGTAAACGGGTCTTAATATGTAGCGGAAAAACACCCAATCTGGCAACACCAGCCACCAGTGTTGCACCGCCGTCCGCCACATGCGTGACGCGTCATCAAAAAAAAAAACAGCAAACGACAGTAGCATGTAGCAAGAAGCGTATGATCATTTAAAAGAATTTTATGATGTTTATGACAATGTCGGTGAGAATGGGAGGCAAAGCATTAAAGCAACAATGGGGAAATGCTGTCCCCTCAATGCTAATGTAAACCCTGGTTGGATAAGGATTCAAAATTGGATATGAAGATGAAATCTGACGCATAGCTTCATTGTTAAAACTGATAAAATAATTGCTGTCTGTGATTCTATATGGGCTGTGGCAATAATTTAGAAAAATAATAGCTCGCAGCAACGTATGGAAAAAAGAACTATGAACTAGTTCATTTTTGGAACTGTGAACTTTAGTTCAAAATTTTGTAGTTTGAACTATGAACTGAACTAGTTCATTTTAAAATTTGTGAATTGAACTTTGAACTAGTTCATGTAGAAAGTGAACTTTCCCAACACTGCATATTGTGCATTTACAGGCAGATTAAACTGGATTGCAGCATATTAGTGAATAAGATGCAGTTTACACTGAAATTAAAAGTGTTTTGCAAATCACTTTTCAAGGTTCATAAATCAATTGTGTTTCATTCTTAATGTTCTATGCATCCTGGGTATAATTGCCAAAGCTAATAATGAATTGATCCAGAAAGGGAGACTTAGCATAATGGCTAAATTAATAATTCATATGCACAGGCTGTTGGAATTAGAGATCAGAGCCTGCTGAGAGAGTTTGTCCAGATTCAAAGCTTTAGCAAAACTCCACTCAAATAGATTTCAGCAGGCCCATTGATTTAATATCTGTTCTGCCGGCAGGAAATTTGCATTCCACTAACAAAAATATAGGTTTCATAGTTCAGTCATGAGGTGAATCAAGGTAAACTAAAATCACTGTTGGAGCCTGGAAGTTATATGGTGTAGTGCAAAGCTAGTGTTGTGTCATCTTTATGCTGACTGGCCAACATATGCTCTTGAGCAAACATTTCATTATAGGAACTGCTTTCATCTGATGCAAAGAAAAATAAATAAATAAAACAATTCACAAACGAGATCAACTGTTTATCCTAGATTGCAATATGATCAAATGTAGAGCAAATGGTTTCAAAATATATCAAATTTGCCAAGACATTTCAGATTCCAGTTCTCATCAAAATCTTATAAGACCAGCTTATCTGAGTTGCTATCCACACTAATATTCATTTTATACCTCCATATTGTTAACATAATAATTGTCTCATTTTTTTTATAATACTAAGAAATTTGGGGAGAAACATTTGAGACAAAGTTGATATGTCAATGAAACAAACAAGGAATATTCCTCCTATGAATATTCTATGATTCCCTCACGTCATTCATTCCAATATGTCAATATGTCCAAAATGTTTGAGATTTTTTTTCTTTCTCACATATTAAAGTCATTAGATTGGCATGAGTAAATGCTGGCAAAACTACCACAAATCTACCACAAGAGCCTTAACTATGAAGAGCAACAACAGCAATAAGATTTCCCTGGATCTCTAGTGGTTGTTAGTCTTCACAGACAACGGCCGTTTCAACTTCCTGTATCACTCCCTGCTCGTGTCGGTTCTGGGTGTCAAACTATAACTGCATTTCTCTTATTCTGAACTCACAGAAAGCTCACACAATCCTATGCGGCCTTCGGGCCAAGCAGAACGAGGAGAGAGAGAGACGACAGAAAGAGGAATGAGCTTAAATGAGGAAGAGAGAGATGGATAGAAGTCCATACAATGGGCCACCCTGCAGTGCTACTCTCTCTCACATCCAGTCAGGAGGAGAACTGCAATATCAAACAGGTCAATATTAAGATAAATGAAGGAATCTAATTATTTATTTACCATCGGAGAGCCATTTAAACACAGAGAGTTGTCCCATACTCAATATTATTTGAAAATGTTCAATTGTCTACAGTGACATCATTTTCTACATAAGAAGTAGAAATTTTAGGTGACTCACTCAACTGAAGCTTATTTTATTTATTTATTTATTTATTTTTTGTGTGGTAAGAAACAGAGAAAAATTGGGTGTCCTTTCTCATTTGCACATTTTTACCTTGCCATCTTTGTCAAAGTGGGTGTCTGCTGTTGCCTAAATGGGTGCTGGTTTTGTTCTTTTTTTTACTTTAATAACAAGCCAGAATAGAAATTAACTGGACTGCAGTTTCAATACGAAAGGGGTTTATTTTAAACTTTGATAAGGACAGTGCAGGGGTGCCGGCAGGCCTCGATGCTGGGCCTTGAATTTAATTGCTCATATATGTGTGATCAGGTTACCTTGGTGGAAGATACAGACGCAGATCTATCCGGAAGATTCTGCAGTGAAGGAAAGGCTGCCCTTGAACACTGACTTAGAGATATTAAACAGCAAAATCTCCTTTTCTGTCCCTTTTGATCAATGAGGTGCATAGATTCAGCTTTAAAGTATTTTTTTACCTTTATGAAAAAAAAAAAACTTTGCAAATTTACTTCCAAACTTAACTTTTTCTTGCAGTCGTTCACCTATTTGTATAACCCAGTATTAATGATGTAGATTGATGTTTTCACCTTCTGTCAAACTGATATATAACATTATTTATAGTGTCTTCTTTAAACATACCATTAATACAAAGCTTAATACAAAGCAAAATAAATGTGAAAACATACACTGTAATAAAAGTGACCATTAAAGTTAACATAGCACTTGCTTTCCCATTAAAAACTCCTGGTTTTACTGTGCAGAATTCCTTCAGTCATGATTCAAAAATAGCTTTAGTTTACTTAGAGTCAAATAGCAGTTTAGGGTTTGATTCATTTGTTTCTTGGCCATTTTCTGAAATCTTGCCGATAGTGAAATAGGGAATTATTTTAAAAATCTCATATCTTCCCCGTCATCCCCAAAGCCATTTATTTATTTTTTTTGGCTAAGAACATGTCATGTTAAGAACATGTTCATGTCTTTTTTATTTAGTGGCCGATTAGAAGTTATTTTATATTGTATTTATTGTTATTACTTTATGAACTGGCAAACAGTTTTACCTGCCAACTTAGAATAGATCTAATTGGTTAATAATGTACAGTATATGATTAGCTACAACAGGAAATAACAATATCATGTTTTCTTTTTTTTTTATTGAGGAAGACAGATAGGATCTTGCATTACCATTTTATTTGGCCTCTAGGTCAAAAAGCCGCTTAAGCATTACAGGAGTGTAACTGTCCCCCAAAAACCACAGAAATCTCACATTTAGTTTTGCTATTTCATTCCATTTTTCATTATCCAATCAATTCCCAGTGCCAGTCAAAGTTTTCTCCCACATTTATCTTGGTGAACATCCTGTTGCACTCAGAAATACATAACATAATGGATATGAAATGGGTTGTGAACACCATTTCATGTTGACTTAAATCAAAAGCTCTCACTTAAAGCAGATGCCAAAATCCACAGCTGTAGCATCATCATTTCAATTTAATTAGATACTCCCCAAGTTGATTCTCATCAGTTCACCCCCAGATGATAGTAGATGCATATTTTGCACAGCCTGATGGCTCCTACTAGACCATCCAAGACCTACAACACTGCGTTATATCATAGCTTTTTACAGCTTAATTAAAGTTTCAATAAAAATATGAATTTGCTTTTTTTCTCCCTGTATGTTAATAGCATCATAATGACCAAGCCCCTTTTCACTTTAAATAGATGCTACAGCAGTACTTACACTCCACAAGGCTGAGGGCAATTCTTCTCTTTTATACCAGATAATAGTTATAATAAATCTGGATGTGTTTGTGTGAGAGAGAGGACAACGGCAGCAATTATAGCCGTGGATGTAACTATACTAACTGTTGGTACAGAGTGCTGGCTGCTGGGTTTGCTACAGGCTAGCGGTCTGTAGTCATGTCAGCACATAATGATGAGGGCGTACATAACATGTGTAAATAAGAAAATATACTGTAAACTGGTCAAAAGGAGCCCCCTGAAAATGGTTTAATCATGCTATCATAAGGTGACCAAATGTCCCATATGTTTTTTTTTTTTTTCAGGGATAACTGTACTTGAATTTGACACCCTTTTCAAATGTTCTGACTTTCTTGACATTTGTCTAACTTAGTACTTTAGAAATACAGATTTTCACAATATATATATATATATATATATATATATATATATATATATATATATATAAAACAGAAAAGTATATGAATAGTTTGTGGTTTTAAACAAATATGACAAAAAATATGTAGACTGAAGCTTTCATATACATAACTGTAGCATTAAAATAATACACAAAGCAAACTGCTTTTATCAAATTTGGCATTCAGGGGAAGAAAAAAGCTAAAATATATATTTTTTATTTTAGTACAGTTTATTTTACTACTATGTGATTACACATCTGTCTCTTAAATGCACACAGAACCTGATACTAAAACACATCCATGCATATGTGATTACACATGAAATAGCACATTGGATAATAACTTAATCTAATTTATTCATTAAAAAGGAAATTTATAATTTTCTTCCCCTTTTTCCAGCAATCTATTGGAACAAACCCCAGAGTAATTATGTGATGACACAGTTTGGTCTTTTGTGAAGATACATTACAGATGCATAGAATATCAACTGCACCATTGAAACTTACTAAACATTGATTACAGCTTTAATTTGCATGCCTCTCCAATGATTCATGAAATTGTCACACCCAAAGTGGAATTGATTACCCACAGTGCACTGCTGCTAGGAAAAATACCCTTGACCATAGCTGACCCACAACAGGCTCTCATTGAAAATGATGAACCTGTAATGTATCTCAATGAGCATGTGAATCATTGAATCAGAAAGGTAAATTATTATCCAGGCATCATATAATGGCCCAAACACAGTTGGCCCCTGGAGCACCATGCCGGTCCAATTCAGTATTCAATGCATTACTTCATATTAATACATGCTTTGTTGTTCAGTGCTCAGGCCTCCCAGGTGAGACTCACTTGTAGTAAACAAATGAACAGGATATTGTGAAAAAGCAATAGCATTTGAATTAAAGCAATAATATTTACAGGCACCGGCTGTAAGCCAGCAAATGGGTTTTATGGCTGGAAAGTTATGTAAGTACAAGTGGACCACAAAGAAGGGAGAGCTTCTATATAAAAATACATTCAACATACACTGTATGCAATCTTTTCAGCATCAAATAAATACATATATGACATCAGCTCATAATATAGCATTGATTTGTGATTAAATGGGACATATTGAGATACAGCAGACAGTCTAGTCTGTGCAGCATTCAATGCATAATGTTTTATCTTGAGCGGTACATTTTCGCTGATTGAATTATTTGGAGATTCACTGTGACCGTGAGTCTTTGTGAAAAGCTTCATGATGATTGTGTGGTGTGTCCTCGTGAAAAAATAATGCTCTAGGAAACACCTGTAGAAGACTTCTGGTGAACATAACTTCCTAATTTATATATATATATATATATATATAAATAATAATTAAAAAAAAAACAGAAAAACAGTTGCTGCAAATGCCTTTTATTTGACTGTATGTGTCATACAGCTATTGTTGTTACAAATAGGTGTAGTGCTAAACGAAGGAGCAGGTGGAGAGGGGGCATGGAGGTAGGGACCAGGGCGGAGTGGATGGAGGGAGGAGCCAGGGAGGAGCCCAGAGCAGGAGGAGCTAGATGGTCCTTCAGAGACCAGCCAGGACGGAGATCCATGGTGGAGTCAACGGCGGGAGGAGCCATGGTGGAGAATGGGCCGACGACACCAGGAGGCCGACAGGCGGAGACTGCACCGGTGGGTGAGGAGCCCAAGATGGAGCAGCACAGTTGCAGAGCCAGGGTGACATCGAGGATCCGGAGGGCCTGGAGCAGAAGGGTCAGGCGACCAAGGCGGAGGCGGGGTCCTGGAAGACCACTGTGGAGCCGGAGTGACTGAGGATGGAGGTGGAACCAGAGGGAAGGAGGAGCCTGACAGAGCCGGAGGGATGGAGTGACGAGGTGAAGCCAGAGGAATGGAGTCCCGAGGCGGTGGATGGTCGACGACTGACCAAGGTGGAGCCGGAGGGATGAGGGAGCCCGGTGGAGCAGGTGGGATGCCAGGCCATGGTGGAGATGAGGGAGCTAAAAGCCAAGGCGGAGCTGCTGGGTCGAAGGACCGAGGAGGAGTCCAGGGTTGGAGGCTGGAGGCGGAGACAGGGCCTTAACACGCCAAGGCGGAGCTGGAGACTGGCAGTCCAGCGGCGAACCATCGCGCCCAGATGGCTGCGGGACTGACTGGCACCAGCAGAGATGACGTCGAGGAACTGGCTGGTCTAGGAGGAGGAGAGAGAGGAAGGATGGGAGGAAACACAGGAGGATCAGGGCTGGACGGAACCAGCGGAAGTGGAGCAGAGGGACTGGCAGGTCTAGGAGGAGGTGGGAGAGGGAGGCTGGGAGGGAACACAGGAGACACAGGAAATTCAGAGCTGGGTGGAACCAGCGGAGAAACAGGAAATTCAGAGCTGGGCGGAACCAGCGGAGACACAGGAAATTCAGAGCTGGGTAGGACCCGCAGAGAAACAGAAAATTCAGAGCTGGGCGGAACCAGCGGAGAAACAGAAAATTCAGAGCTGGGCGGAACCAGCGGAGACACAGGAAATTCAGAGCTGGACGGGACCAGCGGAGACACAGAAAATACAAAGCTTGGCGGAACCAGCGGGGACACAGAAAATTCAGGGCTGGGCAGAACCAGCGGAGAAACAGAAAATTCAGGGCTGGGTGGAACCAGCGGAGAAACAGAAAATTCAGGGCTGGGCGGAACCAATAGAGAAACAGAAGATTCAGGGCTGGGCGGAACCGGCGGAGAAACAGAAAATTCAGAGCTGGGCGGAACCAGTGGAGAAACAGAAAATTCAGAGCTGGGCTGAACCAGCGGAGACACAGGAAATTCAGAGCTGGACGGAACCAGTGGAGACACAGAAAATTCAAAGCTGGGCGGAACCAGCGGGGACACCGAAAATTCAGAGCTGGGCAGAACCAGCAGAGAAACAGAAAATTCAGGGCTGGGCGGAACCAGTGGAGAAACAGAAAATTCAGGGCTGGGCGGAACCAGCGGAGAAACAGAAAATTCAGGGCTGGGCGGAACCAGCGGAAATGGAGCAGAGGAACTGACTGGAGGAGGTAGGAGTGGGAGACTGTGAGGGTATACAGGGGGATTAGGGCTGGATGGAACCAGCGGAAAAACAGGGGATTCAGGAATTACCTCTATAGACCAGTCCATAAGATCCATAAGTTGCTCCATATCCTTTCCCGAGACCGAATACAGCTCACCCTCAGTCGCGGAAGTGTGGGCGGGGCGTTCCTCCACGCCCTCGATCTCCATTAAGACTCCCACAATGCACGGTGTTGCCGGCTCACACACCTGGTCAGTCGCGCTCTCGAGGTCCTGCATTGGCTCGGGCTCTGTGGCTGCGGTGGGCTCTAGCTCCGTGCGCCTTGATGGTGGCTGGCTGGTCTCTGGTTCGGGAGTGGGGCTGGAGATACACTCTTCGGCGGTGCTGATGGTAAATGAAGATCCATTTTTCTCCAGCACCTACTCCACAAAAGCGGCGAAATCCTCTCGGGGACCGTTCGCTGGTAGGCGTGCCTTACACCGCTCGCTCAGGCCGGTGTAGAAGGTATGGTCCTCCAGTGAACGGTCCAGTTGCTCCAGGCATAGGAGACGGACTGCTGGGATGGCCATTCCGGGAGAGGGAGGAAAACAAAAATAAAAAACTGAAAAGAAAGAAAAACGCCGCTAGATAAACTATACTGTTTTGGTCCGTGATTCTGTTACAAATAGGTGTAGTGCTAAACGAAAGACAAAGTGCTAGAGGAGGATCGGGATGAAATTATGAGTTTACTGATGATAGAAGGATAAAACAGACAATATACTACACTTATAATACAATCTCAGGTTAACATACAAGTCTCAGCATTAACATAGACACATTTAATCACGGACGAGGAGGAACTGAACAGAACGGGTATTTGAACAAACAGAAGGTAATGAGGGAACTGGAGACAGGTGGGGAATAATCAATTAACCAAAACAAGGAGGAGGGTGACCAAATAAGGGAACAGAAAGTTCATAAATGTAACAATTTTTTGCAAAAGTGTCTGAGTAACCGTAGAAGGCCTGGATGAAGAGAAGAAGGAAGTATGGAAGAAAGGGCAGAAAGAAAAAACTAAAGGAAATATGGATAACAGAAGGTAGAGCAGAAGGAAGAACAGGAGTAAAGAAGTGTAGAGGAAAAATGAAAGGTAGAATAGAAGACAGAAGGCAGTGCAAAAGGAAGAGTAGGAGGAGGAAAGAATTTTGAGGAAAAGCAGAAGGGATGAATGATGGAAGGAAATGCAGAAATACGGAAGAAAGGAAGGGTAGACAAAAGCAAAAAGAAGTATGAGTGACAGAAGGCAGTGCAGAAGGAAGAGCAGATGTAGAGTAAGGAAGTGTAGAGGGTGGAAGGATGGGAGGAAACACAGGAGGATCAGGGCTGGACGGAACCAGCGGAAGTGGAGCAGAGGGACTGGCAGGTCAAGGAGGAGGTGGGAGAGGGAGGCTGGGAGGGAACACAGGAGACACAGGAAATTCAGAGCTGGGTGGAACCAGCGGAGAAACAGGAAATTCAGAGTTTCTTATGAAAGTTTCTTATAAAATGCTGAAAAACTCCCTCAGTGCTTTTCAGAAAGCCATGATGTCTGCTAAGTCTAAGTATTTTTCTAATTTAATTTTAAAAAACCATCACAGTTCAAAAGCCTTATTTTCTGTGTTAAATTCTGCTCTAAATCCTCCTGTAAATGTGATTTCAAACCCCTCAGTATCATTATGTGAAGGTTTCTCAAGGTTTTTCTGTGAGAAGATCACCTCTCTAAGATCTCAGTTACAACCTTCTGCTATTGTCTCGCCTGAACTGGGTTGTTCTTCAGCCATATGGAGCGTCTTTGACCCAGTTTCTCTTCTGTCTCTCAGAGAAATTGTTGATCACTTGAAACCTTCCTTCTGCTCTCTTGATGTTCTTTCTCCCCGTATTTTGAAACAAATTTTTGATTCAGTTGGAACAAGTTTGGTGTCTTTTGTGAATAAATGCTTGAGCACAGGGACTATCCCATATAGCCTAAAACAAGCTACTGTTACACCTCTTCTCAAGAAACCTTCACTTGATGACAAGGATTTTAATAATTTTCGACCGATCTCGACACTACCTTTTATTACAAAAGCATTGGAGAAAACGGTTCTTAATCAACTCCAGTCTTTTCTTAGCTCAAATCAAATTCTTGAAACTTTCCAGTCTGGTTTTAAGCCTCTGCACAGCACCGAATCTGCTTTATTAAGGGTCTCTAATGATATACTGTTAGCAACTGACGCTGGTGACTCAGTGATCTTAATACTGCTAGACTTAACCTCGGCTTTTGATACAGTTGATCAAAAAACTCTTTTATCCCGACTAGAACATCTTGTGGGCATCCAGGGAACTGTCCTCAGTTTGTTTTAAATCATATCTAACAAATAGAAGTTTCTCTGTTAAACTTGGTAATTTTTCTTCCTCGCCTGTTCAACTCTCCTGTGGAGTGCCGCAGGGTTCTATTCTCGCACCCATTCTTTTTTCCCTGTATTTACTTCCTCTGGGCTCCATTTTCAGAAAGCATGGTGTATCATTTCACTGCTATGCAGATGATACACAAATTTATTTGCCTCTGAAACGCAACAAAGATACTGCTCTGAAATCTATTTTGCATGCCTAGAAGAAGTAAAAATGTGGTTTTCTCAAAATTTCTTATTTCAGAATGAATCCAAAACCGAGGTTATAGTCTTTGGCCCCCATGACAACTTTAATAGCAGTAACATTGATCTGGATCACCTCTCTCCAGCTTCATCTTGCATTAAAAACCTAGGTGTTTTCTGGGATCAGAACTTCAAATTTGAAAAACAAATTAATGCGGTGATTAGTTCTTGTTTTTTCCAGCTAAGTCTTCTCTCTAAGATCAGATCCTCTCTTTCTGAGAAAACCTTAGAGATTGCTGTCCATGCACTCATTACATCACGGTTGGATTATTGCAACTCCCTCTACTATGGCATACCCAAACACTCTATTGCTCGTCTCCAATTAGTCCAGAATGCTGCTGCAAAGTTCCTCAAAAGAAAACTCAAAATTGATCATGTTTCACCTATTTTAAAATCGCTGCATTGGCTACCAGTGCATTTTAGAATTGAATTTAAAATTCTTATCTTTGTTTTTAAATCCGTAAATAATCTGGCACCAAGCTATTTGTCCGAGCTTCTCTTACCACATAATCCCACACGAAATTTGAGGTCTGGTGACCAGAAACTTTTGTCTGTCCCCAGATCACGGTTAAAGAATAGAGGAGACAGAGCCTATGTCAGAGAGGAAATATGAAAAGAAGTATGGATGATGAAGGCAGAAGTAAGTGAAATGACGAAATCGAAGAGAAGGGGGAGGAAATAACAAAAGGAAGAATACAAAGAAGAAAGCGTAGCAGGAAGGAATGGAGGAAGGAAGTTCAGAGGAGAATAAAGAAGTGAAGAACGTGTAAAAGGAAGTATGGACACTGAAGGGCAGTGAAGAAAAAGGAAACATGGAAGGAAGTGTAAAAGAAAAAAAAAGAAGGGGGGGAAAGAGAATTGTAGAAGGAAGGAATTAAAAAGACGGAAATCTAAGAGAAAGTATGGAAGACAGAAGGCAGTGCAGAAAGAAGAGTGAAAGAAAGCAGAAGAAGAAAAGGATGGAAGAACGTGTAGAAAAACAAATTTTGGAAGGAAATGCAGAAGTAAGTGTGAAAGAAACAAAGAAAGTGTAGAAACAAAGAGCTGTGGAAAAAAAGAAACAAAGGCCAATTACTGATTGGAATATTCACGGTGTTCAAATTTTGGAGTCAGTAAAATTCTTTAATACTTTTATTCGGCAGGGACGCGTTACAATAATCAAAAATGACAGTAAATGTGTTTTACACTGTTACAAAAAACTAAAATCTATTTAAAATGATGTCTCTAGATTACGAATGTAACCCTTTCCAATGGAAGGGCGTGACGTCACGGGCGGGGTGACGGAGCGACCAGGAAGCTATAAAGGCACCTGCCACGCAGCTGGCTTCAGCTTCGAGTAGGGAAGCAAGCACCGGCAGGGATGCCGGGAGTATGGCTCTGCGACACAGCGTCTTGTTCCTTCAAGGAACCAGGGTTACATTCGTAACCTTGAGACGTTCCTTTTCCGGAACTCGAGCTGCATCAAGCGATTTGGGGAACGATGTGCCCACGCTGCCAGACTTCCAAATCCCTGCCTAGTGTGTATCCGAAGAGCACAGCTAAGACGAGAGAACAGAAGAGCCAGTACCGAGTCTGCACTGCTAAGAGTACATAATGATATTTCCTTGTCTGTGGATGCCGGGAGTCCTGCTGTGTTAGTGCTTTTGGACCTCACAGCAGCGTTCGATACGGTGGACCATGCAGTCCTCCTCTCTCGTCTTGAGCATTGTGTGGGCATTCGAGGTTTGGCACTTCAATGGTTTAGCTCCTATTTAGCAGATAGGAGCTTCTCTGTTATGATTGGTGAATGCTCCTCGTCGGCTGCTCCTCTTTCTTGTGGGGTACCCCAGGGTTCAATTCTTGGCCCAATCTTGTTTTCTTTATATATGTTGCCGTTAGGGAGTATTATAGGAAAGCACAATCTATCCTTTCACTGTTATGCTGATGACTTGCAGATTTATTTGCCTTTAAAACCGAATGATAATGTCGCACTAGACTCCCTACTTAGTTGTATCGATGATATTAGGATGTGGTTGTCACAAAATTTTCTTAGTTTAAATAATGAAAAAACGGAGTGTATCATCTTCGGCAACCCAAACGGTTCAGCGGTGAGTTTGGGGGCTTTGGCTCCATACCTTAAGCCTGCTGTCAGAAATTTAGGGGTTACTTTTGATTGCGACATGAAATTTGACAAGCAAATCAGCAATATTGTCAAAATGAGTTTTTTTCAGCTTCGTCTTCTAGCTAAAGTTAAGCCTTTTCTTAATAGGCATGATCTAGAAAAGGTGATTCATGCTTTTATTAGTTCGAGGTTGGATTATTGTAATGCTCTCTATGTAGGTTTAAGTCAAGGCTCTATTGCACGACTTCAACTTGTGCAAAATGCTGCCGCTCGGTTTTTAACAAATACACCTAAGCGTGTACACATTACTCCTGTCCTCTATTCCTTACACTGGCTTCCAGTACAGTTTAGAATAGATTTTAAGATTTTGCTGTTCGTTTTTAAGGCCCTAAATGGCCGAGCACCGGAGTACATAAGTGAGATTTTAACCCTGCGTGAGCACAGCCGGTCGTTACGGTCTTCAAATCAACTGGTTTTAGAAGTCCCAAGGTCAAAGTACAAGCGTTGGGGTGATCAGGCGTTTGCAGTTGCTGCCCCAAGACTTTGGAACAAGTTACCCCCTGATATCCGTACAACTGCAGATGAAACTCTTTTTAGGTCTAAACTTAAAACCCACCTGTTTAGGATGGCTTTTAATACATAGTAGTGGTGACACAATTTCCCTCTTGCTGTTTTCTTTTCTGTTATATGTATTTTATGATATGATGTTTATTGTATTCTATGATGTGAAGCACTTTGGATACCTGACGGTTGTTGTAAAGCGCTATACAAATAAATGTTGATTGATTGATTGATTGAACAAGCAATTGGTCAGATTTTCTCCACAGGGCAGCTCTGTGGACGTATGCGTCCAGCGCTCGAACTGGACACATACAGTTTAGCTTCTCCTGGTCTGGCTCCTGAAAGGGAGGAGGGCAGAAGGCCTGCAGTACTATGGGTTGTGGAGTAACAGAGGGAACTTTAGGAACATAACCCGCTCGAAGGGTATAAGAATGCTTTGGCCATACCAGGGGCAAAGTCTAAGTAGGTAGGGGCCACCGAGGGGGCCTGAAGATCTCCAACTCTCTTTAGAGAAGTAATAGCCAGTAACAGGGCAGTCTTAATAGATCTTGAATTGGCTCGAATGGAGCTTTACAGAGAGCCTCTAACACCACAACCAAGTCCCACGGGGGAATACGGGACCGTACTGGAGGTCTCAGCCTCAGTGCACCGCAGAGGAAACGTGTAACTAGGGGGTGTCTACCCACTTACTGACCGTTGAAAGGGACGTGGTAAGCAGCTATGGCCGCCACGTACACCTTTAAGGTGGAGTGAGTTAACCCCGCAGAGAGCCTAGCTTGGAGAAACTCAAGAACTGTACCAACTGGGCAGTTAACAGTGTCAAGCTGGCGGTCTCTGCACCATGAGGTGAAGAGCTTCCACCTCAGGGAGTACAGTTTCCTCGTAGAGGGAGCTCTGGATTGGAGGAGGGTCTCAACAACCTCGGTTGAGAGACCGGAAGCTATGAACTGTGCCCCTTCAGGGGCCACACCCACAACTTCCACAACTCCAGGCGAGGGTGAATTATTTTGCCCTGCGCCTGAGAGAGTAGATTTGTCCTGATCGGAATCTCCCATGGAGAGCCGTCAAAGAGAGAGATCAGATCTGCGAGCCATAATGGGCCCGACCAGAATGGGGCTAGTAATAGAAGACGGACCCCATCCCCGTGACTCTCGCCAGAACTCCCGGGAGCAGAGCGATAGGGGGAAAGGCATACAGATGAAAACTCAGCCTGGTCTGTAGCATAGCGTCCAGTCCCAGAGGAGCTGGATGAACTAGAGAGAAACAGAGGGGACATTGCGATATCTCTTGAGTCGCAAAGAGGTCCAAAAACTCTCCATATCTACTCCACCACCTTGGGGTGAAGCCCCCCAGGCCTCGGCCCCTGTCTCGACAGTATGTCTGCTCCCACAGTCAATCTCACAGAAGGATCTGGTGTGCCAGCTTGTACAAGGGGCGCGAATGCAGATCTCTCTGGTGACTGATATAAGAAATCGCCAATGTGTTGTCCGTGCGCACAAACACATGGTGACCTCTCAGGTCTTGGAGGAAATATTCAATGCTCGATGCACAGCTAGCATCTCTAGACAACTGGTATGCCATGTCAGATGGCAACCGCTCCACAGACTGCGGGCAGGGTGGCCACTCATGACCGCACCCCAACCGGTGAGGGACGTGTCTGTCGCTACCGTTACACGGTGACCAAGAGCTCCCAGCACCGGGCCCTGATTCAAGAACCAAGGTTTCTTCCACATGTCTAAGGCACGAAGGCATCGCCGCGTGATCTTGATAGTTCGTAATGGATTCCCCCTTGGGGAAAATCCCTTGGTCTTGAGCCACCACTGTAGGGGTCTCATGTGCAGGAGGCCAAAAGGTATCACGTTGGACACAGCTGCCATAAGCCCTAACAGTCTCTGAAACTGTTTGACAGTGAGTGACTGGCCTTCTTTGACTCTCTCGACTGATGTGAGGATCGACTCGATCCGAGCAGGAGACAGACGTGCCTGCATCGTGGTCGAATCCCACACGACGCCTAGATAGGTGGTTCTCTGAACTGGAGAAAGTACACTCTTCTTGGCGTTTAGTCTCAAACCCAGCTCCCCTATATGTGCGCCATTTGCTCTGAATGAGCTAAAATCAACCAATCGTCGATATAGTTCAGAATGCGGATGCCCTGCATACGGAGGGATACCAGAGCCGAATCTACACATATCGTGAACGTGCGGGGTGAGAGTGCAAGGCCGAAGGGAAGTACTCAATATTAGTAGGCTTTGCCCCCGAAAGCAAACCTCAGAAACTTCCTGTGTTGTGGAAGGATGGATATGGAAGTATGCGTCTTTGAGATCTACTGTGACAAACCAGTCCTCGGATCTGATTTGAGCTACAACCTGTTTGACAGTGAGCATTTTGAACTTCAGTGACATTACTGAGAGGTTAGATGATGTAAGTCTAAGATCGGACGCAACCCCCCATCCTTCTTTCGAACTATGAAATACCAGCTATAAACCCAGACTCCCTGTCTAGAGGAGGGACCCCCTCGATGGCCTCCTTCCTTAATAGGGTATTCACTTGACTTCTTGGCCGTGGACCTCCCAGCCTGAAGTACGCTCCATCGGATTCGGATTAGGCTGAGAAGTCACTGGCCCAGAGCGTTGTTTCAGCCTCTGGTCCCGAAGCGGCAATGCTCTGTTTGTACGCGGAGGGCGCTGCTCCCGCCCAGCAGTCCCTCCAGTACATCTAACTTCATGAGTCAAATAACTGTCATTATATTCCTCAGAATTTAATGCAATCAAACAATCAGACAAGTAAATACGGTCTGGATTGTGATACAATACACATTGAAGTGATATATTGAACTTCTCGAAGTTAGATAACAGTCATTTGATTCCTCAGAATCCAATGCAATCCAACAATCAGACAAGTAAACACGGTCTAGATTGTGATACAATAAACATTGAAGTGATATATTAACTTTCTCAATGTCATTAAATTTCTCTGAATTTAATGTAATCAAACAATCAGACAAGTAAACACGGTCTAGATTGTGATAAAGTACACATTGAAGTGATAGAACTAACTCCTCCTTATTAAATGGAGTTTCAATAAACAGACACGTGGTCGGGTATGGAAAAATTCACATCAAAACTGAAAATGTTGTAATACAGATGTAATAAACGTGTAGCCTCGACAGCGTGCGAATAGCTTAGTCACACAAACAATATTTATCCCCTCGGAGATTAAATAGCTGCTCATTAACGCTGCCCGTATAATGTTAGGCATAACACTGTTTGTTGTATACTGGTGCTTATGCAGCTTTATGTTTGTGCAACTACAAGCTCGCCGACGCCCTCCATGTCAATCTCCTCGGAGAAAGAAAGGCAGAGCGTCAAGCCCGATGCTCGGGGGGAAGAACCGAAGCTCGGGCTTCTGAACCCGGGAATCGGGCAGATCTGGTGGGTAAGGTAGGAGATAAGGACGTGCCCGTCTCCATTCCTTCCAGCAGATCGATCTGCGAACCCAACGAATGCCAGCGCCGCTCCGCCTCGGCAAAAGCAGGACCGGCATCGCGAGGAACGCTGGCGAAGGTTCACTTCTCGAAGAGAGCCCTCCGGGTTTGAAGCGCACGTGAAATCATACGCAGCGCGCTTTGATCCCGGGCAGACCACGCACAGACCGTGTGTATCCCCGCCTCTAACGTTTAGCTTTGTTGAGTAGGGAGGAACACACAATCTGAACGCGGTCTGGATTCACCCTTCAGATGCCAGTCTTAGCTTTGCTCTCTGACATACTATAGCTACTTAAAGGAGCTAATAGTGACAAACGACAATAAACAAGACTGACAAGACAGAAAGACATGCACACACAGAGCGCTTGCTGAAGGACAAGAAGCTGAAGCCAGCTGCATGGCAGGTGCCTTTATAGTTTCCTGGTCGCTACGTCACCCCGCCCGTGACGTCACGCCCTTCCATTGGAAAGATTGCACATGTTATTCAGAGTCGGTCTCGTCAGGGATGTTCCCCAAAGCGCTTGACGCAGCTCGAGTTCCTGAAAAGGAACTGCTGTTATTTTTTACTTTATTTTAGATTGGATGGATGGATGGATGGATACAGAAAACTAGCTGTTTGAAAACAGACATTGGTTATGCATACTGTAGTTTCAGATCCTGTCGACTGATTTCAGTCATTTAGGTTAAAAAGCTTGTGACTTTAAACCAACACATTTTAAAGCTACATTCTTAATGAATAATTTATTTATGTTTGTCATAGCATCAGAAAAACTACATACTGTCAGCTGTGAGACTTATTTGATTTGGTTTCTTATCAATAAAGCTCATCTAGTCAGGCAGACATACTGTCAAATTTATGATATATCAAGTTAGCATTAAGCAGAGATAACATTAAATCAAAATTTCTTTGGCCCACACATGCAAGGTTTCCTCATAATGAAGGTGTCACTGTGATTGACACATTACTGTTCACATTGCAAACTATAAGATCAAATTACAAACTTACTACCGATAAGCCACACATATAACTTTCCAACAGCTAATGTGCTGAAATAATTTTTCTTCCCTTCACTGCTCAATTATTTATACGCAACTTTTACAGATTTTAGGCTTTTTGCTCAGATTCATAATTCATAATTTGTTATGTAATCCAAATTTTAATTAGCATCCACAGTATGGTTTGAAAACCCAGGCACTGTAAACAATTGCTGTCATAAGTCCATGCTATCTTAATAATAACTATTTGTTCATGGAATGGCTTTTTTTTTTTTTTTTTTTTTTTTTAATAAATGTGACTTTTTAATGATTCTATAAGAGAAACATAAATGCTTTAAATGCAATCAGAAATAGTGACCGTTTTTTTTGGACATTTCCACTATGGTAGTACCATGGAATTTCTTTAAGTAACCACTAGCATTCAGAAGTTTGTAATCTGTAGGATTTTATTCATGTTTGTCAGGGAAGTCGCTTATGCTCACCAAAGCTACATTCATTTGATCAAAAATACATTAATACTTTGAAATATTATTTCACTTTAAAATAACTGTTTTTCATTTGAATAAATGTTAAAATGTAATTTACTTCTGTGATGGCAAAGCTAAATATTTAACCTCATTACTCCAGTCTTTAGTGTCCCACAATCTTTCAGATATCATTCTAAGATGTTGGTCTAATGTTGGTCTAAGTTTGTCAAAACCAGTTCTGCTTCTTAATATTTTTAATAAAATATTTTATAATCTACGTAAACACATAACCTTATATAAATATATCCTGTCACATTTTATCAATTTATCCTTTATGAATGAATGTATTAGTTTATAAAATAATCACACTTCAGCTTTAAAAAAAATTATATTTTGACAATACTGTATAAATGTGCGTGATAAAAAATATGTAGTGATATATGAAACAATAATTGTAACACTTAATTTAGATGTTATCAGATTAAGCAATATTTGTTTAATTTACATGAAACATATATCAAAGTACCATGCCATTATTATCTAATTCCATCTCAGTATCGCAACAGTACCGGGAAAAGAAAAAAAAATACACTGTAATAGAAAAACGAGAAGGCTGTGAAAGAAGTGTAGTCTGTGATATCATTAGGTTTCAATATTTTCTCCCACTTTTGCTTGTCCACAAAGCATACCAGGAGAGGACAGAAATGAAAGTCAGTAATGAACAGAGGAAACGCAGGAGTGAAGGCTGGAGAGGTATCAGGACAGCTGTGGCACGAAATCAAGCAGGGGTTCGCTGCCGCTGAACAACGGACAAAAGCATCAGGCTTTGAAGTTGGGCCAGTCACGCTTTGAAGTTCTCTAAGCACCACTGATTCATCATGAAAAAAAAATAAAAATAAAAAAACATTTCCAAACATAAATACTGAGGGAATAACACAGCAGATCCAGAAGCTTCTAAACTTTAGACCGTTTATTTTCACTCTGCACTATTATTATTCATTTCATTATATTTTCTCTACTGAAAGCATTTTAACATCTCTCTTACATGCAATTCATGTCTTTCAAACATTCTATGCTCTTGGTGTAATGGCTGGACAAATCAGACTGAGTATTATTTATTTTATTGAACGAGTAATCCATCAGACTCCTCACCCAACAACTGGACTGGGTGCCAGGATGTCTGTGAAGACTAGGGCTTGCATACACTAGTCGAGAAGTCGAGTGATGACTACTTCAACCACTAGTCATCGCTGTCGTAAACAATCGACTACTCAAGAATGCATTAACCATTAATGTGTGCACAGTTTCACAACGTGAATTTTAGGATTACTATATTGCGTGTTACTTTTTATGACTTTATCTGTGTTGAATGTAAAATTTAAATATGTAATGTAATAATTAAGGGTGCGCCCGAAGCCAAATACCTTATTCGGAATGGCAGAGATAATGGCTACAAAAACGAATAATGGACAAGGAATATTTATGCCTGAATATTTGGCTGAGGCTGGCACAGGCTGGTATTTGCTAGATAACAGTTGAGCCAGGGGATCAGCGCAATATTATACACAGACCTCTAAAGTAAATGAATGTAAACTTTATGAACGAATAGAGCGCAAATCAAACACCACATTGCTGTTGCCTCTCCGTGAAATCAGAGCTTGGCAAGAGTAACATCACCTATAATAATACATAATACATGTTCTATTGTTTGTATATATTTAGAAGTCAATTATTTAAACCGTAGGCTACAATATTATACGAATGAATGGAATGAGCACAGCATGCTCACCATTCAAACCACCGTCTTTGGAGTTTGTCACTCTTTCTATTCAACACCATCAGAACTTCAAACCATCAAGGTTTTCATTCGAGACTGCATCTGGATGCTCGTTCAACGGCCAAAGAAACGCAATTATTGTACATTTAACTAAACGAAACAGGTTTAATATAAGCTGTAGACCCCTTTGTTAATATAAATATGAATTATGCTACAGTTAGGTTTGGCAGTGGAGAAATAATTATAATGTAATTATTTGTATACGTTTCCCTTTTTAGCTAATTTGCTACATTGGATATTCCATGTGTGGATATATTATAACTACACAGATTGAGGACCTTGAATTAGAGAATAGAAGTCCTTCTCTCTTTCTTCCTTTCTTCTCCATCTCTCACATTCTTTATCTCACACAAACAAACACACATATACACACACACAGAGAGACTCAAACGGATGGGCAGTGATCAATCTGCCGTGCACAGCAGTCAGCTGTCCACCTGCATTGTGCAGACAGTGGAACACAGATCGGCTTTAGATTTGCAAAAGGCTCAGGAACAATAACAGATCAGCTGGAAGTGAATCCGAAGAAGAAAACAACACCTTTAGCGTTAAATTGTGCCCTCGAAGTATGTTTTATGTTTTGTAGCAGTGGTAACTGAACCACACACACAACATTAGCTCTTGATTTGTTCATAAAAAATATCAGACTTCAAGTACCATGTAAATATATCAAGAAAAGCTTCAGAATAAATATGCTATGTTTTTAATAATATAACTTGATTTTCACCACAGGGGTATTTAAATAAATGCAAGGAAGACCAAAACAATTACAACATAATTTGCAATGCATGTATATGCAGGAAAGAAGACCAATCAGTATGCAAGTGAAAACAAAATGATATAAAATCAGTAGAATAGTATAAAAAAGTAGAATCATGGTTAATTTTCATAAGGGATAGTCGACTGCCTTCTGTCCAGTTTGGATTTGGAGCTGATTTGGAACACTCTAAATATGCAGCACACCCAAATAGTGCTAATCACATGAAACAAATGAGAGAATCACGATTTCAATAGAGTTTAACATTAGCTATAACTAACGACACATTATTCTAACAAGCACATATAGAACACACAAATATGGCATAAAATAATCCAATTCGAACTCAAATTAGCTAATTTGAATCACAATTTTTACAGTACAGTTTGATCAAAATTTCTCTTGCTTTACCCCCCATCTTAGATTTTACATTTCCACTGAGCTCATCACAGTTCAATTAGCCAAAAATTAGGTAGATTATGGTGAAGTAGAATACATTACATCCTTTGAATGGTGTGCGTCTATAATGCCTGTAATCTATGTATAAAGCATTTACCCAGAGATTGCATTCTGCTGCCCTGGTCTCACCGACACAGCTAGCGGGAGACTAGGAATTAATTAATTGCTATTTTCCTTTTTTTGGCATAAATGCTACTGATTTCTATGCAGATTAGAAGAAACTAATAGAACATTAATGTTGTGAGCATAGTGGTTTTATTATGTTCCTCTTTTAATCTTTCTTACATGGCCTTTGACACCACTTTTACTAGAAAGTAAGCTAACATACCAGAAGGAAAGAGAGAGAGAGTTTCATCTGTAGGAAACCACAGTCTGTTCCAGCAGTGAGGGTGATGATTTACTCATCTAAGGCTTGTTTACCACTGCAGCTGATGGAAGCTAAAATAAAACAAATAAAATACAAGTCTACACTCCACAGAAGGGATAGAGTAAGAGAAAGAGAGAATGAACCACTGGGAGTTTGTTCTGTTTACCTGCTTAAACCATTTTAAATCAAACCCTTCAAATCACTGTAAAGCCATCTGTACTGAAACACTGCTGCGGAAAGTGACCTAAAACCAAATATTAAATTGAAAACTAGGATATGATTTAAAAAGATATAAAACAAGTGTTGTCTATGAGTGGACTTTTATTAGTAACCACCAACAAAATCCGGTTCTTTCTTTGATGCACTAGTGATTTATTTTAGGGTTTTTCGACACGGGGATGCAATTTTGGCCTAGGGACAGTAAAGTAATAACTGTTCAAATGATGCTGTTGAATGTCTTTGTTGCAGACAGCGAATTACATCAGCGGTTTTAAGTGATAGCCAGAAGTAAGCAGCTGCGGATGGAGACGAAAGATAATTCAAAAGTGAGTCAACATATTTATTTATTTATTTGTTTTGATAAACAGTATGGGTAATTTCGTTGGTTGGATTTCGAAACGCTACAAACACAAATCAGATGTAAAAATGTTGATTTGAAAACTGTCGTGACGGTATCCTGAGGGGAATGAATGATACATTAGGTGTTAAACCATGCAAAACAGGTAAAACATATACACACACACATTATATATTTTTATACATATATATATATATATATATATATATATATATATATATATATATATATATATATATATATATATATATGTATGTATATATATATATATTTATATATATATATATATTTTTTTTTTTTTTAAGTACCAAGTACTGATGCACACAAACAGAAAATGGAATTTAGAGGCTTAAATGCTAATTAACCTTAAAATAATTTTACCTACTTAAAATTATTTGAAATAAAATACATTTAAAATAAAATATGATTCAAACTTGTATGCTTTAACCAATAAACAACAGCTGCAGCTCAATAACTGTCACATGAAATTGCATTTGCAACACATTTTATTTCAGTAATATGGCAAAAAGCAATGTGAAGTAAAACACACAATTTAATATTTATTAACATTCAGTGACGTAACATTAAATTACATAAAGTGAAACAATATTTCTTAACTTTTCCTAATTTATATCTCTTAATTAATTTGACGGTTAAATATTATATACACACACACACACACACACACACACACACACACACACACACACACACACACACACACACACACACAGGTGCATCTAAATGAATTAGATTGTCATGAAAAAGTCTGTGTGCACTGAATTTATTTAATACATGAGTTTCACAATTTGAGTTGAATTACTGAAATAAATGAACTTTTCCATGACATTGATTTATTAAGATGCACCTGTATATTAACAGCAGGTGAAGCTATTTTTATGAGAAAAAAAATAATAATAATCAAATTCTTTGGAATTGCATTAACTTGTGCACAATGTGACAAGTAACAGATTGAAATGGGTCAAATTTGATTGCATGTTGGCTATAAAACTTTTTAAAAACATTTATTCCACAATTTGCACCTCTTTATTGGTACTGTGTACAACTTCTCAAAAGAATCACACTCAAGAATAATAATAATAAAAAAAAAACTTTCATGGTTCATTTCAGTTCCAGAAGCAGCTAAGAAGCACTGCAAAATTGTTACAGAGCAATAAGCATTTTAAGATTCATTTTGGGATATGCAGAAGGGTAAATATCAATAGTGAGACAGCAAGAAAGCACAGATGATTTGACATTTAGACATGTATACGGTATTGATTCAGAGTTCAATATAACAGCTCAGAACCATTCTCCAATGCAACAGTCAACCTGTCAGATCAATACTTATTACACAGAAAAAAAAAAAAAACCAACTGTTAAAAAAAAGAAGAGATTTATCACACTTTCGAGGAACACACAAACAGTAAATTTTTAATATCCCGCAATATTCTGAAAGCGTAATGTCTTGACTAGTGGTCTGAGCTGCAGTAAACTGCTCTTAAGCACTGCTATTGTGAAATACTAAAATGGTAAATAAAGACAGGCTGTCACAGTGTCTGTAATTCTAGCAAAGCACAAATGTCAATATTTTATTTCTATGGATCCTTTTTGTATAGGGATTGACTGAGGCACTCAGGCAGAATGAAATGTGAAGACTCAAACAACTCTGTAATGGGAAAAGTGACTGAAATAATTCACCGGAACCCCCAGTGTACACAAAAATACTTTAAACAGTGTTTAAAAAGTTCTAAGCACATATATCGCATGAACTTCAACTTAAATTGAACGGCTTGTCTCGGTTTAAGATTTCTGTAACTTCCTGAATCAGTCCTACCACTGACTGAACCTGAAATCTTTCAGACCGGATTATTAAATGGACAGTTCACACGATAATGAAATCTGTCATTATGTACCCTCATGTGTTTCCAAACCCATAAGACTTTCTTGAAAAACTTACAATGAGTTTCATGTTTCCACAAAAAAAAAATAAAAAAAGAAAATTAGGCAACACTGATAATATTAAACAAGTCGAATCAGCATCTTAATATACATTAATAATGATAATATACATTTATTAGATGCTTTATCCAAAGCAACTTACAGTGCAATCAGATTATATAATATATATATATATATATATATATATTTTGTATCCGTGTTCCCTGGGAATTGAACCCACAACCTTTTAACCTCTTTAAATGAAAATGACCATGTGAAACTTAAGACTGGTATAATGAAATTAGAAAAACTGAAAATTCAGCTTTGCACAGAATTATACACACACACACACACATATATATATATTAGAAAACATAATATTTAAAAAATATATTTTACTTTATTATCAAATAAATGCATGAAGATGCAGAATACAATGATAATAGAATATAATTTAATAGAATAGACTTGATCTCTCTATGCTTTTGTAATTATATCAAGTATTCTTTAAAAGAATTGCACACAGTTATGTAACAACATGACAATGAGCAAATTACAATTTTTTTTTCATTTCTTTTGCATGCAGTTTTGATAATTAGTCTTTTTTTTTATTAAAATTTAGCGTTACGCACCCACGCACACAATCCATTACAACCCTATTGAAGTTGCGTGCTTATTTTGTCATTAAACGTGGGCTGTGTGAGAGTCATTTCCGGAGATACTCTTCACCATGTGTTGATAGCTTGGCTAGTAATTCTCACATGTTAATGTGTGTTTTCACATATTGCACAATGCCAGCTTATCAAGACATTGCGTTTGAAGGAGCGACATTTCTCACGGGCTCTTTGCCAGGTACACTTCCTGCTAAGTATTTGAATAAAACCACTTTAGGCACCAAACCAGCTGGAGAGTATTCTTATCAGAGAGAACACTGAAAATCTCCAGCAGATGAAGTTTCACAATCTAATTCATATTCTATGGCCTGCAGTCATAATAAAACGCCTCAGATATGGAGCTGGAAAGTGGTGATGAGAACTTAGAGGAACTTTGTGGGTGATCGATCAAGGCTAATCTTGTTGTACAAAAACTGCAATATATTTCTTATTATTCCATGTGCTGAACAGATTGAATGTTATTAGAAAAAACACTTTAGTTTTGATTCAGTAAAGCAGTTTTAAAGTAGGCGTGTGAATGTAGATGATGCTTTAGAAGTTCAGAAATCTGTAGCTGCTTTCAAAAATGGAGCAACTGATGGTCGAATCATTATGCTACAAAAAGGAGAAAATTTCAAAAAGTTACAGGTTGTTTTGTTCATGCAATTACAATTTACTAAAAGTCATTCACTAAAACAATCAAGGTAACCGATTCATTTATGTATCACTGCTTCTCTCAGTGAATTTAAAAATACAACAAAAAGAGAAATATTGTGAAATATTATTACAATTTTAAATAAATATTTTCTATTTTAATAGATTTTAAAATGTAATTTATTCCTGTTATGCAAATCTGAATTATCAGCATCATTGCTCCAATAAACATTTATATATATATATATATATTTTTTTTTTTTTAAACTATATTTTTATTACATTATTCTTTGCTGAATAGAAAGTTCAAAACAACAGCATTCTTTTATTTTCTTTTAGCAAAAATATACCCCCAAATATAAAAAATATTTGTTGTTTGTTTTTTGTTTTTTTGGCCTTTTTAAAGCGCCACTAGATATTAACGATATTAAGGGAGCTTGACTGACAGGTGATCTGACCAATCATATCATCGAATCAGCTAATAAGAGTAAATAAGAGAGTAAATTAACTTCAGTGCACTCAAATTTGAAAAATGGTAGGCAC
This sequence comes from Carassius carassius, assembly GCF_963082965.1. Classification (NCBI taxonomy): domain Eukaryota; kingdom Metazoa; phylum Chordata; class Actinopteri; order Cypriniformes; family Cyprinidae; genus Carassius; species Carassius carassius. The sequence continues at coordinate 23,306,838 of NC_081792.1, forward strand.
TACAGTGATCTGTCATGACACGTTGAAGAGTCATTATTGTTTGAATTTCTTTAAAAAAAAAATCGACAAACTTTGAAAATTGAGACTTTGTTTCATACAATAATTAACCTGCTCTGTCTTGTCTGTCGGCATGTTGTCTGAATCCTTTTAGCACTGCAATGTATTTTTCACTGTGTAAAACATGATGTGTGGTGTGAGAGCAGCATGGCTCGACAGACATTGTTAGATGTCTTCGCAAGTCTTTGCGAAGGAATTGCATGGAAAAAAAAATAGATTCTTCACATTTTCTCATTTTGTGCTCCACAATAGAAAATTAGTTTAAAGTTTAAACTCGGAGCTGCAAAAATTATGCCAGAATTTTGGGGTGAACTATTTTCTCTACGTCAAACAACCGCAAAGTGAACCATTTTAAAAATCAATATTCAATATGGAAAACTGTTTGTTATAGTCACCTCCACTTTAATTCACATGCACTAATTGTGTGACTTCAGGCATTACAAATTGCAACGGCTTACTTATAATGTACTTACTATGATGAATCTTCTTAAACTAAGCTTGGGGAAAGTGTTGTTAATACCTCTTGTCATTATTCTCGGGCCAGCCTATTCAAATCCCTCTTCTGTAGCCCATCTCTCTCATTCCTCTCCTCATTTTTTATGTTTCCGGGAGTGTATTTATTTTAGCTGAGATTCCTTATAAGCTGAGGTTTGCTCAGGGGACAGGGACGGTGAGAGAGGCAGAGTGAGCTCATAACTCATTTTAATGCCTGTCTTCACAAGCCTCCAGCATCTTCTAAAGAACTGATAAATCCAGAAGCAGGAAGAGGAGGAGAGAGAAAGAGAAAGAGGTTTTAAGTGTGCAAGAATAAAAGAGATAAAGGGAGCGAGACACTTCCTGTTAGGGAAGACAAAAAGTTAGCAGCAGGCAGTGTATATGCCTACAGTGGTTATGAAAATACAGTAATACATGCAGTGAGACTCCTCAGTTGTTGTGAAGGTGAGGTCTCTGTACGCCAATCGCAGTTGCTCGGGGTTGTGAGCAGGTGAGTGTTTAGCGCCAAGGACAGCAGCTAAAAACAAGCACATCGCTTAGAGGCGGAGACCAGGAACTAAACACTATCGGCTGCAGATCACATGGCATGAGTGCAAACGCTCAGAACTTTTCAGACTGGACAAGGCTTTGCTCAGAATAGAATACTACTTAGAACAGTATATCAATACTGTGCATGTTTTATATATATATCGCATGGGTGTTTTTTTTAAATCTATGGGTACTTTTGACCATGTGCACTTTTAGAAAATAAATATATTTATGCATATAAAACGTTTTCAAACTTTGTCTACTAACAACGTCCCACAATGTGTGTGTGTTTTATAACTATAAAATGAAATGAGATTTATTTGCCAACACACACTACAGTTGCTTTGGACAGAATCGTCTGCTGAATGCATAATTGTAAAGACATAATCTGAGATTATATTTTGTAAGGCTAAGGCTATTTTTCACCTAGCATTTTATGCATTAAAAATGAACACAATAAAGTTTGGCAAATCTAGAGCTTAGTTGGAAATGACAATAAAATTGATATTTACCTTGGGCTTTTTTCTCTCTACACATCACATTATCATTTCATATTTCATCTCAGCACTAGCAATGTTAATGCCTTGATTAATCAACTTTACTAATTTCTGGAAAGAAAGAAAGAAAGAAAGAAAGAAAGAAAAAGAAGAAAGAAAGAAAGAAAGAAAGAAAGAAAGAAAGAAAGAAAGAAAGAAAGAAAGAAAGAAAGAAAGAAAGAACAGACTGTCATTTCCTGTTCTGACCTGGACCATTCAACCACATGGAAAATGCTACTGCACTCACAGCACACCTCCCACAATGCACTGCACCAGCACACTTCACTGCAAGCTATTGATGGCACCCACACTCTCTTCTATGTTTCTCTGATCTTTTATCAAACCCTTAAGTTTTTTCAATAAATAAAAAAAATTCTATAAATACTTTTTTGGAGAACTGAACTTGTTGCACTAGCCTTCATTCTGTTGTACAAAGGCAAATGTCAAGTTTAGACTATATATATATATATATATATATATATATATATATATATATATATATATATATAATCTATCTATCTATCTATCTATCTATTCTATATATATATATCTACTAACAACGTCCCACAATGTGTGTGTGTTTTATAACTATAAAATGAAATGAGATTTATTTGCCAACACACACTACAGTTGCTTTGGACAGAATCGTCTGCTGAATGCATAATTGTAAAGACATAATCTGAGATTATATTTTGTAAGGCTAAGGCTATTTTTCACCTAGCATTTTATGCATTAAAAATGAACACAATAAAGTTTGGCAAATCTAGAGCTTAGTTGGAAATGACAATAAAATTGATATTTACCTTGGGCTTTTTTCTCTCTACACATCACATTATCATTTCATATTTCATCTCAGCACTAGCAATGTTAATGCCTTGATTAATCAACTTTACTAATTTCTGGAAAGAAAGAAAGAAAGAAAGAAAGAAAAAGAAAAAGAAAGAAAGAAAGAAAGAAAGAAAGAAAGAAAGAAAGAAAGAAAGAAAGAAAGAAAGAAAGAAAGAAAGAACAGACTGTCATTTCCTGTTCTGACCTGGACCATTCAACCACATGGAAAATGCTACTGCACTCACAGCACACCTCCCACAATGCACTGCACCAGCACACTTCACTGCAAGCTATTGATGGCACCCACACTCTCTTCTATGTTTCTCTGATCTTTTATCAAACCCTTAAGTTTTTTCAATAAATAAAAAAAATTCTATAAATACTTTTTTGGAGAACTGAACTTGTTGCACTAGCCTTCATTCTGTTGTACAAAGGCAAATGTCAAGTTTAGACTATATATATATATATATATATATATATATATATATATATATATATATATATATATATATAATCTATCTATCTATCTATCTATCTATTCTATATATATATATATATATATATATATATATATATATATTTTTTTTTTTGCAAAATATGATATCCGCTGAGTTATTAGGTCATGTTTTCTCCCTTTTTTCCAAACCACGACAACCACAAGTCTCCTTTCTCTGCAGAACGCGATATATTGGCTCAACCAATCACAGCGCACCATTCCATGCACTGTTAACAGTAACAACCAATCACAGCACATCATTCCATGCACTCTAGAGAGTAATGGAGCCGCTTCGAATACACCCGGCATCCTAGTTTTCCCCATCTACTTGTACTTTGTGATCAACAAACAAACTTAGGGCTGGACGATAAATTGCATGTGATTGTCATGTGCATCTCGTCCGTAAAGCCGGTTCTGTGATTAATTGTAAATCTCCATCACGTGCTTTCAGATGGATACACAGAGCCGTAGATCACTGACAAGCTACGCAATATTGTGTTCATAATCGCAGATGTGTCACATTCGATTATAAAGGTGATACTGCGTAGCTTGTCAGAGCAAGTATTTTTTATTAATGCCATTAATGTTTTTGTTTATGCAGTGTATAGCACTAGTCAACTAAATGAATGTAACATGGCAAAGATGAATGCACTTTTGGAAGTTGAATGTAAGGGAAATGTCATTTTGGAATTTAAAATCTGAAGTTTAATGTGATGTTGTTCATGTATGTTCGTGATGAAAAGTTAGTTTATTGTTGTAGGCTTATTAATTTATAACATTAACAAGATGACCTGATGAATTAATTTTGGGAGTAATGACTAACTGAATGTATTATTAGTCAAGTGCCTGTATATAAGATTAATATTGAATACTGTCATATGCGGATCAACTTACTATGTTATTTCAATATGAAAAATAACTTTTATATTGATTCCGAGAAAATAAAAAAAAAGTGTCATGGGATTATTGCATTTCGGGGAAAAAAATATAACATTTTATAATAAATCTTTGAAAATCAAATTCTGGATTTGAATTTTTAATTTTATTAAAACTAAACATGTTATGTGAAAGTTTATCTTGCCACTCTTTCTCTTTCTTTTTTTTTTTTTTTTTTTGTTACTCAAATTGATCAAAATGGATTTATTGCGTCTTGAAATAAAACTCTTCATTTATACAGTACCTTCGCTTTTTTATTTAGTTTTATAGTATTTATATTTTATATCAGCTTTATTTCAAATAACAAAATGTTTTTTTTTCTTTTTTTTGTTTTGTTTTAGCTAACAATAACAATTGTAATTCTATCTCATTTATATAAAATGATTTACACTATCAGCATCTTTTAAAAAACATTAATCTGTTTATAGCAATATGGTTTGTCATTATCTGATATTTGTGTCTGTTGATCCTACATATTTTTGTGTCCTTCCAAATACAATTAAATAAAGATGAAGCCCTTAAATGAGGAATGAGAGAAAGAAAGAGGAAGACAGGAAAAATCATAAAAGCATCCACTCTAAACGATGTTTGAAAAGATGTGTTTAGTAAAATGAACAGCAAAACAGCTCTTTCCAAGATGATTGCCTACTTCCTTTTCATCTCGCCTCGAAGCCTTTCATGATTTTCCGCCTTGACGCCCAGTGTTTTCTCTCTACTAAACCTCCTAACACTTTAAAGAATTTGACTGTGTAAACCAGGATGAAAACCGTGATCCCTTTTATGCTTGTGAACGTAACATTTTGCATTATCCTCATGTTCTCATCCCCCCATCGTTAGCATTCGGCTTGAGCATAAGTCACGATCATTATGCGGATGTGTAAAGAACTTCAAAGTTAAACAAGTAAACAAAAGCACTGGCCATATTTCCCATTAACATCTGTTTAAAATGGAAATGTGGCATTGGCGCAGGGGAAGGGGCGAGGACTCCCCGAACATTATGCAGTTTCTGGAAGGCAAATTACCATACAGAGTTTCAGAAACCACCACGATGGATTGAACCGTACAAGCCGTGGAATCGCTCCCACTCAGTCTCTGAGAAAAGGCTGAGACTCACAAGCAGAAAATGCAAGTATAAATCTCATTTGTCTCCCGCCAAACATGTAAAGTTGTAGCGTGCTTGTTCTTCACAGATGCCCACTGAGCTCTACAAAGTTGCTAACACAAACAAGCAAGGCCTCCCACAAACCATAACACAGGCTCCGCCCTCAAGGAGTGACATCATGGATGATAATCATCATGCTAGATAAGCATATCTAACCAGAACTGCCTCAGAAGTGCAACCAGAATTGTACAGCAGTGCCATATCAACCGAAGAATAATGGAATACCAGTAGAATACTAAATAGTTGAAATAAATATATTCCAGAAATGTATTCCATTTGGGGTCAGTAAGATTTTTCTTGTGCTCACCAAGTCTGCATATATATATATACACACAAGATTCATTAATTACAAAGGAATGGCAAGTAACACATTGAATAACATTGTAACAACTTGAATTTTTGAAGTAGAAAGACTCAGCATTAGAATAATAATAATAATAATAATATTATATATATATATATATATATATATACACAGTATATACTGTATATATATATACACATACATACATACATATATATACACATATGTCACTGATAAAAAAATTAAACAATAAATAAAATTACAACTTACAGTTTTTCTGTAGGATATTTCCCATATTTCTCGCATACTTTGTTTTATCGTGAGCAACCTGCTTGCTCCAAAGTTTCACTCGGAGGAGGATACAAAAAGCCACGGGCGCAATGCATTTTCATGGAAATCCAGAGAATATTTTGCTTACAAATTCATCAGAGGTCGCAACACAACAGTAAAATGCGAGATGTGTTTGCCAGCTACCAAACTTCAAACCGCTTCAAACGATTCAACCTCTAACCTGAAGAAGCATCTTGAGGTAAGTCTCTCTCAATATTTGAAGGGAAAGTTCACCCAAAAACGAAAAATTCTCTCATCATTTACTCACCTTCATGTTTCTCCAAAACCGTCCAGCTATTTATTTCTTCCAAACGATAGCTTTGTGTGAGGAGCAAACCAAAATAAAAAAGTCATTATTAAGAGGAACTTGGTAGCAAGTACACTGGATATCCACAAACCACATTTTCATCTTTCTTTAGATGAAGTTACATCTGTGAAATAATTAATACTTGCTTACTACTTTTGAATGAACATTTATTATTATTATTATTATTATTATTATTTAGTATTTGCTCATCTGCAATCCATCTGTATCATGGAGATTTTCGACAATTATACCAACTATTTCAGATAAACACGGTGTGGCGAGAGGCGTCAGGTACTGGAGGGAACTGTATGAAGCAATAACAATTATACTAATGTTCGACTACGCCACCCGGTATATACCGGGAACTATCAGCCCCAGAAAAGGGGGCGCATGGGTTTGTTACCGAAAATGGGTGAGCTGAGAGACATAGGCCAGGGAGTACCAAAGATGAGGCAGTTTTATTTAAATACAAAAATTTTTTTAAAACCATCAATACATTAACATCGAGGGCGCAATATTCACATGTCAAAAAGAAACAAAAAACAAAAGAAACAACAATTTACAAAAATGCAATATAAAGAAATAAGAAATAAAATGAAGAAAATTATAATAATACAAAAAATTATATATATATATAAAAGAAAGCTTAAGGGAGGGAGATGGCCTGCTGTGACCCTCAATTCACAAACCATACTTAATACCCATACACACCCACTCTGGTGAGGTCAACTCAAAGAAGCACGGCACTCAACATGAACACCTTTCAAAAGTAGCTAAACCTCTCTATACACTTTCCCCCTCACGCTGTTTATGAAAAAAAGGAAAAAAACAATAAAAACTATATGATTAGCTGGTACTAACCAGCCACGAATACACAAAGACATTATTCAAAACAATCTCACCTTCCAACTTAAAATAAAAAAAGAAAGAAAATTATATTACATACAATACACACAAAAATAAACACAAGAAAAAAAAGAAAAGTATCAATTACAGTTTGCAGCTAAAAAAAAAACCTGTTCAAAAGAATGAAACAAACAGGGCCACAATTGCCCGCACACTCGAAGGGCAAGCCAGCAGGAAAACAGCCACGCTTCCACTTTTGTTCTTACTCTTCGGCGAGCAATCGTCCGGGCCCGCAATTATAAAACACACACAAACAAAATGATGACCGGAATTAGCCCAGGCAAGGCAGCAGTGCGATACGTCAACAGATGCACACCCCGTCCCATAATATAGAGGTGAAACCATTGATCATGTCACTCAACCTTTTAAACATGAAACAGAAAAATTACTAATAAAACAATAGCAGAGACAAACCATGTGAACGGCTCTCGTACATACCGGAAGATGTTCACAACTCGTTACTGTGCATGGTCTCATGATATGCAGTGGGTTGTGCGTTGACGAGCTCAAAGCCAGGGGTAGCCTATGCACAGCAGCACAACACAGAGACGGCACTCCAGATACTCTTCCATTCATAAATGACAAATTCCGTAAATGGGGTGTTACGGGTGACAACGCATCCCAAGTGACAAAAACTTCCCCATTTTATACCATGACACCAGATTGGTGATAGGATTGGTGATAGCTTCAGTGTTTTCACATGACACTGGCCAATGATCAGCACAGGTACACTTCACCCTGCTACATTTGCTTGGCCTCTCAACATGTCAGTTAGACCTTTATTTTCTAAAAAGTCGTTCTTGGGCAGATTAAGCTGCAATGTGCACCAGACTTTGTGCTTCAAGTCAAAAGTATGATTACATGAGACCAGGCTCCATAAACTCTGCAAAAAGTGGAATTTCTCCCTCGCTGGAGCACCATTCCATCTTCCATCCCTCTTCAAATTACACCTGAATTATCAGATTCCTACAACTAATTCTGCTAATCACAAAGCTTTGGCAATGAGATGAAAAACCTGTTAGACATAAAATGGCAAGATTCCTTTATGTGTGTAAGTAATTCCTTTATGTGTGTAAGTGAGTGATTTTTGGCCAGATTTTGCACTAGGCCTTCACTTTCGGTGCTGGAGAGAGGAAGGCGAGCAGCCTGCATCCAAGAGCGCCTCCTGCCAAGCTGCCATCAGACAGGCCAAAACAGCCCGAGGAGAGAGTCCGCCATGCATGATCAAATGCGTCACTAATACCTCTGACCGAGTCCAGGGCTTCTCTCTAATGCGCGCCCATGTTTTCTCAGACCATTCGAATTTGATACAAATGCTAGATGAAGCGAACTGAAGACAGATATGTAAATGACAGCAGGGAAGAATTTTCTATGACAATGTTTGGGCATAAAAACCCTTCAAGCAGTCTATAAAAACGCAAATATGAACATGGGTCATTCCTATTATACACTGTCATATCCCTACCATGTTTCTTTGTTTATTAGATAAAACAAACTAAAATATTAAGAAATATACATACATATATAAATACATATACATATATATATATATATATATATATATATATATATATATATATATATATATATGTATGTATGTATGTATGTATGTATGTATGTATATATATATATATATATATATATATATATATATATATATATATATATTTATATATATATATTTATATATATATATTTATAAATTTATAGTATATATATACATACAACACTACTTTCCATTCTGACAGTCTTGATCAGTACATTTTTAACTGAGGGATTTTCATTCTAAAATGTTCAATGTTGTCAGGTAAATTATTTGTATTTTTTTGGCTTGCTGTCTAACAAGATACATTTCTCTTTCCTTGGTCAGTTAACGTGAATTCAAGAGCATGACAGATAAGTGCAGGCATCAAAGAAACAGACGGAGGCGGTAAATGGTGCGTTTCCTCAGGTCCATTGCTCTCTCTCTCTCTGCACAGGTCATTGTTTTGGCTTCTGTGGTGATTATGTTGACATTTACATCAAGGCCCAGATGGCCCCGGTCATGCTCTCTTCATGGTAGCGAATACACTTTCTCAAAAATGCCCATTCAAACTGTGCTAGTTTTGTCTATGGGACTTATGCTTTATTGACTAAGTTATTGCTTTGATCTTGCTTGCTCACAGACAACTACTAAAACAACACATTCTCCCCTTTACAGGGATAGTTCACCCAAAATTAAAATTGGTTATTTACTCCCCCTTGTCATTTCAATACCATATACTGTTGTTTTCTGAGAAACACAAAAAGGAAAACTGACAAATGATGGCCGCAAAGATGAGTGAAGAGTCATGTGAGTCATTGTTTCAAATCTTCAGAAGACGTAAAATAGCTTTGTGTGAGCCTGAAATTTAAGCCATCTTACTATGGCTATTATTTTTGTGTTCTTCTTGAAGAATGAAAGCTCTATTCACTGTAACAGTATAGGGAAAAACTGCTTTTTATTACTAAAAAATATCCATTGAAATTAAGCTCTGTTAGTTTTATCTAACAAGTTAAATAAAGTAATCTAAAAGTACTCCAAAAAGTAGTAAGAATGCATAGTAACCCAGATTCTGTTACTAACCATTTTCATCACGTAATCTGTAATCAGTAACGGACTGCAATTTGTAAATAATTGGTGACCACATGAGTCTGACAGAAATAAAGAAAGGTAAAAGAGAACAATGATAACAAGGGAAGTTAAGGATGCCCAACCTGTTCACATGTGTGCAAGTTTCTGAAACCAATTTTCGGGTGATATCACCTTCCGAGCTGCACTGAATGTCTAAAGACTCTGTTTGTGTCACAATAGCCTTGAGTGAGCCGAAACAGACAGGCCCTAATAAATTCTGACGTGGATTAGCCACACACACACACACACACACACACACACACACACACACACACACACACACACACACACACACACGCGCGCACACGCGCACACACGCACACACACACACACACTCAAGCTATTTTCGGTTCCTCTTAAATAATGGAGACGAACAAGCGTAGGAAAGGAAATATAAACAGACAAATCGACTTTTAAATTATATTTCTGCCCCACTGCCTCGAGAAACTCTTTTCATTTGGTGTAACCAGTTTTCACTGCCTGAGAACAAATTTCATAACCATGACTAACTCCGTACAGCACTCGTCTTGTTCGCCCGCCCGATCGGAGTCTCTGTGAGGTGCCATGAAGGATTCATGAAATGATTATGAAAAGATTGTTTCTGAGAAAAACTGCTTAATTCTGGTGAATATGTTTTGGAGAAGTAGGTATACTGGGAAAAGCAGACAGCAGACGTATTTATGCATGTAACGACACTGTTGCACACGGTGCTTGTAAACAGAATTAACCTTGCGGATCTCTTCATCTTTAGCGAAAAGATGATGTACGAAATTTAGTGTCTGTGAAGCTAGTAATCCTTACAATGCAATGATGACTGTAATGACAGAACAAAGGGGAATGCACAAACCCGCACATATTCATAAACTCATATAGGGGTGTTTCTTAAAATATTTATTTATTTATTTATTTATTTATTTATTTATTTATATTCACGTTAAGTGTATAGGGCCTAAAGTGTCCATAAATAAAGAATTGTTCTATGTGAGTAAAAAAAAAGAGAAAAAGAAAAAAGAAAGAAAAATACATTTAAAAATTAATAAATAAATATTTAAAATATTTGTAAAATTTATTTTGATTGCTATATATATATTGCACAAATTAAAACTTTATGTCCATTTATGGCATTATGTAAATCAAAACCATTAATTTTACTCCTAATAATAATAATAATAATAATAATGATAATAATAATAATAATAATAATACATCTTATTCAAGTTTTGGTTTACCACTGTGAGAATGTAGGATAATAGCTTGAAATAAGCAACATGACTTTCATTGTATGGGAAAAGAGAGAAATAACGAAAGATTATTATTATTATTATTATTATCATTATCGTTTTTTTTTTTTTTTTTTTTTTTTTTTGGATGAACTATCCATTTAAGTCTAAGTGTCCATGAAAATGAAATGTTCTATGGGAATAAAAACGGTTGCTTAAACTTTGTGGTACTATGTCCATGTTTAGCTATGATTACCTCATCAGTCTTTTGTTGTTTTTCTTTCTTCCCATTTTCACATTCACCATTTGTCACATTAAATGTGTACCTCAGCGCTCAGGCTAACATTCATTAGCTGCAGTGTTAAAAATGACTTTTAAAGCGAGTAATGTGCAGTCTATATTTGTTAATGCCATGGGAACAGATGCTTTATAGTAATAATTCAGGCATTCTTTCAAACAGTCCCATTGGTATTGTGTTGCTTAAAATGAACTGAAAGGTGTAGAATGAAGATTAATGACGTCCTTCTCCCACAGGTCTCACCAAAGTACTGTGGTACATGAACAGGAGCAAAAGGTGACTGACCGCGACTTCATGCTTTGCGTGTTTGTTATGAGGTGGAAGTTGTAGATGTCAGAATAATGTGACCTCCTTGACCTCGGCGAATCTGGCATGTGTACGGAGCCATCCAGTTGTGTCTTTGATTCAAGGCTACAGGGACTGATTACTAAAACGGAGCAGTTCTTTCTCAAGCAGTGTGGTTTAAACCCAATCCTTTCATTGTTTAGGAAAACACAGGAAATTCACACAAGTGCAAAAGACATGAGAGCCTCATTAAGAAAGGCACATCTCTGTGCAGTCATCTTTGAGAGAGAGTCGAGTTAAGTCCAAACTGCTGTTTGACTTTGCAGTGGTTAAGTTCTAATACAACAGACAAGCATTGACACACATCTCTCCAAACTAGCTTTAGAGGTTGATGGAGTAAAGCCACTCAAACAGCGTACTGCGGGAAAAAAAGGCCGGTGGGGTTCAGTGAAAAATGAAGAGGTGTCACTTCAAATCTGTGCTTGATGTAAAGTGATTCTGTGTAGCACTTTAATATTAGCATCTCAGCGAATATCACAGCATATGGGGCAGGCAGCCGTGCTAATGTGCTAATAGCAATAAAAGCTCTATAGGAGGTGATCTGTTTCACATAACTAGTGAAGTGGAAACAAACTAAGTGAGAGACCATGTGAGAAAGCTGCTAATTTTACAATCTGTCAAGGTGACATCAGTAGTCTTTTATGTCAAGATGTAACTTTTATTTTTGTTTTTTTAGAGGCATGATGATCTTGGTTATTATAGTTAAATAAAACTCAACATATTTTGTGAATGGTGAAATAAAGCTTAAATAAAACAAATATATTCCATTAGATAAAAAAAAGAACTGAATGAGAATTTTAACTATTGAAATATTGTGAAACGCAAAAATTACTAAATGGCCAATATTAAAGAAATAAAACTGAACTTAAAATCAAAAACTGAAAAAAAAAAGAAACTAAATCTAAATATTAATATTAAAAAAAATATATATAAAATATAGAATATAAAAGCTAATGCAAGAAATTATTAAAATTGTATAAATAATACCAAAACAACACTTCACAACCAGCAGAAAATTCAAAAAAAATGTTTTTCAGATATAAGTTGGCTCTCACAAGATGTGAGAGCAGGGCCGGTCTAACCCATTAAGTGACACAGGCGATGCCAAATGAGGCAGGACAGGCTCTGTGTGATAGCTATAAAAAGCATGAAAGTTAGCCTTACATGTTGAGTGAAGCATACTGAACTAAACTGAATTGGGACTGAAGCTTTCAAGCATCACCAAAGCACCATAGAAGCATATGACTCATGCACTTTATTTCCAAGTCTTCTAAAGCCATACGATAGCTTTGAGTAAGCAACAAATTAAATTTAAGCCTTTATTCACTGATAATTATTCTCTTGATGTGACATAAATCCAAGTATGGTGACCCATACTCAGAATTCATGCTCTGCATTTAACCCATCCAAAGTGCACACACACCTGGAGCAGTGGGCAGCCATTTATGCTGCGGCACCCAGGGAGCAGTTGGGGGTTCAGTGCCTTGCTCAAAAGCACCTCAGTCATGGTATTGCCGGCCCGAGACTCAAACCCACAACCTTAGGGTTAGGAGTCAAAGTCTCTAAACACTAGGTCACAACTTTCTTCAGAGGACTGTTAAACCAGGCAGTCAATGGAACACAAGAATCAGTTTGTGAACTAATCACTTAAACCAGTTTAGTGAACTGAATCAACCCAACCTCCTCGATCTTTAGAGATCTTGTTATGAATCGAAGAGGTGCTATTCAGAAGACTCACACACACACGCACGCACGCACACACACACACACACACACACACACACACACACACACGTTTGTTTTTGTGTAAAGCGGGTTCATCCCATAGGCGTAATGGTTTTTATACTGTACAAACTGTATATTCTATGGCAGTTCACCAACCCTACACCTAACCCTCACAGGGAACTTTGTGCATTTTTACTTTCTCAAAAAAGCTCATTCTGTATGATTTATAAGCGTTTTGAAAAATGGGGACATGGGTTATGTCCTCATAAGTCACCCTCTCCTTGTAATACCTGTGTCATACCCAAGTCATTATACAGAGTTGTGTCCGGATATGTCACAAAAACAAGAGCACACACAAAAAAACCTTCTAATGATTTAGAAACTGATCTTTAGGTAATTAATGTAGTTGTGGCTTTATTAGAGAGAAAATGTACTTCACTGAACGACTCTGTGAATCAGGAGTTTGGGGATGTAGTTACCTAATCACTGCATCCCATTCTTTTGTCTTTCTATGCGACCTTTATCTCTACCCTTTTTTGTCCTACACTTTTCTTTCCGTTGCTCTGCCATGTCATGGCTGACTCATCTCATTATCCATCTCAGCGAGTCCTCTCGCTACCTCGAGTCAGGTGCTGGTGCGTTGGGCACGTCGGTAACCGTGGCAATAGGACACCCAGTGAGAGGCTGTGATATATATAGCAGGCCTCTAGTGAGAGTCACATGGGCCTCCCCAGTGTCAGTGGAGTCCACTCCGCCCCCGAGATCTGTTCTATTGATCTACGTAAATGAGGCATCTGTCTCACACTCAAAATAGCCCTTAGAAATTACACTGATCCCAACTGGCCTCTCCGTCAATGTCAGGTCACACCGGTGATTGCCGCCAAACTGTCAAAGAGATGTGCTTACTTTATGCAAGGTGCGTGCAAGGCGCATAGGTAATTTTCTCATCTGGAGAACATATCAATATCAATATCAAAATCAGATTGACTCGGCACTTTCCTTTCAGTTTAACTGTCAACTTCCTGCACTTTGAGCTACTTAATCATACAGTACCTTCAAACATAAAGTCTGTACTGTCGTGTCAGGCCTCAGAATGTTCAGAATATGTAGAGACAGATGTATGATTGGAATCCATCGGAAGCGTTTAAGAGGGACGCAGCAGTGGTCATATCACATATAGGCCTACAGTTCACTAAACAGAACAGACTCAGTTTAAATGATGTCTGTGTTAAAATATTACATTATTATTCTAAAAAGCAGCAAACATGCAAAGAGGAAGACATGCAAGGCAGACGGATGGACGGACAGATGGATACCGTACTGAAAGAAATTATATATAGAAACATAGACAGGCAAACTAAAAGACATACACAAAAATATGGATATATAGGCGATGGATGGATGGATGGATATAAACAAATAGGCAGACATGCACAGAAAGACATGTGGATAGATGTTTATATATATAGATATATAGACAGACACACCAACAAACAAAACCAAGACATATGTAAAAAAGAATGATAGATAAACAGTAACATATAGGCAGACAGATAGAATGATATATAGACACAGAGAGACAGCTAGATCCATAGATAGATAGACATCAATGTTTAACACCGAGTCCCTCTTTGAGAATATATAGTATGTATGTAAGAATGAGAGATATGCTAATCAAACATGATTGTGAAGTGTTGTGTAAGTCCACAACAGCTTCAGAAGGGATCCTGGGACATCATTAGCTTCACTGATGATCTCTCTCTCTCTCTCTCACACACACACACAGTCCACACACAGAGCTCCTGTAGCACAGCCATCATCGACCCACATTAGCTGGGGAAGAACTACGTACGGGTCAATGTATTGTTCTTGTTGTTATTATTATTATAATAGTGATTGCAATTATTTTTATTATTATTAATATAGTCCTTAGTGGACTTATTGCATTCTTTGTCTCTCTTGCTTGTTGACAAATTAATTAGTACTAGGCCTTAGGAAAATAACAGAGTGTGTGTGTGTGTGTGTGTGTGTAAGTGAGAGAGAGAGAGAGAGAGAGAGAGAGAGAGAGAGAGAGAGAGAGAGAAAGTGAGAAAGTGAGGTGTGCCAATGAAATTGACTCCCTTTCCATATGGTGTCCGGTGAGGAAGTGCTGACCAGCAACATGGTTTGGTTTAAGTTTCTGGGCGAATTTCATGTTGCGGGTTGCCAGTTTGGGCCTATTGCAACCAAGACTGTTCTGAAATACATGACGCCATGTTGAGCTTTATCCAACACACCACCATTAATCAAAAATAGACATCCGTTATGGTGTCATACACAGCAAGTCATCTGCCATATGCGTTGTTATTCGCCGGCATGAGTCAGAGCCATGGGATCTTCTCTAGAAATGGAAGGACATGAGGGAATTGAGATAAAGCTGGCAGACTCCTCTCATCAATTGCACATGTCAATTTAGTGTAATATTAAGAGAGAGCGAGAGGAAGGGAGATGTGACAATGAAAATTGTAACATTTTTTTTAGAAACAGCTAGAAACAGCCTGATCTGAATAGGAAGCAGCTTGCACTTCAGTCGGACCATCAGGGTTCAGCCTAACAGCATGCAGCTCAAAAAGTGGAGAAGGACAGTAGCTGTCATTTAACACAACTTGCCCTACGAGCATGTAGTCAAACAGCTTCGTAACACTAGAATTCGTCACATGAGCTCTCCCTCTCTCTTTATCTTCTGTCAGCTTAAGTGACAAGTGACCTAAAATCTCACCTTGCATGAACCTACCCCTCTTCTTCCTGCTGAGACGACTGTCAAATGGGGTGCCCTACAACCATGCACCAAAACGAATACAAAACAATGTTGACAATCAACAGAGAGAAAAACAAACAAACAAACAAAAAAATCGAAGAAAAATGAAGATGCCAACATGACAGACCTCAAGGACAGGAGAACCAGAGAGAGAGAAGTTCAGGAGAACTGTTTTTGTTCACAGAATTCCTCTGACTGCTGGAGGGACAAGGTTACCTATTAAAGGCCGTTCTGTAAATCACATGGTCATCAGCATTTCATTCGATATGCTGATACCTAAAGCAATCGGCAACATTCTCTCTCTTCTGTGAACTGAGGTGAAAATCAGTAGCCATTCATTTTTGATATATCAAGTCTTCATTATGGCACTTTATCATCATTTTACCTAGAGTTTCATAGTCTAAACATTTCACCAAACTTGACTACAAGGTAAATTCAGAACATAAATTCAAAATTAATAAAAGTAATAAAGTTTGAGTCGGTTAGGTGTTTCTGAGCACGTCTTTTATTTTTTTTATAAAAAATACAGTAAAAATAGTAATTTGGTGCAATATTAACATGGGATGGGTAATACTGTAAGTTAATGTTTATGACAGTCTCTTTTGCTCTCAAAGGCTAGATTTATCTAATGTAAAGTAGAGTTAAAAATATAAATATTGTGAATTGTTCCATTTTAATATATTATTATAATTAATTCCTGTGATGGTAAAGCTGAATTTCAGCAGTTGTTACTCCATTCTTCAGTGTCACATGATGCTTCAGAAATCATACAGATATGGTGATTTGAACCTCAAGAATTTTTTTTTTATTATCAATGTTGAAAGCGGTTTAATATTTTTGTAATGGATAAAAAAAAATATATATATATATACATATAAAAGCTCAGGAATAGTTCTCTCTTCTACTTCACCCTGCAAATATCCCAAGAGGCTCAGCTCCATTTAAGATGTATGTAATTGCTTAATTTCATCCATCAATGATGGGCGAAGTGAACGCAATTTGTCAATCATTTACCAGTATATTGCAGTCACATTTGGTAATGAACATATGTGAAGATTTGTGAAGGCGGGAAATCATTCTTGTGGAAAATGCACAAGTGCAAACATTCAGCACATACAGTCTTCATTGACAGAAACACCCAGACAAATATTATGTGTACAAAGTTCAAGGATGATTCATCAATCTAATGTGTTTGTGCTGTCAACTGAGCAGTGTATGGCCAAAAATGGCCAATTTTGTGTTACATGCTAAGCTACTTATAATTCTAAATACTTAGTCAAGTACAGTACACTACAAACTGAGTCATGTTTGTACACTTAAACTATTGAGTGGGGGATTTAATCTATATATCCCTTGAGAATATTATCAAAGTATTTTTTTTTTGTACAAAAACAATTAATCTTAATTGTGGCATTTAAAAGAAAAAACAAACAAACAAACAAACAAACAAACGAAAAACAATAGACCTTAAATTTTAGCTGTAAAATAGACGACCTAAAATGACAGACAGAAATTGGTGACTTGTTTTTCTGAATCGGTTCATCTACACTACAGTATGATTTCATGAAACTTCTGAACAAACTGATTCACTAGAATTAATCAGATTTCTATGCAAAATGTGTAATACAAAACGACAAATAATGCCAAATATTTTTTTTTTTTTTTTTTTTTTTTTTGCGAGGATTCTTTGATTAATAGAAAGTTCAACACCATTTATTTGAAATAAATATATTTTGTAACATAAATGTCATGTCACATTTGATCATTTTTACATAATGAATCTTGCTGAATGAAAGTATTAATAAAAAACCTTGCTGACCCCAAACTTTTGAACAGTATTCTTAACTAGAGATCCATCTAACTTCTAAGTCAGTGCAATGTCATTTCAATGACAAAACATGGAAGCTGTAATCCTGCGAATTTTCAAAGATCTCTTATTTGTCCTTCTCTCTGTTCATTTCTGTCCCACATTAAACAGATTAATTGCAGTTCTTTTGTATCTTTTATATTGTCAGTGTATTCAGGGTGGATTCAATTAGAATCAATCATTCCTACTGCTAGCGATGCACACACTGTCAAGCACACATTTCATTTCAATAGGAGCAATGATGCAAACATGCCACAAACCAGCACAGATAAACTGGTTAAACTGGACTGCAGGGCAAAATGGAGATGCATGTTTTAGTGCTTAAGTGCTGCAAACAAAATAAAGAGCAACCATTCAGTCAGTGTTTCTTAATGATCAATACTCTTTGATTTGAAACCAACATGCACTTAACTGAACTAAATATATTTCCGCAGTGCAAAAAACTGTGAAAGCTATTGTAAACAGATACTATATGAGCCAAGTCTGTGAGAAAAGCAGAAAGACAGAGAGAGAGAAAGTTACTCAGGTTCAGACTTACATTTTCCTCACTATTGATGGGACACATTAAATGCTGATTTTATAGCCCTGTAGAAAAGCAAGGAATTGGGTGAGAGGCAGGAGTTAAACCTGGAAAGAAAAGGATCACTATAGTATAAGACACGATAAGTGTCAGAGGCAGGGGTGGGAGAAGTAAGTTGCTTCATTTAAGGCCATGCAGGCCAATGGGAATGTACCAGTCGTCATGATGTCATGTCTGGCTAATGCAAATATGGGCTCTGTCCCAAATGCCTCCCTAAGTCCAGTGGTCCTCCTTTGAGTCCCCATTTTGATTATGTAATGTCATCCGAATTGTGTAGGCTTGTCAAAAGGTCACATCTGAGAAGTAAAGGAGGCACTTTTGAAACCTACAATCATAAATGGGACACCTCATGGGCTAATGGACTTCACAGACATGGGCATTGCATACACAAATGTGGCAATTTGGGAGAGGACCATAGATCTCTAGAGGCGGAAATGCATTAAAATTGTGGAAAACAAGTTGACTATAAATATGAGACTCATAAACTGCTTTCTCTGAATTATCCATAGTAATTTGGCATTCTGATGTAGCTCCTCACAATAATGTTATGAGTACAAACATTCTTTGATCATTGTCATATGTAAATACTGTACAAATAAACATGATGTGGAATATAAAAATGACGAAAGTTCAAAATGCATGCTTGAGGTATAAATGTGTAAATTATGATGTAGAAAAAATAGAATACATGATATATTAACCATATACCTATTAAAGCACCATTTCTTAAAATCCCATGTGATAATTCCTAAGGAAATCAATGTATAATAAACTTTCCAGGTTGGCCAACAAATTGACTTTCTCACTGAAGAGCTCTATGGCAACATCATGTAACAAGATCAAACATGTGCATACATTAGCGAATACAAATGAATCAGAAAACTCACCTCCATGGTTGATGGTTTCCTAAAACATTAAGGCTGCATCTGAAAACTGAAAAATGCTGCCTTCGGAGGACGCAATCCAAGGTAGGAAGGCATCAAGGCACGTCCGAATTCAAAGTTAGCTTCACTTCCTGTCTCCTGAGATGCCATCATCTGGCCGATTTCTGAAAGCAGCATAGATGTATCCTTCACTGCCTTTGATATCCCACAATCCTGTGCGTTCCATTCCGTGAGAGTTAAGCCAAAAAATAAAGATGGCGTCTGAAAATTGCGGTTGGTGGTCAGTTTGTGTGTAAATGTATGTTTCTGATCAACGTTTTTCACTTTTTATGCCATTTCTAGCGAGAAATGAATATTGCAGTACTGAAATATAAACCTAGTTATCACCAAACCTCTCTATATTTTGCTGTAGATCATTAAACCATTACGCTGCCTCAGAAGTCTGTCCGAAATCAGTTTCATGAGGTGCCTTCGTGCAAAAACGCTGCCTGCAAAGTCATTGCCTGATTAGACAGCAAGGCAGCAAGTCACCTGCCTAAGTTTTCTGATGCAGCCTCCATGTGGGGTAAAACACAATACTATTTAGTACACAATTTACTTAAAAACTTAACTACTTCTACTTCTTCTGTCATTTAATGCTTGTGGCAAACCAACGTAAAAGGGATTTTGCCACCTGCTGGGCTGGAGTGTGGAGCGCCTGGATGGATGGATAGATGAATAGTATGAGTGGATGAAAACAATTGTATGTTTTCTTTTAAAATTACTCCCGTTCTGCAATTCATTAATGAGCCCTTTTTGGAAAAACAGTTTTTTAGGCTGACGTTTATTTTCACATGCTTCTTTATACGTATGACAACACAAATTACAGTGAGTTATATAACGCATCATGTAAACTCTGTTTAAAGTGTATTTGAGCTCAAAAAATACTTTTAGGAAATTGGACACATGCAGTATATATGACATACTCTAGAGTAAATACAGAGTGTATGCTGTTGGATATCGGTCACCGGATCTACTTTTCCTTGCAGAAATGCACCCTCACTGTACATTTCACCCAAAATGTATGTGTTTCCCTTCATGTTTTGTCGATAAATAGGTTCAGAAGTCAAAAAAAGATGATTGTATTTTGTCTGGATGATGATAATTTGGAGTACTTTCATATGGGCTTTTACCACATATAAGAGGAGTCAGTGTAAGGCATATTACTCTGTCTCCACCACTCCTGTTCAGACACTGATGGATCGTCCATTTTACGGGCTCTTTTCTCTTATCCGCTATTCTAAACTGTATTTTCTGTCCACTTTAACTTGAAACATCCATTTTTACCCGACACATATTCATCAGAAGAGCAGAATATTGCTAAGGATAAGCTGATTTCCCGTGTCCCACAGACATCCTCCAGCACTGAGAGAGACACAACTCAAAGATCTTCATCTCACTCGCTTTTTTCATTCCCTCCCTCCATCTTTCCTCCCTTGAGGAGGCAGGCTGATTGTTTGACTTTTCAAGTCTGCCATAGTGAAAGCACAACAGATACATCTTCCTGGTTCAATTAGGGTAGTTGGGGCAACATCAACTCCCTCTCATAAAAGCAGTCCATCTTTTCTGCCGACAGTCCGGTGGAGGGAGGAAGAGGGAAGACACTAATGAGGGAGCCAGAGGGGATTGTGAGATTGACAGAATGAGCCAGGGTCACAACACAATACACTTAAGACATTAAAAATGGGTGAAAGCAATCTTGGGGCACTTTATTTATTTTAGAGTGGAGGAGGTTCATCTGTGTCTGGGTGAAAATTACGATTGTAATTTTCCGTTGGCTTGAAATATGACATAAACCATTTTTTTTATTCCTCTGATTACCTGTCATTCAATATTCTCTGCTCGAACAGACACTCAAAAGGCCATTTACAAAGCTGAATCTCTACAAAAACTTCCATAAACTGGTGTGGATACTACAGTGAATTTGGTGTCAGAGCAGAGTAGGAGCGTTGAATTTAAACAGTATTTTACATTGTTCTTCATTTTGCAGACATTTTCTTATCTAAAGTGACTTAAATTACATTTTTAATACAACCCCCCAAGAGAAACTTTGAATTAAAGTCAATGTGAATCAAAATGGACCGTATTTACATTTGTAATGCACATCCCTGGATTTGTTATGCATTATTCATTGATTCATGTCATTTCAAAGAAGAAAAATATTAGTCTTTGTAATCTTTCATCAAAATGTAAGAACTTGCTCCACCTCTAAAATGACTTTCCTGTTTTAATGTAAACAACAAGTAATGCAGCGTTTCTAAAATCTTGCCAATAATTAGAAATCATGAAATTTAATGTTGGTTAATGTAAAAGCTGCAGTCTGTCTCTTTTATTTTTTTTTTGCTCAAATCAATATTTGACCAGCCAATGATCAAAATGAACACCTTACTTTATCCCAATTGACAACACTTATCTTATAATAATGTTTTCTAATTACGAGTAGGTTTTTGTGGGAAATTCGAGCATGCTGCTGTGTCATTACGTCATGTCTGTAAACATAAAGAAGTTGTCCCGGCTACTAGGCTGTTGCATGTGAGGATCCTGCAGGTGGTGGATCTTTTATGATCTTTTCTCACAGCAGCTAGAATAAATAATTTTATCATTTTGATGGCGGATTATAATCTAGAAAGGATTGTGTGTTTATGAAACACATGTGAGTAAAATCAAATTATATTCCAGTTTTAAATGTGCTTCTGATTGCAAATAACCTGGGATCAAACAAGATCTGTATTTTAAACACAACCAGTTCGAAGGGAGCATAATTGTTTTTTTGGGGTTAAAATAATTTCTTGATATGAAATTCGAATGGTATGACAATTAGAGATTAGACTGTACAGAAACTGAAATCACATGCTAATATACACTATACTCATAGTCACGCAATGCTAATGTTGTTAACATTAAGAATTTGAGAACAAAGTATAACAATAATAATAATTTGCATGGTTTAATGTAATATGAGCTAATTTAGATTAAATCACCATTGGTAGCATGATTTATTGTAATCCTTTTTTCCTCAGTTGGTCAAAACAAACGTGGCAGACTTGT
This sequence comes from Carassius carassius, assembly GCF_963082965.1. NCBI lineage: Eukaryota > Metazoa > Chordata > Actinopteri > Cypriniformes > Cyprinidae > Carassius > Carassius carassius. The sequence goes on from NC_081792.1 coordinate 23,329,179, forward strand.
TACTTACTTGTTCGGATTACAGTATAAGGTGAAAATTCATATTTGGGTCATGTATTCCGAGACATAGCTAGAATCTGTGATTGCGAAGTACAGTAAATATCCACACTGGTGCAGTGACTGACTGCCACACACTTCAAAATATTAGATTCATCCGCAGTGGAGCACAACTCCACGCATGGAATATAATTCTGCACACAGCTGCAATCACAGGTTTTCAAACAGAGATGACAACAAAAGGGCAAAACTTACAGACTGCAGTTTTAATAACCTGCATTTAAATGCAAAGTTTGTGAAAGTCTACGGTTATAGCGCCACTGAGTGTTCAAGAGCAGCAAATGCAAGAAGGCAGGGAAACCACTGCAGAAAATCAAAATCACATGAACATATAAATCAAAACGAAAAAGAATGATGGAAACTCACTCCCCCCACCTACAATTCCTTCCAGAACTGAGACCTGAACCTACAACCTTTGGGTTACAAGTCCAACTCTCTAACCATTAAGCCACAACTGACTCATATTTGCTTTGCAATATAAAAACAGTACTAATGGAAAGGTTGAGTACTTTCTCATCTCCTCCTGTGATTAGAACCTTCATCCATCACAGACCTTCATGAAAAAACAAACAAAACAGTTAGTTTGTTTGCTGTAAGCTATTCTTAGTAATGACTTGGATAGAGTAATGCTAATTTAGTGACAACCTTTAAATGAATCACTGCCACATAAAACTCATTTGATGAACACCAGGGCGTGCTCGCTCAAGCTAGCTGACATTAATTACCACCGAAACGGGGTGAGACTGAAATAAATAAATAAAATTAGACTCAAAAGATATATTCCTGCAACCATCATTAATGCCAGTATATCTGAAACAAGACATGTATGAATTATTTGACACATTTAATTATGATCAAAGTGAGAAGAGGGTAAAGGCGAGGAATGTATTGTACACAGACTGGGAAAACACATTGGCAAAATGATCTTTAAGATGACAGCATTACAAACAGGCATTATCGAGTCGCATAATTAACAAACGCTCCCTGGATTCTACTGTTATCATGCACTTCATGAACTTTAATTGAGCAACACACACATATTCACCGTCTCCCTCATACACACGTACTGCAGAGTCGATTGTTGTCTGGCCCATGATCAAGGTCGTTTCACTGTCACCCAGTGTGACACATTGGTCACAGGGCTGCACACATCTGCTCCTGTCCTTTCCACTTGTTCCCTGTTCTTGCTCCTGGGCCAACCTGCCCCGTGGACCCAACTGTGACAGCAGCAGCTGCGACTGAATCACCTCGCAGACTCTAGTGAAGACCCTCTGGGAGACCCCTGGTTTAAACAGAGGCCACAGTCATGATCCTCCAAGGCACAGACTTGATAACCCCCCCCCCCCCCCCCACACACACCAAAAACACCATTAAATCATTAAAAACAATAATTTCTCAGTTTATTTGGTATTTATTTTAATATGTTAGGACCAAAATATACAATGAGGTTAAAAAGCACAGTGGTGGCATTTACAGTGGGTATAGAAAATAATCACCCCCACATTTTGCTGAAATGAAGACGGACAACGCTCTATTTATTTATAACAACCTATAACATCCAGGTGGAAGATACAACACCAAAATGTAAAAAAATATATATATATAATAATAAAAAATCACAGAGTTGGGAAAAGGATCACCCTCTCCCACCACCACCAAAAAAAAAAAGACATGTAAACTCAATCAGGTGTATCTAATCACCTTCTGGGATCAGCTTTGGCCATTTTGATTAGCTCAGGACAAAAAGTGCTTTCCTTGAGCATTTCAGTCCTTTGTAGTGCAACTGAAGAAAACAGTCAACTATGGGTGGAAAGGCACTGTCAAAAGATGTCCAGGATAAAGTTGTGGATAGGCACAAGTTAGGAAATGGATACAAACAAATGTCAAAGGTTTTATCAACTCCTAGAAGCATAGTAGAGTCTATTATTATGAAGTTGAAGGTATATAACACAATACAGACACTCCCTGGATTAGGACATTCACCCCAAAATGGATGAAAGAGTCAGGAGGAAACTGCTCAGAAGCTACCAAGAGGCCTACAGCAACTCTCAAACAGTTGCAGGAATTTATGACAAAGAGGGGTCATTGTGTGCATGTGACAACAATATAAAACATTATCCGCAAATGTGGCTTCTATGGGAGGTTTTCCAGAAAAAAAAGCCACTCCTCGAGAAAGACCACATGCAGTCACGATTATAGACACATAAAATACAAAATATAAATAAATAAAATCACTCATGCTAAATTAATATTTTTCATTATGGTTCACCAAATGTTGTAAATGACCTGCCAAATTGGGTTCTGAAAATAACAGCCCATTCTTAGTCATTCCTTTTTTTATGCTGGATGCCTGTTTGTTTGTGCTAAATATGAAAAGGACAACATGTGTTCATGCATGTTACAGCTAAATGTGATAAGTCTGACGGCCCTTTTTTTTTTTTAGAAAACATTATTAGATCCCCATATTTATTACTTTCTTTTACCAAACAATACATCATATGAATTTCTTATTATGCAAAAATCTACAATAACAGAGCATTCAAAACTCTGCCTTATGGTTAGACAAAGCAGGGCGAGAATTTTGGGGCCACACACAAATGTCTTATAGAGCTCTAATCCTCTTTACCAGACAGCTATCGGAGCAGAGACCCATCCCTGGAGGTGCCCAGAAAGCAATATGGCAGATAAGTATGCTAGAGAGAGATCTCCCGAAGGCTTCTCACTACCTGGATCACTTGACGACTGCAGCAAAGGTCACTTTACCTGTCAGACAAACAGAGGAGCAGCCTTGGCCAGGTGAGTGACATATTCAATTTTCAATACAGTCCATTTTTTTTGTGTGCATGCAGTGTGGTCCGAAGAGCCTTTTACAAATGCCTTGAACAGAATTTGTCAGTCCGAGCCTTTTAAAAAACATGAATAGTGACAACAACAACAACAAAAAAAACCCACCATGCCAACAATGAGGATGAGCCATGGCACTGTCCAAATTACGATCTCTACATCCCTTCAGCCGCTGATTCAGAATGACTTGATAGGTCAAAGCAATATGGCTTGATAAGCAACAGGCATTTGATAGCAACCTGAGGTTTAATTGTCTTTTCATGACAAGAGAGCTTATTCTTGGAATAATAGGTTGCAATTTCAAATTTTAAATTTGTTGCAACCAAAAATATGAAACTAAATACCTCCTCTTGAAGTTTAAGACTTTTTAGAGAAAGCCGGTTCATCATTTTATTCGTAGGGTGAACTAATCCATGGAATCATTCCATTCCACAAAAGGTTCTTAAGATTATTTGAATGTTCTTTACACTAATAAAAAAAAATATTTTAAGAAGTGTTCACTGAAAGGTTTTTCTAAGGTAAAGCTGTGAAACCCCTCTTTTGTGACCTTTATTTTTTTAAGGTTGACACATTCAGCCCACCAAACAAACTAGTTCCCTTCACAGGGTGCGCAGGTCGAGCTTGCAGAAAAGTTTGAGAAGGGTATGGACATTTTGAAAGCTGCTGCAATCTCAGACACATTTTGAAAGCTGCTGCAAGCTCAGATACAAGGCGGGATCTGGACACTCTTTCTCCTTGTTTATTGAATCCTGCAGATAGCACTATTTTGGGCTCATCCAGTGAAAAGTGAGGACATGGATGTGGTAGGAAATGGTGATGATAGTGTGAGCACTGAATCCTCACAACCTAACTCCATCTCTGAAAAGTTCAGGGAGGCGAAGATGTAGTCCACTGTCTTCAGGAAGCTCATTCCCCGCCATCACAAGTCTTCCTCTCAAACCTCTGAGTATGCTGGTACGTTTTGATCGGAGGATCATAGGCAGGATCAGAAAAGTAGCCTGGTCACTCGCACCCCTCCTCCCTCTAGGAGTCGTGCACAGAGCACTAAGAGGAAAAAAGTGGTTTAAAGGATGGTGTTGGATGAAGCATTCCAGTTCTAAACCGCGCTCTGATTCGAACACTGCTTGATGCTTTTCAATTAACCCCAGTAGTTGGACTGTCCCCTTTCTCAGGGTTTTTGAAGTAGGCAGCCCCCTGAGCTTCTTTCTAGCCATCTCCGCTATTAAGGTTTTAAATAGATGGCGTACTTCCCTTACCCCTTACACTTATTCAGGTAGTGGAGGTGGGCTGCCCCTCATGGGGTTTTGAAGTGGGCAGTCCCCCTGGGCCCTGCATGCTGCTTTGAGGATAGTGGTGTTCTTAGCTCTCCTAATGGGAAGTTCCTCCTGATTGTCTGGGTTCCCCATTTTTCTGAGTTATGTTAGTGGCCCCAGGCATCAGTGGCTTGCCTCCTTTCTGAGGGAAGGTTCAGTGTATGTCTGTCACTTCCCTTGGTACTCTCTCACCAGGTGAACTAGCATGCACCATGTCATGTCTGAGTGGGTTTTCCATTCCCCATAGTGTCCACTAGAGGATCCCACATGAGTTATCTAGAAGGGGAACATCTCAGGTTATTCCTGTAAAGCCATGGTTCCACAAGAGGAAAATAAATGCTGCATATCATCGCAATGCCTAGGGCTTTATTATTTTCATGTCTCCTTAAGACAACCAAGTTGGTGACGTGTTCGTCACGGGCTATGTGGGCCAAAGGAAGTGGAGTTGTTTCAAACATGCTTCATATACCGGTCCTGCTGACAGTAGTCGCCATAGTGTCTGCTAGGGGATGCACCTTCTCATTCCCTCTCAGAGACGTTTTAGTTTATTTTATCCCAATAAAATAAATGCTTTCTAGGGATGCAGTGCTTCTAGTCTGAATCCAGCTGGAACCAGCTTCAGTTTGCGTAAATCATAACGGGCCAGTTAAGTATTTATGCATCGCAGCATGGGTCAGTCAAAATCCCCACTCAAGTGACCCGACATCATCAAGGTTCAGACTATATTTTAGTAACAGCAACTCAGCCTTATGCATAGAGATTTGATTATGTCCATCTCATTTTACACTCATAAATCATCAGAGCCTAGAAATGAGGATTTGATTTAATTTTACTTCACAGGAAGATCAGTGCGCAGAGGATTGAAACGGACAGATGAGTGGACAGCACTTAATGCCTATGAAAGACTTAATGAAAAGAGAACCTAAAGGCTGCAGCAGAACATGTGTCTCCGTGGTCCGAGGCTGTAATGATTGATGGTCTGTGTGGGTGAACCATTTCAGCTGAACCCGCCTGTACTGAAGTACATTTCCTCAATGTTTTTACTCCAAACATCCATTTTGAGAAGCCGACACTGTTATTTATCACACAGCGGCTCAGCAGAGAAAATGCTTTGTATTTTGGAGGATTTCAGCGGGGTCATTATTTTGCAGGCCTGCCTTCTACCTCACACCAGTTTAGAGAAAATATTATTTGCTTTTCCCCTTTTCATCCACAGACTAGAATACATACCTCTCTGTGTGATAAAGCACAAAAGCCTTGAATGAAAATAAAAATAAAGCAAAGCTAAGAAAAAAATATGGCAACCACCAGATTCACCCTTGTGCAATCGCCATGGGAACATCACATGGTTGTCCATCTTTAAAGAAAATGGAAGGTGGATTTGTAAAAGCTAGATAACCTCAATGACCTTTATAGCAATTAAGCAGAATTTATCTGAAGTCAACTATGCCTGTATGAAACCATATGTTCTACAGGAAAATGTTGCAGCTGAATACATTTTGTAATTTGTTTACATTTTACACTTTTCTCCGTTTTTGTATTTTTAAATTAAATTTAAATTTTAGTAATAGGTTTAGCTAGGTAAGTTTAGTTTAATTAGTATTATTATTATTATTATTATTAATAATAATAATAATAACGTATGTTCTTCATTTAATATTTATTTTATTAACTTTAGTTTAGTATGGATATACCATTATAGTTTCTGTGCATTTTGAATGAGTTTTTATTTTATATTTTCTGTTTTCATATTAGTTAAGGTTTTAGTCATTTTTGTGTTGTTTATTTTGTTGTTGTATTTTTTTCCCAAATCATTTATTTTAAATCTAGTTTAAATATGTCTATAGATTTTAGTTTTAGTTAATTCATTTTATTTTAGTTATTCTAGTTACTCTAGTTCTAGAACTAGCTGAAATAAAATATATTTTTAAAAACATTTTCAGCAAACATTTGTATGTTTGTTTATGGTTTTAGTTTTAGTCAAAATTAATAACCCTGATTTCAATTACTAAACATTTTTTATTAGTTTAGTTTTAGTTAACAGTAATAACACTGTCATAATAAAATAACACAGCTATATGCTGTGAATCCAAGGGTAATCTGGCATACCTTTGCCAAAATGAAAATATTTTTTTACCTAAATGGTTGGACTGGAGAAGATATCCATTATTCCAATAAGACAATAGCCATATCTACTTCGGATGGTCTATCCTTCATGATCCCCTCCTCTTGATCTCAGTGGAGGGTTTCTGAATACCAAAATACTTTAGCGTTACTCCACCAGTCCTCTGAATAACTGCATTGATATCAATGACAAAGTTTCCTTGACAGCTGTGCTGATATGAATAAGGACATTAGGTGGTGGAATAATTTGCAGTTAGCTCACAGGAGGGAAAGAAAGGAATGGTGTCACTCAACGGGAACAAAAGAAAATTAATTAAATTTGTCACAGCAACAATTCAGTGACTTTGATTAGGCAACTCCTTGGCAACAAAACAGAGGCTCATTTGAATTCTTTGAGTGTAAACCTTGAACAAAGATAAAGCTTGTCAACACTTGGAGCAAATATTATTGGTGCATTTAGCGTGGAAGGATAAGGAGGGGAGAGGACATCTGAAAACCTCTCTCACTCTTATAAACACACACACGCAGTAGGTACCACATACACATCTGACACAATAATGTATTCTCTTTAGTTTATCACAATTTGGGCTTTTCCCAGCTAATATATCTTTAGATATCCAGCCAGTTTGCGATTAGCAGTGATGCTGAATTAATTTTATGACCAACTGGTATAGGTTACATTGTTGCACCAGTAGTGGTATCAAAGCCAATGGTCAATGAATCATTAATTCAGCTGATTCGTTCATGCAGGAACAAAGGAAGTGACTAACCTTAAGAGCAAATCACTGAATCATTCATTTAACCGATAAAAAAAAAACAAAAAAAAAAACACTGAACCATTCAACAACAAAACACCGCTGCTGTGTTGAAATTGTTCTGTTTTAGCTTAGTTTCAAACACAGGAACACAACTAATGCACCGAGCGAGCACAAAGAGTGCACCAGTAATAAGTGTCCCACCACAAACAAACTTAAACTGTAGTCTTGTGAAGAAAACAAAAACAACAACAACAACAACAATAATAATAATAATAAATCATAATTAAAAATCAGAAAACAGTTTAAGTAAAATTATAAGTGATAGAGAGTTTGTCCATTTTCTGATTTTTAAAAGTGAGTGAAAGTGACGTGACATTCAGTCAAGTATGGTGACCCATACTCAGAATTCGTGCTCTGTATTTAACCCATCCAAAGTGCACACACACAGAGCAGTGGACACACACACACACACACTGTGAACACAGTGGCCACGACTTCCCACATCACAAAAAAATTATTTAGTTTTTATTGTTTATTTAGCCTATGTTAAGTGGATTACTTTTCATTCCGGGACTACAGTGTCATCAAAATGACTAGCTCAAACATTTAAAAAGGTCAACACGTTTATGTGGGAATAGATCATCTCGATAGAGCATTAGTTAGCCACACTTCCACCTCTGTGTCTTATTTTTTTTAGATAATACACTTGGTTTAGTCTGATGTCAAACGTTACAGTTTCTGCATCCAAATGCTCCTTCAGGTCCAAAAGTAAACAACATAAGGCTAATATACACTCACACTTTGCTGTACTGCCGAAAACCATGATCCTACCCTTCATCTCCATACCGAAATGTCATTCGGCCAGACAGTGATTTATCTTTTCTGAATCATTAAAATACGTGAGCCAGAGGCAGTAGTCTACACTGTGAGTTTTTAAAGCCTTGCTCTGTTTCTCCCTTTAAGAAGAGACTTGGACCTGGAAACAGTATTATTAGAAAGTGAAATTCACAAGTGAAACGTTTTTTGGCTAGTTATGGCAAAATAGTACAAACTCTACCTAGGCCCCAATGTAGTATTTAAACATCTCCATGAAAGTAGTAAACTGCACTTTGTGGCTTGTTCTGAAGGAGTTTTTTTATTTTTATATATATTTTTTTGCTTTGCAGTGGTTAGTTCAAGAAAATGTCAATAGACGGACTGTGATATTACTCTCCCCTGTTCCCAACGCTCATCCTGCAGACCCTTCTAAAACAATGACTCACAATCATTTAAAGTAATCTCTCCTCTGAGATCAGCTTGATATGATGATGCAGTGCTTTCTAAAAGAAGCAGACATAAAATAAAAGGACATACTATACTGTACTAAAGTGCAAAAACAAAAACGGGTCCCTGGACGCCGAGTATATCCGCCATGCATCACGGTATGGTGCCTGGCTTTAAATGCTGACGTTGGCCCTCCACAACTCATTTGTACCTCTGATGGTACTTCATAAAACACACAGTGCTGTAAATCTGTGGGACATAGCCATAAACAGTGGCCAAGTGGGGAAACTTTAGAGAGTCCCACCCTGGCCCATGATGGCTTAGTTTGACCTGCTTTTGATTAATCTTTTTGTTTTGTCACAGCATGGGAACACCTCATGGCACCTCAAAAACAGATCAAGGTAGGTAGCAAAACATTTAAGGTTAGACTACTATTTTACAATGAAAATGGTAAATAACAGACAGTAATATATATATTTTTTGCAACAAAAAAAAAAGAAAAAAAAAAAAAAGTCAGTTTGCTATCATTTGCGTGATTAATGTCATTTAATTTAACATTTTTAAAATATTATATGCAAACAGTTCAAATGATTACTTCACAATTAAAATTAGACCAAGCATTTCATTAAACCTGCACTTCTTGCACTTGTGGAGCTTACAAACAATTTATTTATTTATTTTCAATAATTAAGGCAAAAATATGGTGATGTGGTATAAATCAATGAAATATTAACAGTATTGTGGAAATTATTATCAATAGCATTGTAAAAAGTAATAAAATCTAGTGTATATAAATTTAAATAATATTATTCTATTCTATTAAAATTTTATTTTATTTTTCATGTGTTTTAATATATAAAATGACACTAGACTACTACACTACTTGAATCTTACTGGCTGACGAACATTTAAAGGTGTGCAATTATTTTCAGGGAAACACACAGCTACAGTAGTTCCAGGCAGGTCTTGACCGCATTACATTTCCATATCATTTCGCCAAATGTTTTCAGTTATTTCAAAGGTCCTTACAGCCTGCAATGGCAAAAGAACCAAACCCCAAAAAGACATCGACCAAGCAAATAAATATAGTAAAGAGTGGAATAAAAACGGCAAATTATTTTTATGTTTATGCCACAAAACGACATTTTATTTTGTATGAAAAGCACATAATGCTCTCTCCCTTACAAACCCACACACATACAGTACAGACACACACATACATTCACACAGAAATGTGTTGTCTGCTGCTCTGATGATTTTATCAGTAAAATAGTTGTGACAAGTGGGGCAGGGCCGAGAGCCGTGGGAACGGAGCGAGGCCGGTGGAGTGATTTGGAAATGAGTGACACCTGCTCCACTCACTGGTCTCGCGTACCATGGAGGAGATCGGAAGGATACAAAAGTGGAGCGATGACAGTGAAGGTTTCGCACACTCCCTAGACCTGCTCGATGGCACCGCGGGTTCACCACAGTGGCAAAGGATCTTCAGCAGCGCGTCCCTCCTTCCTCCTGGCTTTCGGCACCAGTGTAACACTTTACAAACTTCATAATCACAGGAAGAAGGATTCAAAAAAAAGCTTTTAATAACAAAATAAACACAAAACAGCCGCACTCAAACAAAACCTAAGCACAAAATAAAGCCCAGGCCTGGTCCTCTCTCATCCTTCACTGTCGTCGCTCCTCTTTTGAATCCTTCCGAAAGAAGAAGTGGGTCATTGGAGAAGCATTAAAGCAGTGACGGTGGCAAATAAATATCAAATCATTAACTCATTATTTAAAACTACAGAAGAAGACTGTAAAAACACACAAAACTCAAGTACATAGGAAGGGAGGGATTCTAGAAGACCAATCACTTGTGGTCCGCGTAGAATTGACGAGCTTTTAGATTTTTGGAAAGGTGCACGTCAGGCTACAGCATAAAGGAGTGCGTCTATGCATAGGCTACAGCGTTGGTCCTATGCAGAAGTATAAATCAGCCTTAATTTACACACACTTAATCTCTCTCTCTCTCTCTCTCTCTATTATTAACTGCATTAGTCTGCTATCAATCAATCAATGGCTCAAGCCCCATTAATAGTTCTAAAATTACGTTTTGGAATTAGCAGGCAATGGATAAGATGCATAGGAAATTAATCCTGCTCACATGAGAGTTTTAAAGACAAAAACATGTTGAATGTCTTGAAATACAACAACTGAACAATGTCTTGAGGTGTGGTTTAAGCATAATAATTGACTGTGGTCCATTGAATTATTCCAAAATAATGCACACCCGAGGTTAAGTGATGCACCGGGTGTGCATTATTTTCTAATAATTCAGTGGCCCGTCATTAATTATTCCTTACATAATAAATTATAATAAAATTAACTCTGAAGAATTATAATTACACACACATTTTTCCTTCTTCTAAATGTTACATCGCTGCACAAATCAATCAAATTTCATATTTCTATAAAATATAATTTATATGCTGATACTGGAATTTATATTTGAATAAAAAACAAGAACGCAATGAGTGCAATACCATCAACTCTAATCAGTGATTTATTCCTTCATTGACAAGTACAACATTCTCATCTCATACCCAGATGATGATGAATGCGTGGCAGTGACCTGAAGTGAATGATCAGTCTGGTGGATGCATGGTCCACTTGGCTAATGGTCTTGGCACAAGAAGGGAGCGGGAGGTGGTGCTGTGCAGCATGTTCTGGTCAGGGTGAATGCGTGCTCACTGGGTGTGGTGTTGTTTATACCGTGGAGCATATCTCATTGTGAAGGGAAGACAAATCAAACTGACTTCTGAACAAATACACATGCACACCAACACACACACACAGAGGCATCCACAAACATGCACTTATTGACTGTAAATTTATTCCCACACACAATCATAACATCTCATTTAGCTCAAATCCTCATGTCTGAAGCGAGGGAACATGGGTTGGCAGTCGGAGGTGGCATTTCGAATCCTACTGGCATTACGCTGAGACTGAGAGGGCCTGGCAGGGCCCTGTGTCTACAAACTACATCAGCAACCCCTGCTGAATGTAAAACAGCTCATCCCCATTCACAGTCGAACTCCGCACAGGTCTGCCAGCCCATCTATATGCTGACTGGAGTGCTGCACGTATGCCTCACTAATGGCACAGACCTGGAGCAGGGAGTCAAAGGAGTACAACGGCAAAGATTATACGCTCCTAATGCAGCCTCAGATGAAAATCAGGGACTGACGACATTATGGAAAGGATATTGTCAAATATCGGACAAAAGATTGGTTAAATAAGCACAGGCACAGAATTCCTAAATTAATTCCTGGAAAAAAAGCTTGTTTACAAGTGAATATAAATATTTAAACAATATAAACAAGGGACAAGTACTATAAAACATAACAACTCCTTTTAAAAAGATGAATAATATATTATATTTTAAATATTTTAAAAGAAGACTATTATGCTCACCAAGGTCATTTTTAATTTTTGACATTATTAAATATATGTTGAAAAGAGTTGTTTAACTGAGAGTTAAATAGATTAAAACCATTAAAAAGAGCTCAGAGGTGTTGTAAAAGATTGTGAATATGAAAATAATTTGGTGGTAAAAATGTGATGTCCTCAGATGAATGTACTCATATTGCAAAGATATGGACACACACTTCAGACTATAGGGACTAAGGACTATAATGTAATCAAACTTCATGAAAAAAAGAAAAAAAAACATTTTGGATGGATCCTTCATACTTCATATACTTCATATTTCCATCGTCTAAGAACAGGCACTCTCCAGGGACACAAGATGAGCGGTGGCAATACAAGACCTGACTGCAATCTCAAACACTTTGCTGTGTATTTATCTGAGTGACAGCACAACAAAAGGAACCACTGTTGTGTGTTTATTTATTTATTTACAAAAGTGTATTTATTAAGGAAGGGAAAGGAACGTTTTCCTCTAAGAAAAAGGTATATTATATGTGGTATATTGTGTTTTTTTTATCATTTGACAAGAAAATCAAATCACTTTTTTTGCTTCAATGCATATTGTTGGAAACTCCAACCTTGATAACCCCTGTTGGATTAATATGTTTGCTGAAATATTGGCTTGTCACATAGACAGGATCTTTGAAGAGATAATAGCACATCTTAATGAAATAAAAAAGAAAAATGTTGCCTGAAGTATGAATATGGTTTTCTGTACAGACACCCCAACTGTTACGCTGGAAATAGAAAATGCCTCTTTTTTTGCCAGCGATTGGCTTGATTTGAATATTACAGAGAGTGTCCCTGAACTGGCTTCAGTGTTTTTTTTTATGTGATTGTGTGCAGTTCGATTGAAGAGTTGCTCGCAGCAATTGCTCTCAAAGTGGAAAGCATCCATCCATCCATCCATCCATCCATCTTCTACCGCTTATCCGGGGCCGGGTCGCGGGGGCAGCAGTCTAAGCAGAGAACCCCAGACTTCCCTCTCCCTAGACACTTCCTCCAGCTCTTCTGGGGGGACACCGAGGCGTTCCCAGGCCAGCCGGGAGACATAGTCTCTCCAGCGTGTCCTAGGTCTCCCCCGGGGTCTCCTCCCAGTGGGATGTGCCCGGAACACCTTCCCGCGAAGGCGTCCAGGAGGCATCCGGAACAGATGCCCGAGCCACCTCAGCTGACCCCTCTCGATGTGGAGGAGCAGCGGCTCTACTCTGAGCTCCTCCCGGGTGACTGAGCTTCTCACCCTATCTCTAAGGGATCGCCCAGCCACCCTGCGGAGAAAGCACATTTCGGCCGCCTGTATCCGGGATCTTGTCCTTTCGGTCATGACCCAAAGCTCATGACCATAGGTGAGAGTAGGAACGTAGATTGACCGGTAAATCGAGAGCTTCGCCTTGCGGCTCAGCTCTTTCTTCACCACGACAGACCGGTACATCGACCGCATTACTGCAGAAGCTGCACCGATCAGTCTGTCAATCTCCCGTTCCATCCTTCCCTCACTCGTGAACAAGACCCCAAGATACTTAAACTCCTCCACTTGAGGCAGGAACTCTCCACCAACCTGAAGTGGGCAAGCCACCCTTTTCCGACTGAGGACCATGGCCTCGGATTTGGAGGTGCTGATTCTCATCCCAGCCGCTTCACACTCGGCTGCAAACCGTCCCAGTGCATGCTGAAGGTCCTGGCCTGATGAGGCCAACACGACAACATCATCCGCAAAGAGCAGAGACGAAATCGTGTTGTCACCAAACCTGACCCCCTCCGGCCCCTGGCTGCGCCTAGAAATTCTGTCCATAAAAATCATGAACAGAACCGGCGACAAAGGGCAGCCCTGCCGGAGTCCAACACGCACCGGGAACAAGTCTGACTTACAGCTGGCAATACGAACCAAGCTCCTGCTCCGTTCGTACAGGGACCGGATAGCCCTTATCAAAGGGCCCCGGACCCCATACTCCCGGAGAACCCTCCACAGGCCGCCGCGAGGGACACAGTCGAATGCCTTCTCCAAATCCACAAAGCACATGTGGACTGGTTGGGCATACTCCCATGAACCCTCCAGCACCCTGTAGAGGGTATAGAGCTGGTCCAGTGTTCCACGGCCTGGACGAAAACCACACTGTTCCTCCTGAATCCGAGGTTCTACTATCGGCCGGATTCTCCTCTCCAGTACCCTGGCATAGACTTTCCCAGGGAGGCTGAGAAGTGTGATCCCCCTGTAGTTGGAACACACCCTCCGGTCCCCCTTCTTAAAAAGAGGGACCACCACCCCGGTCTGCCATCCCAGAGGCACCGTCCCCGACTGCCACGCGATGCTGCAGAGGCGTGTCAGCCAAGACAGCCCCACAACATCCAGAGACTTGAGGTACTCAGGGCGGATCTCATCCACCCCCGGTGCCTTGCCACCGAGGAGTTTCTTGACTACCTCGGTGACTTCAGCTTGGGTTATGGACGAGTCCAAATCTGAGCCCTCAGCCTCTGCTTCCTCAATGGAAGACGTGACAGCGGGATTGAGGAGATCCTCGAAGTATTCCTTCCACCGTCCAACGACATCCCCAGTTGAGGTCAACAGCTCCCCACCTCTACTGTAAACAGCGTTGGTAGGGCACTGCTTCCCTCTCCTGAGGTGAAGTGGAAAGCAGTCACTTATTTTCCTGTCTGGAATCGATAACTTCTCCGCAAGATTTTCCAAAGGTGTCACTAAGAATCAGCACTGAACAGGTGATTGATCATACTGGCGCTAACTGCTGTGAATAAAAGTCAGATATTGTAAATGAAGTCATTTGGAACTTACATCATTATCGGCAAAACCTAATTAAGATCTGTATTGTATTGAAAAAAAAAAGTCTGTAGCTCAAATAATTCAGATATCAAAGTATAATATCAAGATAATGTGTAACTGAAAATGTTGACTGTAATAGTTTTTTGTTGTTATGTTCTGGCGATTGGATCCACTTTGGAAATAGAATTCCACTGAGCATTTTCCAAAACTACATTTGTAACAGAACTGGATGTGGAAGTTTTTATTTTTTATTTAATTATTTTTTTTCTAATTTGACAGGGGTACAAGTTATTTTGAGCTCAAATAACACACGGTAAATCTCAGAAATCCTAAAGTACATGTTCAGAATCAAATGTAAGATATGAGAAATTAATATTTTTATTATGGTTTTTGGCTTCAAGAAATGAAGTCTATTAAAAACAAATGCAACACAAATCATATATTTATTTAAATGTAAAACAGTTATATCGCTTAATTTTGTTGTACGTCCTTCAATTTATGTTTATTTAAATAACTGTAAAATAATAATACATGTTATATCTTGTTCATGGAATAAATTATTATAATTGTTATTATTAATATTTTACTTTTTATTTTAAGGGTTCAGTGTGGCTTTGGTTTGTTTTCATGAGTGTCCAATCACTGTATAATCTTTACTGTACAATCTTTATCAAATCAGTGTCATTTCCTGAATAAAAGCTCTGTTTGTACAGAACAGGTGTTTGCAGTCCACAGAGGCTATTCCTACATCTCTCCACGAACTGACCTCCTGTCTGCCGACTGGCTGATAGATGGCTGTTCTAGCAGGGAAAAGACACCCTGGCAACACTTTCCCCTGGTCAAAAACCCGGAAGCTGTTTAGGAAGTGATTCTATTTTAAAAAGCCCCCCGTGAGAGATGATGTGTCCTTGGGGATATTCACTAGACTGCAGTCTGTGCACCGGTCTGTGAGCACTTGTCATACCCGGTTATAAAAAAAAGAAAAGAAAATACAGCTGATGTGCTTCTATTTATTAATATATTGCGTATTGAACAAAGAGCTGTTGGTAGGAGAAAATCAGTATATCCTAAATACCCAGAAGGTCACCTGGATTTAAAACAAGCCAAACAAGTCTATCACACACAAACACACATGTTTGTTTTTGTGAAAAGTGGGGACATCCCATAGGCGTAATGGTTTTTATACTGTACAAACTGTATATTCTATCGCCCTTCACCAACCCTACACCTTACCCTTACCCTCACAGGAAACTTTGTGCATTTTTACTTTCTCAAAAAAACTCATTCGGTATGGTTTATAAGCGTTTTGAAAAATGGGGACATGGGTTATGTCCTCATAAGTCACCCTCTCCTTGTAATACCTGTGTCATACCCATGTCATTATACAGAGTTGTGTCCTGATATGTCACAAAAACATGCCCACACACACACACAAAGTCATACCTATGACTATAAGCAAGGCTTAAGGGGAAGTAGAAGGCTTCGGTGTGAATGAAATGGAACAAAGTATAAAACATGAATAACCTCTTGGGCCTCTGTTCACTGGAGTTTGTTTGATGATTGGATATGGATTTATTTTATGTAAAAAAAAAAAAAAAAATACAAATAATAATGTATATACATACAGACATGTATACATATATAAAATTAAAATAACAGCCAAATTAAGTCATGTACTTCTCAGCACAATCTTTCCATATTATTGTAAATAATTCAAATGATAAATTCTCATGTTCAAAAGGAGTAGGAAGAAGTTCATAACAAACTTTTTCAGGTCCTACCCCATTTCTCTATTTTTATCCTTTAATTAAATACAAAACAATTTGATGCTTCACTTATATATACATCTTTACATACATCCTATATCTACCTTCTGTTCACATAAACCTATACATAGATAAAGATGCATACACACACATTCCCATTTTTTTCTTCTTTCTTTTCCATTTATCTATAACAAATCAAATAATAACACCTCCATACTATACTTAACATGTAGACCAATGAACCTGTATACAATACTATCACCTCAAGTCCTTTTCGTAGGTAGTATATTCGTAGTATATTTATATATAGTATATTTAGTATATTCAGTTTAAATAGTCTTTTAAAATTACTTATTGTTGTACATGATTTCATCTCTTCACTGCAGCTGTTCCATACAATAACTCCTTTGGTTGTGATACATTGATATTTAGAATTTGTTCTTATAGATTTCTTTTTAAATACAAATGTTCCTCTTAAGTGATGATTACTCTCTCTCATTTGAAACAACCCTTGAATACTGTCCGATAGCTGCTGATTATTTATTTTATACATAATTTGTGCAGTTTTGAAGTCAACAATATCTCTGAATTTTAGTGCTTTTAATTGAATAAACAGTGGAGTAGTTGGTGCTCTATATGTGGTTTTATTTACAAATTCTTAAGGCTCTCTTTTGAAAGATAAATATTGGTTCAGTGTTGGTTTTGTAAGTGTTTCCCCATACCTCCAAACAGTAAGTAATGTAAGGAAGTATGAAGGAACAATACAACATATACAATGTTTGCTGATTTAATAGGTAATTGATTTTATATAATATAGCAATTGATTTGGATATTTTAGCCTTAATATAATGTATATGTGGCTTCCAACATAATTTTTCATCAATTATTACCCCAAGAATTTAAGTTCTTTTACTCTTTCTATTTCAATATCATTTATCCTAGGCTTTTTGTTTACAGTTGTAGCACGATTACCAAAAATTATAAATTTAGTTTTACTTAAGTTCAGTGTTAGTTTATTTGCATCAAACCAGCTCTTCATCTTTTGTAATTCATTTTCCACTGTATCCAAGAGTTGTTCCAGATTTTCTCCAGAACAGATTAAATTAGTATCATCAGCAAACAAAATGCTTTTCAGTGTTCTTGACACCTCCCATACATTATTAATATACAAGCTAAACAACAATGGTCCCAACACTGACCCCTGGGGGACCCCAAAAGTAATTTTCTTTGACTTTGAAATATGGTTTTGCAATTCAACATATTGTTGTCGATTATATAAGCAGCTTTTTAACCAAGAAAGTGCAGTCCCCCTAATTCCATAATTTTGTAATTTCATAATCAAGAAATTGATAAAGTAGTAATAGTTTAAATATGAATAAAATTATGGATTTTAGTAGTTACTTCGTTATTATGATTTGCACGGCATAAGCTTGGATTGAATACACACCTGTAATAAATAGTTATCTTCTGATTAAATTTGGCTTTATGATGAATTCTATTGTCAATCTAATTAAAAATATATATTTTGAATATAATATAGAATACATAATCTACTTCATAGAATCATTTTAGGATTCATTTGAATATTCAAGGTTGTACAACAACATTTTGATTTAGTTGACTTCATCATGTTGTTGGCAAGCAAAGTCAAATGTTGTAGTCAAGCAAACTTCTAAGACAGTTTTGTGGATGTAGTCTGGATAACTGCCCTCTTGTCAAGCTAGTTTCTTCAGTAACAACTGCTCAATTATGATGTTCCAAGCCGTTGATCTACTTCCGCCTGTAAAAGAACCATGAAGCTGGAGAATCTCCACACAAGGCATTTGCCACCCAAATACACATTTCAAAGTTGGATCAACTTTCGGATCCCTTAAATCCAAGCACACTAAGTACTAAAGTCTATCAAAATCCAAGTGTGCCTGGTCTGGCACAGCGAGTAGCTGCACGACATCTGACTGTGTCCTTTCCAGTTTGTCAAACTAATATTAGACAGAAGCTCCGAGGACATGGCAGCTGAAGGAAAGGGAACAATTTACTGCCTTCAAATCTCAGAAGAGATTACTTGCTCTTCCCCCACCAAATCTGTGAGTACACCAGACTAGACTGACCTTTCAGCAAAGTCTCAAAATATGGTGTATGGCGACCCTGTGATGGATTGAGAGTTAGATGTCGTGGGGGCAAAAAAGCCAGCAAAGGAATGAATGAAGCAGGGAAGGCTGGGTGGAGATGTCCTATATCACTTATTGCTGAAGGCTAAGGAAAAGGTGAGAGAGAAAATGTCTGATTCATCTCGTGGGCCCTTGTACAGACAAGCTATTCATCAAAACTTGTCACTGGCTTGGAGGTAACCTTCCGCACTGAAATGGAACCAGACAGAGATGTGGGGCGTTGGTGGAGGAGGAGGGGGGTTGTCATTTAGACTCCATTTATGAAGCATCTATCATTGATCTGACATTATGTGCCATCAGCCCAGGCCAAACATCACAATATGATCTAGGAGTGGCCCAAGATTGCCATCATCAACGCTAGAAAGTTGTGAGTAAAAGTTTGTCCACTTTGTCCACTTTAATGAGAAAAAGTTTGTCCACGGTGACTAAAATGCATCATGAGTATGTTTGGGCAATTCAACATGGTTTGAAGAAATATTCATAGTATTTATAGGATTATATTTGTAAACTACATACTTGCATCTAAAGATGAAACCTTTTTACATATGAACAACTTTAAAAACTTATCTTTCAAAATCCTCTGAAAAATGGTCTGTCTGTAATATAACCTGTCTGTTTCATTTAGAATGCTTTTTAAATTCCAATTAAATTACTTAAATTAAATCCAATCTAAATAAAGTTAGCAAACAGTATGCAGAATTGTTCAATTAAAGAGAACTGCAATTCCTACCAGAAAATTAATCAAGACAAGAACTTTGAATGAAAAAATAACTATTAACTATTAATAACCTAAATTTTACACACATTTACAGTGCTTGCAAGAAATCCAATCAAAGACTCCCTGACTGAACCCTAGCCACAAAGTATGCTGGGAAACCATCAGCAAACATATATTTGGACAAATGTTTAGACCCAAGAAGGAGGAAAATTCTTGAGATCCCCTTCTGTGCATATTCAGTTCAAATTCAAACTTAAATGGAGCTAAATCCTAAATTCTGAATTTTACACAACAGTAACTGTCTAGTCTTTAGAAGTTAAACAGAACAAAATTCAAACCGTCGAACCGTTATTCACCTTATTTTTCAAGGCAGAAGTACATTTCAGATACTTCCACACATTCATTACCTGCTAGGCAAATAACTAGAAGTTTACAATTTCTATTTAGGAAATGGACTAACAAGGTCACAGTCTGGATTATCTGGAATGAAATTCCTTCGATGCCCTTATCCTATGTCTGGGAGCACTTTCTTGCCCCCTGTTGTCCCAGCCAGGGGCTCTTGATGTGCTTGGTATGAGAGATTCCCTAGGGATGGTTAGCATTGCCATAGCTGGCTGAATAGATTTGCAAGTGTCATTCAGACGGTCAGTGATGGCATAACTGCAAGGTCCCTAAACACTGTTGACACCACTCAGTGGCAGCGTGCTACTGACGACACTCAACCTGCATTCACCTTATTTGCATCAAATAGCTGTCAGTCGCAGAAGGGAGAATAGGGAAAAGCAACTTACTGTGACCCGTGAGCACTCATTTTAGGCTCCCTCCCTCTAGACGCTGTGCATTGTACTTGACCTAATCAGATTGCTCTTTTGATATCCCGACTTGTTCTGCAGACGCACATTTCACCATCATCTTTCAATCGCCCTTTCTTTTTCTGTTTGTGTCAGTATTGTGCACCATTCAGAACTGAATTTAGAATACCTTTACATTTCAATTATTTTCCTCATTTTGAGTTGAGGCTGAAGACAAGATACTGAATGGCAATTTTGGATTTGAATGTTAAGAAAATATGACAGACAGTTTAGATAGATAGATAGACAGACAGACAGACAGACAGATATATAGATAGATAGATAGATAGATAGATAGATAGATAGATAGATAGATAGATAGATAGATAGATAGACAGACAGACAGACAGACAGACAGACAGACAGATAGATAGATAGATAGATAGATAGATAGATAGATAGATAGATAGATAGATAGATAGATAAATAGATAGATAGATAGATAGATAGATAGATAGATAGATAGATAGATAGATGCTGTAGTCAACAGTCAATAGACAGATAGAGAATGACAGAGACAGAACTATAGACAGACAGACATGTGGCTGTTACAGCGCCCCCTTAAAGCTCTTGTCTTTTTCTCCTTTTCCATCTCTCCAATCCTTTTCTGCTCACAGATGATTGGAGATGAATGGATAGATAGTGTGTACCTCCCGTTTTGCTAAAGTTTGCAGATTTTTTAAAATAACATATTTTTGCATTTCAAATAAAATAGTCATTTCAGTTCAATATGTCTCAGGCTCTTTTATCGGTAATACATTATTGATAATAAATAATCAAAAAACACTGGGCTTATTTAGCTGCGGTTGCTTATTTGTTTCGCGAGAGTTGGTAACAGTGACTTCATTGTCTTCAAACATAGATGATGTAATATTCAGCAAGCCAGCACTTATGGATGCCGAAAGGTTGCTGCCAACCTGTCTGAGCTTTTAATAGCCCTCCACTAACCCACCTCCGGATATAACAAACACATTCCAAGTTATTTACATGCCACCTTCAGGTTTAAATAATGGATATCCATTTTCTTTGCGTCGGTCCAGGCTGTTTGTTACTGTAATTTGTCTTCTTGACACTTATGGTATTCTGCATGGCTGTGTCTCTGGTGTCCATGGAGAAACTGAAAACATCACATAAACTCGAGGCAGCTTGTAAAGCATGAGGAGATAAGTGACAGTCTACTATTATTACTGCCATTTAGTATATTTACTCTTTAGCCCGATGGCCAGATCAACAAATCTGCCGGTGTGATATTAATCTCCATTCTTATGTTATCCGAACATTTCAAGAAATGAATAATGTCAATTGTGTTTCGAGACCTTTTATACCACAAGCCACTTCATAAACATTACAGTCAAGCTGTGCATCAGACTGATGAAAATGTTCCCAGTAGCGTTAACCAGCAGTGGAAGGGGATAAAGCACATTCCATTGTCGCCAGTTCATCAGGCCTTTAAGCTCTCTCTCGGGGCCAAAATAAGTCCTAATTGCAGGCAGAATGCCACGTAGTGCTTCTGGCAATGATACCTTCCCACCCTTAATCGCGGCTTTCATGCGTCTTTCACTTATTATGCTGCTCGTTTTGAGGGTGAGCCTCAACATACAGCAGATCATGTGCCGTTAGTCTGTGTGTCTCCTTGGAAGTGTCCTTACATGTGCTGCTGGGACGGGGGTAACACAGCCCCCAGGTGCCGTCAGCCTGGTGCTCGGATGATGCGTTTTAATGTGCCTCAGTTGTGACAGCTGGCCTGATAAAAGAATTCCCATCATAGAATACAAAGTACATGGTTTATTGCTTTCCACAGCGCAAATAGAATCATCAGCTACACAAACAGTCTAGAGATGTCAGGGGTGGCACGGGTTGAGTCCAAGGCTTTGTGCTTTGCTGTATACACATCTGTGGCAAATTGTGCGTATGTGTGTGTGTGTGTGTGTGTGTGTGTGTGTGAAAGAGCGAAAGAGAGAACATGAGGGGGAATGGAATTAAAGATGAGCCGTACAAGTATTGCTCGCTTGTCAGCAGCAACATCTTTTTTTTTGCATACGCCTCAAAAGGGCTCTTGAAAGTGAAATGCTGTGTCATTCAACAAAATGACACCTAGTCACCTCGTCACAATCTGTGAACACTAAGAGGTGTGAGGATCCTTTCAAAAGAAGTACAAGTGGGTCAATCACAGCAAATTTTTGTAGTGCGATGTTCTTGTAGCGCGACATCATGAGTGACATACTGTAATTCCTTTCAATGTTAAAAATGTTGTCTTTTACCAGATTCATATACAGAGACAACTATATTAATTCCCCATAAAAAAGAATGGCGACACTATAAAATCATTGCAGTACTCAGAACATCCCATCCCAACTAGGCCAACATTTGCTCAAACAAACCATGTGTTTTGGATGGAATGATCTGTTTTATTTTATTTTTTTAAAGGCAACCTGTCAGACCACATTCATCTTCCCTGGACATTTCCTGCTTAGAATTTTTAAACTGCCTAAAATTATCCAGGTTTTGGCTTTGTTTTCCTATTGTTTTTATACTGGCTTAAAAGTGAATGCAGTTTGACCAATAGTGTGCCTGCATAATAGATAGAATGATTAAATCAATGCAAATATGCATAATGAATGAAGACTTAAGAAAGCAAAACCAGGACATTTTTGGCATATAGATATCCCGGCCAGGACATGTCAAAGAAAAAGAGGATGTATGGTCATATGTTAGAAAACAGTTTTTTTCTTTTTTTAATTCCATTAGTTGCCACAAAAGGTACAGACCCCTTTAAAGTCAGCATTAAATGAATATTGCAATATTTTCTACCCTATTGTCATATACTGAGTTAAATGGCTTTTTGTACAAGAAAAAATTAATGGCTGGACGTGATTTGGCCCATCGCGAGCTGATTTTATTATTGCATCTTTGTTGTTTGGTGACTGCACATTAATTACAAAAATGAAATGTGCACTAATGTGCACTAATAAATCATATGTTCTACAATATTCAAAAGAAATTAATAAAAAAAAATCAAATAGTATTTCATTTTGATTTCATAGTGACTAAAAATGAGCAGTGGCCAAATTTCAAGACTACATTTGACTACCATTTCAAATCCTTCCAATTTATTTATTTATTTATTTTATCATTTTTTATTTTATTTGTTTAATTATTTTTATTGTTTAAAACATCAGTTTTTTTGGAAGAACAGCAAAAATCTATCCAAAGTTCATGAAAACTTTCAGCCTCTATTCAGGCTAAATTACAGAAGAATTGCCATAGAAATACTGAATGTACAGGTGCTTCTCAATAAATTATAATGTTGTGAAAAAGTTCATTTATTTCACTAATTCAACACAAACTTTGGAACTCGTGTATTAATTAAATTCAGTGCACACAGACTGAAGTAGTTTGAGTCTTTGGTACTTTTAATTGTGATGATTTTGGCTCACATTTAACAAAAACCCACCAATTCACTATCTCAACAAATTAGAATATGGTGACATGCCAATCAACTAATCAATCAAGCACCTGTATAGGAAAAGCCTGTTCAGATCAGAGTTTGATGTCCCTTCAGAAAACGGTTAGCATTTCAAATCAAAATATGAACATTTTGGACCAATGAGCAAATTGGAGTGGAATCTGATTCTTAAACTTGAACTAAAGTCAAAGTTAATGACAACATGCAACTCAACCCCTCATCTAGCAATAGCTTGTAATGTCAATATTTCAAATCACTCTGAGGCTAGTTAGTTTCGTGATTCATAAAAGTGAAACAACAGGTATATATTTGAAATATTCTCTCTTTGTTTCACAAAAGACAAGACTGGTGGCACTTTGGACTGACTGTTCAACCTCACAATGGCCTGTGGACCCTAGGGAATAGAACAGGTAATGCAAGACGTCTTTCAGGTGGCTAATTATACACTAAGGAAAATAGAGTTTTATTGATTAGAAGCGAGCTCAACTGCTGAGCAAGTCCAGCTCAAACTTTTCACGGAGTAATTAGGTATCACCTCTGTCAGTTCTCTTTTCCAGCTTGGAGGACCACCAGGGACCTGCCATGAACACATCATTTTTTTATGTAATAATATGTTTTTTACTTTTTCTTTCTTTTTTTTTTTAGGCGAAGCAATCATCATTTTGCAATTGAATATAAAACAGATTGAAGTCAAAGAGAAGATATGTCAAAAAACCTCCAAGATGATATATTTATGACATGTTGGCTGACTCAAACGAGTCCCATAGTCCCTGGTTGGGAAAGGCTAACAAAGATTGGCGACAGCCGGAGAATGAAATAACGTGAAAATGACCTTGAATTAGCTGTGCTGGCTCTCTGGAATCGATTCAGCCTACATGTAAGAGTGGAATTACTGCTGAGAGGTCAGGGTGGCTGGAAGCCAGGGGAGTGGAGAGCCACGGACGGTACTGTATAACGGAGCAGAGAGCAGGAGAAAGCCTGTTCCGATGAGCTGATGGATTCACTTTGTGTAAAACTTAGGATAATTGTATCACATTATAGCAGAAAAACTGAGTTCTGCTTGAAAAGTTACTGCCAGGTGACCTAATCAATCACAAAATATATATAATATATATTCACCAGATATTGTAGTCAAAATCTACTACAAATTTAACCCTATGATCCAAAAACTATTAAAATATTTTCTTTCTCTCTCTCTCTCTCTCTCTCTCTCTCTCTCTGTTTACATTACTTTTCAAAACCGCAATATAATCATTCTCAAACAAATTTGAGTGGCACAACAGATTTCTTCAATCATTTTGAATTTGTGCTGCTATAAATAAAGCTATGAAAACTTCCCACAATGGCATGCAGGGCACTTCTCAACTGTTTTCACCTACTGTATAGTAGGGAAGATATCCAGACATTGCAGCCAGACATTTATAGAGAACAGTCAGAGATATAAGGAAAGCTCACATCAAGAGCACACCTGGTTGTCTGAATGTAACCACACACCCTGACTGAATAAAAATTGCTTTTAGATATCCATTTAATGTAATGGAAACCCTGTACTAAATTGTTGTACTAAACTAAATGACTGATTTATTTATATTTTTTACTTTAAATTTTGGAATAAATGCATTAGCTTCATGCAATCACTGTACTGTATTACACAGTCCAAAGCATTAAATTATCAGTTTGTTTTACTTTTGCACAACCAACAAATAGCCTTTGGCAAATCGAGCTTAAAATATGCCTGGCATGCTTTGAGATCGACTATTTAAAAAAAAAGTGGTTTATATTTAACATGATCCAATGTGAAGCCTTATGGTGCTGAACTGTTGAATCAATATTTGATACAATTCACCTTTTCCTTTACATTTGTTACATTTGCTTACAATTTTGTATAGCTGAACTAATCAAATACTACTTGCAACGTTATATTGACACTTTAGAATATGGAAGTATTAATACATAGTAAATATGCTAGTAATATACATGCTAATAAGCAACAAGTTAATAGTGAGAACTGGTCTTTAATATAAAGTGTTACCAGAAGAGATAATGTTTATGGTTTGTGGAAGCCACAATAATTAGAAACAAATCTTGCTTCAAAGAATTATAATTATAAAAGCTTGCTTGAATTTGTATTTAAGAAATGAACTCAATTAACTGATACTTTAAATAAAGAAAAAGCTGTTCATACACAGTTTCGTATTCATACTTCATCTGTAAGAAATAAACACAACTGAGAAATCAGTGAATGTGCCTTAATATTGATTTAGGCATTTGGATTTTAATTGTTTGCTTAAATACATAGAAATTATTTGCAAAGCAGCTACCCAGCTTTAAAGATTTGACCAGCATAAAATCGGATTTGATTTTCTAAATCTCTAGTAATGAAAATGAGACATTTGGGACGTTTTTCAAAAAATAATAATTTTAGGCTACACTTCATATTAGGATCTCTAATTTTTGACATAACTACCAAATAAAGACTAATGATTTCAGTAGGTGGTCAACAATTCTTTTAGCATTAAGCTTTTGAGCTTAAAAGAATAATTCACCCAAAAATGAAAATTTTCTAAAAATGTACTCACCCTCAGGCCATTTATGAAAGAGTTTGTTTCATTTTTGGAACAGATTTGATAAGAAATAGCATTACATCACTTGCTCACAATTCAATCCTCTGCAGTGAATGGGTGCCGCCAGTCATGTTGAGAGTCAAAACTGCTGATAAAAACATCACAATAATCCACAAGTAATCCACATGACTCCAGTCTATCAGTTAATGTCTTACATGGTGCTCTCTTCTTCAATACCATGACTGAGGTGAGACCCTTGAGCAAGTTAAGAACCCCCAACTGCTCCCCGGGCACTGCAGGTTGGTTTGGTTCACATGGTTTGAAATCAAAAACGTCTTCATAGTGGATTTGTTTTTTTACAAACATGTAGCTCTTTGGACTCTCATTCTAATGGCAAGTGAGGTAAATTTCTCTTCTGATGAAGAAACAAATGCATGTTCACCTTGAATGGCCTGAGGGTGAGCTATTCATTGAACGAGTGTGCATTTTAAATTATACATTTAGACACAGCTCACACATTCTAATGGTATTCAGTGATCATGGAATTAATCAACATTGTGTTTATGCCGTCCATAATCAAGCAACCTTTTAAAACCAGTCAATCCATTTGACAAATGACATCATCAGTGAGTGTGAGGGGTGAACTGCAGACAGGCCGGATGACTAACCTTCAGAAATGTCATTCTGTCACTCAGTGTGATGGAAAACACTGTCAGACCAATGACAATGTGGTCGATAAATGGGTCGCACCTCTCACCTCTCCTTCCCTCTCGACTGTACCCCATCAGCTCCTTTCCAATTCATAATCTGCCAACTAATCGATGTGTGTGCGTCACGGCCCTTATGCAACTGTTTTAGACATCAATAGCAATAACAATGTTAGTATCAGTAATTGCCATATTTAACACAGGCCATTAGATTCAGGACAAGGCACTTGACCTTGTGGACATTTGCATATTTGCATAATTCATGCCTCGCATTTGAGCATAAAAAGAAGCCCTGTCGTTTAAGTGTAGGGTGGGCTGACCTTTAACCTCAGGTCTGATTCCGCTGATACATTCACCTCGACTCAGCAAAAGGGTTTGATGGGACCCCATATGCACCACAATCTACCTGCCGCTTGTCTGGGGTAAATTAACAAGCCTGGCACAGTGCCCGGCATTAGTTAATGAGGCCAGACATAAACACATTGCGAGAGCCAACGCAATGAAGCTTCCTGGAAGGGCTAGAAGAGTCACTAAAACTGGAGACAGCTATAAAAACACCTCATGGTGAAGTCAGAGGCTGAAATGGGAATAAAGACAGCAATATGCTACAGGCCAGAAGTGGAATTCACACTGTGTAGCACAGCATTACAGCAATAGTCAAAGGGTTAGTTTACCCAAAAATGAAAATTAGTCCATCAATTACTCACCCTAAAGTCATCCTATGTGTATATGCCTTTCTTCTTTCAGATCAATCCAGTCTGAGTTATATTAAAAATGGTCTTTGATCTTTCATACTGTTTAATGCCTCAGCGGGTGTTGCATGCATCTGTCCAATAGAATGTGTGTGAGACATTTTTTTAATGGATGGGTGCTTTTTATTTAACTTCTTTTGGACTGATGCATGCAACAACCGCTGAGGTTTTAAAAGAGTGCTAAGGGAGTGCTAAGGCTCTGACTGTCTTCAGAAAACGATTCAATGGCATATTGTTTTCATCTGCTCTCCATGTGATACCTAAAGGAAGTTTTCTTAATGCTTTGTCCATGGAGTTTACTGGAAACATCTGTTCCATAAGCGCCACCTGCTGTCATTGAGTGGATTTACAGAGACTTACTGTACATTTACATTCAGCCTGTGTGCAGTTTCTGTCTGGTCAAATGCGGACCAAATTTGCATTGCCTGCTGTAAATTTTGACTGGTTGATGAAAAATAAGCTTATGTGGATTCTACACATTTAAACAATTCAGATAAGTTATCTAGAATTATCCATGAAGCAGATAAAATACATATTATAATTTATTAATTAATTATCATTTTGACTTAACCATTTTCTTTATTTAAGGGTGAAATGTGAGGTTTACCTTTATGTGAAACTTTTTCAAAGCTCTATTTGAACATTTACATTACATATTTGAACATGCTATTAAACTGTCAGTCATGTTGTCATTTAAAATCTGGACATCATTGGTAATTTTATTTATTTAGTGATTATGCAAACAGAAAGTTATTTTATTAGCTGTTTGTTGATTTTTTTATATAAAACTTGAGGTTTTGTGTTTTATGGATCCTGTACAAAACATAAGTCACACAGGTTTGAAAGGCCTTCCTGTAGCTTTAACAGTGACGCATGGCACTAGCAGCACCAAGTTTTCGGGATAAATTCCCAGGTAAAGTAAGAACCTTGAATGCAGTGTAAGTCACACTGGATAAGAGCTGGCAAATGCATATATGTAAATGAAAATCAAAAAGCAGCTAGTAATTAAGGTTCTGGATGATATCCAATAATCTAAGAATAGTCTGCATGAATTTTACATATGCTGTTAGCATGTACTATAGCTATTCAACTGATCTGATTGAATGGCACTCCAGGTGATGCAAAACATTCTTATTTTCATTCCACCATGGTTAGTTATCAAACCAAACACCTGTGATTTTTCTTATGTTAATAGAAGAAGCAAGTAATACTCCAAAGGATCTGAACCACAGCCAAGAGATGAAACACTGCATATGTTACAAAGTAATGTAGTGTGACAAAGTGGAGAGCTCTTAGAATGCAAAGACTAGAATTTAATCCCCTACCTTTAGAGAGAACATCTTCTCATTTTGATTGTGGATCCTGAACTCAACTATAATAGAGGAAGGAGAACAAGAACAGGGCATTTCATCTGTGCCAAACATAAAAGCCACTTTGAAGGCCACATAAAGCACATTTTATAATCTTACCTCAGCTCGGCACAAAAGAGAAACTTTGGTGGAATGTGTTCAGGATGGAAGACATGACAAATTCAACCATCTTGACGGCATGATTTGTATTCAGTGTGCTGCCACTGAAGTAATATTAGTATAGACTACTTTTATGGTTTCTCTTAGTCCTTTTCGTAAAGGAAAGTGCCATCTTCTCATCCATCTTCCCTCAGATATCTCCTTTTCCATTCAAGAGTAGAAAAGGTAGTCATACAGTATTGGACAGAAACGAAGAACAGTAAATGACCTAAATTTAGTTTTAGATATTAATATTTAATATGAATAACTTTAATATTATTCCTGCAAAGCATTACATTTTATTTATTTATTAGTATTTTAGGTAATTTCTAGAAGGTCAAATAATTTTATGCATTTATGCATTATGTATGTATTTATAATATAGAAAGTATTAAAAATAAATAAATAAATAAATAAATACAAATTGGTAACACTTTAGAATAGGGAACATATATTAACTAGCAGCTAAGAGTTTTTCTGGAACAAATTGGAAATTGTTACTTATTAATAGTTAATAAGGTTGTTGTTACGTTTAGATATGGGGTAGGATTAAGGGATCTAAAATATGACCATGCAGAATAAGGCATTAATATGTGCTTTTATAAGTACTAATAAACAGTCAATATGTTAGCAATTTGCACGCTAATAAGCAACTAGTTAGTAGTGAGAATTTGGTGCTTAATTTAATGTGTTAATGTGATAATTACCTGAAGGTATGCAATTTCTAAATCCTCATTAAAAATTAAATAAATATTAAATAAAATCTTCAGAGGTCTGCCTTTTTCTCAGGGGTCACTTTAACCTCTTTGGTGAGAGGTTCCTCTGGCATGGCTCTTTTTTCATAAAGCGTTCTTATAAGAGTCGAGGTGACTGTGACCTGCCGCCATTCTTCAAATAAGGTCCCCAGATCCCTGAAGCGGTCAAAAGTCTGTCTCTATTACACTCAAAACATCCACCCTGACCCACCATCACTATTCTTTCATCCCAGACCGGCAATATGAAAGAAATCCTTCATCGTCATTCTCATTTTTTATTCACACTCAGCACAGTGCAAAATCTAGGCTTTTTCAAGAATTTCTTTTATCACAGTTTTAAGACTTTTGGAGACAGTAATTTTAAGAAGATGTCATCTTGGATTTGTTCCTCTCTTTGACTGAATAAAAAAGTACATAGGAAAAACTGGAAAGACATATATTGATGTGACAGTCTGCCAGGGCCACCACAGTTCTCTGTCGATGAGTGAAGGAGTTTTGTCATTGATTTTAGTACTAAAGGGACAAAAAAATTAATATGAACTTTCTGAAATTATTTTGGAGAAGATAAAGAGGCACATTATTAGCATGCATTTTATTAATAGAAAATGAATCAAATTATATTTTAATGAAACTGATCTGGAGAGCAGGATGCTTCATTGTGTGAACAGAGCTGGAGAGAATGTGAAATGCATTTCATTATATCTTAAAGAAACAGTAAGATTAAAACTGAAAATGGTGTAAAAATGCAACAAATAAGTCTTTTGGATCAGATCGTTTCAATGAACTAATTGATTACATTCACAAAATCAGTTTGAAGGATTCACTCATGGATCCTTGTGATACTGATCTTGAGATTAACTTTTTCAGTGAATGATCTGGGGTGCGTTCTCCGATAACGTTGTCTCTTAGCGCGCTACGAATACTCAAAAGGTACACCTTAACTACAGGTATACCTTTGCTACGTGTGTTCTCCGAACTATACCTTAGGATGTTGCTTAAGGTAAACCTTCTTAAGTTCGACCTTAGCAGTTGCTGTCCATGGTGGAGGTGCTGAATAAGTTGATATCAACGCCTCGATGATCGATTGTGCGCTCTTTCCTTCACAGCGGTAAAGGTAAAGTATTGAGAAAACAATGTTCTTTATAAAGAAGCGTTTTAGAAATAGTACAAACTGCATTTATTGGGGCTTATTGAAATAAGTACATGCAGAAATAAATACGAGTATGTGTTTATAATTTAGCAAGTGTACAATCCCAAACCCTCACGGCCATAAGTGTGTTAATGTTCTCCACAACGTATGCTGATTATCCACCAGCCGTATCACATTATTGGCGTAAATCGCTCATTTGTGTAATTGGATGATTTCCTCAATAAAAGCGCAAACATGAGAGACATACCGACATTCACTATGTCGGGGAAAAAAGTCCGCAAAAAGAGATCGCCCAGCCACACTGAGGTCTTACTCAGCCCATATACATCCCCAACAACCTCCAGAAAACTCCACCACGGCATAAAAACGAAGAGCCGCCAGCAGCTGAATTTCGGGGCTGAAGGGGTAGCTCCGTCGAGTTTGTCTTGACAAATCTGGGCCAACAAGATGCAAGAGCTGCAGAATTTGCTCCCTTGGCAGGCAAAATTTTTTACAATGGTCTCTTCTGACATGGTAGTCAGTGGACTAAAATGTTCTCTCTTATAAAGTAGTTGACATACACTAACTGGCTCCGCGGACGCCGCCGTCTTTGATTTAAAACAAGTACTCGCTGTCTCGCTGCCATAGCTATAAAGTTTGTGTAAACTAATCTTTCTTTATATAGACTCCTAAGCCTTTTCTGTCAAATGGTTCGCCAGCTGATGTGCCTTAGGATAGTAATTAAAAAAGCTAACAACCATTAGTGTATGGAAACTTTATTAATGAAAACACTTCCATACACTGGGTGTAGGCTATAACAACTTAAGTATTTTATGTGTATAATTTTAAAGTAAAGTAAAAATGTAATTTTATTACTAAATCAGATTTTATATTAAATGTTCATATAAAATTTTCTATGTGTAATTAAACTGCGATGTAAAAAATCTTTTTGTGTAGTGGTGGCCACTAGCGGTATGAACCGTCAGCAGCGATAAGGTATAGCTAAGAGCGCTCCAGACCAACCTTACGAACGCATGACTTACAGAAGGTATACTTAACTAAGAAGGTTTCGGAAACCACGTATTAACGATAAGGTACTTCTTAAGGTACAACTTAAGAACGACGTAGCGTTAAGGTAGTTTCGGAGAACGCAACCCTGGTCATAAAATGCAAACAGCTCAAATTTTCTGTGAATTAGCCATTACTGACCTTTAATTTCTTTACCA
The DNA here is from genome assembly GCF_963082965.1 of Carassius carassius. Taxonomy (NCBI): domain Eukaryota; kingdom Metazoa; phylum Chordata; class Actinopteri; order Cypriniformes; family Cyprinidae; genus Carassius; species Carassius carassius. Next base: position 23,361,392 of record NC_081792.1, read on the forward strand.
CCTTTCTAATAGGTAAATTCAACTGAGAAATGTTTTTTGTGCAGTTTGACAAAAGAGAAACAGTCCAAGGTGCCTTTCCTATTTTAGACACAATGATATCCTACTCTATTACTGAAAACTAATTCACAATCATCCTAATGATTCATTACTTTCATACTGTGTTTGGTGCCCTTAGTACATAGGCCTACAGTGTGTGTGTGTGTTTTTTTTGTTTTTGTTTTTTACAGCGTGCACATAACAGCATCTTATAATTCAGATTTATTCACACCTCGTGCTGCCTTTCTCTACATTGTCTCTCACTTCCATTTATTTTTCACACCTAGAGGTAAATAGATTTGAAAGCTATTCCTTCTCCTCCTCAATCCTCTCATTGCTCTAGCCTGGACAAATAGATGTCTGAAGTTCAGTCAGTGCCGGCATAACTCCTCGTACCCACAGAGCAACACCTCCAGACCTGTCTGCCCCACCGGCCCCCACTAAAATCTTCCATTTTATCTTCACGCCACCCAATTTTTACCAAGAAGCAGCAGCAAAATGATAACTTGATTTAGCCCTCAAATATCCTCCCAGCAGATTGTTTCATCCACTTGGGAGAGATGAGAGTTGTGTCAACTGAGCCTTTCAGTGTCTGCCCTGAGAGACGAGCTGAGAGCCATGCCATTAACCTCCTCTCTCGCTGCAAAATGGTTTTGAACCTGCCTTTCTGAGGTGAGACAGAAAAGGGGAATGCTGGGTAGAAGCGTCACATATCCCGCTCAGTGGCAAAGAGAGACTTGAAAGTGAGCATGCACTGTTTAAAGAGTGGGCGAGAGGGGCCGTCTCCAAAGATCCAAAAATCAATGTGCTTTGAAAAGGGCTGCTTTTTTTCCACCTCCTTCCACCACTGTATATCTCCAGCCGAAACACAGCAGAACACGTGTAAACACCATAAAGGCACGGGACATAAAATTAGCTCTACAGTTTGACAGGAATCATCTTGTGGCTAGTATTGAAATGGTGAACTAACTTACTGTACAGCCCTCTAAAACAGCAGTTAAAAAAAAAAAAGTAAAACAAAATAAAAAAATCATGGAAATGGAAATGGAACTTACTATATGGAGTAAGTCAAATAAAAATAAATTATAACATTGAGCAAAACAAATGACATTGGGTAATACTACTACTACTACTACTAATAATAATAATTGTTATTTCTAATTATAAATATTATATCATTACCGGTACTTTTTTTGCTCAATTTATTTGCTTATTATTATTATTATTATTATTATTATTATTATTATTATTATTATTATTATTATTATAATTATTATTATTATTATTATTATTATTTTTTTTTTTTTTTTTATTATTTTACTTAAATACAGCCATTAATTTTGATGTTACTGTTGATGGGGGAAGGGGTAAAATTGTAAAATAGGTAAAATGACTAAGCATTTTCATAGTGTGTGTATGCTAAAAGTCTTTTGAACTAATCAGGACATTTCTAACCTGGCAAGAGATACACTGAACATGTGGTGACCTCTTGCTAAGTGCTCTTTTGTAACCAAATAAAAAGTTTTGGCACAGACATCTGTTCACAGCAAAGCTCCAAAAGTGTAAACAGTCTGTGACAGCGTGTCACATTCTCTGCATGTTTAAAATCCATTGCATCTGTATTGTGGAGTAAATTGCCATTGGCAGGTCAATATATATTCCCAGTGCTGAATCACTGGTACATCAGTCAGACAGCAGGGAAATACATCAACACCAACTGATATCAGGGCTTGTCATTCTTGTTTAGTATTGTAAATTATTCAGTGATTGGTCATTGGTGCAATATATTAAGATTGCTGCAGAACGGAGTCCAAATTTAATGAGCCAATGGGATGTTTTGCAAGTTAATCAGATACAATTCCAGACCACTAATTAAGGAGAAAAATTATGAATGCCATTATCCCATAGGACAACAGGGTTCGGTAGTACAGTTTTTTTTACAGCATTATTAATTACACACACTGAATGAATCTTCTGAAGGTTTCTTTTTTTTTTTTTTAATGCCAAGGATTGCCTGACCAAGGAAATAATTGTTTTGATCTGCACTACTGCATTCATATATCACCCAAGGAGACACAAAACACACAACTGCACACACTCACACCACATCTAATTATGTGTATGTGTCAATTCATCCAAAAAAAAAAAAAAGACAGAGATCCAATAGAACATACTTTCATTCTGACTGGATGAGCCACATTCGAAGCTGTTCGTGAAATAGTCCCTACTGGTAGATGCTGGAACTACTATTTTTTATTATTATTATTTTTGTGCTGTATTTCTTCATAGAAACATGTGAGGAGAATGGTCCAGACGAGAGGGGCTTCAAAAACTGCATTAATAAAAAATAAATAAATAAACATCAAAGGTGATTCAACCTCACCTCAGCTGTCATCTGCCACCGCCTCATTGCTTTGACACCCGCTAATTGTCTTTGAACCTTCTCGGCCAGATTCTCATTTCCGTGCGATTTATTTGGCATTAGGGCGCTCTGCATTAGTCACCGACACTATTAATGAATTTCTGCAGTCCGAGGATTACAATGTCAGCGATAGGTCATGAATGGGTCACGAATGAGTGATTTGTCTCGAAAACAGGAATCGCGAGAAATGCATTAGGTGGAGTCGGAGGACCACTCAAACATCAGGCTTATTAAGTGTGGGTGAACACTGTATATTAATATGGTTCTGTCGTCTCTGTCCATGCAAAATACACAAAGACAGTCTAATAATGAATCATGCAGAGCGATTTAGATGTAAGCCAATCAGGCTTGTCTGGTCATGTACGGACCTGATCAGGTTAGTCTCAACAACCCTTTAATTCTGCATGAATTTGGTGATTGTTGTGCATGCATGAGTCTACATGCATATTTACATGTGATGCAATCTTCAGATGCTGAATGTCAGCGGGTGGCAAGTTGTACACAGTTAAGACTGATATCGCTTGAGGCTAGCGGGGTAAGCAACTGTTAAAAATACAGTACGAGACTAAACGCTGAAGCACAGGTGAGGCTCTCAGACTCCTGGATGTTGTTTTGCCCTTTGGAGGTCTGGGCGTCAGTGCGAGTTTTCACTTTCTTTCTCCATTTCGAGAGGCCTTGGGGTTTATCTGTTGTTGGAGAGATAGAAATCAGCACGGGGCAGACAGGCGCTATGAGTGCTGTAGGAACAAGCACCTTTTCCTGCTCTGGAGTGGTTTGCCATTGGTTGCCTGTTTGTTCCTGCTCAGCGCAATCAATACAGCTGAAGAGATTAGGGGAGAACTTAATTTGATAATGCTCAAAAAAGCAATTATATTCCTTCTCGCTGTTGACTAATTGGACTGTCACGAGCATTAAACATCTTCAGGTAATGCAGTTGACAGCCCCAAACACCTCTGCCGTGCACTGTAAATATCGAATGTGGGCATATTCTCATGTGGATTGTCAAGATCTGGCTGCAGGCTACTGTTGGTTATGAATGCATCTCTCTTTAAACTGATCGAACTTGAAATTAGGTGTGTGTGGGAGCACGAGAAACCTTCGCACGCGTGTTTGACGTATTATTTATCATACGCCCCCTCTTCCATGTGAATATTAAACATATTATGTATATCTAGGGGTAATACGGCACTCTTAATTGAATCAATACATCTAGAAGGTACAATACACAATGGGGTCTTTGAATTGATATCAGCTTCATCTATGGATTTTTATTATATTTTATTTTTTAGATATATAAATACTCCTGTGGAAAACCTTTCCCTGTATCAGACTAAATATAGAAAAGGTTACTTATATCTCACAATGCAACTGTCTTTCTTTCAAACTCTCTCACAATTATTTTCTGTTTTACTCTGAGGCAGAAACAGGCTTCCAATATAAAGAACAATGAGCAGTTAAGCAAAAAAAAAAAAAAAGGTCAAAGAAGAAAAGGCGAACCTCAGTTTAATGACTACAACTGGGTGCAAAGATTTAAATTTTAATCACTTAATACACCTAATAATTAAAAGTCATACATTTATTTTTAAACTTTGATCGTAATTTGAAGCCATTGTGCCAAATGCAGCACTGGAACCCTGGTATTCATCACTGAACTTGTTTGAAGCAGTTCAACACCTAATAATTACAGCGGCTGCATGGATTAAATCAGGTGCGGAACAAATGCCTTTATGTATCCCTGAGACAGCGATAATTCCTCACACAACAAGGACATCTCTGAGGTTGAATACATTAGAATGAATCACCACAATCCTGTACAGCATTACTAAATGACTCATTTAATACATTAGCAGCCTTTACAGGCAAACCACAGACCTCGCAGAAACAGATAAAAGTGTCAGAGAGAAGTCAGAATGAGAGAACATATGTAACCTTCGTCTGGTGAATCAAAAAGAAAAGAATTAGGGGGGGGGGCAGTCACTGCCCTTGTGCCAGCTCTCTTCCGCGGCCTAATGAAGTAATCTATTGTTTCTACCCAGAGGGCAAACAAGTTTGAATACATGGATGTGGCGAGATAATTGTCATTCCCATAATTGTGCGATTGTGAACCATTTAATTCTGCAAACCCTTCATTCTGCCACGGGGTGCAACCAATAGAGCCCATTTAATTCCTTTTCATAAAAATCAATACAGTCCTTTAGGGGGACAGAGGTAAATGAGTCTATTAAACAGGGGGCTGTAATCAATGCATAATGAATATGGGACGTCTCGAGTGGGGTTAGAGAGGGGCATGTGGGGATGTGTCTTGCATTAGCTACTTCAGGCCTAGATTCAATCCAGTCTATGCTGGTTTAAAATGGCAGGTCTAATCACTTTTAATATCTCTTGATGTCACTGACTGCTCAAAAAAAGTTGAATATAGGCCACACCTCACAGAGAGTTGAATTGAATGTTAGAAAGAGGAATGTATTAAACTGGAATTAAAATAAATTATAAGAAAATAGATGGATGGATGGATGGATGGATGGATGGATGGATGGATGGATGGATGGATAGATAGATAGATAGATAGATAGATAGATAGATAGATAGATAGATAGATAGATAGATAGTTGATAGACAAAAAAACCTCTTATGCTCAACAAGGCTACATCTATTTGATCAAAAATATATTAAAACACTATTATTGTGAAATATTTTACAAGAACTGTTTTCGGTTACACTTATTTTTAAGGTCCAGTTCTCACTATCAACTATTAACTATTAACAACAACTTTTGCCTTAATTAACTTCTAATTACTGCTTATTAATAGTTAGTAGGTAGTTGTTAAGTTTAGGTATAAGGTAGGATTAAGGATATAGAATATGGTCATGCAGAATATGTGCTTGTACTAATATACAGTCATTATGCTAATAATATGCATGTATAAGAGCTACTAATTTATAGGAAGAATTGGTCCCTGTACTAATGCATTTCCTTGTTTTCTATTTTGATATATTTTAAAATATAATTCATTCCTGTGTTTCAAAGCTAAATGTCACATGTAACACATCATCCTTCAGAAATCATTTTAATATGCTGACTTGATGCTCAAGAAACATTATTATCTTGTTATCAATGTTTAATGCATCTTTGATGAATAAAAATGATAAATAAATTAATTAATTAATTAATAAAAAAATCAAAAAAGCACAGAGCCCAACCATATTCCTTTCGTCAGTTATCATAAAATTAATAATGACCTGACACTGTCCATGTTTTCCAAAAGGAACATTCCTTTTATCTTGCTTCGTGATTTACCATAACACTGTGCCAATTAGTTTGTGGGTCAATTCTAGAAATTGTGCCACAGCAAAGTTGACGTGTGGAGTGATATGAGAAACAAACAAAAAGAAAAGAGAGAAAGAAGATGACAGAGTGATGAAAGAAAGAAAAAAGTGAGAGCAGAAGGTGTTTTTAGGAGCAATGGTTTTACTGTCCAGCTGCTGAGGTCTCACAGATGGCACAGCGAGTATGACAGTCATGGGCAAGATATGAGGGGAGGAGAGGACTGTGAATTTCCCCTTGACCAATAAGAACGCAGCAAGCTCTCAATAGCCCACTGGCCACACGCATTCACCTCTCATTCTTGGCCGGTCACAGACTTCGTGCAAATACTCTCTTAATAATGAAAATCCGATATGTGCATATCACTGGAAGTGCGTATGTCGGTTTTGAATTAGCCTTAATAATAATTTTGTGTGATTAATGCAATAAGATTTTTGTGTATCTGTGTGTGTGTGTGTGTGTTTAAGAGAGAGTTTAATTAACTGTGTACAGCCTAATGAGAAACCTGTCGTCATGTGACTGAGACCCTACAAACGAGACACCTCTCTAAGAATTCACAGCCTAACAGATGCTAATAAGAAAACTTTGTGTGTTGTGTTAATAAGCAGCAGACCTGAACGGATACCTTTATGCCTCATAAAGCATAACAAGAGCAAAGAACACTATTTTTTACTCAGTTTCCAAATAGTCAGGCAGTCCCATCTGTCTTTGTACTGTGGATTCTACTGTGTAATTATAATTATTATTTTTATTTCACAAACAATACTGTTAAACAGTTTGGGGACAGTCATTTATTTTAAAGACTTTTTTTTTTGTTTTTTGTAACGATGCATTAAAGAAGATGATAAGAAATTATTATTCAGCAGCAAATCATCATATTAGAATCATTTCTGAAGGATTTCACATTTTAATATTAAATTAAACAAGAAAACAATTATTTAAATTTTTTTTTTTTTAGTAAACGTGACTGTTTTGAGTTTGAGTATTTTTAATTCAATAAATTTAGCTTTTGTGAACGTTAAAGACTTCTTTCAAAGACAAAAAAAAGCAAACTTATAATGCATACAGAAAAATGTTTCACGTAATATTGAGTGAGACCACAGGGAATACATAAAGAATGTCTTGTCTACAAGTAGTCATTTTCTTCCCCCCCCCCCCCCCTTTGTTTTCTTTGTATTCTTTGTATTCTTTGTTTTCTCCGTATCTCAATTAAGTTTTACGCCCACTCATAAAAGGAATCTATTTCCATCTTAATTCACTGAAAGGATCTCTTCAAACCCGGTCCAGGCTCAAATTAATCTAATTCAGGCCCTATGGGGAGATGTGTAATACATCCTCTTTCAAGCGCTCATTGTGCGTCTCTTGTCATAAAGTAATGACTGAGCGCATCCCAGTATCCCTGCTACATGTTGAAGTGGAGTCTGTGAGGGGATGTCATGACAGATACATTCATTACAGTAACAACATTAACCAACCAGCAGCTGCATATAAGATGAGGCCATTTTAAAGTATTCAGAAGTCCTCCACATATGTCTTAAAGATTTGGGGCATGTTGTCACAAATGCTCACACACTCTCAAAAAAAAAAAATCCTGATTAGGTGACATTTATCAAGAAACATTTATTTTTATTATCAGTGTTGAAAACATTTGTGCTGATTAATACTTTTGTAGATATTGTGATTATTATTATTATTTTTTTTTTTTGGATTTGATAAATAGTTCTATTTGAAATATAATTTTTTAGTAACAATGCAAACATTTTCCTGTTACTTTTATTCAATTTAAAATGATTAATAAATACAAGTGCTTAAAATTAATCACACAAAATTTGTTTACAAAATTTAAATTGCAATTCTGCATCCTGTTTGCTAAAGAGTTGACTAAACTGACTGGATGACACCACTCCACGAGATGAACTAAAACTTTGATATCTTGAAAACGCAGGATCCATAACGCCTTCATCGGAGACAGTATGGCTCTCCCAGATAATGGGAGTCCCGCGAGTGTGTGCAATCCATCTTAAACATCAGTCCTTCACCTTTCATTGTAAACTATCCATTTGGGTAGCTGTGGCAGCCGTTTCTCCCTGAACATTATATGCACCCTGTCGTTATCCTTTCATACAATGTCTCCAAAATGAGCCGTGCACTCCAGCGTGACACGTTCATGATTGCAGCTGGTTAATCTCCCGATCAGGACTGTCTATCCTGCCGTGTGACCACAATTCTCACAATCCTTTCCCATTCCATGAATAATGCAGCTAGAGGGCCGAGAGGCAAGCTGTGCAAAAATACGTGGCAGCCATTTGTAATTACAATGATCTAAAACATCGTTCGCATGGGTCTGCTGCGGCCTAGTCGCATCTCGCTAAGCATCTTAAACTATAAATTAAAAATCAGTTTTTGGAGACACTTCCACACAAAACCAATTATGACTAGTGAACAAATATTTAATCTGTGTATTCAGAGGTAATTTGTCATCCCCCTGAATGCCTGACCCAAAGCAGCGTTACAGGGGAGAGGTTTAATTTACTATAACAGCTGTTGAAAATAATATGGATTCAGGCATTTTCTTTTTTTTTTCTAGGAATCTCGAACCACAGGCTTTTATAGGATCTAGAAAACACACCACAAGAGTTCTTTAAACCAGAGACATGGAGATATGCCATTGCAGCTTAAATAAGTCCAAGTTGAATAAACTACACTGATATACTTAAATATTATTTTTTATTATTATTATTTAATTATATAAATGCCCATTAATATTTATTTATTTTCCAAACAAATGATATTATATGATTTCAGAAGGGTTTAGTATACAACATAGACATAAAAAGACCCCCAAAAAGTGTTTGGACACCTCAGGAACACCTAAAGATATCTGGGCCCGGTTCCCCAAAACGTTCTTATCACTAAGTAGTTCTTAACCTATTGCTTAACTCTTTCTTAACGTTATGGCACTATTCTCCAGAGGTGGAAAGTAACGAATTACATTTACTCGCGTTACTGTAATTGAGTAGCTTTTTTGTGTACTTCTACTTTTTTAAGTATTTTTTTTAATCTGTAATTTTACTTTTACTTAAGTATATTTTGTTTGAAGTATTGTACTTCGCTACATTTTAAAACACATTAATTACTGAGTAAAAAAAAAAAATCGCTCCCTGGAAGGTATGGCAAACTGGCGCAAAAATCACAAGAAAGATGCAGACGGACAAAACAGGCGTTAGTGGTGCAGACACCGCTGAAAACGAAACCCCGTCATATTCTGAAGTTTAACTCGAAGGAAATGAAGTGAACCCCTGGCCATATGTATGCTCTATTATGCTGTGTATGCTGTGCTTGCCTAGGGAGACCAAACTAGCAGTTTATAAAATCTCGACAAGACATCAACCCCACGTAAGCATATAGAGGTGAGCTAAATAATTGCGTCATTGCATTGGTGGTTAAAATGATGCTTTGACATTTTAGCAAGAGGTTTTGCACAAATTAGCCAAAAAGACTGGTGCGGAGTGTGCGATATATATTGTCTGCGATAATATCATAATTGTTGTTTTAATGATGTACGCGCGCATTTAGAGTGTTCTTTCACTGTGTGATTCAGTCTGTTGAAATGCATTTAGAATGAAATCAATCAAAATCATTTAGAATCAAAATCACACAAAGAATGCTGTCTTTTCCTCTAAAAATCATAATCACACACACACACACACACATATATATATATATATATATAGATCAGTGGGGATTTCTTTAAGACTGCAAGGGAAGCTCAGCTTCCCCTCTAATGTAAAAAAAACCCAACGGTCAAATATGTACTATTGTGTATTATGTATTGTGTTAATCAGCTACATGTCGGCTGACTCGATTTTCTTCTCATACATTCCCGTAGCGTCACAGTGCATTTCCCTGTTGAAGCCGAGCGTCCATTGACTTCGATGGGGCTGCTTTGAACAGTTTTTTTCAGTGCTCCGAAGCTAGACGGTCATTGGATAAATGCTGCGATTATGTCCCGCCCACGGACGCTCAGCGTCTCTGGAGGTGAATGAGGACTGGGCTTCCGCGTGATGATTGGAGGATCTGTCGATCTCCTTTTGACTGACAGCGGTCTGCACCATAAGAAGTCGGCAAGGCTGTTTCACGCTCAGTCCCATGATCGCGGATTTCTCAAGTGTATTCGAAAGACAAACTGCGGCAATATTTCTTGATATTTGTAAAATGCAGAACCACCACAAAATTAAATTGGTAACTAAGACAGATTGAAAATGTGCGCGCACACACACACACACTATAGCCATCTAGTGGTTAAAGTGATTTATTACAATTTTTAAACTGAATTTCCCCAAAAATGGGCAAAAATCTTACATTAAACCTTATAAAATTATCCATGGTATCCCCATGTATGAAAGTTAGAAATCTGGGTCTTTTATGAAGTGAATTTTACCTGAAATGCTTTTTTCTTTTTTTGTAAAAAAAAAAAGCCTATTTAAATAAATATTTATTTATTTATAGAAATGTAAAAGATTTAAATCCTCCAAAAACTGTACAAAGTTTAGTAAAAACATAAATGAACAGAGTAAAATTATATTTGTAAAAAATTTAAATATTTTACTATTACAAAATGAAATGTTATTGTCTGGGGTCAAAAAGACCCCGAGTGTCACTACAAATGAAGACCATCAGAGGGTTATAATGTAGGCCGAAAATGAGCTTCCCCTCTTTGAAAGACCAGCAGCCGCCACTGATATATATATATATATTTTTTTTTTTTTTACAACAGGACAGTAAACTAAGAGACTTGCGTTTTAGACACCATATTGCCATTGTTTTTGCTCTATTTCTACAACAGAAAATAATTCCAAACACAGCCACCAAAGCAAAATTTTGCATCTCTGAGCAACATGACAGTGTTTCGTTTCTGAATGAATCAACTGTTTAAATGATTCGGTTCAATCGCAATGACTCACTTATTAACAGTGACTTGCTGACACATACTGGCCATTTTAATTTCACATTTAAAGTATCTTTTGATTTTTTTATAATTTCAAATGAGTATTCAACATTTTATGTCTGGCATATCAAAACATTATTCATGCATTTGTAACTGCAGGTTAAATGCATTCTTGTCCTGCACTAAACAGTGTAATACATCTAAATGCCACTTCCAATGAATCTTCTGCATTTCCTCTGCATTAAAAGATGAGTTTGTTGACACTGATTTGCCTGGTAACAGCCCAAATGTTTTATTATTCTAAATAACTGATTCCTTTAATTAAAAACAACTAGTTTGAGATTAATAGACCTATCCCAGGGGTGTCAGACTCAGTTCCTGGAGGGCCGTAGCCCTGCAGAGTTTAGTTCTAACCCTGCTCCAGCACATATATCATGTAGTTTTCAAATAAACCTAAATGATTAGATTAGCTGGATCAGGTGTGTTTAATTAGGGTTATATCTAAACTGTGCAGGACTGTGGCCCTCCAGGAACTGAGTTTGACACCCTTGGTCTGTCCCATTTTTGACTCCCTCCCACTGTTAAAATGTAACGTACTCGGTTACTAAACGTAACCTCGGTTCTCTCTAGAAGAGCGAACGAGTACTGCGTCTTAGCTAAGACGCTACGGGAAAAGTCTCTTTTCACGAAATACTGAAGCAAAAAAATATCCTTAATTTTGTATTTTTGTAAAGCGCATTTGCAGCAGTACACAGCCATAGGCGAGACGGCTCGCTCGCTCACTGGCTTGTTCTGCGGCAACTGCACAGCCTATCGAGCGCAGGCTGATGCAACATCAGACCAATAAGGGCGCTTCGCGCCCTTCTTGCCACTTCCCGCCGAAACGGGTGTGGCCCAACCTATAAAAGGAGCTCGAAAAGGCTGACTCACCTGATTTATTTCATCGCCGAAGCGAACCAGAGTGAATCGTACGCACGGCAGAGAACGCAGTACTCGTTCGCTCTTCTAGAGAGAACCGAGGTTACGTTTAGTAACCGAGTACGTTCTCTTACGAGAGCTCTCTCGTACTGCGTCTTAGCTAAGACGCTACGGGAACCCGATGTAAAACGCCGTGCGCGCAGGGATCACACACCGATAAACCTGAAGCAACGCCCAGGATATACAGTGCACAGTCACCTGAGGGACTCACAGAGAGTCCGGGACAGAAAAAGGGGGAAAAAACCCTCCGTCCCATATCTAGCAGCATCCGTAGATGCGGCAATATGACATCACACAGCCGAGGCAAGGCCTGACCAATGTGGCAATGCGGGTCTTACGCAATACTGCCCATATAACAGTCGGCAGCGTCTAGCGCTCATGAATTCAGAATTCCCCTCAGGGCCCTGATTCTTCTATACCGACAGCAGCCTTGCTTGCAAGGCGGGAACCTCCAGGTTATAGAACCTGATAAATGTAGACGGCGAGGCCCAACCCGCCGCCATACATATATCCTGCAAGGAGATCCCAGTAGACCACGCCCACGATGAGGCGACGCCTCTTGTGGAGTGTGCTCTGACGCCCAACGGGCACTGAAGGCCCCTGGAAGCGTAAGCTAACGCTATGGCGTCAACTATCCATCTGGATAGAGTCTGTCTCGAAACAGCCATTCCTTTGGAACGTCCACCGAATGAGACAAATAGCTGCTCCGTCTGCCTAAAGGCAGCAGAGCGAGACACATAAGCTCTTAAAACCCTGACAGGGCAAAGAAGACTCGAGTCTCCATCCTCCCCTGACACCGGCAGGGCGGACAGGGCAATAACCTGAGCCCGAAACGGTGTGTTGAGGGATTTCGGCACATAACCGTGCCTAGGTTTGAGTATGACCCTTGAGTCATTGGGCCCAAACTCCAAGCACGACTGGCTCACCGAGAGCGCGTGCAAATCACCCACACGCTTCACAGAAGCGAGAGCCAACAAGAATACTGTCTTGAACGACAGATGCTGAAGGCTAACCGATTGGATAGGCTCAAAAGGGGGACCCTTCAAGGCCTCCAAAACCGCCGCGAGGTCCCACATAGGGACTGACGGAGGCCTGGGAGGATTCAGCCTCCTAGCTCCTCTGAGGAACCGGATGACTAAATCGTTCCTTCCTATTGACTGACCGGACGCCGTTTCAGAAAACGCCGCGATGGCCGCCACATAAACTTTGAGCGTGGATGGGGCTCTGCCCTTATCCAACAGCTCCTGTAGGAAGGAGAGGACCTCCGTCACCTCACAACTAAGGGGTGAATAACCTCGAGCTGTGCACCAGCTGGAGAACACCGACCACTTCGAGGCATACAGACGTCGTGTCGACGGAGCTCTAGCCTGAGTGATGGTATTTAGCACTCCCACTGCGAGATCAGCGGGTAACCGTTGAGTGCCCATACATGGAGGGACCACAACTCCGGTTGAGGGTGCCAAATCGAGCCCCTGGCCTGCGAGAGGAGATCTCTCCTCAACGGTACCGGCCATGGGGCGACATCCGCTAATTGCATCAAATCTGGGAACCATGGTTGGTTCTTCCAAAGAGGTGCCACAAGCAGTATTGAACATCTCGTTTCTCTCACCCGTTCTATCACCTGCGGAAGGAGGGAGACGGGAGGGAACGCATAAAGCGGGCAGCACGGCCATTTCCGTGACAGCGCGCTTTCGTTCTTGGAAAAGAATGCGGGGCAGTGAGCGTTTTCGTGGGACGCAAAGAGGTCCACCTCCGCCTTGCCAAATCTCTCCCACAACAGCCGAACTGTTTGCGGGTGTAGAGACCATTCGCCCGTAGGGACATTGCCTCTGGACAGCCTGTCTGGACCCAGATTCTGCAGTCCAGGCACATGCACCGCTCTCAGCGAGCGCACGTTGCGCTGAGCCCAAATCAGGAGGCGTTCCGTCAGCCTGTACAGGTTTCGGGACCCGAGACCGCCCTGGCGATTTATGTAGGACACCACGGACATGTTGTCCGAACGGACTACGACGTGGTGATCCTTGATATGGGGACAAAAGCGCGTCAGCGCATTCTCCACTGCCAGCATTTCCAGGCAGTTGATATGATGGAGCTTTTCCCGTTCTGACCATAGGCCAAAGGACGGTCTGCCTTCGAGCAGCGCTCCCCATCCCGAAGTGGAGGCGTCCGTCGACACCATTTTCACACTCGGGGAAGTCCCCAGGCTTACACCTGATCGGTACCAGCCGTTCGCTGTCCAAGGTGCTAGAGCCGCAACGCAGCTCTGATCGACCTTGAAATGCAGCCGGCCAGACGCCCACGCTCTGCGCGGCACCCGAGCCTTCAGCCAGAACTGCAGGGGGCGCATGCGGAGCAGGCCCAGCCGCAGAACCGGAGATGCTGAGGCCATGAGACCCAGCATCCTTTGACAGTGTTTGAGCGACACAGTCGCGCCGCAGCGGAAAGAACTCGCTGCGCGCTGAATGCCCATCGTGCGCTGTGGTGACAGTCGCGCCGTCATGGAACACGAGTCCAGAACTATACCCAGAAACAGGATCGTCTGACTGGGGTTCAGCGAACTCTTCGCCCAATTGACACTGAGGCCGAGCTTCTCGAGGTGATCGAGTAAAACAGCCCTGTGGTTCACGAGCTCCGCTCGTGATTGGGCCAGAACTAGCCAGTCGTCCAAATAATTCAGCACTCGTATGCCTCTGAGTCTGAGAGGAGCGAGCGCTGCATCCATGCACCTCGTAAACGTACGAGGAGCTACGGACAAGCCGAATGGCAGGACTGCAAACTGGTATGCCTGGCCCTCGAAGGCGAATCTCAAAAACCGCCTGTGGTTTGACGCTATCTGTATTTGAAAATACGCGTCCTTCAGATCTATTGACATAAACCAGTCCCCTCCGCGAATCTGCGCGAGGAGCTTCCTGGTCGTGAGCATTTTGAAACTGCGTTTCATCAATGCCTTGTTCAGCTGCCTTAGATCCAGTATGGGCCTGAGACCCCCGTCTCTCTTGGGCACCAGAAAGTATCTGCTGTACAGCCCCCCCTCGCTTTGAGCTTGAGACACAGGCTCTACAGCCCCTTTGCTCAACAGTTTCGATATTTCGGCCCGAAGTATGTGTGCTACTTCTGTTTTGACCGTAGTTTCGACGCGCGCTGAGAAGCGCGGTGGGCGTCGAGAAAACTGTAGCGAGTAGCCTCTCTTTATAATGCCTAGCACCCAATCCGAAACCCCTGGAAGCGCTGACCATGCATTCGCATGAATGGCTAAGGGCTGGATGTGACACGCGCTCCGTTGACTGGGCAACGGCGGCGCTCGAGTGTGCTGCGCATCTGAGGCGGGGAGCGCGCTGATCACAGCGGGCAGATCACTCATCCTCGACCCCGTTCCGGCGCTTAACCGACTGGAGGGAGGCTGAGCGGGTCCCGTGGGACTCAATATATCTGCGAGTAACCGTGGGTTGCATGTGTGCACTTTTACCACTTCCAACTCGCCGTCTGCCTGTGCAGAATGTACGTGCACGGGCCTCGTTTTTACAGAAGCCCCGCGCCGTAAGTGACATAGTGTATGTGGGCACTGGGAAGTGGGCACGTTTACTATGCGGCGCGCTCGACCGATCTGTGTCGATCTTATGTGCGCCCGCCCTGTGTGCAGGGCTGTGCTTACATGTGGGGATGGGCACTGGGTAGTGGGCATCGTCACTGCATTTAAAGCACCATCGGCCGTGGCCGGACGAGCGTGCACGGGTTTCGTTTTTACAGAAACCGCATGACGCGTGTGACATAGTAATTGTGGGCACTGAGGGGTGGGCACGTTTACTATGTAGTGTGCGCGACCGACTTGAGTCGACATTATGAGCGCAGGCCCTGTGTGTAGGGCTGTGCTTACATGTGGAGATGGGCACTGAGGAGTGGGCATCGTCACAACATTTATAGCACCATCGGCCGTGGCCGGGACACCAGAAAAAACGCTGTTTTTGTGAAACATCTGGGTAGCCGTGATAACGGCTTTTGCGTGCAGGCAAGCGGGCACTCGTGCAGGCTTGCTCATTGCAGAAAACACTGAGGCAGTCGCAACTCTTGGAACTGCAACAGCGGCGCGCTTGGGTGAGAGCTCGGCCGCAGCGGAACTCGAACACCGGCGCTTTCCCAGCAGTGCTAGGATGCTTTCGGGGCTTCTGGCTTCACCGCAATCCTCTGCTGCGGCTCCCGCGGCGCGGGGCGACGGCTCGAAGAGCGAGAACGGGGTCCCGAGCTGCGTTGCTGATGCTGTCGTGATGGCGCAGCAGGAGGCGGTGGGCGTGACTGAGAGCTCTGTGGGGCTGGTCTAGAGCGGCTAGCTGCAGAACTGGAGCGCTTCGGCAAGAAGTGCTTGAACGCCTGTGAAGCTTTCTGGTCCTCGGCGAATCTCTCCACAAACTCGTTGACGGAAGATCCAAAGAGGCCGGTAGGAGTTAGCGGAGCGTCAAGAAACGCAGCGCGCTCAGACTCCTTGATGTCAGAAAGCGTCAGCCACAAATGCCTCTCAGCCACCGTAGCGGAAGCCATAACCCGTCCCATGGCCTGTGCAGCGGACTTAGCAGCGCGGAGGGAGAGATCCGAAGCACTCCTCAGATCCGCGAGACAGATCGCTTCAGGTCCCATCTCATCCAGCTTGCGGAGAAGATCGCCCTGGAAAATCTGTAGCGTCGCCATGGTGTGTAACGCAGACGCAGCCTGCCCAGCAGCAGAGAATATCCGTGTGAGCAGCGATGACGTCATGCGGCAGGCTTTGGATGGCAACGCCGCCTTAGTCCGCCGTCCAGCAGAGGGCGGGCAAAGGTGCGCTGCTATAGCCTGTTCCACCGGCGGAAGTGACAGGTAGCCTCTGTTCTTAGCACCGTCCAGTGTGGAGAATGCTGGCGAAACAGATGAGCGGATTCTCGCCGAGAATGGAGCGTCCCAAGCCTTCGCCACTTCTTCGTGAAGCTCAGGAAGAAAAGGGGCGTGTTTTGAGCTTGAGGAAGAGCGCTCATCCGGAAGATAGCTACCATCCAGCCGGGAACGTGAAGGGGGCGCTGGTGCAGACCACTCGAGGCCGAGGCTCGCCGCGGCCAACGAGAGTACACGCATCAGCTCCTTATCGATATCCCCCCGTCTGCTGGGCCTCTGAGCAGCTGGCGCGAGATCCACGGAGCTCGTCCAACCCTCACTGCCCGAAGCCAGCAGAGAGCACGTGTCTTCTTCCTCCGACGCGGGCCTGAGATCCACTTCCTCCGATGACGCGTCGGCAAGCAGCGGACACTGAGCATCGGGAAGCGATGCAGGGGAGACCGACGAAGCGGAGGGAACCGGCGAGCTCGGCCGAGCTGGAGGCGGTTCTGGTAGGCGCTGCGAGCGGCGCTTCTTACGGCGCTGCGGCGCAGCGGATGATGCAGGCTTCGAGAAGTATGCCAGGCGAGTCCTCAGAGTCACCATAGGCATCAGCTCGCAATGAGGACATCCTCCATCAGCGAGCGCGAGCGCTGCATGGTCTTCACCCAGACAGGAGACGCAGATGACATGACGATCTCCTTCGCTGAGCGGGGTTCTGCACGAGCCGCACGAAGGCATCTTTAAAAAGACGCAGCTCTTTTGTGAACGTGCGTCGCAGGGCGAACACACACACAGATTATGACAGAACAAGGATTATAAAGGATATGGGCTCTTCCAGACGGCGCTTGCTTCCTCGTGATCCAGCGATGCGTGAGCTTCGCTGAAGAGATGAAAAATCAGGTGAGTCAGCCTTTTCGAGCTCCTTTTATAGGTTGGGCCACACCCGTTTCGGCGGGAAGTG
The DNA here is from genome assembly GCF_963082965.1 of Carassius carassius. Taxonomy (NCBI): domain Eukaryota; kingdom Metazoa; phylum Chordata; class Actinopteri; order Cypriniformes; family Cyprinidae; genus Carassius; species Carassius carassius. The sequence continues at coordinate 23,378,901 of NC_081792.1, forward strand.
GCAAGAAGGGCGCGAAGCGCCCTTATTGGTCTGATGTTGCATCAGCCTGCGCTCGATAGGCTGTGCAGTTGCCGCAGAACAAGCCAGTGAGCGAGCGAGCCGTCTCGCCTATGGCTGTGTACTGCTGCAAATGCGCTTTACAAAAATACAAAATTAAGGATAATTTTTTGCTTCAGTATTTCGTGAAAAGAGACTTTTCCCGTAGCGTCTTAGCTAAGACGCAGTACGAGAGAGCTCTCGTAAGAGAACTAAGTAATTTTTACTCTGAGTAAATTTTAAATGAGCTACTTTTTACTTTTACTTGAGTGGATTTTTTAGACTGGTACTTTTACTTGTACTTAAGTAAAATTTCATTAATGTAATGGTACTTTTACTTGAGTAGAATATTTTTGTACTCTTTCCACCTCTGCTATTCTCGACACGTTCGTACGCTAAGTATATCTTCTGTAAGTCACACTTTCGTACGGTTGGTCTGGACTATTCGTAAGCTCTCTCTTAGCGCTGTTTGAGCTCAAGACGCTAGTCACCGCCACTGTACAGCAGTCTTTAGAAATCAGCGCAGCGCAGTACAAGTCAAACTATGGTATGTTGACAATGTTGTGGCTCAACAATGATTTTATGTTATGGACATTTTAAGACTCATAATAAAATATGTTCGCAATGGATACAGGCCTATTTATGAAGTTGACTTGATGTGGTATCAGAACTAATATGGTGGTAATTAGCCTAGGCTTTTTAGTAATGTAATTAAAGCGAATTGGCAATCACTTTTGATAATTAAAATCTGGCAAACAATTTGGCTCTAAATAAGATCTATAAATGGGTAAGCATGGTGGTGTTCAGTAAGCGACCAACTATGGCAGCAATCCAACATGTCCTTGTATTGAATCAAAGACGGCGCCGGACGCGGAGCAAAACTTTTGCCCTTTTGACGTTTTGCCTGACGTAGTTATATTTAAAAAGATTAGTCTCCCAAGACAACTCATTATGGAGCTGCAGGACCTTCTCAGACCTGCGCTTGCCAGGCTAACACGGCGTAATTTTGCTTTAAGCCCTGAAGTACAGCTGCTTGCAGCGCTAAGGTTGTTTGCTACAGAGAGCTTCATCGAGGTCGTGGGAGAGGGCTACGGCCTAATCAAGACCTCGGTGTGGAGGTGCGTCCACACTGTCATAAACAACCCTTCTGCGCAATGCCGGGGATTACATCCTGGTGGATGGCACACTCATCCCTATCACCAATCCATCAGTCATAGGCGGAAATCGCGGGTTGTCCTCCCCCTAAAATATAATTGAAATATGTGTATTGTAAATAATATAATGATATATAGTTAAACTAATTGTGCAAGTAGTAAAACAATACAAATGCAAACGGAGCAACAACAAAAAAAGTTTTAAACATCTCGAGTTCCCCCTGCTTTGCCTCACAGTGCTTTGGTCCACTGGCTGCTCCCCTTTTACCTCTCACCACCGACACACACATTCCGGTGTGAGAAAACATCGTGTTTCAGTAGTTGTGGAACTAGTCAAGCTTATTTTATTCACATTAAATATCGGATGACGTTATTATTTTCTCTTTAATATAGATGAGTCATTAATAAATCGTGTCCAAAAAATATTATTGTGTACCTATTTACTATTGTCACCGATGTAGTCTGCGCTGTTCGCGATTATAACGTCGTTTACTCATGTTTTATACAGGCATTTACCTAGTTTGTTTAATAAAATCTTACACACACCCATAGTGTACGCATATACAAGTCTTGTACGTTAGATTAGACTAGTGCGCGTGCGCATTTAGTTTTTCCCGCGTTCACTATGATTTAGTCGGATTCAGTGGCGGCTCGTCGGGTGAGGCAGGGGAGGCACAGTTTCCCCCAAATTTTGAGGTGAAAATGAGGAAGATTTAATGCAAATAAAATTTACTATTCGTTTCAGTTCATATCTCAGAATGTGTATATTTTTGTTTGTAATTTCACAGTTGTAATACCATTACATGGAAGCTCCGCTTTTCTATCGCGAATGTGCCGAATCTGATGATGTAATTACAACCACTAAGTGAAAGAGAAAGGGAGGCCAGGGGAACTAATCAGCATCGAGTGTTCACTTTCAGCGCTGAGGAGTGCTGAGAAAAGTAACATCATCTATTTTTAAATCCACGAGCCATTTATTTCATTTAATATAGTTAATCTAATATAACATCATACTAAGATTGCAGTTGTTCTCCAGATATAAGCATAACAAATGTGATTTTGATTTTTATAAAAATGTTATAAACAAGAAGTTAATATTAAGTGCATTTTAGACACCATATTGCTTGTTTTAGCTCTATTTCACCAACGAAAAAAGTTGAAAACTAAGCTACAGCAGTAACAGTAATTGCGTCTTTGAGAAACACACTGAGGAGGTGTTTCCTAACTGAATGAATCCACTTTTTGAACATAGGAAGGCAAAGTTAGTAGTAGGCTTTAACTACAATTTTGCCTGTTTTATTGGTGTCCCCTTTAAAACTTGATCGTGAGAAATGTTATGTTTATTGTCCCCTCCAACATTTAGACGAAATTTTCGCCCCTGCCATCAGTGATTGATCAGGCGTACATATAGTGAAAGGGATACGCGGCCATAAACGTGCAGATTATAGTGGACCATAGGGGTGTGATCTCTGACCTGGTGGCAAGGTCCAGCAAAACTTCAAGTTCCTCTAATGAGAGGCTTGGTGCCCTTTTTTACGTTGCTTCCCCAGCATATTTTGTATCTAACTCTCTCTCTCTGTTCATTGTAGATAGGTTGCTTTTTATTGAAAACATTAACCAATGGCAATCAATACCGCATTAAACAGAAGTAAATGCAAGTGCTTGCCAATCAATTCTGATTGTAAAGTAAATTACCATTAATATAAAAGTGTATTAAATAATTTTTAGAAGTCGTTAAACCCATGTCAAGAAGTGGCACAAGTGGCACAACGGGATAAGGAGGGTGGATGATTAGCGAGGGATACCCGGTTCGTCTAACTGTCACAACATATCGTGTGAACATATTACTGACCATTTGATCATTTCATTTATAGTCTATATTCTAATGATAAATTAAACTATGTTAAAATAAATGTTACTGTAATAATTTGAGGAATGTTTCATTTGCATAGAACGTGTTGTCTTTCTTAACGCTGTAATGCACCTTCACGTGAAGTGGAAAATCGATTCCTGAGCAATCGATGCCAACTAATTCAGCACCCTCACTTGGGACAGCGCCTATGTAACGTCGGACGTAAGAGGCAGCGTGTTAAGAAGCTTCCTAAGGGACACTTCGGGGAACACACTTAGGAACATAAACAACTTTGGTATGATATATCTTTCGAGGTCTTCTTAGCGCACTAAGAGTGAGCGTTATCGGGGGACTGGGCCCTGAATGTCACTGTATTAAATAATAAAATGTTACATTATATAATGAACTTAAAATTAAAAGTGCTATTTGTATGTACACAAAAATGTTTTGAGGCCATTGAAAACTGTAGATGCCTAATTTAAGACAACCTTAAGGCTAATTAAACAAACCAGCAACACGATTTAACTAAAAAAACAACAACTAAAAAAACAACATTGACATTAAAAATTTAATTGCAAACAAAATATTCCCCAACTTGATTCAACACACTGCTTTCTATATGGCTCACCTTTCTATAGATCATGCAAGTATAAAAATGAATAGTCCATGCACATTATCAAATATCCATTATGTGCATTTTGAAACAAATCTTATGTTTGCTCTCTATGACTTTGAAACAGAAATGTCAAAGATTGTCATTTCGACATATTCACTTATGACTTTTTCATAAATGACATAGCCTGAAGGAGGGTAGCCATACATTTTGCAGGACAAAAGGAACAAAGATAACATTTCTAGCAGAAAAAAAAGAAAGAAAACTTGTCAAAGTGGAAGCCCGGTTTAAAAGTGGGTTTAAACCAAAAGTACTTGGCCCCGCTGCACACACATCCCTTTTTCCCAAAGTCTCTGATGTTGCTTGGCTGGTAAATCTCCAGCTATTCCCTCCTGACTTCCACTGATGATGATCCAATATGTTCAACACACTTAACGTGTCATTCTCTACTCCTTTACAACAGCTTCCACTTCACCCTTAACAGCGGCCAAGGAGGATAATAGGGTGTAACTTCAGACACTTTAAATCTGACACTTTATTTTCGAATTCATTTTACGTAAAGCTCACATTAAAAATGTCACAGAAGCATATGATGTATTCATTTATTTTTGAGACTTAAAAAAACAAATTCCTATTATGTAGATTTTAGTTTTACCCTTGTACCAGACTTGCAATCTAAAAATATGAAAATCCATCATATAATAATTTTTTAATTAATTATGCATGACCAAACCTAATCAAATAATTTTATAAAATTGAATAATTGTACACACACAGACCCTTCCTGGATCTGGAAACTGGTCAGAGAGGCGACAAAGAGGCCTACGGTCATTATGTGCACATGACAACAGTATCACAAATAAGGCTTTTTGGGAGGGTTGCAAGAAAAAGACATTCCTCAAGAAAATGCAGTGAGACTGAGCTTTGCCAAAATGCACCTTGAAGGTACTGATGCAGATGAGCCTAAAATTAAATTATTTGGCCTCAACACTAAACAATATCTCTGTCGGAAATCCAATCCCCATTATTTACTCACCCTCAGGGCATCCTAGGCATATCTGACATTCTTCTTTCAGATGAACACAATCGCAGTTACAGTATATTTAAAATGGTAGCGGAAGGTAAAGCAAGTTAATATCATAAATCGGTTGGTCTTGACTGGCAGTGCTGCAATTTACAAATCCGATCATGTCTGTTCTCTATACTCCCTTCAAACAGTTTCGAACAGAATCGATGTGCGGGACTCGAGGAAGGAGAAGAAGCTGCCAGAAGGTGCACCCTATTATTATCATCAGTCAGAATACTGTGCTAAAAGAAATCATTTTATTATCAATTGTAAAGTTGTATTGATAAATTTAGCAGATAGATATTCACATTCATTTATTGTATAGGTAGGGAGGAAGCTAGAGTAGACAACAACAGAAATATGAGTCATAATAATACTTAATAATAGTGCAATAGTGTGTTTAGTACCTAAAGATTTTTTTTTTTTCTTTATAAATATTTTGTAGTAATGTTGACATTTAGGCACTTTTTTGGGGAAATTAACTATCCCTTTAAAATGGGAATGATTTGAAGCCTGCAGTCCACAAACAGTCACCATCAAATTGAACTGAATTTGAGCAGTTCTGCAAAGATGAGTGGGCAAATATTGCAAAGTCTAGATGTGCAAAGTTAGTAGAGACAAATCCCAACATACTAAAGGCTGTAATTAAAGCAAAATGTGATTTAACAAATACAAACAAAGGGGTGATCCTTTTTATTTTATTTTATTTTATTTGTAAAATAGGCTGATTCTTTTCTATACCCACTGTATACACAGACTCACACAACGAAAAAACAAAAATCAAGATACATATCAGTTATATGGAGGCATATCAGTTGCATGTTGATTTTCAAGTCAATCTGTAATTCTGACAATGTACACAAAATATGTGAAAATATTACTTAATTGTGGTTATTTAGGAACTATAAAATGCTTGCCATGAAATTAGCCTAAGCAAGAGGGTAACGAAAATAAACAGAACATAACTGAAGATGTGGTGGCAATGAAACTGTGATGAAACTCTTTTAAAAAAGTGTACAGGGACAAAAGTAAACATAGTTGAAGATACACCCAATAATAAACACATGTAAAATGGCTAAAGTAGACTAAAAAGATACAGTATAGAGAGAGAGGTGGAATGAAATGCATTTTATGTAACAATAAAGAACAGAATAAAGGGCCAAGGAGAAAGACACAGTGGCAACATGACATTTTATTTATCTAAATATGTCTGGTAGACACATTTGCATTGTTTGCATCTCAGAACAGACAAAGTGTGGAGTGTCTTGGATACACACTCTCTACAAGGTCTACCACCATCACATTTGCATTGCATGGCCTTTAAAGAAGCTCGACTGTATGCGTGTTGTTCATCTGTGTGCTTTGTTTGGCTTTGCTCTCAGATTGAGTGTCTCATTTAGTCTGATTTTCCCAGTACCTTATTCCCAAACAATATCTCTGGCTGTACTCTGCCCCGCTTTCAGAAGAGGGTCATTTATTCGCATGACAGCTGAAAAAGTTTACTTGTTTCATGTTTAATGCATAAGCCTATACGCACTTCCTCCATCTCTAAACAAATAATAACTGGAGTTTGGATTTTTGACTGATCAGTGACCATTGTTTGTTGAAGTTGGTCTATATGATTATTTGATTTATATAGTGAAATACTGCAGAGCTCAGAAAATGCCAACTCGTGGACTGTTATTTATATAACGTACAGTAGGTCAGTTTGTGAGAAACAGCTATTTCTCTTGCTTGATGTGTTTCATACTTCTCTTTGAATTCCAGCAACCTGCCAATTGCTATAGGTGATCTATGAAATTTATAACATAAATTAATTACATATGTAATTACATGCAGATCTTTTTTTTTTTTTAATATAAGTACAATGTAAAAAACATGTATGTACACAAAATGTGAATTGTACCAAATTCTTAATTTAAAAGTAAATACATAGTAGTTAATTTAACTTAATATAAAGTGGGAACTAAAGTTTATGTAATTTATGTTAATTGTTGCATTTTTAAGTAAATTCAATGGGCTTGTTACATAAGAATAGATTCATGAAAGATTTTCACATTTGTTTTGCTTGTCTTTACATTCATCCAGAATCAATCAATAAATAAACAAACAAACAAATATATATTAATGTTCTAATGTTAAAGTCCAGTAAAATGTCTCTAATGCTCACCAAAGCTACATTTATTTGATCAAAATACTACAAAAACTACATTTACAACTAAAAATGTTATTTTAAACAGCCATTATTTCAGTCTTCAGTGTAACGTGATCTTTCAGAAATCATTCATTTATTAAAAAACAGCATTTATTTGAAATAGAAAATGTTTTGAAACATTATAACAGTTATTTTTGATAAAATCAATACATCCCTATTACATCTTATTATTATTATTATTATTATTATTATATTATTATTATTATTATTATTATTATCTTTTCAATACAAATTGTCATTTCCATAAAAAAAGTAAAAACAAATTAGCTGTGTTAAAATTATATATATATATATATATATATATATATATATATATATATATATATATATATATATATATATATATATATATATATATATATATATATATATATATATATATATATATATATATATATATATATATATATATATATATATATATATTCATTAATATATATATTCTGTGTGTGTATTCGTGTGTATTTTACTTTCACATCCATATGTATATCCAAATGGGGTGAACTATCACTTTAAAAAAAGCAAATCAACCATGAAAACCACAAAGAGAAGAGTGTAGACAGACAAAAATGAAAATTCCAGGTCACTCTGTCTTTAAAAGTCTGTTATCAGCTTGAGTAACACGGCAAGAACACCATGTTAATAAAACCCAATACTAACAGTAGAGGGATTCTTATTAATGCATGCACTTTAAAGAAAAAACTCTAAAAAAATAAATGCAACACTTTTGTTTTTGCCCCTTTTTAATGAGCTGAACTCGAAGATTTCAAAGACTTTTTCTTTGTACACAAAAAGCCTATTTCTCTCAAATATTGTTTACAAATCTGTCTAAATCGGTCTTAGTGAGCACTTCTCTTTTGCCGAGATAATCCATCCACCTCACAGGTGTGGCGTATCAAGATGCTGATTAGATTATTAATCTTGTTGCAAGGCTCACCTGTGCAACATGATTATTGCACAGGTGAGCCTTGGGCTGGCCACAATAAAAGGCCACTCTAAAATGTGCAGTTTTATCACACAGCACAATGCCACAGATGTTGCAAGTTTTGAGAGAGCATGCAATTGGCATGCTGACTGCAGTTTGTCGTCATAACTGACTTTAGTGGGAAAATGCTCACATTCGATGGTGTCTGGCACTTTGGAGAGGTGTTCTCTTCATGGATGAATCCCGGTTTTCACTGTACAAGGCAGATGGCAGACAGCGTGTATGGGGTTGTGTGGGTGAGCGGTTTGCTGATGTCAATGTTGTGAAACGAGTGGCCCATGGTGGCAGTGGGGTTATGGTATAGGGAGGTGTATGTTATGGACAACGAACACAGGCGCATTTTATTGATGGCATTTTAAATGCACATAGATACCGTGATGAGATCCTGAGGCCCATTGTTGTGCCGTTCATCCACGACCATCACCTCATGTTGCAGCATGATAATGCACGGCCCCATGTTGCAAGGATCTGTACACAATTCCTGGAAGTTGAAAACATCCCAGTTCCTGCATGACAAGTGTGGCAGTGGAGGGGCATATAGGACAGTAGCAGACTACGCCACGATGGGAGTTACACCCAAAGAATCTTGTTCTCTCGTTCTAACCAGGCACTCAAGTTCGTGGATGGATCAGCCAGAGACAGTGGTCCGTACAAAAATGCATTTTTTATTATTACTTAAAAACACACAATGATCACACCCCCGAGAGAAGAGGAGGACAGGGCGGAATCTTACCAGTGGGAGACTAGTGGCTCGAGCAATGAGCATCCTTAAAAGACACCCCAATCACACGTGTCAATTTCACACACACACACACGCACCGCAAGGGAAATGGCCCCACTCAGTGAACACAGCCACAGCACACACCAAGGGACCCACCACCGCAAGGGGCACTGCTCCCACTGGCAGTTCTCAGCACCTGGACAAAATGGACACTTAAAAGTTAAACAAACGAAAATAACAATTACAACACAATGTCTAATCAGTCACCCGTTCTAAGGCCCAAGATTATACTGGGGTTAGCAATATGAACAGGGACTCAATCACACAATAAATCAAAAATAAACAATCAACCCTAGACAAATCACATAAAAAGGTCAAATGAAAAACATCACAACTGAGTTCAATCCTCCTTGGTCCAGTGTGAGAAGGCAATCGGGTATGACATAAATATGTGAACATGTAACGCGAAGAGTATAAGCAAAGCAGCAGTTGTTCAGCGTCGATGTAGCCAACTGGCGGCCGCACCCCCGGTTAAATAGCCCTCCCTATGATTAACAACATTGCGTCACAGGCGCTGAGCTCTGATTGCTGATAGCAGAGCGCACACTCAGCTGGTGAAAGGGCTGCTGCCGCACCGGGGATTCTACAACATGAAACATTCCTTATAAGCCCACTTTATAGAGTTAACGAGTGAAAAGAGAAACAAAGCTAACCATACCTGCGGCGCTATGGTAGACAGGTAACCAGGCAGACATCAGGTCACTGGGCAGGTAAACAAGACAAGTCGCGTACCGGTGGCATCATTTATCCAAAGAAAAGTCCCGGTTTATAAAGGGGGAGTAGTCCTCGCGATTGGCTCAAAGTTACCTGCCCAGAACCACCCACAGCTGCAGCAAATCAAGCGTCACCCAGGGAGGCATGAGCCAGAAAACTGCATCCCGCCACAATCCGCCCCAGTTTTTTTTAAATCGGCGCCCCGACGATAACCCCAAGACACTCACCTTCGCTATGCGAAACTAGTAGAGCGAATACAGAGAGACCCGGGGTACAAGTCCTCTTGCCATGACGGCTACTAGACGAAAAACACGAGAAACTTGGTACAAGTCCTCTGGCCTTGATGGCTACACAACGAAAAAAACACTAGAGACACTTGCTATGACGGCTACTCAACGAGAAACACGAGATACTCAGTACAAGTCCTCTGGCCTTGACGGCTACTCGACGAGAAACATGAGACACTTGTTACAAGTGCTCTGCCATGACGGCAACACAACAAGAACCACTTTCTATGACGGCTACTCAACGAGAAACACGAGATACTTGGTACAAGTCCTCTGGCCTTGACGGCTACTCGACGAGAAACATGAGACACTTGTTACAAGTGCTCTGCCATGACGGCTACACAACAAGAAACACTTGCTATGACGGCTACTCAACGAGAAACACGAGATACTTGATACAAGTCCTCTGGCCTTGACGGCTACTCGACGAGAAACATGAGACACCTGTTACAAGTGCTCTGCCATGACGGCTACACAACAAGAAACACTTGCTATGACGGCTACTCAACGAGAAACGCGAGAGCCGGGCCAGGAGCCGGGGCAGGCACAGGGCCTGGGGTCTGACGCAGGCGCTCATTACCTGCTTTCAGCGGAGCTATCAAGCCCCTCGACACCTGTAACTCATTCCCCTTGGCCACCCCGTTCCATATTTTGACAATGCACAATCTAATTGGCAAAAAAAAAAGAATCCCCACCTTACCTGCCCTGTTACCGGTCCACCAAAGAACAGCTGCTGCTTTGCTTGTAAAGAAAAAAGAAAAACACACACACAGGAAAACCAAAACAAATATTTGGTACACGTCTCTGGCTTTACCAAGCGACCCTGCCGACTACGCCAAAATGTGGCAGTGGAGGGGCATATAGGACAGTAGCAGACTACGCCACGATGGGAGTTACACCCAAAGAATCTTGTTCTCTCGTTCTAACCAGGCACTCAAGTTCGTGGATGGATCAGCCAGAGACAGTGGTCCGTACAAAAATGCATTTTTTATTATTACTTAAAAACACACAATGATCACACCCCCGAGAGAAGAGGAGGACAGGGCGGAATCTTACCAGTGGGAGACTAGTGGCTCGAGCAATGAGCATCCTTAAAAGACACCCCAATCACACGTGTCAATTTCACACACACACACACGCACCGCAAGGGAAATGGCCCCACTCAGTGAACACAGCCACAGCACACACCAAGGGACCCACCACCGCAAGGGGCACTGCTCCCACTGGCAGTTCTCAGCACCTGGACAAAATGGACACTTAAAAGTTAAACAAACGAAAATAACAATTACAACACAATGTCTAATCAGTCACCCGTTCTAAGGCCCAAGATTATACTGGGGTTAGCAATATGAACAGGGACTCAATCACACAATAAATCAAAAATAAACAATCAACCCTAGACAAATCACATAAAAAGGTCAAATGAAAAACATCACAACTGAGTTCAATCCTCCTTGGTCCAGTGTGAGAAGGCAATCGGGTATGACATAAATATGTGAACATGTAACGCGAAGAGTATAAGCAAAGCAGCAGTTGTTCAGCGTCGATGTAGCCAACTGGCGGCCGCACCCCCGGTTAAATAGCCCTCCCTATGATTAACAACATTGCGTCACAGGCGCTGAGCTCTGATTGCTGATAGCAGAGCGCACACTCAGCTGGTGAAAGGGCTGCTGCCGCACCGGGGATTCTACAACATGAAACATTCCTTATAAGCCCACTTTATAGAGTTAACGAGTGAAAAGAGAAACAAAGCTAACCATACCTGCGGCGCTATGGTAGACAGGTAACCAGGCAGACATCAGGTCACTGGGCAGGTAAACAAGACAAGTCGCGTACCGGTGGCATCATTTATCCAAAGAAAAGTCCCGGTTTATAAAGGGGGAGTAGTCCTCGCGATTGGCTCAAAGTTACCTGCCCAGAACCACCCACAGCTGCAGCAAATCAAGCGTCACCCAGGGAGGCATGAGCCAGAAAACTGCATCCCGCCACACAAGCATACTCACTGAACAAGTCACCCATTGAGCATGTTTGGGATGCTCTGGATCGGCGTATACGACAGCGTGTTCCAGTTCCTGCCAATATCCAGCAACTTCCCACAGCCATTGAAGAGGAGTGGACCAACATTCCACAGGCCACAATCAACAACCTGATCAACTCTATGTGAAGGATATGTGTTGCACTGCAAGAGGCAAATTGTGGTCACACCAGATACTGACTGGTTTTCGGACCCCCCGCACCCCCCAATACACTAAAACTGCATATATTAGAGTGGCGTTTTATTGTGGCCAGCCTAAGGCACACCTTTGCAATCATCTTGCTGTCTAATCAGCATCCTGATATGCCACACCTGTGAGGTGGATGGATTATCTCGGCAAAGGAGATGTGCTCACTAACACAGATTTCCCGGTTACATATGATTAGCTGAGGTATGGAACTGCTGTCCGGGGAAGGGCTCCGAGCTCGGGAATGGCCTAACCTACAGTACCCCCCTTTCCCGTCTAGTTGTAAAATTAACTCGAAGTGAGGAGATGGGGTGGAAGAGGGAAGCTGATAAACTGTCAATGAATAGAGGTAAGTCAGTGGTATTTATACTGTGGTATTGATTACTTGATTGTGCTCCACCGGTGTTGATTAGGCTAAGTATCTGACGCTGTCCTCCTGAACCTTGTTAATAAAACGTAATTTAGACAGATTTGTGAATTATCAAAATGTCAATCATAAAGACATTAAGGACACATCTGGACCTCAAACACAGAGTCACAGGCAGGATGAAAGAAAAGCTCACAAATGCAGTAAGCAGAAGGTGTCTCTTGAAGCAGAGATGGTGTCAGTAAGGTTTGAGAAACTAAAAGCCAAAATCATCACAATTAAAAGAACCAAAGACTTAAACTACTTCAGTCTGTGTGCACTCAATTTATTTAATACACAACTTTCACAATTTGAGTTGAATTACTGAAATAAATGAACTTTTCCATAACATTCTAATTTATTGAGATGCAGCTGTATTCACTCTTGCCAGAAAGAGAGAGAGAGAGAGAAAAGATTGCACTCTAACATAAAATGTGACCAGCGAAATTTGACAGCTATTAAACTTACACCTGAATTTTTTACCTTTCAGAAAATATTGTCATCAGCAAATATTCTTCTTGAAGGCCAGAGCCAAATTAAATAACTTCCTGTGTAGATTTAGCACTATTTTAAAACACCTGTAGTCATAATTTCTTCCAAAGATCACAGATCATCTGTGAAGACAGTGTCAAGACATAGGGGTCATTCTGTGTCAACTCAACCAGATTAGTCCTTATTCCAACAATTTTGTCTTTATTATTATTATTTTTTTTTTCCTGGTGAAAAAATAAAATAAAATAAATAAAAATACATAAATGAAGAAGAAAGTTAATATTAAACATATCTTAATATCCTTTTAGGCTATGAAACTTTTCTTTTGGTATCTTCATTCGTAAGGCCATATTTCTACTGATTTCAGTGTGGCTCCATGTCCAAAAGTCAGATACCAAATGTGGGTCACTTTACAACTGATACATAATGAATTTAAAGGGGAACTTATAAGGAATAAATCATGTTAAAACTAGAATTGTAGCTTGTTTCCCTCTAGTAGTGGACAGTAATGTAGTAGCTTTACTTCGTTACTGTTCTTAAGTACATTTTTCAAGTATCTGTGCTTTCCTGGATAACTTTTATTTTTTACTTCACTACATTCCAAAGCAGAAGATTATACTTTTTACTTCACTACATTTCATAAAACATATTGCAAATATGATACAACATCTTGAAAAACTAAAAAACTAAAAAAAAAAATAGTTGTTTTTCATCCTCATTCTTCACTTCCTCCTTTTCTTATTCACTCTCTCTCTCTCTCTCTCTCTCTCTCTCTCTCTCTCTCTCTCTCTCTCTCTCTAATATTGAGTGACTCAATTTCATGCTCCATTGCCATATCTATGCCAATACTGCATGAAATCATTTCAATGCAGGGATTTCAAAGTAACTGAGTATTTCAAAAAGTCCCCTGATATGGGTTTGTATTAGTCAGGGCCGATGTGGCATAGCACGTATTCACACACACAATCACCACAGATAACTCTTCAGCAGAGGATTGGAGCCGTACACCTTTGCATCGTCCTAAAGGATGAAATCCATAAATATTGTCCTCATGACTAAGTTTGTATTACTGGGAAATTCAGCTGACTCTTTGCAATTTGATGGTGATTCACCACACCACCTTTTTTATTGAATAGTCAGATGAAAAACCTTAAACCGTCCGAGGGATCTCAGATTAACGTGAAACTCTATTCAGTCATCCACGTTCAGATTTAAAGAAGTAAAGTAAATGTAAAGTAGGGGAAAGTCTCAAAATAGCAAGATTCATATCCGATCTGTGTGTACGTGAAGAGTTTGAATGGGTATGCAGAGAAATGGTAGCCATGTAGCTGCCTGTATTTCACTTTGAAAGACAGCAGCCAAAGCTGCTTTAATACACACAAAGCAATATTAACCCATTAAGAAGTCAATGTGTACTCTGCTCTCAGTCTATGACCTCATGGGCAACAAATGAATGTCGTAAAATGTGCTAGTGAAAACACAAGGCCCATTACAAGCTCTTAACGAGGGATATGACCATACTTTCAACTGCATTCAATCACGCCCATTACAGACTCCACTCCATTACTGAATTCAGCAATTACAATGTACAAACTTGATGTAGTGTTCAAAATGCTGAGTGGGTAACTGAAAGGTTGCAGGTTCAATCCCTGGAAGTGGTGGTAAAGTAGGCAATACAAGTTTGGATCAGCTAGTTCATTGTTCACTGTAGTCAGAGGTGGGTAGTAACGAGTTACATTTACTTCGTTACATTTACTTGAGTAAATTTTTTGGGTAACTAATACTTTTGGAGTATACAGTATTTAAAGATGGGTACTTTTACTCTTACCTAAGTAAATTTTGGAGGGAAAATCTGTACTTTTACTTCGTTACTGTGGGTGACGATGCTCTCGTTACTTCATATTAATGCAACAAAAGTTATAAATGCTTCAGTGTATTACAAACAAACCATCTATTTTTCTCTTGCCAATGAGCGATGCCCATTCGCAAATAATTCATTCTTTTGAGTCAATTCTGTACAAAGGCTTGATCAAACCAGTTGGTAAAGCAGTGAATTGGTTCTTGAATCAGTTTGAATGAGTCGTCTGAAACGGTTTTCACTCAGAGTTGTAACAGAAAGTTTAAGAACATCAAGAGCATTGAAGACATGGCTTTGGATCTGCACTGAATTGAAAGGAAATCTGCAAAGGCTATTGTTTGCTAGCAATGAAAATCTTTATTAAATGACATTAGTTTGTTGTACGTGTAACTTATAACAGAGGGGAGCCAAATTGAATGCAGCTTCCAAAAGACAAAAAATAGCCGATTAATATCTTCTATATTTGATACAATTGCACCGGCGTGAGAATGTTCAGCAAGTCATATCATCAGCTGCTAAATTCAGATATGCATTTGCTGGCTGGAGCTGAGCCTGAGACAAACGTGTTTTTACAGCGCTGCGCATTATAACCAATCACACAAGATTCTGATGAGCATATGAATGCAATGGCCAATCAAAGGTGTTCCGATGAGTCATCGCTAAAATGCCGGTGCTTCCTACACTTGCTCGCTGACTAAATACCTCTTTCTGGCGAATTCTCTCTGCAAAAACAACAAAGTGCAGATCTAAGAATCTGTAAATAAGATATTGATTTCAAAGTGTTAAATAAAATAAAATTTAAATAAATGTATGCATTTAGCAGACGCTTTTATCCAAAGCAACTTACAGTGCATACAGGCTTACATTTTCTATCCTAGCATGTGTTCCCTGGGAATCAAAACCACAGCCTTGCGCTGCTACCGCAATGCTCTACCACTTGAGCCACAGGAAAACTAACAACAAATAACTAAACAGTGTTAACAGTTTCAGTGATTTTAATGCGAGCTTTTGAGAGTGATTGAACTCTAGACTGTCAGAGAAAATGTTCTTTGATAATGTAAATGTTATTTGCTCTCTTTCTGTAAAATGAAATATTAGTAGCCATTTTATATCACATTAACTTTAAATGTTAAATTCACATTTAATATAAAGTATTCATAAAGAAGTCAGTCGTTATGTTATGTTATGTTATGTTATGTTATGTTATGTTATGTTATGTTATGTTATGTTATGTTATGTTATGTTATGGCATGATACCCATATCTGTTACTTAAGTAAACAGACAGGTTTTTATGCATCGTTAATAGATTACATTATAGGCTACTTTGACCATCACATATTATCTAACATAACCTATCAAGGTGAGAATCGAGATATTTCATAGTTCTAATAATGTTTCTAATAATAATAATAATAATAATAATAATAATAATGCTTAATAATAATTTGCCAATATGCTATTGTGGCTGCTGTGTCACATGATGAACCACCCCCACTCGTGCCCCCTCAAAAATAATGAGTGTGTGACTCCCCTGCTTATACATTAAATAAAATATTATTTTTACATTAAATAAGCTGTCACGGAGTATGAAATGAATACCCTCCAAACCCGCGTTAACTCTGTTTCAAGAGGAATGCCTTTGCCTAGACACAATTAATATTGATATTTCCACAATTTTTATGCTTGCAGAAATATACATTTGTTTACATTTTGCAGAACAGACAGAAGAAGATCCGTCAATGTGCATTCGGTTCATTATGTTCAGATGTTCTGTAACTTAGTGGTCATTTGAGGAGTTTTCACTCTTCTCTGTGTCAGAGGTAATTTATACATGTATAATACATACTTTGAAATATAATTTGTTTCAGTGATGCAAATCAGAATTTACATCAGCTGTTACTCCAGTCCTCATAATATTCTTAATATTTTTTGGAACCTGTGACATTTTGTTTAGGATTATTTGATGAATAGAAAGCTAAACATAACATCATTGATAGTAGATCAACATATTGGAATGATTTCTGAAGAATTATGTAACACTGAAGACTAGAGTAAAGGCTGATGAATATATATATATATATATATATATATATATATATAGGGAGGCAATACAATACTACGCACTTACGTCATAAATATGCTAATTAGCGCATGACTTCACGAATTAAAATGTTTCAAAACATCCCCCCTCGTTTTTTTTCACAAATCGTATCCTGTATGTATATATATATATAAACAGTGCTGCATTTAATTCAGCCATTTCATTTAATTCTCAATAAAACTGTTTTTATAACTATATTTTAATGTTTCTATTGTCAGACAACGGAATTAATCTTATAATGACTGAAACGCGGTCCATTAAGACTACATAACCATCTCTCAAACATTAATCTGCTCTAATGAAATCAAATACACATACGATAAAGTCAGTGGTTGTGTTGTGACTGATGTCGGCTATACTTGCATGTAAAATAGAGTTAGAAGCAACAGATTATCTTTTCTTTTTTTTTACTGAAAGTGCTGCTCTTCTCTGCGCTCGCTGGACACAGCAGATGCAGAGATCGGCTCGCGCTGGGAAAGAGAGACCTCTCGCTCGTGCAGTAGCACCAGAGAGTCTCAGAGAAATAATGATTGTCTAGATTTGTCGCTATTCGCTTTTTTGGAAAAAAAAAATCGCTAAATCTAGCGACAAAGTGGCCAA
The DNA here is from genome assembly GCF_963082965.1 of Carassius carassius. Classification (NCBI taxonomy): domain Eukaryota; kingdom Metazoa; phylum Chordata; class Actinopteri; order Cypriniformes; family Cyprinidae; genus Carassius; species Carassius carassius. The sequence goes on from NC_081792.1 coordinate 23,396,284, forward strand.
GTTGGCAACTCCACTGCCCAGTGGACCGGCTTCAACCGTTTCGCAAGTGTTGATAGGCTATTACTCGTGAGGTGTAACCAATCAGATAGCGCCGTGGGCGGGACATTGAGCAAGTCTGCAGGGTGCTGAATACAGAGAGGCTGCGGGCAGAGCCAACCAAAGTAGCGCACTTTTAAATAAAATGGAATTATACACATAACAAAAAAGTGTGAAACAACTGAAAATATGTCATATTCTAGGTTCTTCAAAGTAGCCACCTTTTGCTTTGATTTCTGCTTTGCTCACTCTTGGCATTCTCTTGATGAGCTTCAAGAGGTAGTCACCTGAAAGGGTCTTCCAACAGTCTTGAAGGAGTTCCCCAAGAGATGTTTAGCACTTGTTGGCCCTTTTGCCTTCTGTCTGCGGTCCAGCTCACCCCTAAACCATCTCGATTGGGTTCAGGTCCAGTGACTGTGGAGGCCAGGTCATCTGGCGCAGCACCCCATCACTCTCCTTCTTGGTCAAATAGCCCTTGATGCCTTCAGTGTGACTCTACAATTTTCATAGTCATGAAAATAAAGAAAACTCTTTGAATGAGAAGGTGTGTTCAAACTTTTGGTCTGTACGGTATATATACACACACGCGCATTACATACATTTTACATACACACTGCCTCTGGCTGTGTTGGACCGTGGATTTCCCTCTTTGTTCTTCGTTGTGTCTTCCTGTACTCAGCACCGGGATCACGAGCACCTTCACTGGGAAAAACACCACCGGATCACCGAGGATCATCACTGGTGGTTAACCGAGGCCCCTGTGTCACCCACCATCAGAGCTTGTGATTGTTGCCACTCTCCTTCAGTGTTTGGACTTCCTTGTTGTTTGTTTGTCTGACTTACTACCTATCTTGTCAATAAACCGCCTTGCATTTGCATCCTGCCTCTGCGTAACAATAGATATACAGTATATGATCCAAAGTAACTAGTAATTTGTCCGATACTTTTTTACTTTTACTCAAGTAAATATTCAGACTAGTACTTTTACTTTTTCTTGAATCAATATTTCTATAAGTACTTTTACTTGAGTACAGTTTTTGGTTACTCTACCCACCTCTGCCTGTAGTTCACTATACTATAAGTTACTTTGTATAAAAGCAACAGCTAAATAACTATTTAATTTTAAACTTTTGCAAATGCAACTTAAAAAAAAAGTTATACAATATTCAACTCGTTTTTTTTTTAAAGTCAGTTTTTTAATGTACTTACGTTAAGATTGTTATTAATTATAAATTTTCCTTCATATCTCAGAAAGTACTACAAATTTACCAGCCAACTTTTGGCATAAGACCAATTTTAGCTTTTTGCAAAAACTGTAACTGTACCAGAAAAATAAAAGAAATATAATTGGAATATCATTTTAATACAAGAAATGAGAGTATTACAACCAAAGCAAAAATCTAATCAAAAGAGATCTAATTGTGAGTTTTGAACTTTACTGAAGTAAATGTTCATTATGCATTTTGAAGATTTAATAATTTCAGTTTTTACTTTATTGAACTAGCATTGCAGTTGCCCACTACCGTTTTACCCAAGATAACATTTTGCAAGTCAATGTTACACGAAGTATTAGCCAAAGTGTTAGGATCTAACATCCATTTAAACTTTACATTTTCTATTTTACCTCTAGGTTCAACGGCACCAAAAATTAGACAAAAGAAAGAACACAGAAGCTAACATGGAGAAAAAACATCTCTAAATCTTTTTTTTTTTTTGTTGGTCAGAATAGTTGCCATTTCATATGGCCTGAAAGTGCATTGATCTGTACAAATTAAACTGCCATTCAATGCAATTTGTTGGCAATAAAGCCCTCTTGTTGCTACGTACAGTAGACCCCACTTCTTTGTCTCCAACCAGAGACTGTTGAAATTTACATAGGGCCAGTTCCTAAGTCTGCTGGCAATACACTTTCCCTGTGACAAACGCATTTCATATTCTGAAGGGTAGTTTCTACAGTAATCTTTCTTTCTGCAGATTTAATGCAGTCATAATGGAAGAAAGTCTATAAACGAGCTTCAGATGGACAGAGACATATTAATCTTCAGCTGCAAAGCTGAAATTTTCACATTTTGCTACTACAGTGGACAATTTTTATAAAATATACACAGGCATTAATTGTTCAGCAAGAAGCTTTGAGATTTAATGATACCCTGTAATTTTGCAGTGCCATTATAGAGTTATCAGATGACCAGATGACTATAAATAAATAAATAAATAAATAAATATATATATATATATATATATATATATACTTAGCAGTGGGAGTGATTTCATAAGTCCAGTTTATTGATGTGTATTCCAGTTCTATAATGCACTGAAGTCTCAGTGGCCTGCAGTGACCCCCAAGGTGCACTGCAACACTCAAGCAGCCAAGGTTATTTTTGACAATCACAGAAAAGCTGTAAAACCTCATAAAAAAAAAAAAAAACAACAATGGAAAAATACATTAATAAAAAATCAAATAAATAAATAATCAAACTGTCTGAGCATGACTTGCACCGGGACTTGACCGAACTGTCTGGCTGAGACACGGGTTAGGAAGAGGATTTTATTACTAGAAAGCAATTCTTTTTCATTTGAATGTTGAATGTGTTTGGCATGTTTGAATGTTTGCGAGTCAAGGGCTCACACCGCATTAGTCTGCCCTTATTACCCTGCAAGACCTTGTTGCTTTTCCCTTGTTGCTTTGTGAACAAAATAAAATGAAGAAAAGGAGATAGAGAGTGTAAGGCTCTTTATGCCTTGGTATTCTATCCACAGATCTTGGCCTCCGTGGCCTGCGTGAGTTATATATATATATATATATATATATATATATATTTATAACGTTATATTTTACAATATTCAGTACATACATTTAAATTGGTCAGTATATTACAAATTTAATTGCTTATCACAGAATGGCCGCAGTTGTGGCCTAATGGTTATAGAGTAGGACTTGTAACCCAAAGGCTGCAGGTTTGAGTCTCGGGTCCAGCAGGGATTGTAGGTGGAGAGAGTGAATAACCAGCTGTCTGCTGCTCCAAGTGTGTGTTCACAGTGTGTGTGTGCACTTGGATGGGTAAAACGCTGAGCACAAATTTTGAGTATGGGTCATCACTTTCACTTTTTAAAGTTGCACAGAATCAAGTAATAAAATAACCAGGATCAGTTTATCAGAATCAAGCTATATAAAACACAATGTTAAATTAAATTTGAATGCTGTTTCATTCATAAATTAACCAGAAGAGAGTTCTAATAGAAGAGAAAATATAAAGGTCACTGATATTACGGTCATATTTACACACCAGCAGACCAGGCCAGCAGTCCAACTTTGATCTGTGCTCTCACATTATCTGAAACAGGACAAGCTTCATCTCAAATTTGACCTGACATGCAAAAGCAAATATCATCTGCTTGAGTGGCCATAGCAGACGAGCAATTATGGCGATGTTGACAGAAAGGCATGCCAGGTCTTCTTTTAATCTCACAGAAATGTTACACACATTCATGCACATGCTTGAAGAGTCTTGAGAGTAAATGGTACTGTATGAACAAAATGACCTTGCAGGAAATGAACAAACTAGTGAAAACATCACAAAAAGAACATTCAAGCAATTACCTGTGAAGCTAATTGCAGAGCAATTATACTACAGTTCAAAACAGAACAACCAGTGCGGGAATAACAAAAACACATTAAAAAGAATACTTTTATATGCTACAACAAACAGGCCAAGAACACAAGGAAGATTGCAGAACAGCAAAACGTGAACAACAACAGGCTAAACTTTGTCAAGTTTTCTCAATGAATGCAATGAAAAGCCATTTCAACATGTAGATGAATTCAAAGATAGCTCTCAAAACAACATCTTAAATCACTTCTAGTGGGACACAGTCTTGTTCTTAAACTCCTCTGTAACATTTCAGCTCTCCATCAACCCCCAACACTTTAGAGGACATGCTAACGCTCAATCTTTGCTATTAATTCCACAAATTGACTTAAGCTAATTGGAGACCATTATTCTGTTGCATGACACATTAGTCCTGTGGTCACCTTCAAAAGCATGTACTGACAAGTCTACACAACTTGGCTATTAACAGTCTCATTAAGTGCATGATAAAGTGGCTACTGAACACACCCCTTCATGAGCGCAGGCCACAATTCACCTCCCGGTGGGACAGATAATGACATCTTGCCGAATGATTTTCCTGTGCTTAAATATTAACATACAAAGTACATTATGATAAGATGCCTTCTTAACAAATTGACTAACATGTACAAACATGCTGTCTCATACACAGTGTTGGGGAGTAACTAGTTACATGTAACGGCGTTACGTAATTTAATTACAAAATTATTGTAACTGTAATTAGTTACAGTTACTACGAAAAAATGAGTAATTAAATTACAGTTACTTATGAAATTTTTAACGATTACAAAGGGGATTACATTTGAATATTTACACACATCCACATACAGATTTAACTGATTTCTCTCCCAAATTGCACTGACTATTCTGAGACATACCGCCCTAATAATTTCCGGGATGCGGAAATACAGTCTGGTTCGTAGAATCCAGTCATAAAAACGAAATGCCTAACGCGGACGGAATATGCCACATTTTGGATGACTAAATCAAAAGTAGGTCAGTACACTTGAATCAAAACATGACATGGACTAGTGTCTTTGAATATTAAGCCCCAAAAATGCAATATATGACTTGCACATTCTGCATGTCTGTGGAAATCAGGCGCGGACTGGACACCGGGAGAACCGGGACAATTCCCGGTGGCCTGGCAGCCGATTTTGCCCCACTATTTAATATCATTATTGTATAATTGCCTGCCGAATGTACTTAAGCAATCATTTGCGAATCCGCCATTTGATAATTAAATCTCTAATAAGTCATGAATTGTTAGTCGTGACTCGCGCGCTCTCCGCGGCTCCGCCAAACGGTTTGGATCAGACTCAGAGTAATCAATGCGAGAGAGAGAGAATAGAGTGGACTGTGGAAGCGCACAGCTGGAGCCGAGAAGCAGAACTACTGTTCAGGGTTTTAGGTCAGTTTCATCTGTAAAGATGCTTTTTGTCTTTGTTTTTTTTTTTTATTTAATCAAGCAGCAGCACGTTGCTCATCAGTCATCACTCAAAATACTATATAAAGGACATCATTATTATCTGTTGTAATGTTACAGTAGGAATTTAGCTGAAAAAAAATCAGATTTTTTCATAGGTTTAGGGGGAGCTACGACAGACAACAACACAACCCTTACGAAAATTAACATTTTAATATTTAACTATAAATCCAGAGAAAATGGTTACTATTGTTTAACTGTGGTAACCAAAAATGTAAAATTATTTTACAAATGTTTTTATTTAAAAATAAATACATATCCATTTGCAAAAAAACAAAAACAAAACAAGGTTATTTTACTTTTATATAGGCTAATAAAAGCATGGTAATTTTTTGTTAGGGAAAAACATGACTCGTGTACAGTATTAGGATTTTTCTATAAAGATATTGTAGTATTGTAGAGTAGTGTATTGTAAAGTATAGTTTTGTTCAATCTTGAGTATTAAAGTCATGAGAGAGATGGATAACAGGGCAAAATAAAAAGACTGAAGAGAAAAATAGAAGTGAAGGTGCAGTTCAGGAGAGAACTTTAAATGATTTTGCATGTCCCCAAATTAAAGATTTAAACCTTTTTTTATGTCAGGTCCATACAAAAAAATAGTTTTGTCCATGAATTTGTTTGTATGAGTTTGAATTTTCCAGTCTGAATTTTTTTCCCAGTCTGCTCCTCCTGTAAATTAATGGCAAAGACATAGTTTCATTTACTACACATAGGCCTACTGAAGCTCGCAGTGTTTTCAACCCCTGCCGCCTCAATATAGGAGTACACGAGCACATAAACATAATTTCTAGAACTGCTCTGTGTCACTTCATGTGCATTTTACTTATTTTGAGAAAACTATCATCATATACAGAGACAGCAGTTTAAAAAAAAACACCAATGTTTCAGGAGTTTATTACACAGAATACGTCACATGCTTATTAGATAAATGTATGTAAGTTGATGTATATGCTTTCATTTATTATTCTTTAATTTTCACAAATTTAGAAAAGTAATCAAAAAGTACTCAAAAGTAATTAGTTACATTACTTTAATAAAGTAATTGAAAAAGTTACACTACTATTACATTTTAAACAGGGTAACTTGTAATCTGTAACCTATTACATTTCCAAAGTAACCTTCCCAACACTGCTCATACATTATTGCTCGAGCTTGTCAGCTCATAGAGCTGCAGAACGAAGATCAGTGAAAGGCACTTAATGTTAACTGAATGTAGTCATCTTTAGGAAAGTACAAGAGAAATTACTGTATCAAAACCAGGACCATATAAAAAGTGTCTGGCTTCATGAATAATAATTGTGTGAAATTAAATCTACCCAGCAGAATCACCCCTTTACATGGCCAGCTCAATGGGTCTCATTACCCATTGCGACCCATTGTGTGTATGCCCATTGTGAGCATACACACAAACTCACATATAAAACCCAAGAGTGAATGCCATGCCTGATAGGACATATAGTAGTGTAGGTCTTTTATAAATTTCTAGTTGGGAACACATTTATTATAATAGTGTATTTTACATTTTTGCTACTTCCAGCAAAGGCTTCATTTCTGGCTTTAACAGCAACATCACAAATTAGAAAGCAAAGGATGGACCATTTTGTCTCTTCTCTAAGGACCTAGTGTTAAAACCATGTTTTTGTCATTCTAAACATTGAGTAAGGGTCCAAGGCAATCAAACAATCTATTAGGAGATTCAAGAGGCACTTATTAAATACTGGATAAAGCAAGTTATTAGAAAGGGCTTGGAGAAGTGGTGAGTCAGTGAAACAGCCAAACTATTTAATGAGAATTCAGATAAGAGCTAAACAAACCTGAGTAAGTACTGAAACCACCACAGGCATCGATAGACAACCAAATGAACGTTTACCTTAGGATTAGAGGTTTGGTGTGTAAAACTGAAGGTACTGTCTGTGAGTTCATGTCCCAGGAAGAAGAAGGTCCTTAATTTGGCTGCAAGTGGGTGAATGATATAGGTCAGCAGCAAGACTCAACCTCTCCACTTTAAATAAACCATCTTTGACATCTGCTGCCTGCCATCCATTTTCACAACCTTCACTGAAAACACAGAGGGCCAACCATAAATATCACTGACAAGAAACCCAGTGACCCAGAAACTCTCTCAGTGACACCTGGACCAAACGGATTAAATATACAAATGTGATTTATAGAGGTCAGTGTGCAAGAGCTTACATCTCAACTTGGACGGCATGTCATTTTCCACTCAAGGTCAGCACTCCATCCCTTCCTGTTCCAGAATTACTTTAATCTGAGCCAAGTTTTTCCTTTTTACAAAATCAACCTGTCCTCCTCTATAAAACAATTTGCTTACAGAAATGATCTGTATTCTCTTTCATAGTGTGTGACAAGCAGGGAAAAAAAAAGAGTAAAACATCTAGCTGCAGTAATAGTGTGTTTAGTAAGTGTCCTTGTCTGTGTTTGAAAAATTTAGCCTGGCTCTGAGAGGGTTTCATTAAGCTCTGGTCTGGAGTTGAGGGACTGACATCATTGATTGTGACAAACGTGTGTAATTCAACCAAAATTTAATTTTCATCTCCTGTTTATCATGTGAACTAGCGTCAGACAGAATGGGGGGACCCTCAGCTCTGTCGTTTGTGTTCGAAGGAGATGTCACTTTTTCATTTAAGTCTGTTCAAAATAAGCGATCCGTGACCATTATCTCCGCCTTGTCATGACAAGAGTGAGATGGAAGATTTCAGTGATGTAGTCATGTACAAAGTTTTTTTTTTTTTTTTTAACCACGAGAGAAGAGGTTGCTGATCCTTTGAAACTCCAGATTCAAAGAATATGATTTCAAAGAAATACTGGTCTTTGAATATCTTTTTGATTGTTATTTAAATTATTTAGTATTTATATGATTTTTTGATACCACTTCATTCATTATATATCAATAATAGAATGAAATATATTTAAATCAATTATATAAGTTTGTATGATTCATGTGACTGAATCATGTAACGCTGAATAAAAAATAAAAAAATCTATTAAAATAGACACATACATACTGTATACACACACACGCATACATACATACATGCATGCATGCACGCACGCACGCACGCACGCACATATATATATGTATATAACAAAACAATTAATTTCTGATTCATACAGGTCTGCTGCAACTTATTTTGGTTCACCACTGATGAAAAGCGAACATCCACCATGCCTACAGTAACTCTTGCTCCATCAGTGCACTGAAAGAACTCTGTAATTTACCAATTAGTAATAACAGAGCACTGAGATTAAAGGCCCTAGAAGTTAATAATCGCCTACTTGGCCTCTCCATTCAATGACTGCCTGTCATTATGCTCATGTATCCATGGCAACCCATTTAGAGGACAGGCTTGTTGTCCCAGCATTGTCAATTGATTGGCAGAATGATGCAAAGTGGACACAGCACCCAATTACAGTTCATCAATATTCCACCTCTCCATGACGAAAAACCACACTTTTCATCTGGGACTGAAAAATGTATGGACAATGGAAAAGAGATGAAACTCAACAGTTAAAATTCATACCTGAAAAATTCAATCCTGCAAACATGATGCAACTGCACTGAAAAATTGAATATATTCTGATGCATGTCTACATATGTACGTTTTTCACATGCAATTCCATTTTTCCTGTCAAATGGGAGTTAATTTACTCTCCAAGTGTCAAGAGTTTGTACTCCTAGTTCCTTCGGCTGTGACCTGTGGTTTACTCTAAATTGACACATACAATAAATCTACTGTAATTCTATTCAAAAAATAGCTTTTCAATTTTCTCAGCAGGGATAACTTATTTAGCTCTGGGAATGTGCTTGGTAGCTTGGCTGTCATAGCTTAGCCTCTTATTATCTCTATGCAGGGTCAAAGAACTGTCAGTAGGCCTCAGGGTCATATATATATATATATATATATATATATATATATATATATATATATAATTCTGTCTAGAATTATTATATATTTTCTCAAAAGTGGATGACATAACCATTTGTTTCAATACTCATTTCAAATCAGTTCACATAAGTATTTTAAATGCAAAGTTTGTGCAGTTTACCATATAGATCATGTGATAGTATATAGCCATAAAAAATATAAATACATATGTATAGACACATACATAAATATACAAATTTCCAGCAAAACTTATCATACTACAATTTAAGACTAAGAAACTCCTGTGTTGCCAGGATATGATTTAATAGAAGCAGGGTCCTCATGATTCCCTTCCCTTTCTTTTTTATTTTTATTTTTTGATAAATACCCACTTTTGTTGCCCCCTAAGCTCTATTGATTTGAAGATGATTGACTTGTGGCCATCATTGAGGCCTGAATGCATTAGGTGAAGAAATGGCACCCGCATTCATTGCCAAATCTGAAGGCGAGAGTTTTGTTGTTGGAAAAGATGGACGACGCGGCGCAGTCCAGCAGTGAAATATGAATAATTTTTTTGCCGGCCCTGCTATGTGCCCTGAAGGCAGGCTAGCTCACAACTGGCAGAAATCACCACGATTCTCTCTCTGTGTTCCTATCTCGCTTTCTTCTCTTTCCTTCAGTTGCTCGCACTGTCTTTTTTGTCAATCGTGATTCGTGGGTCAATAAAAAAAATCCCAGCCCACTCATTTCCAGCAGCTCCCCAGCAGGCACTGGGCATTAATCTGAATGCAGGTGTGTTGTTCAGCCTTGGCTCTTTTATACCCCCTCTACCTGGAACAGACTCCTTAGAAATGACCCATCCATAATACAGATCTAAGATCGCTCCTTCTTTTTCATACCATTATCTCCATATTTGTAACATTCTGAAAAAACTGATCACAGATTTTTGTTTAGTTTGTACAAGAGACAGTGGGCTTTATCAGCTAGAGATGTCATCAAATCATAGTCAACATGAAATAAAAATTTTACCAATTTACTTTCATATTGTAAACCATTTATTAGTGCACGTTATTCCAAATAATCTGCATCCATTGGTGTGGTCACAGTATACTTTGTGCTCCTGTCACTTCCATAAACATGCAAACATAAGAGAGAGCTGAAACACTAAGAACGATGTTTCATCAAAAGTTCCAATTCAATTCAACTTGCTAATTAGCATAGCCAAAAGATATTTGATAAACAGAGGATATACTTGTCACAAATTATTACAAATTTTATTCATATTTTAAATTAGTTTTTATTTTTATATTTTCTGTTTTAAGTTTTGGTTTCAGTTACTTTAATATTTCAAGTTAAACTAAATGAAAATGAAAAATGTTGCTGAAATTAAGTGTTTGTTTTACATGTTTATATTATTTCAAGTAATGGTCTTTTTTCTTAAAAAAAAAAGAATTGCATATAGTAAATTACATCTAACTAATGCTAAACCAAACCCTAACATTAGAGTAAGTGCATTTTGTCATTTAATGTTAATTAAATTTAATTGTTATTTAATTGTTAATTCATGTACAATTACTATGCACCGTAAAATAAAGTGTATTTATATTTCTGTTTGATTATGATTTGTTTCACTGAGAACTATACCATATTTTGGAAGAAAAACTATTGAATTCAGAGTAAACATCTAAAAACGAATCTCATATTCTTTTTGTGTCTTTGATGCTGACCTATTCTACCCTTTACAAACGCTCCATTTCTGTAGCAGCCAGTTAAGTCAATCAATCTAGCCCTGTCTGGGTGATTTCATTGACCTAGTTTGATCAAAGCATAATCAATAGGTGACATTAGTTTTATGGTTGTCTGACTGGTTATACACACCACACTCTGAAACTCCTTAATCAACATGATCTAGAATCCCCACGGCAGTCTGATCAGCCCTTATGTGGCTCCTACGCTTTCAATAGATTAGCACCTGTGAGTCAGACATGGTCTCTCTCTACACAATGTCTTAAGTGCTTCTGGAAAGTAAATCACCATTCGGCTTTGTAGAGGTGATCGATTAGTCGCACACATAATTTTATGAGCAGAGAACGTATTGGAGCTCAGAGTTTTGCCTGTAAATGATCACTGATTGTGTATAACATTGATAATCTGAATGTATCATGTATCTGAAAGATAAACAGGAATGATATTTAATGCTTCCAAAATAATCAAAGCTTCTGAGAATGTACTCACTCATTATCCCAGATAGTGGTATGTATTGTAAGTCAATAAATTTAAATGTATTCTTTTTAGACAAAAATAATAAATAAATAAAGCTACAATAAAAGTGATATGAAGACGACAATAAAACAAAATTTTTAATTTTCTAAAAATAATAATAAAAATAAAATAAAATCCTGTGTGGGATATAGCACCGAGATTATATATATATATATATATATATATATATATATATATATATATATATATATATATATATATATATATATATATATGCCATATAAAAACACTATAAACAATACTGTTCAAAAGTCAAAATGAAAAAGAAAATAAATAATAATAATAAAATAATACTTTTAAGCAATAATGTACTAAACATATAAAAAAGTGACACTAAAAACCTTTATAATATAACAATAGATTTCTGTTTCAAATAAATGCTTTTGACCTTTCTATTAATTGAAAAATCCTGAAAAAAAAATGCCAAAAGTAGCTTATCCAAAACAATGGGATGAACCATAAAACCCACTATTACACATATCATGGAGAAAAGACAAAGTGCCATCACTACAAAGTAATTCAACATAAATTGAAGTGGTGTAAAGTCAAAGGGCACAATCTCTCATTGCATTTCATGTTCCCTTTCAATTAATCTGAAGCTGGAGAATGACACTAGAAACATTTCCCCTCTCTCTCTCTCTTTCCCTCTGTTCCCAGAATGCACTCTGTCCAGAATGGCATCAGAAGTCCTAGCACGAGTCGAGGGAGCACTTCAGTCAGAGCTGCTGGGGTGCACAGCATGAATAGATAAGATCCTCAACCTTGAGCAAAGCTCCCTCCTGAGGATCACGGGGGAATGAAAGGTCCTGCCTGGGAAACGTTATTAAAAATCTCTAACTCTTTATGTCAACAACTCTGCTTCTGTCAGCGCCACAGAATTAGTGGGTAGACTGACCTTGTTTGCTGCCCGTGCGAACATGTCACAAAAGAGCAATTAATTTTTCCAAGAATTGCCATTTCATTTGTCACAGTTGGATTCGCGCTTATGAGAAATAGATGGATGTGCAATTAATGTCAGTTGCAAACACTTCCACATCATCTGAATATGGAACCATGGAAATCTGCTCACGTCGTCATCTGATAATGCAGAAAAAGACTTTGTGGTGTTTTTTAAAATTTTTTAATTACTCTGGAGAGAAACAAACATTGCTCCAAAAGCTCTTTTGTGGCATGGCATTTTAACATCCGAATAAACTGTACACAACAACTGTCCTCCATCAATTGGCTTAATTAGAGGCAGGATTAGCCTGGCTGAATTGGCCTCTGGGGGAGAACTTGGCTGCCCGGGGAACAATATGTTGCCCTGGGCTCGCTTTTAAAACTCTGCGAGTATTTTACTGCCACATGCTAATTGCTTTGGTGATTGGCTGTTACTGTGGACTAACAAATCCACAACCTGTCCTCACATAGACCACAGAGAGCCGAATGAAATGGCAAGACGTCTTTGAAAAAAAGCATCCGACAGAGTGGCTTCCTCTACAAGGGGACTGTTTTTATTGCAAGGCATCTTTCCAAAGACGGTATGTGAACCACTTGTGCTCTCTCACACTTCCAAGTGTTCCATTCAGCTTTGCTACACACTTACGCATGCATACACAAGCGGTTGAAACAAACAGGGCACAGACCTACCTCGGTTTTGGCTTGTTTATTGCCACGTCCCACGTTGCCTTCCAAGTCCCATGTTTGTGTAACAAAAAAAATAAAATAAAATGTTTCTTTGACTGACAGTGGGAAAGCTATGCTGGGTATCTTTTAACCAGACTCTTGAGATACCTGAACTTTTTCTTTTTTTTCTGTTGAATAAACGAAGTGACAGCTAACCCTGGAACTTGCAAGTAGTTTGAAAGTGTTTACAGGTATCTAGGAGTGCTCAGGAATGATACTCGGGAATGCTCTCCTGGGGCTGATTAAGGGTGATGCACTATGCAAAGCTGAGCCACTCCAGTGCAAGCCAGACATCCATGTCAACAGTCCTGTCCCAAGTAAAAAGAGAAGAAAACTATTGAACAAGGATCTCCACAAACAGCATAATGATTTTACAGCACATTAGACCAGGTAGCTCCTCTGCGCAGGTAAGTTCCGCTGTCTTAACTGCAGCAATTAGTGGCAGACCATCCACCATGTCGCTCACTCTAGCAGAGCGAAGCAATGGCAGACGGTGTGCACTGTGTGTGTGTGTGTGTGATAGTGACAGGTGTAGCTATTCCCAATGGGTAGGTGGATTTCCTGAGTTCTATTCTTGCGTGTCACTCATATCTTTTAGATCTTTCAATGCTATAAGCACACAATTTATATTTTTGGAAAATGTCCCAGTCCTAGCCTGTATCCTGTTAAAAAAGAAATGGTGTCATCTAACAGTACTTAGTATGTAGCGTTGGGAAGTCTGCAGTCTGGTTCTTTCTCACTTCATCAAATTGGTTTACAAAATGATTTAATAGTTATTTTACTGTATGTCATTACATGAATCCAGACAGCAAAACATTCTACATGTTCTGACAAGGCAAATGTAAGATTGATCTTGATCCAAGTTACTATAATTTATTGTAAACTGTTAACATTGATAAATATAAATTTGAAACACAATGTTTCTTTGCTTTTTTGGTCTCTGTAAATGAAAACAGTTCCAAAAATATCTTTCTATTATTATATTATAAATATAGTTTCTAATTGATTCAAATGACTCACACATAAGAACGGTTACTTGTTTTTACCCTAAATGAATCAGTTTTTAACGAATTAGATTAACACATGAGTTGAATGACTCACGCATGAGGACAGAAACTTATTTAATTCCTAAATGAATCAGTGTTATGTAAAAGTAGATGAATGAGTGATTCAAATTATCAAATCATAAGTCATTTTTTGTTGCTAAATTATTCAGTATTTTTAACAAATCAGATAAAAGGATTATTCAAATTACTCACTCATAAGTAAAGTCTCTTGTTTAGTTCCAAAATAAAACAAATTTAAACAAATCAGATGAATGAATGATTCAAATTGTTTTCACAATTTGTTTGAATACATGTCATTAACTAACTGCATGATTATTATTATCCTAAAACTGTACATTTACCAAAGTACCAGTCACTTTTTTAGATCCTAAATAAATCAGTGTTTTGAACAAATCAGATGAATGATTGATTCAAATAATTTTATTATAAGGAAAGCCACTTGATTCTTTCCTACATTTTCGTTCATGATTTTTTTATTTTTTTTTTACAAACCAGTTGAGTGAATGATTCATTTAATTTACTAATAATGACCTTTGCTTGTTGCCACTTACTAATTTGCAGAAAAAAAATCCCACCATTAATAGACAGACTGACTGTCTGGAATGTACAAACACAAACATATTGACAAAGCCATAAAGTGTTGTGTAAACAGCATTGCGTCCTTTGATTATATTTAAAAGTTCTCTTACGATCAAAGCGGAACCTTACCTATGAACTATTCAGATACAGAATATATGCAACATTACATCACCTTTACCAACGATTTTAACAGAGCCAGTAAATCGTCACATAAAACCAAGTGCTTCTTCATTCGAGCAAGGCACTCAGAGCAATGACCTTCACAATCTGCTGCTGCTGTCTCTCCTTCCTGTTCCCGCCTCCATTAGTCAGTGTTTTATTCTCTCCCCCGGAGGCCTGGCACCATAACACACATTATAAACACCCGTGCCTGCCTGTTACAGCTGCCATAACTCACCCCCCATGCTTTGCATAGGCTTATGATGGCCGCTGATGAGGCGTAGTGTGAGACGGCTCTGATAATGCTAGCCCACAGGCTTGCTTGGCTAATCCCTGTGGTTTATTTTCTGCTCTGTTTTTGTCAGAGCAAAAAAAAAACACAAGGAGTGAGGTGAAAGTTTACAATATGTTCATACATTTAGACTAACAAATGTAAATGAGCAATGAGCTGCAGTTTATAAGGTGTAAAGGGTTAGCCAAAGAACCAGAGAGATGAACAGTAGAACAAAATTTTATTTTTTTCTCTCTCTTGGTCCATCAAAATCCTTTTTCACCTTCTGTCAAGGCCAGCATCATGCAGTGAACACACATAAATGCATGCACGTTTATTTAGCTTCTAAAAGAAGACATACCACTACTAAGGCCATGTCCACACTAATACGTTTTCCTTTTCGGTTTTCTTTTTCCACACTAAAACTGTGTTTTTATAAAGGAAAACTGAGCTTTTTGAAAACGCTCTCTAAAGTGGATGAATTTAAAAATGCTGTTTTCGTGTTGTAGTGTGGACTGTGAAAACGGACGCTTTTGAAAACGAAGACTCAAGTTTAGTCATTTGACGCATATTATGCCAATAGATACCCATGTCTATACTGGTATTGTGCACGTTATGTGCTATGTACTTTCACACTATTGTTATAGATGTGTTACTTTGTACACTCTTCATATCACAGTCCTGCAAAGATGTAAGAAAATTTACTAGCGATCGCTATGGTCAGACATACGAGTGTGTGCGACCTGAACACGTCAGTGAATGGTGAGCTCTTTTCATAAAAAAAATGTCATGTAAAAAAAAGGCATGAAAACATCTCATGTCTGTTCCGTGTGTATCATTTGCAGTGAGCTTTTTTGAGGCTTTATGCATGCGCAGAAAGCGAACTTAACGTTTTCTGATGTTTCTGTGTGGATGAGACATTTTTGGAAAACGCTAGTGTGGATGGAGAGCATTTTAAAATGAAAACGCAGTTTTCAAATGTATCTGGATTCATGTAGACATAGCCAAAACTTTAACAGATATTCTTATATACATAATACTGCTGTGATATTTTTTAAGGTCACTTTTTCCCCCCAGGTAAAATTTCTAATTAATTGGATATAGCGTACCAGGTTCGAAACAAGTTGCACTCGCACTACAGATACTTGAGTGACTCGGTTATTGATTCATATGATATACCACTTATTAATTTAATCAACTTATCCACAAAAAATATTGTGATGAGTAATCATTAGCAAAATGTTCTGCATGACTCGTGTTCTCTTACAGAAACCCTGAGCATTTATACATATATATACAATACACAGATGCACACACAGGCTCATAAATCTCTCCAGCCACTTGAGACAGCACAATCTTTTCGCTATCAGGCAGCAACTTTGCAGGCAGCAGCTCCGCCGCCTCTCTCCTCACACACTGCTGTTAGTTATTCACAGTGTTGGGTGCGGAGTGAGTGTCTGTAGCAGTGCTGGGGGCCAGACCTATCGAACTGGGCTATAATGGATGCAATACATCAATGCGTTTGAGCTCAGCAACTTTAATTAGGCTTTCCTGGTCATTTCATCAATGCCCCCCACCCCTTCTCCACAACTGTCCTCGGCCCATCCCTCCGCACCGCTGGGATTTGTTTAATACCCAGAATCCCTTGCTGCATGTGAATTATGTACCAAGAGCATAGCATTAACTGGCTTACTTGTGCCACTATTCAACCAACACAGTAGCAAGGTTAAACAGCGGGGGGGATGCTCATGAGAGGTTAAATATTCAATATTAAACACTCATGAGCATTGCTTTTAAACGCTCTGAGAATAGACAGGTTTAAGTGTTCTTAAGGTTAAAGGAGGAAGGGAAACAAATACGTGAGAGGGAAAAAAAATGCAGATGTACGTTTTGTGGTGTCCTCGGAAAGGCTTTTTTCACCACATTGTTGAAATGCAAGTGTTTTGTTGAAATTACCTTCAAGTGTTTACATTCAAGTGAAAAAAAGAGGATTTATCGAAATGTGTTCAAGGGAACAATCCATGTGGTTTCTTCTAAGTGCTAAAAGCAATTTTTGCCTCAGTCAGCATGCAGTTGAAAGAATGTTTACTGGGAGGAAAAATGCAGAAGTGTAGATGCAGGTCACTGAATGCTTGTAAACTGCAGGAAAATATCTTTGGGTAACAACATCCACCTCTAATTGTCCTCAGACTGCTACAAAGCAGGGATGTTTGATGTGGACACCTGAGCAGCGTACTGTAGATATGTGTGACACCTGCAACATATACTTATTGTTAATGAAAATAAAATAAAATAAAATAAAATAAAAATGTCCAGTTCACAAAACAATATAATGAATAATAATTATGAAGATTGTTTATTACAGTAATTTTACTGTATTTTTATTTTATTTTATTGATTTTTTTTTATCATAGAAAACTTGCTATATTGTTATTGGGGGAAAACAGTTTTAAAATGGGCTTCAATTTTTATTATTTTTAGATTTTGAGGTGAAACGTGACCAGGACAGGGCGGTTTCAGTTGAAGAGTGGCCCATAACAAGTTCTAGTTCTACATCTTCAAAGGTTCGGTTAGATTCACACGATAAGCCTTGTGTTCAAAATTCCAACGTATGACTTTTCTATCCATAATCATATTTTATTGACCTCAAGCTGTTTGGCAGGCTACAGCTACAGTGTTTTGTGTTATTCTATATCTTTCACACAGCTGGAGGAATTGCGTGTTGCATTTAGTAGCCATCTGACATTTCACATTTATGTTACAGTTCTGGTTTACCTGGATTTTGTGCAGAGTTTGTGCAATATCTGATTTATTCACAACCTTCCATTTCTCCAGTTGTTTTTTCTTGACATGCATGTGCAAATTGCATTCACCCTATTTTACCACAAGGCAACATGTTAGATGAAACTATAGCTCTAACATTAACACTACATCCCATAAATGTATATACATATACATAAATACACTCACACTCATTACAACTTCAATAGCTGTGACATACCAGCATGCAGCTCTTCGTGACTTTTCCCCAATGATGGACTTCTCACAGTTCACTAAATGTGCAGCCACTAATCCATTGAGTCTTTAACTAATATATCCATTACATGAGTTGGGCTGCAGACGGCTAGCCTGGCTCAGTAAATAATTCTTGTTAATTAAACAGAGAGCATCAATCTTGGCCAAGGCTTTGTGAGCTGCAAGAAAGACATATTCCATTAGAGGAACTGGATAACAAAGCTTATTCTTGTTCTTGTTTATCAGTCTATGCATTTCCAACCCTACTGACAAAATAGCACTCTTTTAAATTAATTTCACTTTAAAGAGGAGTTTCCAATTTCACAGTAAGATGATGTAAATGAAAATGAGTTTATAAATTGACAATCATAATAGCATTGGGTTGTTATTATTTTAGTTAATTTGTACTACCACTTTTTAAATGAAGAGTAACAATGCTGGAAATTACATGGCAGAATAATTTTGGCAGAAGAATGACCCATAACAAGGCGGTGAGCTGATTTGAGCTGAAATTAAGAGTGGCCAACAATAGCATCCAATGAATAAAATATATAAAGTTTAAAAAAACCAATATTGATACAATAAAATACGGTCATAATTGAAAACCTTTAGTATGATATTTAATCTTTAAGTCATCACATCTGACTAAGACACTCTAGCAAAATTTGTCCATATGACTTTCATTTTTGGATTAATTAAAAATCGTATACCACTTTTCTTTTATGTTGATTTTGCCAAAGTTAACTTCAATCTCAAATCTCAAGTTTTTTCATCCCACTATCTGTTTCCCTAAAACACTAGCTAAAGTGAGTATGTCAGAGGACATTTGTAAGTAGGTTTAGGCAGTAAATGAGGTTAATAAACTCTACAAAATACTGATTTTGGAAATATTTAAGTAAATTTTGTCCCTATCTCTTTCACAAAAAATAGGATGGTTTTTAGGTGCATTGCAAATAAATATCATCTGCTGAAAATGGAGGGGAATTCATTTACAGGTTGTTGGTGCTAATTAATAGCTCCTTCTAGTAATACAATTACCCTTGTGCACTGCCTTGAAAATGCACCATTATGCTTTTGCCTTTAGGCTCTAAACTGAAAACCAAAAAAATCCCTTCTAAATATGACAGATTTAGCGGTAGACATAAATGTGCCTTGAGAAGAGTTTAGTTTTTGCTCAGCTCTCCGGAAGTTTCCAGTCAGACAGTGACAACGGGGTGTGAATGGCTCAATATCATTTTGGCTGCTTTTCTTGAATCTCTGTGCACTTAAGCTTCTTTTAAACCCTGATGAAAGCTTGCCATTCTGTCAGTGTTGAAAAAATGCCAGCCTTTGAAGTGGCATAGGCATTTTACCATCTGTAAATTAAAGGCGCAGTCACTATGAGATAAAGTCTAGAAACCATCTCCCTTTGATATGAAACAATAATGTCAGGTTAAACAAATCAGCACGAGTCTAAAAAAAGGCCTTTAAAGCACTTCACTAAGTATGGCAGATCTGAAAAGGATATCATAAATATTAAAGAAACCACATGGGCTCATTTAGAAGAAAAATGCAATTCTTTTAATCAAGTGGATTTCTTTTTTTTTTATCAAAACAGTAAAAAACTTGTTGATGCGGTAAATGAGAACCGTTTCGTATATCCACACGAAATCCATTTCTTTTAGTTGCCTCAGTCTGAAGATGATATGATTCGATTTTGGTGAAAATAGGACAAACGGTCTAGGACGAGTTCGAAAAAGTAGGTTTTGACTGAAAATCAAGATGGCGGACAGGAAGTTCGGCCAAATAAGGAAAACTTGGTATCTATGTTCTCAGCTTGACCCAAGGAATCTATTAAGACCAGCGGCATTTCAATAGCCAGATTTATTCCAAAGTTATTAGCCTTATTGTAAATTGAGTTATAACTTTTGACCACTATGTGGCGCTGTTTCGAAATATTTTGAGTACCTTCAGGGGATGGTGTTGTTGGCACATTCTGAGTTTCGTAATATTAAACCAATGCATTTGTTCAGTATAGCATTTTATTTCACAAAACTGTATTGAAGTCAATGGGAATTTCATGTTTTTTTCTATTATAGCGCCACCAAGAGGCTCAGTCCCACCATTTTTTTATGTGTCCTCAGAGTGAGCCCATACATATGTGTGTCATTTTTGGTGAAAATATCTCATTTCACTTCGGAGTAAAACAAGTAAAAAATGATTGATACATGACTTTGATTGACTTTTTACTACCCCTTACTATCAATATTTTCGCATTTGGGCATTAGCATATAGCTATCGACCTATGTTTACGAACTTCTGACGGTGGTTTCGTCTCGATTGGAAAAGCAGTTTCGAAGATTTAGCCAAATGGTTTTTAAGCGCTAAATCACAACGCTACACAAACCGTAAGGTGAAACCTAGCATGTTTGGTATCATAGGACTCAGTAAGGTTTCAGGAGTCTAATTAGATGAGTCTCGTGAAAATAAGTCGACCACACCCAAAGTTATAAGCATTTGAAAAAAACAATTCACCACTAGAAGGCGCTGTTTCGAAACTTCACACGCTCCTTCAGGACATTGTACTGATGATCCATACCAAGTTTCGTAACAATCCGTTGATGCGTTCTTAAAATACAACAATTTAGCACAAAATTTAAAATGGCCGACAGTCAAAATGGCCCATATGGTAAAATTGGATATCGGTCGACTCGGCATGTTGCCCTGAATTTAACATGATCAATTTTATGATTTTTGGACAAACTGTTCAGAAGTTATAAGCAAAAATAGCAATTTTTCATATCTCCGGACCAATAGGTGGCGCTGCACTGAAACACAGTATGTAGCCTTAAGTCATGCTTATTATGTCATGTACCAAGTTTGGTCTGAATAGGATAAATCGTTGCCGAGATACAGCCTTACGACTGTTTTTGCAAGCGCTACTTAAAATTAGTTCGAGCGTTTATCAAAAACGGTTTGACGAATCAATTTGAATTCGATAACTTTTGGTCAGCACTGCCTGAAAATGATCTGGTTAAATTTTCGTGTAAATCGGACAAAACATCTAGGACGGGTTCTAAAAAGTAGGTTTTTCAAAAAATTCTAAGTGGCGGCCATATTTCTATGATGGAAAATGACTTCATATGGTGTAATCGAATTGACATGAGCTCAGGAATCAGAGGAAAAAATAATTTTGTTGATTGGCCTTACGGTTCAAAAGTTATTAACAAAATATTTGTGAAATTTTGGACAGTTGGTGGCGCTAGAAGGAATGACTTAGACACACCAAAATTGGTGTACTTAATGTTGGCACTGTCCTCTATCAGAATGTCAAACCATTACAACTTTCCCGCAATCAGTTCTTTGGGCTGCCATAGACTCCTAGTCGGAAGAAGGAAGAAATATAGCTGCAAGCAGCAATCACGGGGCCAAGCACTCCAACGGCAAATTTTGGAGGTAAGCATGGCATGGAGGACCACATCAAATGCAACAATGAGCAGTTACAGCAAATTTAGGTTGATTGTAATTGAAATGGCTGAAAAATCATAAATACAACCACTAGTAATAAGATTAAATGGCCTATCACTTTTGACCAACATGTGGCGCTGTAATCAAATCATTTTGGTGTTTTCTGTGTGAGATGACAATAACACACAAAAAGTTTAGTGTCAATATGCTAAAGCATTGCAGAGATACAGCCTGAAGTGTCATTTTGGCATCATACCTCAAATTCGTCGCTGTGGTATGCGAATAAGGTTTTGTCTATCAACACAAAATCCAGAACGTGTTGTCAGCACAGTCTGAAGATCATCTGAATCAAATTTGGTAAAAATCGGACCTAAAAGGGAACCGTTTCGTATTTCAACACGAAATCCATAACCTTTTGCCAGCATGGTCTAAAGATGATCCACGTCAAATTTGATGAAAAAACGGTCTAGGAGGAGTTAGAAAAAGTAGGTTTTCAACATTAATCAAAATGGCGGACAGGAAGTATGGCCAATTTTTACATAATTGGTATCGATACTCTTGGCATGACCCACAGAATACAGGAAGACCATTTTCATTTCAATAGTCTAATATATTCAAAAGTTATTAGCATTTTTGTGATATTTGATTATAACTCTTGACCACAAGGTGGCGCTGTCACCAAACTTTTTGAGTACCTTCAAGGCATGGAGCTGAATATTTTTGTAATTATTTTCGTAACGATACGATGCTGCGTTCAAAAAATACAGCAATTTAAAACATAATTCAAAATGGCCAACACCTAAAATGCCTGACACGGGGAAATTATTATAATTTGACTCAACATGACTGACTGAATCTAAAAAGACCAGTTTTGTGATTTTTGGCCAAACCGTTCAGAAGTTATAAGCCAAAATATGAATTTTTCATATCTCCTGGCCACTAGGTGGCGCTGCGTCGAAACACTGTAGGTAGTCTCAGGTCATGGTTATTATAACACACACCAAGTTTGGTCTTAATATACCAAACCGTTGCCGAGATATAGCCTCACATACATTCTCACGTGCTTTTCCTCAAATTTGTTCACGTGTCCTTCGAGAACGGTTGGACGAATCAACTTGAATTCCATAACTTTTGCCAGCATGGTCTGAAGATGATCTAAGCCAATTTTTGTGAAAATTGGACTAACCGTCTAGGACGAGTTCGAAAAAGTAGTTTTTCCGAAAAATTGAAAATATAAAAAAAACTAAACCTTGCAATTGTTTAATTTTGGAGTTAATTCAACTTGTCATGAGCAAAGGATTCAGAGGAAAAAAGAATTTTCATTTTCTGGCTTACGGTTCAAAAGTTATTAGCATAAAAATATTGAAAGTTTGGACAAGTGGTGGCGCTAGAGAGTTGGAGTTAGAGATTTAAAATTAGCTATAGTTAATGTTGAGAATTTCCTCTATCAGTATGCCAAATTATACAACTTCCCCGCAATCGGTTCTATGGGCTGCCATAGACTTGCGGCGGAAGAGGAAGAATAATAAAAAGAATCCTAACGGATACAATAGGTGCCTAAACACCTTCGGTGCTTGGCCCCTAATAATAATAAGAACGGGAACAAACACAATAGGTGCCTACGCACCTTCGGTGCTTGGCCCCTAATAATTATTATTATCATTTATTTAATTACTTATTAATTACTGTTTTCCTATTTTTCCTATTTTAATACCATTTATTCCTGTGATGGCAAAAGTGAATTTTCAGCAGCCATTACTTTCTTCAGTGTCACATGCTCCTTCAGAAATCATTCTACTATCAATCAAATCTACTAAAGAAACAATTTCTTTCTTTCTTTCTTTCTTTCTTTCTTTCTTTCTTTCTTTCTTTCTTTCTGTCAAATAAACATATAGACCTTGCTGATGTATTTTCACTTAAAGACTCGAGAAGAGATGAGTG
Organism: Carassius carassius; assembly: GCF_963082965.1. Lineage (NCBI taxonomy): Eukaryota > Metazoa > Chordata > Actinopteri > Cypriniformes > Cyprinidae > Carassius > Carassius carassius. Next base: position 23,419,749 of record NC_081792.1, read on the forward strand.
CAATGCAGTGGGGAGAAATCAGAGAAGAACCTGACTCTTACTTTTGAACAGAATCACCACTATATACACAACACAACACAATACTGTATATATATATAATCTCACTGGATTATTACAATAAATGTCAAAAAACAATGCTTGGAAATGTAAACTGATATTTACTGCTGACACAATACAGCAAAAGATAGAAGTAACTGACTTAAAAACATTTTTTTTGGTGAAAATACTAGTGTATACATACATCTTCTACTGTGGTAAACAAATATATCAATCCAATATATACATCAAGGCTGTAGAAGTGATTTAATAAAACTCAGTTGATAGTTCTGTACTAATCTTTGCTTGATTTATTTATTTATTAAGTTGTTGGTGTAATTATGGTGCTTTAGAGACACAACATCTCTAAGATGATTTTAGCACATTAAAGTACACTGATTAGCACACTAAATCATGTTAAAACCCTCAGAAAGAAGATTAAATTTAAATTAAATTAAATTAAAAATTTAATTTAAATGTATGCATTTACAGTAGCAGACGCTTTTATCCAAAGTGACTTAGAGTGCATTCAGGCTATCAATTTTTACCTATTAAATTATTAATTATTAAAATTTTTACCCATAAAATTATCATGTATAATTTTTACCTAAGATGCACCTCTTAATTAATCCATTTTAAAGTGGATGAATAAGTGTCGCTGAAGAAAAATCTAGTTAAACTAGTCAACCTCAAAAACACTGAGGTGTAGAGGCGTCCAAAATATAATTGATTAAGAATATATAATTCACTTTAGACCTTTTAGAGACACATTTGAACTATCTCCTTCAGCAAGCTTTTATCAGAATTTCATAACAAGTACATGATAATGCCAAGGGCTTCTAGTTTTTGACCTGGTTTTGATGGGCCTTCTTTGGACGGCCCTTCTGCCGCTCACCTCTGACCAAACTATCATTCAGATTTTCTAGCAAGTCCTCCCCCAGACTTTCCCAAAAGACCTCGTAGAAATCAATAGAAAGCCCATCAATTCCTGGAGCCCTGCCATTATTCTAGCTTTGCTCTAGTACGAGTAGCTCTTTTGAAGACAAAGATCTTCAACAAACTCTTTAAGCACCTGGGTTAGCCCAATATAAACTTCTTGTGTCAATAATGAGGCCCCAATATACTCGCAAGCATAACTAAAACTGACAGCTCCAACTATTAATACAAGAGAACCTGAATCAGACCGCAATGTCCTGTAGTTTCCACTCAAAACCTGAATTTGCGCAATATTAATCTCTAAACCTCTGACAAGTTTTTGTGACAATGAAAAAGTATTGATTACAAAACTGTTGCTGTTGGAGTTTATGTACATCCCATGGGTGCTGCACCAAATATATTATTTTGAGACAACTTGGGCATTTCTGGAAAGCTTTAGTATTTATTGATTACAGCAACAACAACAACAACAAAAAACTGTGTATGGTTTAACAATGTATGATAAATCACCTCTCCAAGAACTAATCTCCACTCCTCTTCTGAATACTCTTGACACTCTGATACCTATTTTCTCTAAACCATCCACGACAACTAGTTTAAAACTGGCTGATGCAAAAAAAAAAAAAAAAAAAAAAAGCTCTGTCCTAGCATTTCATAGCACTTTGTGACTTTTACATATATTACACAGGAAATATGACAAGCCATGAAAAACAACAGCTCAGCATTTACTTGGCGAAGTTTGCATCTGCATGCAAAAAAAGAAGAAAAAAAACCAGTCTGTGTTTAATAAGCACTTCGAAAACGAGACTGAATAGACTCTTATTTGTTTATATATTTATTAAAATGTTTACACATTCTTTTTTATGATGTCTTCTGTCTCTACAGGGGTGAGAAAACAGGTTTTGTCTACCTGTTACTGTTAAATATCAACTGGAGAGGAGGGCGTAAACATCTCATCTCTCACAAGAAAGCACTTGCATGTGTATGAGCATGTGTGCGGGCATCAATCTAATAGCCTGCTGAGACAAATAAACTTTTCTAAATATAAAGCTATGCTATCATAGCAACATTATTGCCAGATAGGGGAAACCTGCTGGCTCAAAGAACCAGCTCTTAATTAGCTTTGTGCATCTGATAGAAATAGGCCGGTCAAAGCGGGAAAACATTATACTTGATAATAAAGTAACACTTGTTTGAACACCAAAATAACTCGAGCTTAGCTTTTGATGACATTTGATCAAATGCTTCGTCTTACTTCTTCAAATCTGAGGCTGAGCAAAACCCTCCACGAGCAATAAAGATCTGAGATGTATTTGCAACGTTCCTCTCTTGAAAAATTGAACAAGACATCTGTAAGTGTTCTATTAATATTCTCACCAATTGTACCTGCCAACTAAAGCATGTCAAATAATCAAACAGAAATGGACCCTTATCGCACCTGTGGCATTGTGGGTAATGAAACTGTGCAAGCCAACTGTGCATGCATGTTTATGAGCATGCATGTCTCACCAGATGTTGTCTCAATTATTGGATCCACATAGAGAAGTACTGAGCAAAGAAGAAAGGAAAAGCAGAGATACAAAGGGTCTTATGACTAATTGCTTCCGACAAGAAGAGGTTTAATATAACCAAAAAGTGATAACTTGCTTAATTTGCATCTAAATTAGGGGTAATTGTTTGCGAGACTTTTTAAAAACGTGTACATGAACAGTATCATCCTCAACACACACACATTGATAAATGCACATATGTGAGGTTTAGTCTGTGAGTTCAGTGTAAAAGAAATGTGTACAGAATAATGTGAAACACAATACGGAAATTATTTCATTTTCACCCCAAGTGCTTTCATGTAATTACCTTAAAGAGATTTATTAATACTATCCATGTCACTCACACATGTAATTGTGATCAAAACACAATCATTGCAATCTACTGCAACCATCAAGGGACTATTCAAACAAACTGGCATTGGAAAGCATGTATTTATGCATGTATTTATTTGCAGAGATATATGATGGAAAATAATTAGATTCAAATAATTATTCTGTGCAAGACCATCCATAACTTGATTTGCACCACAAGCTAAATAACAAATCAAAAAGCATTGCTAATTTTTTGGTACTGAATATAGTACGTTTTATTTTTTGATTCCCTTTCTTCAAGAACTGAAATCTGTTTGACTGAGCAACCCCGACTGACTTTGATATACCAGTTCAACCAATACCATGGCAGTTTGGTGTGTAACTGCATGTTTATTCAACCAGTGGTTAAACCAAAGATAGGAGGAACAACAACTGAAACTTTGAAATCAGTCATTAGCTGCAAACTGTCAGCGTATGCATTAGATTTGATTAACAACTGTTAAGTGCAGTGTGTCTAAATTGCATTCATACTATATAATGTCCAACATGCTAGAAGTGTCATGATGTGACCTACACCACTCTTTAAAATTTGGGGTCAGTAAGATTTAAAAAAATTAAATAAATGTTTATTTAGCACGGATGAATAAATTAATCAAAACTGACAGTAAAGACATTTATGTTGTTACAAGATTCCAAGCTTTTCTTTTGAAAATGTATCAGTATCATGTCTGTGTCCACAGAAATATTAAACAACACACCCATTATTAAAACATTGATGATAATGTAGATGATAACTATTTCTTGAACAGCAAATCAGTATATAAAGTATGATTTCTGAACGATCATGTGACACCATAATCATGACCATAATAATGACTGCTGAAAATTCAGCTTTGTCATCTCAGAAGTAAATTACATTTTAAAATGCATTCAAATGTAAAAGTTAATTTAAATTGTGATCATATTTCACAATATGTTTTTGAAATGTAAATCTTATTTTGCTTTTTAAAGACATAAAATATGGAGTTACAACTGAAAAACTAATTTACTAAAATCAATTAAAAAATCAATCAAATAATATTAATTAATGTTTTTCATAATAAAGAAAAAGTAATAAATATCTAACTGTGTTGTATTGTTGTATAGAAGCAGCAGGGCTTTGGTCCAGGTTAGTCCTTTAGGAAGTCAACAAGCTTGTTACCACCACCTGACTGCCAACAGCAACATTAGCCCACATATGGTCCCGTCAGTAACTCCACGCTGTCACCACTTAAAAATAAATAAAAATAAAATAAAAATCACAATAAACACAAACATTATATCCTCTGAGGAGCAGCACCAGGGGGTTTGTGGGTTTGTGTTTATGGGGGATGTGAACAGAGGATGCTGTGTCAGTTCCCCAGTGGAACGAGGGATCAGCGACAGCAGCAGATGGTGTGATTGTGCGGGAGGTGGAGGATATTTTTCACTTGTCTTCTTTTCCGAGGAAGCAGTCTGGGATGTGAGCCAAGTTTAGGCAAAATGTGTCCTGACGCCAGGGTTAGGGTGGGCAGTGTACGTTTGACATGTTACACATCCAACGCAAGTTAACAAAGTTCTAATTCTCTGAATGGGCAGATGTCAGTCACAAATATTCTAACGCCTCAGAGTTTTCTGGCCAGAAATGACCCTTGACCTTACGAACGTGAACGTAAGGTCATAAGGAACGTAGGAACGTAGGAACGTAAGGAACGTAAGGTCACAAGAACGTAAGGTTCTACATCTTCTTCTAGAAGATGTAGAAAATCTAGAAGAAAAGTTAGCTAACCCTTCAAACACCTTGCAAGAATGATGCAACCATAGTGTAAGTGTTTTATGTATTTTTTTTTTTTTTTAAAGTGCTCCTATTATGCTCTTTACAAAGTTTAGATTTTTTGGGGGGAGTGTGCTAGAATAGGCTCTCGTACTAGGGAAAACACATTATTTTCACAGGTTTTACATTATTACAACACCTCTCTCCCCAGTCTTGCATTAATGGCTGGAAAAAGTTCCTGTATCAAATGAAGGCTTGCCTTCTGAAATATGAAATGTGCTGTGATTGGTTACCTGGGCCAGTGTGTGTTGTGATTGGCAACACTCGGCGCCTGGTCGGGAAATGTCATACCCCTTACCATAGCCACCTGCAAGCTTCAGTGTAAGTATTGCATCAAAATCAAATCAATTTGAGCATGATTTAAACCCAGATGATTGTAACCAGTCTAAGTTTGTCTGCCTTGGGAAAGCTAGCGTGTCTCCAACATAGTGATAACACTTGTTGCCTTCTCTAGTGCAGCTCAACCAGGTCCCGTCCCATTCGTCTATATCTGTGATATCACAAATCCTGGAAAATATGCGCTGTAGTCCAAACAAGTCGTTCATTGTATTAAATATATTTCTAATTTTTGTAGCATTTGGACCAATCAGACACACAACTATTTGTTATATTTAACAAATAATATCTAACATCCCCTCATCTAACCAAAGGGTCTATGGACCCTTCCCCCGAAATGCAACTATTACCTCAAAAAAGGCAGAACAGCTCTCTGGTTACCATGGTAACAAAGACACACATCAAGATAAGATTGTTTTACAACTCGAAGGAATGTAGAGTTTTCATTCTAAATTCACTTTGAAACAGACAAATGTACCCTTGTACTATACAGCCATCCTAATTATATCTCCCTCTAGATATAAGCACTTGAGAAATGTAGGAACATGTACCCAATTTCCCCATTTCATTATTTTTACTCTTAAAGTGTTTCACTTATGTATTGATACAAAGTCGTTTAAATTAACATTTTAGAATTGCATACTAGATGTACTGTATGGTATCTTTCAGCTGTATTTTTTTATAATAATCTAAATGTTAATTTAAATTATATGTTGGTACCTATGGAGGGTATTTGTGTTACCAGAATCTTTAATAGTTCTTCATCAACATCCAGTCAAAGACCAGATGTGAAACATATGCTTGAGGACAAAAAGGTTGTAAATCTTCCCTCCAAAAGGTACCATTCCTCATTGGCTCACTCAAATCCTGAGGGTGTGACATCGTCCCCATATATAGCTCACTGTTCACCAGATCAGGGTGGTTCTTTTAGATTTAGGAATTCCACGAGAAGATGTTGAGCTGAGAGCCTTAAAAACCACCCTAAGCTTACGCCATTGATTCGATTGTAACTTATCAGTTACGATTCGAACTGGTCTTTTTCATAAACTCACTTCAGCAGAGACCAACTGGACCCCTTTTTCAAACAGGCGAGACATGCAAGTATCAAACGTAGTCTTATTAACTGATACATTAAGTATCATATGCACCTTTAACAAAGATGTGTTTGAACTAAGAAACGTACTCGGTTACTAAACGTAACCTCGGTTCTCTCTAGAAGAGCGAACGAGTACTGCGTCTTAGCTAAGACGCTATGGGAAAAGTCTCTTTTCACGAAATACTGAAGCAAAAAATTATCCTTAATTTTGTATTTTTGTAAAGCGCATTTGCAGCAGTACACAGCCATAGGCGAGACGGCTCGTTCGCTCATTGGCTTGTTCTGCGGCAACTGCACAGCCTATCGAGCACGGGCTGATGCAACATCAGACCAATAAGGGCGCTTCGCGCCCTTCTTGCCACTTCCCGCCGAAACGGGTGTGGCCCAACCTATAAAAGGAGCTCGAAAAGGCTGACTCACCTGATTTATTTCATCGCCGAAGCGAACCAGAGTGAATCGTGCGCACGGCAGAGAACGCAGTACTCGTTCGCTCTTCTAGAGAGAACCGAGGTTACGTTTAGTAACCGAGTACGTTCTCTTACGAGAGCTCTCTCGTACTGGGTCTTAGCTAAGACGCTACGGGAACCCAATGCAAAACGCCGTGCGCGCAGGGATCACACACCAATAAACCTGAAGCAACGCCCAGGATTTACAGTGCACAGTCACCTGAGGGACTTACAGAGAGTCCAGGACAGAAAATGGGGAAAGCCCTCCGTCCCATATCTAGCAGCATCCGTAGATGCGGCAATATGACATCACACAGCCGAGGCAAGCCTGACCAATGTTGCAATGCGGGTCTTACGCAATACTGCCCATATAACAGTCGGCAGCGCATAGCGCTCATGAACTCAGAATTCCCCTCAGGGCCCTGATTTGACTATACCGACAGCAGCCTTGCTTGCAAGGCGGGAACCTCCAGGTTATAGAACCTGATAAATGTAGACGGCGAGGCCCAACCTGCCGCGATACATATATCCTGATATAGATCCCAGTAGACCACGCCCACGACGAGGCGACGCCTCTTGTGGAGTGTTCTCTGACGCCCAACGGGCACTGATGGCCCCTGGAGCATAAGCTAAAGCTATGGCGTCAACTATCCATCTGGATAGAGTCTGTCTCGAAACAGCCATTCCCTTGGAACGTCCCCCGAACGAGACAAACAGCTGCTCCGTCTGCCGAAAGGCAGCAGAGCGAGACACATAAGCTCTTAAAACCCTGACAGGGCAAAGCAGACTCGAGTCTCTATCCTCTCCTGACACCGGCAGGGCTGACAGGGCAGTAACCTGAGCCCGAAACGGCATGTTGAGGGATTTCGGCACATAACCGTGCCTAGGTTTGAGTATGACCCTTGAGTCATTAGGCCCAAACTCCAAGCACGACTGGCTCACCGAGAGCGCGTGCAAATCACCCACACGCTTCACCGAAGCGAGAGCCAACAAGAATACTGTCTTGAATGACAGATGCTGAAGGCTAACCGATTGGATAGGCTCAAAAAGGGGGACCCTTCATGGCCTCCAAAACCGCCGCGAGGTCCCACATAGGAACTGACGGAGGTCTGGGAGGATTCAGCCTCCTAGCTCCTCTGAGGAACCGGATGACCAAATCATTCCTTCCTATTGAGTGACCAAACGCTGTTTCAGAAAACGCTGCGATGGCCGCCACATAAACTTTGAGCGTGGATGGGGCTCTGCCCTTATCCAACAGCTCCTGTAGGAAGGACAGAACCTCCGTCACCTCACAACTAAGGGGTGAATATCCTCGAGCTGTGCACCAGCTGGAGAACACCGACCACTTCGAGGCATACAGACGTCGTGTCGACGGAGCTCTAGCCTGAGTGATGGTATTCAGCACTCCCACTGCGAGATAAGGGGGTAACCGTTGAGCGCCCTCACATGGAGGGACCACAACTCCGGTTGAGGGGGCCAAATCGAGCCCCTGGCCTGCGAGAGGAGGTCCTTCCTCAACGGTACTGGCCACGGGCGACATCTGCTCACTGCATCAAATCTGGGAACCATGGTTGGTTCCTCAAAAGAGGTGCTACAAGGAGTATTGAACATCTCGTTTCTCTCACCCGTTCTATCACCTGCAGAAGGAGGGAGACGGGAGGGAAAGCATAAAGCGGGCAGCACGGCCATTCCCGTGACAGCGCACTTTTGTTCTTGGAAAAGAACGCAGGGCAGTGAGCATTTTCGTGGGACGTGAAGAGGTCCACCTCCGCCCTGCCAAATCTCTCCCACCACAGCCGGACTGTTTGCGGGTGTAGAGACCATTCGCCTGTAGGAACATTGCCTCTGGACAGTCTGTCTGGACCCAGATTCTGTAGCCCAGGCACATGCACTGCCCTCAGCGAACGCATGTCGTGCTGAGCCCAAACCAGGAGGCGTTCCGCTAGCCTGTACAGGTTTCAGGACCCGAGACCGCCCTGGCGATTTATGTAGGACACCACAGACATGTTGCCCGAACGGACTAAGACGTGGTGATCCTTGATTTGGGGACAAAAGCGCATCAGCGCGTTCTCCACTGCCAGAATTTCCAGACAGTTGATATGATGGAGCTTTTCCCATTCTGACCATAGGCCAAAGGACGGTCTGCCCTCGAGCAGCGCTCCCCATACCGAAGTGGAGGCGTCCGTCGACACTATCTTCACATTCGGGGAAGTCCCCAGGCTTACACCTGATTGGTACCAACCGTTCGCTGTCCAAGGTGCCAGAGCTGTGACACAGCTCTCATTGACCTTGAGATGCAGCCGGCCAGACGCCCACGCTCTGCGCGGCACCCGCGTCTTCAGCCAGAACTGCAGGGGGCGCATGCGGAGCAGGCCCAGCTGCAGAGCCGGAGATGCTGAGGCCATGAAGCCCAGCATCTTCTGACAGTGTTTGAGCGACACGGTCGCGCCGCAGCGGAAAGAACTCGCTGCGCGCTGAATGCCCATCACGCGCTGTGGTGACAGCCGCGCAGTCATGGAACACGAGTTCAGAACTATACCCAGAAACAGAATCGTCTGACTGGGGTTCAGCGAACTCTTTGCCCAATTGACACTGAGGCCGAGCTTCTCGAGGTGATCGAGTAAAACGGCCCTGTGGTCCACGAGCTCAGCTCGTGATCGGGCCAGAACCAGCCAGTCGTCCAAATAATCCAGCACTCGCATGTCTCTGAGTCTGAGAGGAGCGAGCGCTGCATCCATGCACCTCGTAAACGTACGAGGAGCCACGGAGGAGTGTAAACTGGTATGCCTGGCCCTCGAAGGCGAATCTCAAATATCGCCTGTGGTTTGACGCTATCTGTATTTGAAAATACGCGTCCCTCAGATCTATTGACATGAACCAGTCCCCTCTGCGAATCTGCGCGAGGAGTTTCTTGGTCGTAAGCATTTTGAAACTGCGTTTCATCAATGCCTTGTTCAGCTGTCTTAGATCCAGTATGGGCCTGAGACCCCCGTCTCTCGGGCACCAGAAAGTATCTGCTGTACAGCCCCCCCATCGCTTTGAGCTTGAGACACAGGCTCTACAGCCCCTTTGCTCAACAGTTTTGATATTTCGGCCCGAAGTATGTGTGCTACTTCTGTTTTGACCGTAGTTTCGACGCGCGCTGAGAAGCGCGGAGGGCGTCGAAAAAAACTGTAGCGAGTAGCCTCTCTTTATAATGCCTAGCACCCAATCCGAAACCCCTGGAAGCGCTGACCATGCATCTGCATGAATGGCTAAGGGCTGGATGCAAAGCGCGCTCTGTTGACCGGGCAACGGCGGCGCTCGGGTGGGCTGTTCATTTGAGGCGGGGAGCGCGCTGATCACAGGGCTGTGCTTACATGTGGAGATGGGCACTGAGGAGTGGGCATCATCACTGCATTTATAGCACCATCGGTTGTGGCCGGACGAGCGTGCACCGGTTTTGTTTTTACAGAAACCACATGACGCGTGTGACATAGTAATTGTGGGCACTGAGGGGTGGGCATGCTTACTATGCAGTGTGCGCGATCGACTTGAGTCGCTTTTATGGGCGCAGGCCCTGTGTGCAGGGCTGTGCTTACATGTGGAGATGGGCACTGAGGAGTGGGCATCGTCACTACATTTATAGCACCATCGGCCGTGGCCGGACGAACGTGCACGAGTTTCGTTTTTACAGAAACCACATGACGCGTGTGACATAGTGATTGTGGGCACTGAGGAGTGGGCACGTCTACTATGTAGTGCGCGTGATCGACTTGAGTCGCTTTTATGGGCGTGAACCCTGTGTGAAGGGCTGTGCTTATATGTGGAGATGGGCACTGAGCAGTGGGCATCGTCACTACATTTATAGCACCATCGGCCTTGGCCGGGACACCAGAAATTACACCTTTTTCGGGAAATATCTGGGTAGCCGTGATAACAGTTTTTGTGTGCAGGCAAGCGGGCAACCGTACAGGCTTGCGCATTGCCAAAAACGCTGAAACAGTCACAATCTCTGGAACTGAAACAGCGGCGCGCTTAGGTGAGAGCCCGGCCACAGCGGAACTCGTACACCGGCGCTTCGATGAAGCAGCCATCGTGTTTAGTGCCGACGCAGCGTCATGCAGCATGCATAGATGGCTTTCCTAGGATGGCTTCGGGGCTCCCGGCCTCACCGTAATCCTCTGCCGCGGTCCCCGCGGCGCGGGGCGACGGCCGGTAGAGCGAGAACGGGGGTCTCGAGCTGCGTTGCTGAAGCTGTTGTGATAACGGCTTTTGTGTGCAGGCAAGCGGGCAACTGTGCAGGCTTGCGCATTGCAGAAAACGCTGAGACAGTCACAATTCCTGGAACTGAAACAGCGGCGCGCTTGGGTGAGAGTTGGCCACAGCGGAACTCGTACACCTGCGCTTCGATGAAGCAGCCATCGTTAGTAGAGCCGACGCAGCGTCACACAGCAGGCTTTAGATGGCAACACCGCTTTTGCCGCCGTCCAGCAGAGGGCGGACAAAGGTGCGTCGCTATCGCCTGTTCCACCGGCGGAAGTGAGTGGTAGTTCCTGTTTTTAGCATCATCAGTGTGGAGAATGCTAGTGAGACAGACGAACGAGTTCGCGCTGAATATGGAGCGTTCCAAGCCTTCGCCACCTCTTCGTGAAGCTCAGGAAGAAATGAGGCGGGCTTTGAGAAGTACGCTCATCCGAAAGGGAAATACCATCCAGCCGGGAACGAGAGGGGGGGCGCTGGTGCAAACCACTCGCGGCCGAGACTCATCGCGGCCAACACGAGCATTCGCCCCGGCTCCTTCTCGATGTCAGCTCGTCTGCTGGGCTTCTGAGCAGAAGGCGCGAGATCCTCGGAGCTCGCCCAGCCCTCACTGCCCGAAGCTAGCAGAGAGCGCGTGTCCTCTTCCCCCGACGCGGCCCTGAGATCGACTTCCTCGGATGACGCGCCGGCAAACAGCGGGCGCTGCCTAACGGGAAGCGATGCAGGGGGGGCCGGTGAAGCCGGGCGAACCGGCGAGCTCGGTTGAGCTGAAGACGTTTCCGGAATCCGCTGGAAGCGATGCTTTTACGGCGCCTCAGCGCAGCGGAGAATGCAGGCTCAGAGAAAAAGGCCAGGCGAGTCCTCAGAGTCATCATGGCAACAGCTCGCAGTGGGGGCATCCGCCGTCAGCGAGCGCGAGCGCTGCATGATCTTCACCCAGGCAGGAGACACAGATGACGTACCGGTCTCCCTCACTGAGTGGGGCTCTGACGAGCCGCAGGAAGGCATCTTAAAAAAGACGCGAGCTCTTTTACGAGTGTGTGTCACAGGGCGAACACACACACACACATAAAGAACAGCTTGGATATAACAGAATTGAAAGGATATAGGCGCCGGATAGCGCAGCAGGAACGGCAGTGGAAGGCAGCGATGCCAGCAGCTTCAGAATGGCTCGTCCTGCTGATGTGCTTTCTCAGACGGCGCTTGCTTCCTCCGTGATCCAGCGATGCGTGAGCTTCGCTGAAGAGATGAAAAATCAGGTGAGTCAGCCTTTTCGAGCTCCTTTTATAGGTTGGGCCACACCCGTTTCGGCGGGAAGTGGCAAGAAGGGCGCGAAACAATCACTGTTGCATCAGCCCACGCTCGATAGGCTGTGCAGTTGCCGCAGAACAAGCCAATGAGCGAACGAGCCGTCTCGCCTATGGCTGTGTACTGCTGCAAATGCGCTTTACAAAAATACAAAATTAAGGATAATTTTTTGCTTCAGTATTTCGTGAAAAGAGACTTTTCCTGTAGCGTCTTAGCTAAGACGCAGTACGAGAGAGCTCTCGTAAGAGAACTGATGTTTCCTTCAGGCTGTAGATCTGCTGAATATCAAATTATATGATAAATTAATGTGTTTTATAATTAATTCTTATCTCTTCTATGCTTAAGCTTGAACCATTTTTCCTATGTCCACTGTATGAGTGGGTGTGTGTGTGTGTGTGTGTGTGTTTGTGTATATGCTAGACTAGTATAAGTGTTTATGTAGTTATTAAAGTCTTATTCGTATCACACTTAAGGTTGTTCATTGTTTGCTCATGCTGTAACTGAAGTACCTAATCATGCAGATTTTTGGCTAAATGCTCTGAGTAGTATTGTACAGTAAGAAAGTTATTTTCCTTAACCAGGAAGTCAACGCTCTTAGAATTGACTGAGAGTTGACACTGAGCGGTCAAGTAAATACTTACAGCGGATATAAATATTTATAATTACTCATAACTTGTTCTTCATATTTCCCCCTTGAGCTGATTCGCTACGTTACAAATAATTTCATTTTCATAAAAAAAAATAATAAAAAATTTGCTGTGTATAACGTTGGTAAAATATTTAGCTGTTTCCACAAAAATACTAAGCACATTTTTTTTGTATATAAATAATAATAATAAGCCACTATATATATATATATATATCCATGAAATTTATGATTTTGTGCAATAAATTTGTTAATTACAGCTGCAGCTTGGATTGAACATAGTAATGCAAAACTGTTTTTACTTTCTGCAGAAAAATCAAGTGATTCTTATTTATACTCCCATTGAAGTTGGATTTTCATGTAAAATATTGTATTGCTGTTAGAATCTCAATTCAAAACCTACAAATTTTATACCCAAAAACTAATTTAAACAAAGTAAAAATTATACAAGTAGTCCACATAAACAATGTTTGTGAAATCATTAACTAATCATTATAAACTTTTGGATTATTTTAAAATGTGCATTATTTATTTATTATTCTTATTTATTTTTTTACTAATTGAAAGTGATTCTCCGGTCCTTAGTGAACAAGCTTGACTGATTAGTTGTAAGCTATTTTCATAACTGATTTCATTGTTGATAGTTGAGGCCATTAATGATTTATGATTCCCATTGCTGAATATATGCTTGAGTGTGTGCATGTGACTTCAGTCCGCACTGTTCTTTACCCAGAATCTCCCAGGGCTTGCCATGCTCCTGCATCCCTCTCCTTATGGCTTGACTCAGCCAAGGCCAACGTCAAGCCTGCAACAAAACAGTCCCAACTTGCCAGTAGCAGCTTGCCTGGGTTTGCAAAGCAACATTGTGACAACATTTTATCCTATCCATAACAATGTGCTTCCCTGCCACATAGGCTGGTTGTCACTGCAGTCGTCTGCTGTCTCCTGGCAGCTGGATCCTGCTGGTCTAAAGTATGTTATGCGATAGACAGCTCTTGTCTATGATTTCACTCTGCTAAACCTGCTTCAGCAGATCATCTAATCAATTCACTCAGTTTTCGAGAAAACAAGTCAGCTGTGCAGCAGTCTCAAGTTATTCTTCATACAATGGTTTTTTGCTACATAGTTACTGCATCTATGGCAAATCCTGGCCAGGACATGTCCTGGAAAAAGGGCACATAAGGTAACCCTAACTCAATGTGCTATCATGCTAGGTGGAAGTATCCATTATAGGGCTGTTTTGAAGAAAGTGAGTTATATTCAGCTGGTCACCAGTTTTCAACATGTCAGCCACCATGTGAGGACCTGCGCTGTCTAAAATAAAGTGTCTCGTGAAAGTATACCTAGTTTCAAACATAATTATCAAAAGTATTATTAATTTATTCAGGCGTGAAGCTATTTTAATCAGCAGAAAACTACTGAGTGCATCTTGTAAACCTGAAACATGACATTATAACCTGGACAGATGTAAAACATCCATGATGTTTGAAGTTCTCCACTAGTCAGGTCGTCGGAGCAGTTAAGCTTCGCTTCTTGCCTGGTTATGACTGACAGCACCAATAACACAGAGAGTCAAGGCTCTGCCACAGACCATTACGCCAAGGTTAGCCATCTTTCGGTCCTCTATCTCAGCCATCATTCATCATGTTTCCCCTTCAAATGGAAAAAAAATCATCTGAATATTCTGAATATCCTCGGAAAGTTCATTTTTTCCCTCTTTTCTGTGGCGATGTTAATGAGATGTAACACATTTCTTTGGTTCCATTTCTTTCATTAGCCTGACCATCATTTGATGATTATCACAAAGTTAACATCAGAGACCAACCCTTCTTGATTACTTTTTAATGTTTTCCCTCTTATTTCCCATCTTATCAGCGATCAGTAGGTTTTAAGCGATGAATTAAGGCATCATGCAGCACGGACCATCAGCAATTAGGAACAACGTTACACTCAAAGTTATTTTTTACATCTTTTTATTCCTTTCTCCTATTATTTTCCAGAGAACCCAGGAGAACTGCGACAGATATGACCTGTGTTTATTGTGTTAACATTTTTAATGAATTACCAGGCTCATGGAAACTGCGGAAAGTCTGAACTTCAAATGAATTTGATCCAATTAAGGTGCATAGCCATCTGTCAAACCAGTCACTTCCCTGAGTGACACTCATATTTTAATGAATCTAATTATCCGATGGGTATCATTTTTGTGGATTGGGCTCACCGACAATACCGACCCCTCCCTTCCCCTCCATCCACTGTTTTCCTCCAATGCTAATTCGTGTACATAGTGATTCTCTGATGCAACACCCTAGTAACTTGCATCTATCAGAGGCGAACGGAGTTAAGCAGGCATTGTCATTCCATTATTTTTTGGTTTGTTTCCTGTAAGAGCACTGAAGGCGGTCGAGACAGTTACATGGCCATAAATCCATACGAAGGACAAAGACGTGCATCAATCCCACACAGGGATTGATTGAAGTTTTGTGAAACTTCAAGCTCAAGAACAATCAGAGAGGACACTGGGTCATCAGTTCTTTCTGGCTTTGAAACACTTATGTAATTTATGGATCGATGAGGAGGCTTAATTAAAGTGATGGACACTTGGCATGATGAGACATGTGGAAAACACTTGTGTTTTCTCTCCACTAAACTAATGCCTTCTATGAAATGTTAATGTTCAATCTTTGCATCGGAATGGGTAGCTTACTACAGTATGTGTGTTTATATATCTATATCTATCTATATCTATCTATCTATCTATCTATCTATCTATCTATCTATCTATCTATCTATCTATCTATCTATCTATCTATCTATCTATCTATCTATCTATCTATCTATCTATCTATCTATCTATATTGCCCTTAATGGTTGATGCTTAATCCAAAAGATAGTCGCATGCACTTTATGATTTAAACCAACATTCTAATGCATGGTGATAAAAACTCTGTGTGTTCAAATACACTAGAAGTGGTCTAGCTAGTCTGTCAGAACAAAACAAAAAACAATTAATATTATTACATTATTATTTGTATATAATATTTATATATATACATTCTATTTCTTTTTATACATCTGTGTATTTTCCTGAGTTTATTTGAGAATATGAATCTCTCTCTCTCTCTCTCTCTCTCTCTCTCTCTCTCTCTCTCTCTCTCTCTCTCTCTCTGCCTGTGTACCTTTGTTTTTCTCTCTCCTTTCTTTCCCCTTCTTTCTCTCTCTCCTCTCCTGGGTCGGTGATGAACCTTTTCTATAGTGGTGCTTTATTCACAGTGACACCTGGCCCATCTGAAAATCAAACAACACAGTCTGCACTCAGTTTCCAGGGCTTTCAATTACCAGGGTTGTTGTTGTTAAAAAACAACAGCTCTCCTATCGCTGCTCTATAACAACACAACAGCACAAAAACACAAACAAATCCCCAGATGCAAGCATGTGCACCTGCCCTTTGTGACACAGCACCCAAAATAAAATACACCCCTCTGCCTCCTTATATCTACCTCTGTCCTAGGTGGGAGATCTGGGCCGAGAGGTGTCATTGCATTAATATTGGTGAGGTAAAGACACAGGAGATGTGACGCATCATATGTGACAGGCTTTACAGGGAACACAGGAACGCACGCTGAATGCAGAGCTTGTTTAGCGGTACACGATTCAAAGAGTTTGCGCAACAAACAACACTGGGGCTGAATGAGAAACAAGGCTGACCTGTCAGGGTCTAACGCGCAGAGGGAATATATCTTTACTGAAAAGACAGAGGGTGAGAAGTGTTTTGAGATGTATCCTCAGACAAAGTGGAAGGAAAAGCACTGAACTATAGCCCTCTATCTTAAGAGATTTCTGGCCATAATTGGGGATGAATTGAAAACACAAATCAGAAGCAATCGTATGCATTATTTATTTGCCACAATAATCTAGATAAACAAATTAATAACTTCAGTATAAATGCAGAATAAACAATATAAATACACACTTATGCTGTCTTGAAATCAGGACAGTATTTTTGGGTGACATTCTATTATCTGTGTGACATCTATTATCTGTCTGTCTGTCTGTCTGTCTATCTATCTATACATCTATCTATCTATGCACACATAGTGTATGAGTATATATGAAATACGATCTTGATCTGAATGCTTATGATGAAACAAATGGAATTATGTTTGCAGACAAATACAAATTGTGCCATTTTATATTTATTTATTCCACTTGTACTTTTTGGGGGGGGGGTCAGACCACTAGTAAAAGTGTAACTGTGAATTCTATCCAGTCTCTTTCAATCAATATCCCACATACAGTAATGTGTAAATGTGTACGTTTGAAATGGATTTATGGCATACATACAGTAAGCATATTGCATACTGTTCAATACAGTAACTGTCATCCAAAATGTTGAAATAGTTTACATCAGAACATCCCTTCAGAGTACACCATTATACTGACAACATGACTAAGCAATTTGACTTTGACAATTTGTCTTATCCGTAAACTATGACAAAAGTCATTCTGATGGCACTGACATGTTCATTGACACAGATATTTCTTTTTGAGAGATGAACTAAGGATTTTGAGCAAGAGACTGGCTTTTGCTGGTAATCCATGGTGTTTTGCTATTTGTACGAGTTGTTTTGAGAAATGCATTTACTGTTTTGCAAATCTCAAGGATGATTCGAGAAATGTACCAAAGCGACTGAGAAAAACTGTAATGGAGGGGCAGTGTGTGCGTCAAAGTTTTGATTGGTACTGTATGCATGCAGATCTAAAAATACAAGAAAACATCAATAGAAAATGCATCAGAACAATAATAAATTTGAAACAAAGACAAATACATTTAGAAGTGCAGAAAAAGGACAGCATGGGAGAGCATCTGTGAGCACAGCAGACCAATGATGCAAACATCATGTCCCAGAAAACCATCTGAGAACAACTCAGTAGCAACCGTGCTCTTTCTAAAGTCAACATGAACTTAAAACGGACCCTACTTATTGTTTTATTGTGCAACAACTGGCTCCATTCTGGCATATGATGGCCACTTTTCATGATCCAATCAGTTCTCGATGGATTAAACCAAGCCATACCTACATATTTTGTCATTTCGCTCATAAATGTGTCCCATTATTAAGGAAGTAAAATTTCTTGCGAAATGGTGTTGTGCTGACTTTCATCCTTCTGTCCTTGTCTTCCTGCCTTAGAAAGCCCTCCGGGACACATTACACTTTTAGCTAGTGTACAGGGCAAGAAAAAGGATGAACAATTGCTTTTTATACATGACCACATCCCTTTCCTTATTAAGCATTAGTGTCTGTTTCTTCTGCCATGTATAAAACCTTGATGAGCCATTTTTATTCATGGACTAACCTTTTTAAATCATTCTGAGAGCTCTCCGACAAAGGCCTTCACAGCATACTTAATACTTCATCTAGGTTTCATTATACAGCACTTATACTCTCCCCACCACCCCACTTGAGATGCAGAGCATGAATTATGCTGGGCCCCTCTCCTCTCAGCCTCCTCCCCTTCGTCGCTTCCCACTACAAGCATCTCCTCTTGCTATCCTTTCCTCTCTCAGCAGCCTTATCCCACAGGACAGAGAGGCTTACTGATTACTACAGTAATATCACTACTCGCTACACTTTATTCCTCTCTCTCTCTCTCTCTCTCTCTCTCTGCTTTACTGGAATGACAAATAACACTTCAACCAAAGCGGACGAAGGGCGGCTACGCTGCTCACAGCAATACTACAGAACAGTGTAAATAAAGTAGGAAACTAGTATGAAATATATATGTAATAATAAGATTTTTCATATATATATATATATATATATATATATATATATATATATATATATATATATATATAATATTTGTTTAATATATAATATTTGTTTAATATATAATTTGTGGCTACAAACCAGCATGTGTCCTAAACCCTAGCAACCACTCAGGAAATCCTAACAACCACATAACAATGCTAAAAACCATTCAGGAAGCCTCTAGCAAACCTCCAACAACAGCATGGTGTAAGACAATACTGTATGATGTACTGTAGGTTAAAATGTAAAAATATAGTTTACTTTAGTTACTGAAGGACTGCAGAAATTATAAGAAAAATATAAAAAAAGTCTTCATTCAAATGCCTTTAAACTAATGTGCAATTTTTATATTATCATTGCTGTGATATTATAACGTACAACAATAAAAGCAGTGTTAGATACACTGCATCAAGACCTGGGTTAGAACTGAATGACAAACCTTAACAAGTCTTAAAATGAATTATTCCCATGGATGTTAATGCTGAGATGTTAATGCTCCCTGAGAAAAACACACATATGTACATTATTATGTTCATCTTATTCATCCATTAGAGAATTTTCGGGTATTCGAAAATGTGATAATTGACCATTTCAGGGTTCTTGAAATGTCTCTCATTAGCAAATTAATTGGTGCCTTATTTCTCTGAATGACATCAACAGTTCCTTCAAGAGTGAATATGATTACTATAAACACGTTTTTCGCCATGCAGTGCAAAATTTGTGTTTGGTTGCACTTATCTCAATATACATTCCACAAATTTGAGAGATATCACTTGTGAGGTTGGCAACAGATGAAAAAGAAGTATATAAATGCATGTTAATGTGCAACCTGAGATAAAGACTTGCAACCTGAGTTAAAGACGTGCTAATTTAAAAACTCCCGTAGCCTTTTTGCTCTAGTCAGTATGCATTAAAATTTTTCTGTTTAAAAAAACAAGACGAGACTGCCGTTTTCTCACTGTCCGTGTACGTGACTCCAGTCATTTATTTCTTTTCCCTCTAATTCTTCTCAAAGATGAGACTGTCACTTCCTTTCTACTCAAAATCAATCCCCTCCTCACACAATTTCTCCTGTAACTCCAGGGGGTTGATGCTTTAACGCCTCTGCTCCATGCACATTTTCCAGAAAAAAGCGCTTGGAAACACTTACAACAAATCGCTTTGATCACTTTTGCTCATTTGTCATCAAGATGTGCCACTGTCGTGACCTAATGGATAGAGAGTCGGTTTTGTAACCGAAAGGTTGTGGGTTTGAGTCTCCGGTGTAGCAGAGATTGTAGCGCTCTCTTCCACACTCAATACCATGACTGAAGTTAGACCCCTTGAGCAAGGCACTGAACGCCCAACTGCTCCCCGAGGGCTGCAGCTTTGGCTGCCCACAGCTCTGGGTGTGTGTTCACGGTGTGTGTGTGGGTGTGTGTGTGTTCACAGCTGTGGGTGTGCACTTGGATGGATTAAATGCAGAGCACAAATTCAGATTATGGGTCACCAAACTTTGCTGCATGTTCACGTTCACTTTCACTTAATTTACTGACTATGAACTTTCTGAATAAAGCAATTCAACAAAACGAATCATACTTAACAATCCCATATGAAATTCTAGAAGATCACTATTGATTTTAGCCTCATTTCAGGAGGCCTTAGAACTACAAAACCCAATATCACAAAACAAATGGTAATGTAGAAAGTCAGTGTATCTACACAGTTTTAATATTAAAAGGATTACTGTCACTGACGATTATTACTGATGAATCAAAAACATGCATTTAGAAACGGTGAATGTAAAGTTAGTAAAGTTGTTACTGCAGTTAGTTGCTCCACAGTGCTGCTCTTCACAATTCAACAGATCCAGTAGCTTAACAACATTATCCAGGTTTCTAGATACTGACCACAGGTCTTTGCAAAGTCAGAAAACAGCAGAGACACATCTTTGCTGATGCCATAATTTGTCAGAATAATTGATTGTGTTTCTGAGGCTCTGCAAGGCATTTTGATAAATGATACAAGTCAAACAGAACTGTTATCAAAAGAGAGGTAGAGCGAGCACTGGGTAGGAAAAGTGGGAGAGAGATAGATAAGAGAGAAAGAGAGAGAGAGAGAGAGAGAGAGAGAGGGAGTGGTACGGCGAAGGAATATTGCAGCAAACATTTCCATGCCATCATCCAATCTGTTCTGGGAGATGTGGAGATGACAGCTATGAATCCGAGCAGGTGTCTCGTCTACCTTCCATTACTCCCACTATGTATGAATTAGATTTATACAAAATCTCATATAAAAACAGCCCCACGATTTTACCGTCAAAATCTCTCCCCATATCCCTTTTTCCACATTATTTGCTATGCTGCAGTGATTGGACGGCTACTATGGATCGGGATGGTAAATAGCAGAAGCGCACTGGAGGGGCCTAGCGCGGACAGCTGGAGAAATAAAAGATGATTTACAGAGCAATGGAGGGGCTTGAAGCGATGCAGACTATTGAGTGAATAAACCGCCATTGGTGAATAAACCAATACATTCCTAAACATATGACAAGAGCAGATGCTCACAATCCCACCAATCGCTCAACACAAGCTCTGTCGTTCTTGCTCTTGGTGATATTTAGTTCATAAATCCCTCACTCTCCTGTGCTGAAAGCACACACTGACAGGTTTTAATAAAACATCACCAAGTCTCTTTCCGGCTCAGACTGCATAGGTTAAAGCTTATAGGTCTGTCACGTGATGAATGAATGACTCGAAAAACCAGATGACTCGATAGATGAACTAATCAAATCTTTTTTGAAAGTGAAAAAGCCAAGTATGGTGACATTCAGCCAAGTATGGTGACCCATACTCAGAATTTGTGCTCTGCATTTAACCCATCCGAAGAGCAGTGGGCAGCCATTTATGCTGCAGCGCACGGGGAGCAGTTGGGTGTTCAGTGCCTTGCTCAAGGGTACCTAAGTCGTGGTACCTAGGGTGGAGAGAGAACAGTACATGCACTCCCCCCACCCACAAATCCTGCCAGCCCGAGACTCAAACTCACAACCTTTCGATTGTGAGTCCGATTCGCTAACCACTAGGCCACGACTTCCCCGGTTATATTTTTTGACCCTTTTTGACCTCTTGACCCTGAGAGGCAGAATACTGCTTGCTAAAACGGAGGGCATCTCCAGGCTTACATACTCTGCACTCTCTCCATGTGGACAACAAAATCTGTAAATCAGTTGATAAAATCATGTTTAATTTTGTTGGGAAAACAAAATCCATTATGTTAAGAAGTCTATATTAATGGACACATATGAGTATGGTGAGTTGAATTTCCTTGATTTCTCTTCTTTGAACAACACTTTTAAAATTAACTGGATTAGACAGTTTTTGTGTAATCCAATCTCAATCTGGAATTGTATCCCCAATTACTACTTCTCCAAATTAGGTGGTCTGCCTTTCCTATTGATCTGTAATTCTAATATTGCTAGAATCCCTTACAATTTATCTAACAAGGTTAGAGAAATCTCATTCAAACTGTTACACAGATTTTACTCTCTCTCTGTTTTTTAAAGATGTACTGTTTGGCTTCTTTAATATTCAAAAAGACAAAATTAATAAATATTTTATTATTAACCTATTATTACTTCTTGCAAAATGTCATATTCACCGCAGTAAATTCAGTCATCAAAATCCTTTATATATTGTTTGTAAAAAAGAGGTTCAACAGTATATCCAAACGATTTCATCTTCCAAAAATCTTATAGCTGTTAAAGCTGTTGGTGTCACGAGCACCAACACTCTAACAGACTTTATGCACCACAGTGTCAAACGCATGGATCAGCAGCAGGAGAGCATCTCTAACACCGGACGCGCTATCCAAGCACTGGTGGCACAGGTGTCCGAGCTCACCCAACAGATCCATCAGCTCACTTCTCCCACTGCGCCCATCGCACCGCCTGCGCCGCCCGTCCACCGGGAGACCCCCCAGGACCACTTCCGGCCAGAGCTGCAACTTCCGGCGCCAGAAAAACTACTCCGGTGAGCCAGCTTTCTGCAGAACATTTCTAAATAAATGTTCCATGCACTTTGCCTTGCAGCCCCGCACCTTCGCCACCGCGGAATCTAAAGTGGTATTCACGCTCACTCTACTGCCGGGCAAGGCCGCCCTATGGGGGACGGCGGTGTGGGAAAATCAACATCCGTGTTGCGCCTCGGCTGTCCCGGAGCTCGGCTGTCCCGGAGGGAGAGAGAACGGCGGAGGTCCCAAGGACTATGCCTGTACTGTGGAGGCTCAGGACATACCATCTTCACCTGCCCGGTAAAAGAGCCAGCCCGGTAGTAAACTTGAGGCTACTATCGGGTGGGATCTTCGCTGGGAAGTCCTCAACAACACCATCGACTCTCCTTCCGGTGAAACTGCGCTGGGAGAATCACACTCACGACTGTCACGCCCTTCTGGACTCCGGAGCCGAAGGTAATTTCATCGACTCACTCCTTGCACGTCACCTGAACATTCCTGTCCTGCCTGTGTCTTTTCCCATCCATGTCACCGCACTCAACAGCCAGGAACTGCCTCACGTCAAACACTACACAGAACCCATCACTCTGCTCACCTCTGGCAATCATTGTGAAACCATATCCTTTTTCCTCATGGACTCCCCTGTAGCTCCCATTGTGTTAGGTCACCGCTGGTTAATAAAACATAATCCACGAGTGGAGTGGGGTTCCAACACAGTCACATTGTGGAGTGAAAGTTGTCATGAGTCTTGTCTGGTTTCTGCTTGTCCTGTTATCCCTGTTTCTGTCTTTCAGAAGGAGAACATGGTTTTGCCAAATGTGCCGCAGAGTATCTGGAGTATCTATTGATTACAGAGAGCTGAACAATATTACGATAAAGAACACTTATCCGTTACCACTCATGTCTTCAGCTTTCGAGAGGTTACAGGGAGCATCCGTATTCATAAAATTGGATTTATGTAATGCTTATCATTTGGTCTGCATCAGGAAGGGGGATGAATGGAAAACCGCCTTTAATACCCCCAGAGGGCACTTTGAATACTTGGTGATGCCGTTCGGACTCTCCAACTTGCCAGGGGTTTTCCAAGCACTCGTTAATGACGTGTTGAGAGATATGGTAGATCAGTTTATATATGTTTACCTGGATGACATACTGATTTTTTCTTCATCTCTCCAGGAACACGTCCAACACGTCAGACGAGTGCTCCAGAGGTTACTTGAGAATGGGCTTTTTGTCAAGGCAGAGAAATGCTTATTTCATGCACAGTCTATTCCCTTCCTAGGGTATATCGTCTTGTCCGAGGGAATACGTATGGACACTGACAAAGTTAAGGCTGTGATAGATTGGCCATGTCCAGATTCCCGTGAGGCCCTACAGCGGTTTCTGGGGTTCGCCAATTTCAATCGGCGTTTCATTCGCAATTTCAGCCAACTAGCCTCACCTCTGACAGCCTTGACCTCTCCCAGTACTCCGTTCAGGTGGTCGGACGCAGCTGGGACTGCGTTCACTAACCTCAAAAGCCGCTTCGTTTCGGCTCCCATCCTTGTGGCCCCTGATCCCACACGGCAGTTCGTGGTGGAGGTTGACGCGTCAGTGGTGGGGGTAGGAGCAGTGTTGTCCCAACGTGCTGTCTCGGACGATAAGGTGCATCCTTGCGCGTTTTTTTTCCCATCGATTATCTCCTGCTGAACGCAATTACGACATTGGTAACAGAGAGTTGTTGGCAGTCAAATTAGCTTTAGAGGAGTGGTGTCACTGGCTGGAAGGCTCAGGGGTACCTTTCATTGTTTGGACCGATCATAAGAATTCAGAATACATTAGAATTGCCAAAAGACTCAATTCCAGGCAGGCTCGGTGGGCACTTTTTTTCGGTCGCTTTGATTTTACTTTATCATAACACAGTCCGCCTCAAACTACCTCCAGCGTACAGGAGGATACACCCCGCCTTTCATGTGTCCAAAATTAAACCCGTGTTTTATGCACAGATTAATCCGCCTACTCCGGTTCCCCCGCGTCTCGTAGATGGAGAACCAACTTATTCGGTTAATCGTATTCTGGACTCGAGACGGAGGGGACGAAGATTCCAGTACCTGGTGGACTGGGAAGGTTACGGTCTGGAGGAGAGGAGTTGGGTACCTGCTAGGGACATATTGGATCACTCCCTTATTGATGATTACAATCAGCAGGTAGGCCCTTCTGGGAACTCCAAGAGGAGTTCTTAGGGGGGGGGGGGGTACTGTCACGGTTGGTAAACCGTGATCTCTGGGATTTGCACTTTGTGGTGAAGTCTGTGTGTTTCGCATCTGCACTGATTAGTTTGTGGGCGTCTCCGTTAATTGTCATCAGCAGCAGCTGTCACTCATTACACACTCCCTATATATTGGCTTGTCTCACGTCTTGTGTTTGTGAGAACGTTGTTTCATGTCTGATCTCTGTCTCTTGCTTCGGTGTTGTTTGCCTTGGATGTCCGTGTTTTCCCCTGGAACCTCATCCACTCTCCGCAGTTCCACAAAGCATCACGACTTACCTTCGGCTCGATTCCCCGCAGTTCCTGTGCCATCCTCTCCTGCTGCCTTCTCACCGTCACCATCCGGATTCCTCACCGCCTCACCGCCGTCTTGGATTGTCGTCTTCCCAGCATCGTGTTGTACCCTTGTTTGTCTGTTTCATATTCATTAAACTGTTTAACTCGCACTTGTTTCCAGTTCCTCCTTCACCCAGTCGTCACAATGGGTCTGTCACGTGATGAATGAACAACTTGAAAAACCTGGAGAATCATGAGATTATCTAATCAGTTCTCTTTCCGATTCAGACTGAAATGAAACAGGTGAACTAGACTAATTCCAGTACAGAACCTATAGAATTTTGCACATGCGCGACTGAACGAATTACTCCCTGAGATGACTCATTCTTCCCGAGTCACATTAAAGATTTGTGAAAGTAAAAGGAGAGAGTGCAATCAAAAGCGGTTTCAATTTAGTTGTTAAGTGATGACATAAGAAGCGCGGTTTCTGGGTCCAAGCCTCAACTCGCTTCACTTGAGAATACCACCTCAGCAGCCGTTTATGAGCACTGTTTATTCATATTAATAATTTAAGCTAAGCTTTCACTGCTCACAGCATTCCAAACACAAATCATTTTTAGATTTATTCATGTTTTTATTGTCTGGGACCTCGGTATGGAGTTAAAGGTTAGGATTATAACTTTTTTGGTAGTATAATATCACATTGTGAAAAAATTATGCATTTGAAATAGAAAGCTTTTATTAAAATATAAATGTCTAGTACTGTACCTTTGATCGATTTATGACAGCATTGCCTTATTGACCCTACATTTTTTAACAATAGTGCACAGAAGACAGAAGTGCAGAGGGCACTAACAAGTTCGCCAAATGCATAAAATAGGTAAAAAAGTGTGAGAGAAAAAATATAATAATATAAATATCCATCCATTACCAATATCCAATATCCAAGTCAACACCACCCCACCACACCACACCCCCACTGCATGTTGCAATCAATTCTGTTTTCTCCAACAAAGAAGCATGTGTAGCTTTCTTAGTACTTGAAGGAAACAAAGTATCTAAGAAGGCACTGTAATTAGATTGCTTACCCGTTGGTATGTGCTTGCCTACAGGCAGCTCACTAGTTTTTTATTTATTTATTTTTTTTTTTTTTTTTAGAACATAACATTTTCCTGATTTGTTCACTTTATCCTGCCATTCAATTAGATCTGCATTTGAGGACTGAGTGAGGGAAGCATTGGAAACAGTCCAGAGCAGCTTCAGGGTTGCAGACAGACTGAAGTTACCATGCTCTGCTTAAATGGATTTCATGCTCTCTATAGACAAGGGCTATCTACAAAAGACCTGTTGCATTGCTCCTAAATCACATTCCTATTAGGGATTAAATCAATGGACTTAATTTTCAATAGGCCTATCTAAGATTCATACTACACAAATAATTCTCTCTAAAACAACAGCAATATGGCATTTAATAGTTGAAGTAGAAAATACACTGAACAAGTAAAATTTAACATTTACAAAAGTGAAACAGTTTAAACAAAGGTCCTTCATTCAGAAACTGTTTAAATCTAAACATTACCTCCATTTTGCTGCCGAGTCGTCGAACGGTGATTGGGGGAAGGTATTTGATTAATAGTGATTCGAATAAAACAAAATGATTCACTCATTGATTCATTCAACGGATGAATCACTCATCTAACTATTTCTACTACAAAACATAGCAACAAGTGAAAGTCATGGTTGAATTGTGAACTTCATTTGATTGTTCACGACTGAAACAAATCTTACTGAATCTTGTATGAAAACATATGGTGTGCAAATGATGTCATATGCGTTTTCTGATGAAAAGACAACTAAGTAGATAAATAGCCTTTCCCCTCTATTTTGGCAAACTATTGGACATGATATTCATTGCAGTTCATGCCGCACTTTGTTCAGTTATATGCAGTAAATTAACTTACAAAACACGATACTATAGGCCTATACAGTGCAAGCTATGTTATAAAAATGTGATAATTAGACTTTCTTGAAAAATAATATAAAAAGGACATTATTCCGTGATAAATGACAACTGAGTAGCTATGCCACATCAAAATCCTATCATCTCATACAGTTATAGTGGCATCAAATTATCTATCATTAAATGTGTGCTTTGTAAAGTGAAGTAAATAATATTTATTTATTTATTTATTGACACTTTTCCCTCATCTGATATAAAAATTTATATTTATTTCATTTTTTATATTTGCTCCTCAATGAAAAGAAGAAGTGAAGTGAAGGGGCCAAAAAGCCTTCAAAAAGCCCAAACTCCCTCCTTGGGAAAAGTTTCAAAACAAGAAGAGAAAAGGATTCATCGTTCAGACTCAAGTCCCTTCTCAAACAAATCCTTTAACTTTCTTTCACAAAATCATGCGCTTCAAGCAACCTTTGATCTTTGACGTGTTCTTTCAAAACAAACCCTTACTATCATGTTTTACAGCTGAACATTTCTGGAAGCTTTTGAACGTTTAAGTATGTATATAATCCATCCATGTAAAAACAATCAAACAAACAAAATAGTAATAATAACCCATATGATTACCAGTGTTACGCAGCTATAGTATGCAATCATGTGATGTTTATTGTAATTCTTCACTCTTAAATGAAAATAGCTTTAAGAAAAAGAATCAGTAGATTCATACAAATGGATTATACAAAGCTGGTCTGAAGGGAAATGCACGGATTCACTAAGAGCATACACAACACATAATGAATTATATAAGCAACCCAACTAATGGATATTAATGGGCAATTAACCATGCACAAATTGCCACGAACCAAAAATAATTTGCAAAGAACTGCCTCATTTGAGATTATTAGGCATTAGGAGATGTCATCCATTATTAGTGTGGGGTGATGTGACTCAGTCTTTTAAGAAATGTTCCTTCATTTAAAGTGGTGAGAGTGGTAAACACTTATACTCAGACAGTAAAACCAGCAAAAATGTGCACAAGGTCAGGCCAGTATAAATAGGCTGAATTAGCCTCCACTCAGACCTTTCTGAAACTTTCTGAAATGACCAGCAATTCATAGACCTTCACTTTAAAGCATGAAGCAAAAAATTAAAACTATACTTCATTCTATAAAATCCAGCTCTTCAAGAGGATTATTGTTGCAGAATCTATATTGTTTATGTTGCTAACCCCAGTGATCTTCTATTTATGTTATTCATGACATTTGGACAGCTTTCATTTACTGTGGTAAGATTCCAAACATGGATGACTTAATAACGAACAGCAGGTTACAACAACTGACAAACAAAAAATTAAAATTGAATCTATCAATCCATCTATTTCTGCCTGTCTGTATGACCTCCAAACTGCTGTAACTTCCAGACAAGGTCTTGTCAAGCCAACATTCAAAGTTTCAGTGGATGAACTTTATTTTTGCAATCGTAGTGAAGATATAATTCTAGTACAACAATATATATTTTTTTTTTTACTTCAGCATTGACAACAATAAGAAATGGCTGCTGAAAATTCAACTTTGCATCACAGGAAAACTTGCATTTTAAAATATATTAAAATAGCAAACGTATTTTAAATTGTACAAATGTTTCAAAATATCAGTATTTTTACTGATTTTTTGTAAAAAATAAATAATAATAATAAAATGCATTCCAATGTGCTTCAGTGAAAATACCATAACAGAAGATTGATTTTGGTGCATCTTAACTATTCTGGTCTATCTTTTGATTTAGAAAATTTGGAACATAACATGTGTAATATGGTCCAATTTAAAATTCCCAAAGCTCTAAACCCTCAATTCCCATGTGTTGTAATTGCACAGAATTCCATTTTCCTCTCAACTGTGTGTATATGAAAGTAAGGTTATGAATGATATGATTATTAAATGGAGACTGAATTTTAATATTGTTTCACCTGTTCCTTTAAATTATAACATAGTAGTTCTCATTAATCAATCAGTATGAAAAAGAGGGATAATATTCCAATTTAATATATACAAATAACCCGATAACCAAATCTTAGATACTTGACATGTTTATTTTTAATCTTCATGCACTTTGGAAGTAGCATCGCCGTTTGTGCCAGTAATTTAGAGAGCTATCTCAGAAAGTAATTGTTAGCTTTGTAAACAGTTTTGATGACCGGGGAGCTGAGGAAAAGAATGGCTGATTGCGTATCGATCAGGAGAAGGTGTGCGCTGCAGTCAGGATGGAGGTAACGGGGAGGAGGGGGCTCCCTCTCACAAGGTTAAGGAAGTCATAAACTCATTCTACATCCCAGAGTGAGTTCAAGTGACAGAGGCGAACAAAAAGCATAGCTGAGATGTAAGAGACTTTGTATTTGCAGAGGGTTTTACTCCATTCCAGTGAGTGTGAATCAGTGAAGGGTATCTGTAAATAAACACACGCTTCTGCCTTCCTGCCCCTCCCATGAGGAATAGTTAATAGTTATGTAGATATTTTATGATGGGTTACAAGTGAGGTACTGAAAACACGGAAAATGATAAAAATATTGCGACATGTGCCAATACTAATTTGTCCTTTTGAGAGCAGGAGTTAATGTTTTAACTGAACGGAGAATATGAGTGCCACAACACCTGTGAGAAACACAAAAAACTGAAATATTTTTGTAATGTAATGCTGTTCTGACCTACGCAGCAATTAGTGTTGTGCCTGAATACTTTATTAAAAAAATCCTGAATAATGACGAATAATGAATACTTCCAAATGCTACAAAAAATATTTGTTGGACAGAGGGTCTAACCAAACCAATCAACCAATGTAAAATAACAAAGCATTATGCCTGTGAAGTCAACAAAATCATTGTCAAGGACTTTCCCTTAATGTAAAAGGCATGTGCTGTTTGTTGTAGTTGATATATCATATTTGATGACATTTATTTGACATATTATATTGTATATATATATATATATATATATATATATATATATGTATGTTTTTAATAATGTCTCTAATGATCACCTGCACTGGCTGCATTTATTTGGTCAAAAATACAGTAAAAAAACAGTAATATTGTGAAATATTATTACAATTTGACTGTTTTCTATTTAAATAAAATGTAATTTATTCCTGCTAGTAAATCTTAATGTTCAGTAGCCAGTACTCTTAGGAGTCACATAATCCTTGAGTAATCATTCTATTACACTTGATTGATGCAGCATTATTATTGATTACTGGTGTTCAGTTTTTAATAATGGTTATTATTATCATTATTATTATCAATGTTAAAAACAGTCTAATATTTTGTGGAAATTATTATTTTATGAATAGAAAGTTCAAAACAACATCATTTATTTTTTATGCATATATTATTATATCTTTATTATATATATATATATATATATATATATATATATATATATATATATATATATATATATATATATATATATATATATATATATATATATTTTTTTTTTTTTTTTTTTTTTTTTTTTTTTTATTATTATTATTTTTTTTTTAAAGACTGGTGATACGTTTTTCAGAGTTATGTAAAAACATAGATTGGTCTAATTGAAAAAAAATCTGACTATTAGCTAACTACTAGTTGGTCAGACTAGTTCTTAAGGCAGTCTTTAAATAGAGCCTGAATGTATGGAATTTATGAAACCAAAAACCTTCAAACCTTCCTCAAAGACATTTCTGGTTGAGGGCAATGATTTGGTCATGAACAGTACTGTATGTTAGTCCTAGTGTTTTCAGCAGGTCAACACAGACTTAAACTAGCTTGAGAGATAAAAACTCAATAACACACAACCTCAACTTTTTCAGTCAATTTACAGATTTACAGACATCATCATGATAATTTTGCCTTGCAGTTCGGTGATTTTACTAGTACAAACGAAGTTGAAACACAACACAGCAGACCTTGTGATATGAGTCAGGATTTTATAGAGGTGTAACCAAATTTATACCTGAAATTTAATTATCAGGCTTACGAATGCACGCTGGCCCACCAACCAGAGACTAATAAAAACTCTGACTCTGATTGAATGTGTTAAATATTACCCTTATGACCCTGGGAACTGGTTATTGATAGAGGAAAAGGAGGGGCAAGAGATGAAGCGAGGGCCTGTGTGTGAGAGAGAAAAAGAGAGATGGAGAGAATGAGCAGCCTTGGCGGGTTTCGACACTCACTGCTGAGCTGACAGTGGAAGAGCAGGGTGTAATGACAAATGAGTAAACTGGCCACAGCATGAGGTCCAAACGAGCAAACGGAGAGGGAGAAAAAGAGAGAGAGAGGTTCTTCCTCATGCTCTGTAAATAGATAAGATTTGGCTGCTGTCAGTGATCCTGTGTATTCATCACTATAATGTCTACCTTGGGGTTGGTTAAATGTTCCAAGGAAACATCAAGGTCATCCTCTCGGCTAAATAATGTAATAAACTTTAGCAAATTCTGTGTTTCTGTGTGTCTCTTAATGTGCTAGAAATGACAGAGACACCAAGCTGGGCTCTTTGTGGTGAGCGATCTAATAAGCCTCTCTATCTAGTAAATAAGGTTAATGTATTTTGTTGGATCATTTACTTCCTGTGCTTAAATTGCCCTCTGATAAATCTCCCCGTGCAACACAGGATGCTATGTTCTTGTTCTGTTTCCACATTTTTGTACACGGCTAATTAGTTATAGATAATGTATGAGGTTAGATGAAGTATTTGCAGAAAAGCAGCTCTAGTTTGGACCATGAACAAATTGAATTCCCAGGTCTGGCGGCAAACTTAATTTAAGATGCATCCCATGGACTTAATACCCAGAACTCCATGACCTTCGCAATCCGAATGAAGCGAGCCATCATAATAAAATGTAGAAGCGGCGCCTTCCTGCGAGAATGACAGGTGCAGGAAATTACATCATCAAACACTTCCACCTGTCAGTTGATTGCCTGTCCTGTTTTGATGACTCAAGAACTCCTCAAGACGTTGACCTCTGAAGGTTTTATCGTGTACAGTAGGTCTACCATGACGATTGAGCAGGATTTTTACATCATATTGTGTTTGCCCCATAAATTAGCAGGAACTCTGATGAGAATGACATTTAAACAAAGTAAAAGTCACTGCAACCTTAAATGTCTGCTTTTAGAGGAGAACAAAAATAAACAACTAATTACAAAATACATTAAAGTATATTAGTTAAACTTAAAAATGAAGTTTAAGACATACCACGATGTGCTTATATGCAAAACCAAACCAATAATATATTGGATTGGAAAACAAATGTGGTCTTAAAGAAAAACATTAAAGCCAAACCAATAGAAATAATTTCACAATGCAGATACTGAAATCTAAAAAGTGGTTCTGTTATTAACTGGATGGTTAATTGGAATGGGAGAACCCAAAAGAGCCCTATCGCTTTCCTCTACATTGAATTTCACCAAATAAAATTATAATTGTCACCATGAGACTGCTCTCAGAACACAGCGCAGAGATTTTGTCCAGTTAAACCATTTTGTGTTTCTGGATGGATTCTGAGGCTTTTGCTGAAAATGTATCAATGTATTTCCACCCTTTGGACTGCATAAAAAAACAGGTTGCTTGAAAATAAATGTTAAACAGTCAAGGTCTAATTGTTGCAGGGGAATCACATTGGCCCTGGAAGCTTCACTTCTGCCTTGACTATCACATTATTGAACTTTAGACACCTTCTCTTCCTTAATGGTGGAACATTAAGATTCACACGATTTTACCCATTAGCATTCTTATTTACAACATAAATGCACCAGGGCAGTGCTGCAAATGAATGATAAACTTGTTTATAGGGAAGAACGGAGCTAGATGTTACACATTTTAGAGTATTAGCTTTATTTGGTATGTTTCGGTTACATTTTTTATACAACTGTCAAAGTTTTGTTTCAGAGATCACCTGGGTAGTTCATTCACAGAGGGGCTGAAGAAAACTCGGGCAAGCAAGGTTAGCTTTTGTTGTGATAACTCCGCAGTTCAAGTTCACTCCACACTATTTCAACATAAAAAAGGGAAGGATCTTCTTGGGAACTTTTTATTATTTGCACAACATAATTTAGAGGTTTCAATATATATATTTATTTATTTATTTATTTATTTTTAATACCAGTGTAAATGATAGAAAAATTGCACCATTTTTATGTGAACCCTTTCATCGTCAAGGTTACAGTTTCCCAGTATGCCTTGCGTGTCCCTGTGAGAATTCATTCCAGATTTACAGCTTTCATTCTCTGACAAGGCATTCACATGAGAAATGAATGACCAAGTTAACCAGATATGGAAATAATTGCTCAACAAACTCTAACCAGAGACAGCTGGCCTTCTAATTCAGCTAGCCTGACCTTTCCATCAGACCCCCTGCGCTGGGTATTAAAAAGATCTGAAGGGGACAAAGCTATTGAAGCTTAAAAGGCAGGTAAAGCTGAGCTGAATGTGAATGAAACATCCTTCCTTAAAACCAATGAACGGGCAGTTTAAACCTACTGCTTAAAATTCGATTTAATTCAGTAAACCTTGATACAGAGCTAAGGAATGTTTGTATCTCATACCTCGCTCTATGATTTGTTAAACAACTGATATACAATTTTTTTTTTAAAAATTAAATAAAAAGGAACATTTGTCTGGCAGCAGTCTGATTCTTATTTAGTAGTATTTTTTTTATTTATTTATGTTTTCTATTAAATGTCTTTTTCATGAGGAGTGTGTTCACCCATCACACTACCACTCAATGGTCCAGGAAATTATTTGGCCATTCAAAAAATGTTCACAAGGTTAGCAAAATATAAACAGTATTACACTTTCAATCCCAAATTACTTAATTGTATTTAAAAAAATAATAATAATAAAAATAAAAACAAAAACAAAAGTTTACTTACAAAAATAAAATTATAATAATAATACAAATATAAGTAAACAAATACAGCTCCATAAACACTATTTATTTATTTATTTATTTATTTATTTATGCAAGGATGCATTAGTTGCATCAAACATGACTCTAAAGACTCTTGTACTGGGTCATATTTTACAATATGGTTATTTAGTTAACATTAACTACTTTAGTTAATATGAACTACGAATACACAATGCTTCTACAGCATTTATTAATTGTAGTTTATGTTAAGTTCAACATTTATATGCATATGCATACTTATGCATTAATAAAATCAAAAGTTATGCTTGATAACATTAGTTAATGCACTGTGAATTAACATGAACTAACAGTGAACAACTGTATTTTCATTAACTAACATTAACAAAGATTAATACTGTAATAATTGGTCATTCATGTTAGTCAATAGGTTGAAACTTTAACTTAAGGGACCTTATTGTAAAGTGTTACACAAATGTCCATGTCAAATAAATGTTGTTCTTTTGAACTTTCTATTAATTAAGGAATCAAAAAAAAAAAAAAAAAAACATTATGTAGCATAACATTGATAATAATAAGAAATTGTTCTTGAGCACTAAAAATCAGCAAATTAGATTGATTTCTGAAGGATCATATGAGTCTGCTGAAGTGGTTAATGAGTAATGACTGATAAAAATAAATGACATAAATCACAGAAATATGTAATAAAATATAATAAAATCAAAACTAATAATATTACTATTTACTTATTAAAAAAACAACAACAACAATCTTACAGACAAGTATACTGGTTATACTCATAATGTTGCTAAAATGTTTAGTATTAGTTAATTATTTTATTTAGATGAGGTTGCTAGAACATTTTTTTTTAAAAAACAAACTGTTGTAAAATGTTGTACAAATGTATTTTTGCAGCTGAGAAGCTGTTTCTACTCCTTGCAGAACACAGTTTCTGTAAAAGCTACTGACTTTCCTATCCTTGTTTTGTATTTATGAGCCTGTAAATAACCCCAAACAGACTATTCTCTGGCAGCAGTCATTTCTGCATATCATAAAATAAATGAATATATAAATACAAATCCAAGCCAGACCACTGAGGTCATTGCAGGAGGGGAAAGTAAGTTTGACGCTCTGCCTACCGGGACCCTAGAGAAGAACGTAGCTCTGTGATAATGCATAAAAATGTGTAAGAAATGTCAAGTCCACAAATGAGATGAAAAAAAACTGTATTAATATTCCTTTGCAGTTCGGGATGAGGAAAGGTAAGGAGAAGAGAAGTGTAAGAATGAACCAGTTTAAGAAAAGCACTAAAGCATGACAGAGAAAGCCAATATAGGAGTGAATGGGGAATGAAGGCAAAACTAAATATAGAGTACATGTGTGAGCGGGAGAGAGAATGAGATTAGGAGAGGAGAGAGAAGGTGTCATGTTTACAGCCACAGCGGGATGTGACATCCACAACGCTGCTCTGTGATAATGGCATCGTTGGCCGAATCGAGGAGCTGATTATTTTACTTTCTTCTTCCAATCAGCTCCACTGCCTTGCCTCTGGTTTGCCCACCTTTATCTTATGAAATGTATTTTTGTTTTGTTTTGTTTGTTTTTGTTTTTTTTCCCACCTTGTGTTTGTTTTTGTTGTTCTCATTTATTGAAATCTCTGTTGCTTTGAGGCCTCTGCAGTGTTGAGCCGTACACGATTTGGCAAATGAATAAAACATGTGAATTAGTGTCTGCCTGTTTCTCTGTTATTTGTGAATCTGTGTAGGTTTGTGTGTGTTCGCTATATTTACAGTTTGTGCTATGGTTTTGATTTTATGTGAACATGAGCCTGAGGTTGAAGACATTGAGATGTAGCATTGTCTATTCAGTCAAGAATCCACCCGGTCTGTATTAATTAATTGGATCAAAAATAAGCAATTAATTTAATATCTCTCTCACCTCAACAAGAGCAGTCTGACATCCGAAATGCAATAAAACCAGCTTAAACAGTGCCTAGGGAGTAACATAAGACTGCAGATTAAACATTCATCATTTTTTTAATGCTTTAAACAAATAGGTCCCTGAAAAGTGTGGTATACCTAACACTCCAAAGAGAAAGGAAAACTTGAAATCACATCATATGACACCTTTTAAATATATTACTAATAGAAAACAGTTATTGAAAAAAAAATCATAAAATTATACAGTAAAATATATATGCTGGGACTTTTTTATTTGATAAAAAGCGACTTACAGTGCATATATATACATATATATATATATATATATATATATATAGTCTTTTCATGTGTCTAATTAATTGCCTTGAATTTGCCTCCAATGATGTTCTGACAGTATGGGAAAATAAAGATTGCAGTTCTGAGAAAGATATAGAAAGTACAGTTTTAAATGTCCATACAATGTTGATATAGTGCTAAACAATTAGTGTTGACATAACATTATGATTGTGCTATCAAAATGACCTGAAGTTCACTCTGAAGAATGAACAGTTGCTTAAGCAGAAATGCTTATCTCATCAAAGCCGAAAGAAAGGCTTGCTTGAGTTAGTTTGGTACCATTTAAATTTAGCTTGAAAATGATCATATCAAAAATGTCATTACTGGTGATCTGATACGCACAGACAAATGCTGTCACATTGCTATGGATATTGTACAATCTGACAGGCAACAATCAAAATGGAAGAACAATTGCACCTGGTTTAAGACCAGGAATGTGTATCTGTCACGCTGTCTAGTCTCTGTTTCCCTGGGTGTCCACTAGTGGGCTCACTTCCCCTTAGGCACTTCACCTTAGACACTAGAATTCCACTAGTCTTGTCCTTTCATCACAGTAATTGCACTCCTGCTAATTGCACCAGGTGCCTTCACTTAATTGTCATTAGCCTCCCTATATTTACCAGTCTTTTCATGTTGTCTGTATGGAGTCCTTTCCTTTCGTATCCCAGTCTTCTCGTCCTCCGAGATTCCTCGTCTTCCGAGTTCCCATTCCTGTTTCCTTCCTTTGTTTGTTTGTTTTTGGACTGCTTTCTCGTTTTGACCCTGGCTTGTTTTCATTACGTTTTGGATTACCCCAATAATAAATCATACCTGCAATTGGATCTATCTCTCTCCCTGTGTCTTACTGGAATGCAATCGTCACATTATCAAAATCATAGTTTACCCAAATATGAAAATTCTGTCACCATTTACTCACCCTCATGTCATTCCAAACATGCATTATTTTCTTTCTTCTGTGAAATACAAAGAATGTTGGTAGCCATTGACTTCCAATGAAATTTAATAATAATACATTTCTCAAAATCTTTCCATTATACGGAAACCTATATAGGTTTGGGATGACATGTGGGTGAGTAAATGACGACGGGTGA
Source organism: Carassius carassius (assembly GCF_963082965.1). NCBI lineage: Eukaryota > Metazoa > Chordata > Actinopteri > Cypriniformes > Cyprinidae > Carassius > Carassius carassius. The sequence goes on from NC_081792.1 coordinate 23,457,057, forward strand.
TATTTTTTAGGTAAACTATCCCTTTAAGAAAGTAAATGGTGTCAATTTTAAGGCATGATGAGAGTAACGAGGGCAAGACTTTGATGTTAGCCATCCTCTGGAAAGCAGCTGATTGTGTCTGCTTTGTCAGAAATCACGGTGACAGGAAGTTCAAGAACAGACATTAGCCCTCAAAATTTTCAAAACCAATTAGGAGTGTGATGCTTCAGACAAATCCGCTCACAAGCTCGCCTGGGTCTACTGAGAGCTCTGAGGGACGTGTGTTTAGCTCGCTATAAGCAGCCAAATCACTTCCTCTGTCTTTCTGTTTTAATAAACAAACCGGTTGTCTTGTATAATCTGCAAAAGAATTAACAGAGTGAAAGACAAATCCAATTACCTTATCCATTTATTGCTAATGCCTACGTGGTGCTAAGTGGTGCCCTGACTGTCAGTATGTATTTACAACCAGCTATTTGAGAGAAGTTAGAATGTTTATTAAAACCGGAAAGAGAACAAACTTTCCTTCATGCTTGTTTAGCGATAAAAGTCAATGAAATATCCTCTTACTGGATTAACTCCATTCATTTTGCCTTATTTTATGTCAGTACCTTGTGTAGACCTCATTTAGTGTCTCAAGACCACATAAATGTGACTTTTATTTTTGGTCTTTATGTGGGTTTTGGCTTACATTGTACCTGAAATGAGGGGGAAAAATGTCCTTGACCATTCACAACCACAGACTCACATTTTGTCCATTGTTTTGTTTCTATTTCTGTTGTACTTGGCCTGATTAGCCCTGCCCACACTGAAATCTAATTTGTCAACAATCCCACTGCACATCTGTGATTAAACCTCAAATATCTTTGGCTGTGATTGTGTCACGTTTCGTTCAAATTGGAGTACACATGGAGTAAAGCTGCAGTCATTCTTATTTTAAATAAATAATTTGTTTGAAAATGCTGCTGTAGCAAACACTGGAATGGAGCCGAAATCTCTGGCACAGATATTCTCAGGAGAACTAATCAAAAAAAGGTAAATGCACAACACATTCCCACAATCCCCATCTCCAACTGTACAGATGTTGAAAATAAAACTTTTCTTTTCATTTTTTATATAATTTGTGTCTTTTATATATTCTCTCTAACCTTATTTCTTTCTCTCACTCTCTCTCTCTCATAATTTGTCTTGTCACCTCTCCCCTGCTCACAGATTTTGCCGGATGAGGAGGTGTGGACTTTTGCACTCCCATTAAAAATGATCACGCCGCTGTGTTCTCAGAGAAACACATACAAGCACACACTGGGCCTGACAAGACAATCACCGGGCCGACGCTGGCAATATTCCCAATTCCAGGCCCATAAAAGAGTCCTGTAATGGGGACAGTTTCATTACGGCTGTTTTTGAGGAGAGAGAGAGAAGGTGAAAAAAATAATAATATGACATTGGGCTGTCAGGACAATTTCAGCATATGCAGTGAGTCCCTTAGCAACCCAAACATGAGCAGTGGGTATAGCAGGACTGAAATTTTGCCTCATTTATGAGATAGGAAGGGAAGGAGCAAAATAAGAGGAACTAAAAAAAAAAAACTTGCACTGCACAGTCATATCAAGTCAAGTCTGCTTTATTGTCAATTCTTCCACATGTACATTACATACATACAGATAATTGCGCCACTCTCAGACCCTTGGTGCATACAGATAACACAAACAGTAGAACATTAAATACAGATAATAAAATATAAAGTACAACAATACAAATATACAAATAGGTAATGTAAAAAGATAGATAAGTAAAGCAGCACAAGGCACATGGCAGATAGAGTGCAAACCACAGAAGTAAACAGTGCAGATATAATGATTGTAGTGCAAAAATCTCAGAAAGCAGTTATTTATTTAAACTGACAGAAGAGGTAGTTGAATGAGGTCAGTTAACTGTTGAATGAGGTAGTGAGAAGACCAATGCTGCACAAAGTGTCTGGTGCAGGTCCCAGTGTGTTGGGAAAAAAAAGAGGGGGTGGGGGGCAAGGTCGGGAGGGAGTTCAGCTTCCTGACAGCCTGATTAATGAAGCTTTCCTTCAGTCTGCTGGTCCTGGCCTGGAGACTCCGCAGTCTCCTCCCTGGTGGCAGCAGTCTGAAGAAGCTGTGTGATGGGTGTGTGGGATTACCTGTGATGCAGAGGGCTTTACAGGTGAGAAGGGTTCCATAAATGTCCTTGAGTGAGGGGAGAGAGACACCAATGATCTTCTCAGCTGCTCTCGCTATGCGTTGAAGAGTCTTCCGGGAGGATGCGTTGCAGGCGCCATACCACACAGTGATGCAGCTAGTCAGGATGCTCTCGATGTTGCCTCTGTAGAAGGTGCACACGATGGGGGCCGGGGGTCTGGCCCGGATATTTGATATATTTAATTGATAATTGCATATGACAATTTTATAATTGATAATTGAATATGATTATTTATTCAAAGATACTGTTTAAAATAAAAATGGATGTAAAATGAAAGATTTCAGAACTTAATTAAAATTAAATGTAATTAATAATTTTAAAATGTATTCCTGTAAATTATTTAAATAAATGTATTTACAAAATAAGAGAAAGAGTAGCGAGAAAAGTACAGGCTTAAATGTACTGACAAATATGTAATATAATATAATACATTATATTATATAAAATGATAGACTTCATTATAATTTCAAATTAAATATCTATTATAAATTCTTTACATCAATTTATTTAAATGTAATTAGAAAATAAGAATTATAAAAAGAAAGAATAATGTGCAGAGTACAGACTAAAATTTAGAATACATTTGTAAAATAAAGACTAAACAAATTTGCACAGTCCAAGACCATTAGTGAGCATCCTGAGATAGGCTGCAGACAAGAAAAATGTAAATATCATGTTGTTACAACATCTACCAACAAAACTGAACACTAACACTCTAAAAGAGTCAATTAAAGTCAATTAAAAGTTTGCCATCATCTTACTTTTCTTGATTTCTGGTAAAATCTGTTTTGGTTGGAGAGCTGAGTGGCATTTGGACTGAAGTCTGATCACTTGTGCTCTGTAATATGGGATTATCTCTACATACAGTATGTACGTTGGTGGCCATATGCTAAACATCTGGAAGCTCGTACAATAGCACAGCCCTATGGTCTGACAGAAAACCTATCAGAAATGGCAGACAGATGTTTTTCATTTCATCTATGAGAACTCATCCAAGCATACATACAGCTGGTGTATCCAAAGAACAAACTTTAGTACAAACATATGTTTACTTGTGTGGGAAAGAAAAACTACTTTTAATATAATTTATCACTTTGTTGACTTTATTTCTACAATAAAAACAAAAGGAGAAAATTTATAGCACGAGTCATATGGCCTGTTATTATGGCCCAGTCCTCATTTACTGAATGAAGAAGAGCAACCAGAACATTTTTCTAACTAACCAACTGTCTGTCTGTCTCATAACCCTTCAGAACTGCCTAATGGCAATCTAGTCTCTTTACCTCTAGTCTTGTGTACATTGTTTGATTTAATATTTTCCAGGATCAGGATTAGTCTCCTTTCATTTACAACACAGGTACAGATGCCACACATCATCCAGACTGGATGGCCTTGACCTCTGCTCTTGAGTGTGGGTCATGCATACATGTCGAAGCAAGCGGGGTCATCAATCTTTCAAGGCTCTTCCATGGCCAATCAATCTTCATACACATGGTCATCTGTCCATCCATCTATCCTTCCTTTCAATTACCCCTCCCTTGGATTGGTTGGCTGAAATCTCCAGACTTATTATTAATTCTAGCTGCATGTTCATGCTGTCTTCCACATCTTTTTCTTTGACAGTTGACCTCCACCATCTATCCCAGGTCCCTGATTTGTTATCGGCATGTGCTCATTGTCCATTTAAACTATGAGGAAAAACCCATGCTTTAAGTATGTAAAATGGTTATTTCTATTTTCCTAACAAAAACTTGAAAACGCACTGTGAAAACAAGCAGTCAACTCTGAATGTTTATGCTGTTGTTTTGTTCTGACCCTCATGCTTGATTTGAATTTCTCATCATGTGGTGCGATTCAATAGTTGACAGCTTCTCACTTTCTCCGGCACAGTGAATATTTCATTCTGAGTGTAGTTTTTTTGCAAGGCGATCAAGAGATCATTCTAAGTCTCTCCAGTAGATGTGAAAGGAAAAAAAGTGTGCACCTCGCAGGAAAAGTAAAGAACATGACTGTAAGTCAGCTAGATTTTACCATTTTGATATCTGCTGTGTTACCACCGAGCGGCAACCTCCCACTCTCTCTCGTGAAGCCAATAAGGAAGTGACTAAAACTGCAATTTATCGACTGGCCGCTTGAGGCTGGCTGCAGAAGAGAGTCAGTTCCATAGACTCCCCATGTTAAAATGCCCAACTTTACAGCAGAAAAAAACGTTTACAGCCTGGTTCAAAAAATTATTATGGTCTATATTGCTAATTTTGCCCTTCATGACAACTGTGAGGGGGGTGAATTTTTTTATAACTCATCCGTTTAAATTATATTAAAGGTCCTATGACATGAAAAATTCACTTTCTGAGGTTTTTTAACATTAATATGACTTCCCCTAGCATGTATGTGGTCCCCAAGTTTCTAAAAATTTTAATCGGTGCAAATCGAGATTTTACTATTACTATTTAAGCAGAGCCTTTGAGAAAATGGAAGCTCAAACGGGCTGATCTGGAATCTCCTCTTTGTGACGTTGTAAAGAGAAATGCTACCTCCCCTTTCTCTGCTTTGCCCGCCCAAATATTTACATATAATTCAGTCATAATGTCAGCACAGGCGTTACAAACAGACTTTTATGATATGGATTCGACAGCACCGGCACAAACAGTGAGTAACAGTGTTCATTAATGCCTGATCTGTGATCAGTGATTTCTGATGTGTAGCTAATCATTCAAGTTCACACAGACTTTCTTTCTAAATCGTTTAATACTGTTTATGCATTGCAGTGAATCAAGCCAGTGACTAAACGATCAACTTCACGTTGTTTCTCTTAGTAGCATAAAACAAATCTGTTATTTAAATTGTGATTTAACTACAGAGAGCGATCAAAGAACACTCTAGATCACTCTAGGCTGGTCCCTGGTGCGTATGATCACATCGGTGTGATTAAAACTTTCAGTGCGTCACGTGATCAACTGCTTAATTCAAATCTGCTTTTGCACTTTTACTGGCACTGAGCCAGAGACAGACATGCTGGCTTGTCATATTATCACAACTATTCAGTGTTTTCAACCATATAATGCTTATTTTAGGTTTCAGACATTTATTGTTTTAAAATACACACTAATGTCTCTGGAAGCAGCAATAATAATCAATTTGATTATAATTTGACGACATGTTTTATTGATATCATATACACACTGTATAGGTAACTATAAAGTTTAGACTACTCTTCTCCCATTTCTCCAGAAACTTACTTTAATGTTTTTTCCTGAGAAGATGATGAAATTAAATGTTGTAATCCCGCAGCTCAGATTCAGACCAGACTAACATTGCAGAGCCAATCACCTGTCTTAGATCAACTGACATGGTCATTATAAAGGTGTTTAAACTACAAAATGCATTTACTTCCACATTTGAGAATTGGAAAATCAGATATTTTTATAATATAGTGAACTAGTATATATGTTGAATTTAAAAAAAAGGAAAAAACTAATTAAAAGCAATGCATGTGTCATACAGTGCTATTGTAGCTACAGTGTTTCATGTTTGTGTGTCATGTCATCTCCATGGAAACAGTAAAGCGGAACATTCTAAAATAAGGTCGCATAAAAAAATCATGCTTGGGGCTGAGCTAGTATATTTTAAACTCACGTACAAAAAAGTTGAGCGGACAAAATCCGTTCCTGCAGGGCAGAGAATTCCAAGCACACAAAGAGCTGTTCTGAGTGCCTAAACAGGCCAGAGCACTCAACATACACTCTGAGAGGCTGAATAGGGCAGAATGGATTGGGACCCTGCTCACCATCTGAATTAGGGAGCGCCAGAAGGGGGATGCCACATACACTTTGAGTGTGGAAGGTGTTGGCTTGGTTGTCTTCTTGTCCAACAACTCTTGTAAAAAGGTTAGCATATGAAACACATCACAAGAGGATGGGTCCTCGCTCCATGGTGCACTCCAGTCAGAGAAGGCTGACCATTTAAGAGCACAGAGACGTCTTGTAGATGGACATCTAGCCTCCAAAATGGTATTAGTAACATTTGGGGGGAGCTAGAAAGATGAGAGGCCAAATATGAAGGCTCCACAGCTCTAGCTGGGCATGCCAAATCAGGCATTCACTTGTGAGAGAGGTTCCTTCCTCAGTGGTATCGGCCAGGGCGCTGCTGAAAGCAGCTGAATCAACATCTGATTCTTCCAGAGTGGGGCCACCAGGAGGATTGATCATCTGACTTCCCTGACCCGTCTGATGACCTGGGGGAGCAGGGAAACCGGGAGAAGGTGTACAGGTGAGCGCTAGACCATTCGTGGACAATGGCATTTCGCTGTCTCAAAAAGTAGATTGGGCAGAGAAACTTGTCTTCTGAAGTGAAGAGGTCCACCTCTGCCCTCCAGAATACAGACCAAATCATTTGAACTGTTTGGGGATGTAGCCTCCATTCTCCTGGAGCTACCGTGTCCAAGGACAGCATGTCTGCCCCGTGGTTCAGTCTGCCCAGAAAATTAACTGCTCTGAGTGACAGTAGTTTGCCTTGTGCCCACAGAAAGAGGCATCAAGCCACTTGTTGGTTTATAAAGGCTGCAGTTGACCTGTAAGCTCTGCCAGATGTCAGTCTTCCCTGATACAGATACCACCTTACTTCTGGAGGTCAATCGCAATAGGACGCCTGATTGAAACAACAGGTGTTCCAAGAGGCCATGGCTCTGATGCAGCAGTGGGTTAGCCTGAGATGAAAATGTCCCAGGGACCAAGAGTGTGATGGAACATGGGTTTTGTGCCAGTACTGAAGGAGCCACATATTGAGCAGGCCCAGAGGATCCACTGACAGAAACTAAAGTTTCTGTAAATCTTGAACGGCTGTGCACTAAGTAGTAGAGGAAGTAGAGGATGAACTGGAGATAGTCTGAAGCCAGATTGCATTCCAAGGGATTTGAGTTTTTCAAATAAAAGTTCACTGTGCGGGGCCGGGAACTAACATTTGTGGTAATTAAGAGAGAAGAAATGCTCTTTTGAGTATGTGGGTCCACTATCAAAGCAGTAGTTTGCCTGGGTGTGCACTGAATGATAAAGACAGGCCAAGTTTGAAAAGAACTTCCATCACTCAGTCTACAGTGGAGAGATGGAGAGTGAGCATTAGCTTTCTTTGAGGGAGTTCCAGCTTCTGCAAAAACTAACCATCTCCTCTTCCTCTCTGCATATGGATCAGGGCAGCTTCTGAGGCTAAGAGTCCAACATCACTCTGGGGCGGGGGACCTTGGCGTTTCGCTGTCCATGGGCACTGCTGAAACCCAGGCTCAGGTTTAGGCTGGGACTGAAGCAGCACTGGCCCATCTATGGCAGGGCCAAACAGTCCCTAAGTGAGAAGCTGGCAAGTCTAGGAAGGCAATCTTGTCAGTGTCTCTGTGGCCTTAGTAGCACAAAGAACCAAGTCAGTTGCTGTGCTCAGCTCTATAAAGGCATCAGAACCTTGGTTCTCACCCATGGTGTGGAGAGGTTTGGTCTGAAGCACTTGGAGAACAACCATCGTGTGAAGCACTAAGCCAGCCGCTGAATAAGTCCTGCTTTCTAGGGCTGAGGTAATTAGATGGATGCACTGCATGGGCAAATCGACTGCCTCTTTCAGAGGGGGGGGACTGCTATAACCTCTTTCTTCCATTCCGTCAACAGTGGTGAGAGCGGTGGAAGTAGAGGGATTAACATGGGCTGAGTAGGGGATGTACCACGCCCTGGTGAGTTCCCAATGAACTGTCAGCAGTAACCGAGTGGGCTGTTAGCGGGAGGAATTTTGATGGCCACTGTTTTCATCTCCACTCTTCAGCATTTGAAGCCATTGATGACATGGAGTTGTCAAAGGTGGCTTCCTCTAGTACAGAGGGAATTCAAGCTGATCAAAGCGGATGAGGGATGCTAATCCTCATGTGAAAAACACTGGCAAATCGAGGCTTTGTGGGGAGAGTGAAGCACTTGGAGGCTGCGCTGATATGAGTTCACTCCAACCCACTGCTCTACTGTTTCTTCCTCCTAGAGGAGGGAGGACATGGAAGAGCAGAGTGGAGAGGACTGCCTTCATTAAAGAAGGCTATCTGCGAGTGTAGGATGGGGAGACTCATGCTCTCACAGTGGGAGCTTGTCGTCCCAATGAGCACAGTCTCTTCGTGATTGCTGCCCAGACAGGTGATGCACTCACTGTGGCCGTATGCATTGTGAATAAGTTCCCTGCATGAGCCACATTTGCAACAACACTGCAGGAAGCTGCTTGGAAATTTGCAGAGGAAGACATCTGATTTCTTCTGATGCCAGAGTCTCCTTCCATGATGGCGAGTGGGAGGCTGAGCTTATTCCTTCTTCGGCTTCTTGCTTGCAGAGTCAGCGAGGATATGATCCTTGTCACTGAAGGAGAAAAATTCTGAAGAAACGGCACTCAGAGCCGATTTATATAGTGGTCAGCTCCTCCATTATTAGCTGGTTGAAGCGCCATTCGTTTATGCAGCTATGCGAACGTGAACAAATATGGCTTCAATATCAGAGTTAACAGGAGTTTCCCATAAGCGTGTCAAAGCAACGGGAGAGTCCTTTTGAAAGATAACTTATCTTTAAGACTTAAAGACATTTGTTAAAATATTGAAAATACTTATTTACTTCAGAAGCAACACAGCATAAGATATTAAAATTTGTTTTCATTGTATCTTACACAAGTGTATTTAGTTCTCTTACGAGAGCTCTCTCGTACTGCGTCTTAGCTAAGACGCTACGGAAAAAGGCTCTTTTCACGAAATACTGAAGCAAAAAATTACAACGGGTGTGGCTCAACCTATAAAAGGAGCTCGAAAAGGCTGACTCACCTGATTTTTCATCTCTTCAGCGAAGCTCACGCATCGCTGGATCACGAGGAAGCAAGCGCCGTCTGGAAGAGCATATCAGCAGGACGAGCCATCCTGAAGCCGCTGGCACCGCCGCCTTCCACTGCCGTTCCTGCTGCGCTATCCGGCGCCCATATCCTTTACAATCCTTGTTCTGTAATATTCTGTGTGTGTGTTCGCCCTGCGACGCACATTCACAAAAGAGCTGCGTCTTTTTAAAGATGCCTTTGTGCGGCTCGTGCAGAACCCCGCTCAGCGAAGGAGATCGTCACGTCATCTGCGTCTCCTGTCTGGGTGAAGACCATGCAGCGCTCGCGCTCGCTGATGGCGGCTGCCCTCATTGCGAGTTGATGCCTATGGTGACTCTGAGGACTCGCCTGGCATCCTTCTCGAAGCCTGCATCATCCGCTGCGCCGCAGCGCCGTAAGAAGCGCCGCTCGCAGCGCCTACCAGAACCGCCTCCAGCTCGGCCGAGCTCGCCGGTTCCCTCCGCTTCGCCGGTCTCCCCTGCATCGCTTCCCGATGCTCAGCGTCCGCTGCTTGCCGACGCGTCATCGGAGGAAGTGGATCTCAGGCTCACGTCGGAGGAAGAAGACACGTGCTCTCTGCTTGCTTTGGGCAGTGAGGGTTGGGCGAGCTCCGTGGATCTCGCGCCCGCTGCTCAGAGGCCCAGCAGACGGGGGGATATCGATAAGGAGCTGATGCGTGTACTCTCGTTGGCCGCGGCGAGCCTCGGCCTCGAGTGGTCTGCACCAGCGCCCCCTTCACGTTCCCGGCTGGATGGTAGCTATCTTCCGGATGAGCGCTCTTCCTCAAGCTCAAAACACGCCCCTTTTCTTCCTGAGCTTCACGAAGAAGTGGCGAAGGCTTGGGACGCTCCATTCTCGGCGAAAATCCACTCATCTGTTTTGTCAGCATTCTCCACACTGGACGGTGCTAAGAACAGAGGCTACCTGTCACTTCCGCCGGTGGAACAGGCTATAGCAGCGCACCTTTGCCCGCCCTCTGCTGGACGGCGGACTAAGGCGGCGTTGCCATCCAAAGCCTGCCGCATGATGTCATCGCTGCTCGCACGGATATTCTCTGCTGCTGGGCAGGCTGCGTCTGCGTTACACACCATGGCGACGCTACAGATTTTCCAGGGCGATCTTCTCCGCAAGCTGGATGAGATGGGACCTGAAGTGATCTGTCTCGCGGATCTGAGGAGTGCTTCGGATCTCTCCCTCCGCGCTACTAAATCCGCTGCACAGGCCATGGGACGGGTTATGGCTTCCGCTACGGTGGCTGAGAGGCATTTGTGGCTGACGCTTTCTGACATCAAGGAGTCTGAGCGCGCTGCGTTTCTTGACGCTCCGCTAACTCCTGCCGGCCTCTTTGGATCTTTTGTGGAGTTTGTGGAGAGATTCGCCGAGGACCAGAAAGCTTCACAGGCGTTCATGCACTTCTTGCCGAAGCGCTCCAGTTTCTTCAGCTAGCCGCTCTAGACCGGCCCCACAGAGCTCTCAGTCACGCCCACCACCTCCTGCTGCGCCATCACGACAGCGTCAGCAACGCAGCTCGGGACCCCGTTCTCGCTCTTTGAGCCGTTGCCCCGCGCCGCGGGAGCCACGGCAGAGGATTGCGGTGAAGCCAGAAGCCCCGAAAGCATCCTAGCACTGCTGGGAAAGCGCCGGTGTTCGAGTTCCGCTGCGGTCGAGCTCTCACCCAAGCGCGCCGCTGTTGCAGTTCCAAGAGTTGTGACTGCCTCAGTGTCTTCGGCAATGCGCAAGCCTGCACGAGTGCCCGCTTGCCTGCACACAAAAGCCGTTATCACGGCTACCCAGATGTTTCACAAAAAGAGTGTTTTTTTCTGGTGTTCCGGCCACGGCCGATGGTGCTATAAATGTTGTGACGATGCCCACTCCTCAGTGCCCATCTCCACATGTAAGCACAGCCCTACACACAGGGCCTGCGCTCATAATGTCGACTCAAGTCGGTCGCGCACACTACATAGTAAACGTGCCCACCCCTCAGTTCCCACAATTACTATGTCACATGCGTCATGTGGTTTCTGTAAAAACTAAACCCGTGCACGCTCGTCCGGCCACGGCCGATGGTGCTTTAAATGCAGTGACGATGCCCACTACCCAGTGCCCATCCCCGCATGTAAGCACAGCCCTGCACACAGCCCTGCACACAGATCGGTCGAGCGCGCCGCATAGTAAACGTGCCCACTTCCCAGTGCCCACATACACTATGTCACTTACGGCGTGGGGCTTCTGTAAAAACGAGGCCCATGCACGTACATTCTGCACAGGCAGACGGCGAGTTGAAAGTGGTAAAAGTGCACACATGCAGCCCACGGTTACTCGCAGATATATCGAGTCCCACGGGACCCGCTCAGCCTCCCTCCAGTCGGTTAAGCGCCGGAACGGGGTCGAGGATGAGCGATCTGCATCTGCATGGTCAGCGCTTCCAGGGGTTTCGGATTGGGTGCTAGGCATTATAAAGAGAGGCTACTCGCTACAGTTTTCTCGACGCCCACCGCGCTTTTCAGCGCGCGTCGAAACTACGGTCAAAACAGAAGTAGCACACATACTTCGGGCCGAAATATCAAAACTGTTGAGCAAAGGGGCTGTAGAGCCTGTGTCTCAAGCTCAAAGCGAGGGGGGGCTGTACAGCAGATACTTTCTGGTGCCCAAGAGAGACGGGGGTCTCAGGCCCATACTGGATCTAAGACAGCTGAACAAGGCATTGATGAAATGCAGTTTCAAAATGCTCACGACCAGGAAGCTCCTCGCGCAGATTCGCAGAGGGGACTGGTTCATGTCAATAGATCTGAAGGACGCGTATTTTCAAATACAGATAGCGTCAAACCACAGGCGGTTTTTGAGATTCGCCTTCAAGGGCCAGGCATACCAGTTTGCAGTCCTGCCATTCGGCTTGTCCGTAGCTCCTCGTACGTTTACGAGGTGCATGGATGCAGCGCTCGCTCCTCTCAGACTCAGAGGCATACGAGTGCTGAATTATTTGGACGACTGGCTGGTTCTGGCCCGATCACGAGCGGAGCTCGTGGACCACAGGGCCGTTTTACTCGATCATCTCGAGAAGCTCGGCATCAGTGTCAGTTGGGCGAAGAGTTCGCTGAACCCCAGTCAGACGATCCTGTTTCTGGGTATAGTTCTGAACTCGTGTTCCATGACGGCGCGACTGTCACCACAGCGCACGATGGGCATTCAGCGCGCAGCGAGTTCTTTCCGCTGCGGCGCGACTGTGTCGCTCAAACACTGTCAAAAGATGCTGGGTCTCATGGCCTCAGCATCTCCGGTTCTGCGGCTGGGCCTGCTCCGCATGCGCCCCCTGCAGTTCTGGCTGAAGGCTCGGGTGCCGCGCAGAGCGTGGGCGTCTGGCCAGCTGCATTTCAAGGTCGATCAGAGCTGTGTTGCGGCTCTAGCACCTTGGACAGCGAACGGCTGGTACCGATCAGGTGTAAGCCTGGGGACTTCCCCGAGTGTGAAAATGGTGTCGACGGACGCCTCCACTTCGGGATGGGGAGCGCTGCTCGAAGGCAGACCGTCCTTTGGCCTATGGTCAGAACGGGAAAAGCTCCATCATATCAACTGCCTGGAAATGCTGGCAGTGGAGAACGCGCTGACGCGCTTTTGTCCCCATATCAAGGATCACCACGTCGTAGTCCGTTCGGACAACATGTCCGTGGTGTCCTACATAAATCGCCAGGGGGGTCTCGGGTCCCGAAACCTGTGCAGGCTGACGGAACGCCTCCTGATTTGGGCTCAACGCAACGTGCGCTCGCTGAGAGCAGTGCATGTGCCTGGACTGCAGAATCTGGGTCCAGACAGGCTGTCCAGAGGCAATGTCCCTACGGGCGAATGGTCTCTACACCCGCAAACAGTCCGGCTGTTGTGGGAGAGATTTGGCATGGCGGAGGTGGACCTCTTTGCGTCCCCCGAAAATGCTCACTGCCCCGCGTTCTTTTCCAAGAACGAAAGCGCGCTGTCACGGAAATGGCCGTGCTGCCCGCTTTATGCGTTCCCTCCCGGCCCCCTCCTTCCGCAGGTGATAGAACGGGTGAGAGAAACGAGATGTTCAATACTGCTTGTGGCACCTCTTTGGAAGAACCAACCATGGTTCCCAGATTTGATGCAATTAGCAGATGTCGCCCCGTGGCCGGTACCGTTGAGGAGAGATCTCCTCTCGCAGGCCAAGGGCTCGATTTGGCACCCTCAACCGGAGTTGTGGTCCCTCCATGTATGGGCACTCAACGGTTACCCGCTGATCTCGCAGTGGGAGTGCTAAATACCATCACTCAGGCTAGAGCTCCGTCAACACGACGTCTGTATGCCTCAAAGTGTTCGGTGTTCTCCAGCTGGTGCACAGCTCGAGGTTATTCACCCCTTAGTTGTGAGGTGACGGAGGTCCTCTCCTTCCTACAGGAGCTGTTGGATAAGGGCAGAGCCCCATCCACGCTCAAAGTTTATGTGGCGGCCATCGCGGCGTTTTCTGAAACGGCGTCCGGTCAGTCAGTAGGAAGGAACGATTTAGTCATCCGGTTCCTCAGAGGAGCAAGGAGGCTGAATCCTCCCAGACCTCCGTCAGTCCCTATGTGGGACCTCGCGGCGGTTTTGGAGGCCTTGAAGGGTCCCCCTTTTGAGCCTATCCAATCGGTTAGCCTTCAGCATCTGTCGTTCAAGACAGTATTCTTGTTGGCTCTAACTTCTGTGAAGCGTGTGGGTGATTTGCACGCGCTCTCGGTGAGCCAGTCGTGCTTGGAGTTTGGGCCCAATGACTCAAGGGTCATACTCAAACCTAGGCACGGTTATGTGCCGAACTCCCTCAACACACCGTTTCGGGCTCAGGTTATTGCCCTGTCTGCCCTGCCGGTATCAGGGGAGGATGGAGACTCGAGTCTTCTTTGCCCTGTCAGGGTTTTAAGAGCTTATGTGTCTCGCTCTGCTGCCTTTCGGCAGATGGAGCAGCTATTTGTATCGTTCGGTGGACGTTCCAAGGGAATGACTTTTTCGAGACAGACTCTATCCAGATGGATAGTTGACGCCATAGCGTTAGCTTACGCTTCCAGGGGCCTTCAGTGCCTGTTGGGCGTCAGAGCACACTCCACAAGAGGCATCGCCTCGTCGTGGGCGTGGTTTACTGGGATCTCCTTGCAGGATATATGTATGGCGGCGGGTTGGGCCTCGCCGTCTACATTGATCAGGTTCTATAACCTGGAGTTTCCCGCCTTGCAAGCAAGGCTGCTGTCGGTATAGAAGAATCAGGGCCCTGAGGGGAATTCTGAGTTCATGAGCGCTATGCGCTGCCGACTGTTATATGGGCAGTATTGCGTAAGACCCGCATTGCCACATTGGTCAGGCCTTGCCTCGGCTGTTATGTCATATTGCCGCATCTACGGATGCTGCTAGTTATGGGACGGAGGGCTTTCCCCCTTTTCTGTCCCGGACTCTCTGTGAGTCCCTCAGGTGACTGTGCACTGTAAATCCTGGGCGTTGCTTCAGGTTTATTGGTGTGTGATCCCTGCGCGCACGGCGTTTTACATCGGGTTCCCGTAGCGTCTTAGCTAAGACGCAGTACGAGAGAGCTCTCGTAAGAGAACGTACTCGGTTACTAAACGTAACCTCGGTTCTCTCTAGAAGAGCGAACGAGTACTGCGTTCTCTGCCGTGCGTACGATTCACTCTGGTTCGCTTCGGCGATGAAATAAATCAGGTGAGTCAGCCTTTTCGAGCTCCTTTTATAGGTTGAGCCACACCCGTTTCGGCGGGAAGTGGCAAGTGGCTTATTGGTCTGATGTTGCATCAGCCTGCGCTCGATAGGCTGTGCAGTTGCCGCAGAACAAGCCAATGAGCGAACGAGCCGTCTCGCCTATGGCTGTGTACTGCTGCAAATGCGCTTTACAAAAATACAAAATTAAGGATAATTTTTTGCTTCAGTATTTCGTGAAAAGAGACTTTTCCTGTAGCGTCTTAGCTAAGACGCAGTACTCGTTCGCTCTTCTAGAGAGAACCGAGGTTACGTTTAGTAACCGAGTACGTTTTACTGGAATGGCAGATTCTTTTCCTATACTTGTTTTTAACACATTTATATTTAAGTAAAATAATAATAATAATAATAATAATAATCTTAACTAAAAAATAATCTAAAAAAATAATAATCTAATAAATAAATACATTTTAAATAAGAATAAGATTAAAACAAGTCTTAATGCAGTGTTTCTTCTCATAAAAATACATATTGTTTCAAATAATCTTAGATATTTTAACTGTAAAACAGACCAAAACAATATAAAGATGAGATTTTGTTTTGCTGTCTAAGACATACACAGTGACAACAACCTATTTTTGGGAACAAAGCTTATAGATGAGGTTTGCAAGAGAATATAAGAGTTTATTAGGCTGTTTTTTGAAGTCATAAAAATACTTTCATGTCTAAAACTATGCAACACAGTTTTTGTTTGTGTGTGTGTGTGTGTGTGTGTGTGTGTGTGTGCATGCACACACCATGTTGTAATTGATTGCTTTGTCTCTCCCTTTGTACCTCTTGTCCAAATGTTCTGGTAAAGTTCACTGGAATGAGTCAGACCAAATATTGCTCTGGCCTCTTGCTCCTTTGCCCCTCTGATTGGCCCATGGTCGAGGCAAACAATAACAGAGGGATTATCTTCACCTGATGATAAAGAAGTGATTTAGTCTTTCTCAGAAAGTCAGCTTTGTTAAGTTTTGATTTCTAGTGGCACTGCCCTTAAGGAAGGAACTGCTTTTCTGCACATGAACGCAAGCAGTATTGGATCTGTTGGTATGATTGACTGATGTGGTTTGACAGTCTGTGATTCAATTTTTGAAGTTTGATTCCTTTCCTTTTTTTTTTTTTTTTTTTAACATGGATAAAAAAGACCAAGAAAAAAAGCAGAACCAATCTGTCTTCAACACAAATTTGATTCCTCTACAACTGTTCATCAGAATGATCCCCTGCAGATTTCAAATCTTCCTCTAACAAAAATCAATCAGGATATTTGACAAAGGCATACATATGTAAAAAGTTTCACAAATGCGTGCTATAAGAGAAACACGTTGTGTCTACATCACTATTCCATTCATCTTTCTTCTGCATGTGTAATACCATGACCTGTTTTTGACCGAATGTACTGCGTATCATCAATTCTTTCGAACTGAATGATCTGAATCATACAAACATCACCTCCTCTCAGCGTTCACAATACATATTATTCTCTGCCATAGTTCTTTCTCTCTCAGTCAGTTTGCTGTCAGTCCAGATTCAGTGGACGAGCATACCAGCTGCTCACCAGGCTGTTGCTCAGATTGGTGGGGAGGAGAGAGATGGGCGTCAGTTCTCTGTGTTTCACTAGTTTGCTAATTGTTCCGAATGCTTTCTGTCATCTAATTATGCTTCTATCAAAGTGTTTAATTCTCTCTTTATTCTTTAAATGCCATGCCGTGAAAAGAAAAGTTGGGAAACGAACAAAGACTCCTATCCGAGAGAGCAAAACCTCTCAAACTGGAAAAGGTTTCTCGTGTAGAGATGAAACGCATCATTGAGTGATCATGAGAATCAGATGAATGAATCCGGATGTGAACTGCAGGTTTAGCACTTCATAGGAGATACATCAGAGATTATTAAAAATGAGAAACAAAAGACATTGTGATAATCACCTTTTTTTTGTAAGATATATATCATAACAGTGTTATTGCATTATAATAACAGTGCAACAACTAAGTAAATATTATCATAAAATAAGAACATGTATAATAACAAAAGTATTTGGAAAAACGATTTTGATGAAAGAACTACAATTGCATGAATTACTACAAATTATATAACTGAATTAGAATCTATTGAGAAATATAAAACAGTTCATTTAAAAATGTTGATAAATATAGAAACAATTACGTTTATTCAATTTTTTTTTATACTGCATAGTATATACTGCAAGTATTTTTAGAGCATAGGAAGACCAAGTCTATAACAATATATAATTAGTGATGCTTCTTGGGAGTGGGTGCTTGCTAAAGTGTTCTGTTATGGTGTGGCTACTTGCCAGAGTTCTCTGATTGGTGGAGATTTATTTGCAGAATCAAATGTAATAGTTTTTACCAGAAATTCTTTCTCTGAATGAGATTATTTAAAAATAAATTGAAATAATGTGGGATGATAGCATCTACAAAAGTGCATACCTATGATACACAATGTTGTAGCTTAAAGTGAGTCTTTCTTTAAAGGTTATCGTTATAACTAAATTCCCCTATGGAGAAAAGTAATTGAATTTTTACTTCCAGACTGTTGCACTCTATACAGAGAATATGATTTTTGATAAGATGGAACCTAAAAAACCGCAAAGAACCCCTGAAGAACTATTGTATGTTTGGAATGTATTTTTTATTGTTGTAACAATTTCTTTAACAGTGCAACAACTAAGTAAATATTATCATAAAATAAGAACTTTTATTTATGTTGACATTTATATATTTACATTAACATGAAATGCTGAAAATATAATTATAAATACAGTAATATTTTATTATATTTGATTAAAGTTAGTTGTAGCAGTTGAAATAGTAATAATAATAATAGGTACAAATGTTTGTTAAATATTATTCATATTTTAATGTAATTTTATGTAAATATGTTATTATTATTATTATTATTATTATTATTATTTTAAAAAGTTGTGATACACTAGCACCTTACAAGGTTTTAGATCACAGCCTAAGAAGATAATAGTACTATTCAAGATGTGTAAAATGAATCTGAACATTGTTGGCGAATAATTACGCTGGGATGTCCAGCTGTTTGGCTTGAGGCAACATAGTCAGTCATTGTGAAACAGTCAAGGTTTAAGCATCCCACAAAGCATTTGAGTCAGCCACCATTATCACAATGGTAGGTTCTTTGGTCTTGAATGAATATTTCAACAGATTAAAAAAATGCATTAGCTCCCTTATTAAACGATTTGTTTTATTAATCGTGAGAAATGAAATCAGTCTGTTCACCAGGGAGGTAGGGTGAAGACGGAGGTCTGTTTGGTATGCAGAGACACGCCACTTCCTCAAGGTCAGATATTGTGTGCGGGGTCCAGGCTGCTTTGAGAGAGGTGAGACTTGGTCAAACCAGCCTTTCTTTGCTCTTACACTGGGTCTGGATGCATAAAAGAATGAAAAAAGTGAAACAGAGAGAGAGAGAGAGAGAGAGAGAGTGCTGAATGATGTGCATTTCTTGTGGGATTCAAGTGATCAGCCATGCATTAAAACACACCTAAATTTCCACTATACACATATCCATTCATGTGCTATCCATCCATCAATCCGATACTCTCTTCATCATCTCATCATCCATCCGGTATTCGGCTCCTGCCTCACGGGTCTTTCCCCAGCGGACCGCACCTTTCCAGCCTGTGGTGCAAACATCAGCCATTACGGAGCGAGTAATGTTGGGATTACACCACTGTTCTCTGTGTTGAGTGCTCCCACTAAGCAGCTCCTCTACACAGATGGGAATTCATCACTCCAGCCTCCTCCACTTGGGCTGCTCCTTTATGAAAGCCAAATCACTTTTGCAGGGATTTAATAATTGATTACATGGGGACATATGATTTGCCTCCTTTTGACTTAGTCCTGTAAATGAGGATCTGGCAACTGAACACAGAGGATGGAATGTACTAATGTGCCATGCAGGCAGAGTTGGGAGTGGATCTTGTTTCTGTCTGTCCCTCTGGCTGTTGCATTAAACAGAGCCTCCTCTTTATCCTTTATTGGACATTAACAATTCCACTGTTGCTAATGAAGGGATTTCTTTCCTCCCCGGGTCTCTGTGGATGCTAATAGCTACGTAAAAAGGGAGGGGGAGCTGTCATTGCTGTTTCTTCTATAATTAGTTCAAGACAAAAGATGTCACAATGTCAAAAAGGCTGAAGCTCTGTGAAGGACAGTATGGAATTCTGGAATGTACTTGACATGAGATGAGGCTTAAATGAAGTCACGGCCATTTTCATTAAGGTTTGAGAATACAATGCATTAAGAATACAATGCAACTCAACATGTAACTGTGCATTTAATTTAAAAAAAGAGAGTCCAAGAAAATAGAAATTTAGAAATTCATGTGATCAGCTTAGGCAGACAGGTGGGAAAAAAAAATAAAAAAAAATAAAATAAATACATAAAGCAGAACAACCTGTCAACATGGGCAGGTTAACCACTTCAGCTGTTATTTTGATTTTTTGAGAATTAGGCATATGCAATATTGGACCCACCTGTGGGTCCCCAGAGTTGATGTGGTTAATAATGATTATAATAAATAAAAAGTTAATATTGGTAGACTAATAAAGCATATCAAAATTGGCAGGTTAAAATTACAAAATGTATTAAATTATAGTAAAAGTCAAAATTGACAGATTAATAAAATATATCATCCATATGGGCAAGTTAATTAAAAAAGAAATAAATTTAATAAAGTCAACATGGGTAGACAGTAAAATAAATAAAATGATAACCTAATTTACAAATTAAATAAATAAGCCAAGATTAGGCATATTAATAAAACATATCAACATGGGCAGATTAATATAAATAAATAAATAAAGATATTAACAATAAAAAATGAATTAATATATTAGTAAATTATGGCATTAATAAAGCCAAAAATGTCAGGTTAATAATAAAAACAGATATAAAAATAAAATAAAAAAGTCAACAAGTTTAGGCTAATTAAAAAAAAGAAAAAAAAAAAAGAAACTTTTGTAATATTTATTTTCCATACAGATTTTACAGTTTATAGTTTGGGTATTTTGTTGGGTCCAATGTAAAAACTCTTGAGAAATAATTTAAGAAACCACAGTTCTAGACTAAAATGCATAATTTAGGGCACACTTTGCATTCACTGGATTTAACCTGACGATTTAAATTGAACCGTACAATAGCACGTTCATTAATGAGGTTTATATGCTAATGCAGAAGGAAATCCAGACTTCCCTCCCCTTTCAAAGCTTCATAGGTAGATCATTTTTTATTGCTTACCTCAGCCCTGGATGCAGCAACACTGACAGGTCTATGAGTGCAGCTCTACGAAAATGTTAAATAGTCACAGAGCACTTTTTATGTATGCGGTGCTGTGTAATGCCATGAGAAGTGGGAGTGTAATTTTGTCACAGTCCTGAAATATTTCTCCATTTTTTTTTCTCGCTAATGGTGCTGGGTAATTTTCATTTCATGCTTGACTGTGGCCTTGCAGCCTTTAGAAGTAAATCATAAACACTTTTAGCGAGTCACACAGAATGTTGTAGGTGGTTATGTGAGGTCATGCAAAATTTTGACATGATAATGTTATGGCTGCTGTCACTTCTTGATGCTAATGCAAGAGCTTGAAGTCTGAAGTCACAGAAAAGCACAAAGCATTTTCAGACCATCTCTTATCAGCACCTTTAATGCAACTGATACTCAATACATTTGTATTCTTGAGGCTGTAACGCACGTCCTGATTTTGCTGAGTTCAATGTGTTCCTAGGTCAACATGTTTTGGTTTTGTCCATATCCCGATACATAAACCTAACCTTAACCATGAGTAATCCCTAAAATCAGAGGAAATGACAGATGAATGACACTGCATCAAACATTGATTGTAAACCCAAATGTTATTCACAATGTTGTTCCAGGGTCAACAATGATGTCAATCCAGGAACATGTTGCACCTGGTGCAATCAGGTTCTGCAGGCCGTAAGATGTTAATTTATGTATACTAAGGCAATATTTACCATGTTCATGCAAATACACATTGGATGATCTTTGCCCTGACTCAATGGTCTTCGTTCCAACCGATGATCTTTGCTCCGACCAGTGATCTTTGGTCTGTTATGAAGTGGCTGCTCTCTTTCTGTCTTCCTCTTGCCTCCTCTGCAGTGGTTGGTTTACAGGTAATGCAGAGGAGGATATTGATGCCTTTCTCTGAACATGAACTTCCAATTGCCTCCTCCGCAGTCAAGCCTTCACTCTCTCTTGGCACGACGGTCCTCCATCTAACAAACTCGATCCTTGAGAGGCAGAACAGTGAACAAAGCTGCAGCTTAAGAGAGAGTAAGTCAAACTGCCAATATGGAATGAACCTTAATTGCAGCCAACTCACACAAAAGGAACATAGATGGCCTTCTGGTTGCTGCAAAGTGAGATGCTGTTGGCTGACTTGATCTGACATCAGCAATGTTTTTTTTTTTAAGGCCTGAAAGATATTTAACTTGATTAGAACTGCCAATAAGCCTGCAGGTACACTTCAGGCTCTGCCATGGATTCCTGGAGGAGGAGGACGCTAAAGGAGGGATTTTCTACCCGGGAGGACTTCCTGTTGTCCAATGTAGCCATAATACCCAAAGCATGAATACTGATGTTGTTTTTGTCAGTCACTGTTGCTTGTGCTCACATTTTTATATTCTCCTGGTATCATATTTTACCTTGGCTTTCACTGACAAGCAGGGGCATAGCTAAACCTGATTAATGTTGGCTTAAATGTACAATACAAGACAAAAAGACACTAATAATGGAAGAAGAATTAAATTATTAAGAATTATCCAACAATTTAACCATACAGTTAGGAAACAATTTATCTTGCCCTGTTATATATAATAGTCTACTTGTTGTGCCCCTCTTCCTCAAATATGGTGATGGAAAAAAAACACCTACTATAGGGGAGAAAATGGAACTTTAATCAAATAAAAAAGTAAAAGAATAAATTGTATTATTTACAAATTACAATTGTAGCTCTCGGCATTTACCTATGGCTATAACTTTATTATGAATCTAATTTATTTTATAGTCTCAAGCATTCAGAAATCATGCAAAAGGAAATTAAGCAGTTTTACTATGATAAAACCATGGTTTATTTTTGTAAGGGTTGTGATATGCACGTTTTTTGTTGAAGAAATTATAAAGGCTATGTCATCTATAGCAAAAAGGTGGCCAAAAATGAAGGATTAAGTGAATATTTTAATTAAATGTTTGGTCGGTAGCCTAAACAAGGATTTGATTGCCCTGTAGCAGCAATTACATGGTATTTGGCTCCCTTTGCAGGCATTTTTAATAACATGTACATAAATTGTTTATTTTGTTGTTGTTTTACCTAAATGATGTATTATTTATTTTAATATATATTAAAAATGTATAAGGTGTGCATCGTAGCTGACACCTAAATTAACACATTACAATTGTTTTATGACTGCAAGTCTTTCTCCTCAAATGCTATTGAGCTTCAAATTTGTGTTTGAGCCCATGTGAAAAAATAGCATAATTTACATATGATTTATAGTTTATTTTAATAAATATCAAACATTCAATTATAGCTGACACCTAGATGAACAATTACAGTTGTTTTTATGACTGTAAGTCCTTCTCCGCAAATGCTACTGACGTTAGAATAGTGTATACCAATATCGCATGTAACTTTAGAGACGGTCCCTAAATTTGAGACTCTCGAATGTCCAACGTCTAGCCGACCTAATGCGTGTTTTTTTTTTTTTTTTTACTTTCTTTAGTTTTCTTTTCTCTGCTATATATATATATATATATATATATATATGTGTGTGTGTGTGTGTGTGTGTGTGTGTGTGTGTGTGTGTGTGTGTGTGTGTACTGTATAGCTATACATGAGTCAATCAAATCACTATATAAAATAAATAAAAATTTAAAATGAATGTAATTCACATTAAATAACACAAAAGAAATGATAAAGAAAACATTTTATTTGATATTATTAATATACCAGTATTTCCAGATAATTTTTTTTCAATTTTCTAGCAAACCTTCATGACATCATTAATACACAAATTAAAGACTCAGATTAAAAGTCTGGTTTAAATTATTTATTAAAATAACAGTTTATTATTATGGCACTACTGGGTTTAGCTCCAGATGTCGTATATGTCTAGCGAGGCTGCTGCTAGAACTAGATGAGTGTTTTTAGACAAAAGATTTTGAAGAGGTGGCATATTTATGTCATAATGATCCCTAACACATTTTGTTCTTCTATTAACCGTTTTGCTGAACATTTCCCGTCCCTTTAATTGAAGTCAATCCGTTTTAGCTATTGCGCCTGCTTAATATGACAAAATGAGACACAAATGGAGAATAATATTTTACCTCATGAAATTAAATCTGAAATACATTCTGATTAGGTTCATTCTCTGCGTGGATTTCATAATGTCTGCAATTTATCCGGCCCCATGAGAGGACACTAATGATGAGAAACATCAGTCAAAACCCCCTTCAACTGGAGAATTGGATTAACAGCGCTAACATTGGTTCAGAGGGAGTGGGGAACTCTAGAGATTATTTTGTGGTCTAAATCAATATAATCATGCCATAAAGTTTTAATATTTGGTTAAGATGGTTTCAGATGTGATGGTGGTTGATATTAATCAGGATTATTTGTAAGGAAAGCATATATGAACAGTCAATACACTTTAGCACCTCTGCTAATGAATATAAGTGACCAGTAACAGCCATATCATCCTGCAGCCCAAGATTGGTTGCCCACTGAAGCTAAGCAGGGTTGAGCCTGGTCAGTACCTGGATGAGAGACCTCTTGGGAAAACTAGGTTGCTGCTTGGTGTTAGTGAGGCCAGCAGGTAGTGCTCACCCTGTCTGTGTGGGTCCTAACACTCCAGTATAGTGATGGGGACACTATATACAGTAAAAAGCACCGTCCTTCAGATGAGATGGTAAATTGAAGTCCTGACTCTCTGTGGTCATTAAAATTCCCATGGCAATTCCCATAAATATTATGGGTGTAAACAGGTGTCCTGGCCAAAGTCCCTCCACTGGCCCTTGTCAATCATGGCCTTCTAATAATCCGTATTCATTGAACTGGTTCTATCACTTGTGGTTAGTGCACTGTCGCTTATGTGCTGTGGCTTCCGTCGCTTCATCCAAGCACACTAAAAATAGTAGTGTTCATTCAGTTGGTTTTGCTGGTTATTGTTGCAGATAAACAAACACCAGACAGTGTAGCCATGCCAAAATTAGCATTAAAGTGTACCAAATATACCTTATAATGGTAACTAGGCTTTTTGCTGGTCATTTGAACTAGTCACCATCTAAACAAGTTTACTTGGCCATGCTTTTAAGCAGGGATGCAACATCTAGGACACACACAAATTATTTTATTCACATTCTAAGCCACACAAAAGGCATCAAAGCCTGCATAAGTTATGAATACCATAAAATCTACATTCTTGCTTTGTTGGCTGTTCTAATGTAAAAGCTTTTATTCTATAAGAGTTTGGATCATAGAGCAACATTCTTTAAAGAAACAGAGCAGTAAATAATAAGAGCAGAAGTTAGCCACACAGCTGATCTCACTTGCACCCCTCTAGCCTTAACACAGCAGTCTACCTTCCAAAAATCATTACAGGCTAACGTTTTGAGAGGCAGAGCAGCGAAGAGACAAAATTCACTTGAAGGGCTGACATTTTTAGCACCACTCTGCCATGTTTCTGCCTCTATCCACTTTTATGAGGCTCATTCCAATGAATAAATGGTCAGTAAAAAGGTCAGTGAATTCCCTGGATGCATGTTAGCTTTGGCACAACCTTACTGACTATGAGAGAAGTTTCGGTTGACACAGTTCAGGGGGAGTAAAATAGCAAAAATGAGTTGATGAGTGTTTAAAAGTAGGAAAGATTGGTGCAGGGGTACTCTTATTGTTTTATTGTCAGAAACCCTTGGTCGTGATCCTGGCTCTGGCTGATTTGAGACTGCTGGTGGGCGTGTTCTCCAGTGATCCTGTCTTCTCACCTGCAGTTCAACACGTCAATCAAGCACACCTGTTCCATATCAAGCAATCTACTCTCTTACAAAAGCCAGACCAACTTTCCAGTCCCCGCCGGATCGTTGTACCATTCAGTACGAGTACACGTCAGCCGACCAATATTTTGAGTTTTCTGTATTTTGTCTTTTGTTGGGGAATTGAGAGCTAACTAAGTTTTTCCTATTTTTTGATCGCAGTGTTCCAGCCTGAACCTTGGAATCAAATCTCTCACCAGAACCTCAGGACACAGATCACTGGAACTGGATCATCAACCGTCTGTTCTGCGAGAACATACCCTGCTCAGCATACATCTGTTTAAACTTGTGGTTAATAAATTTACCTTTAATTGAACTGACACTCTGGTCTGCATTTGAGTTCTGGTTCCCTGTCCTGACAGAACGATCCGGCCATTATGGACTCAGCAGACCTAGAGCCAGTTCGCCACACGGTATCCACTCAGGGAGCAATCCTGGATCAGCACAGTACCGCGCTAAGGGAGATTATGGGAGGACTTCAGGACTTGTCTCTCCGTGTGGGAACCCTTCAGGAGTCCCTGCGAAATCCTCCTCCAGCCCCTGAACTGGCTGAATCAGCCACAGCTAACCCTGCCAGGGAACCTTGGGTTTCACCACCGGAAAGGTACGATGGGAATCTAGGTCAGTGTAAGACATTTATCATGCAATGTGGTCTAGTTTTTGCTCTCCAACCCCTCACCTATGCCACAGAGAGATCTAAGATTGCCTACCTCATCGGGTTGCTGCGAGGAGCGGCCTTGGAGTGGGCTTCAGTTCACTGGAGGAGACAGGACCAGTTTACCACCACCTATGTTGCATTTACCGCAGAGATGACCAAGGTTTTCGACCATCCGGTCCAAGGTAATGACGCTTCCATGAGATTGTTCTCTATTCACCAAGGACTCCGGAGCGTGGCGGAGTACGCCATTGAGTTCCGCACATTGGCCGTAGAGAGTGGGTGGAATGAAGCGTCCCTGCTGGCTGTGTTTATCAATAGTTTAAGTGAAAGATTGAAGGATGAACTGGTGACACATCCTGAACCTGTGAACCTGGATAATCTCATTGCTTTGACAATTCGTATAGACAATCGCTGTCGAGAGCGACGACGACAGAAACAACGCAACCCTAGCGGTGACGTAATTCCTCGCCGAAGACATCACTCCCCAGCTCCGGTAGGATCCAGATCTTTTCCTCTTCCTGTACTTCCACTGGAGCCCGTGGGGCCAGAGGAGTTCCCGGGGGCGAGCCCATGCAGCTGGGTCGGAACCGTCTCAGTGCAGATGAACGAGAACACCGTAGAGGAACAAACGCTTGCCTCTACTGTTGGACAACCAGGCCACTACATCGCCAATTGTCCTATCCGCCCGTTAAACCGGAGGGCTCGCTAGCCAGGGGGAGCATCCTAGCGAGCCGAGCAACCTTACCTCTGTCTTCCCGTCCACGAACCCTATTACATGCCACTATCTTCTGGAGGAACCAGACTCTGGAGCTCCAGGCCCTCATTGACTCTGGAGCAGACGAGAGTTTTTTGGACACCACATTAGTAAATCAGCTGGGATTAACCACGGAGCAGCTTAATGAGCCACTGGAGGCTAGTACACTTGACGGGAGGCTGCTTGCTCGAGTAACAACCCGAACCTGCCCTGTCCAGCTCCAGTTGTCAGGTAATCATTTTGAAGAAATCTCCTTTTTTCTTATTGACTCACCATTTATACCGTTAGTTTTGGGGCACTCTTGGTTAACTAGACATAATCCTCATATTGACTGGATATCTGCTAAGGTTCATAACTGGAGCTCTGCCTGTCTTGCTAGTTGTTTGCGGTCTGCTCTGCCTTTCTTCTGTAACCCGCATAGAAACCCGAACCAGACCGGCCAGACCTGTCATTAATCCCCACTGATTACCACGAGATATCGGAGGTGTTCTGTAAACAACAGGCTCTCTCACTTCCCCCACACTGACCCTATGACTGCGCCATTGACCTGTTGCCTGGATCTATGTTTCCACGGAGCCGTCTGTATAACATCTCCAGACAAGAGCGGGTGGCAATGGAGGAGTACTTTAACAATTCCCTGGCAGCTGGGATTATCCGCCCTTCGTCATCACCTCTAGGAGCCGGGTTTTTCTTTGTGGGTAAGAAAGATGGGTCCCTCCACCCGTGTATCGACTTCAGAGGTTTGAATGATATCACTGTAAAGAACAAATATCCACTACCACTCATGAACTCAGCCTTTGAATTTCTCCAGGGAGCTATAGTATTTTCGAAATTAAATCTCCGCAATGCCTACCACCTGGTCCGAATTCGTAAAGGAGATGAATGGAAGACGGCCTTCAACACCCCCCTGGGACACTTTGAGTACCTGGTTATGCCTTTTGGTCTGTCTAACTCACCTGCCGTCTTTCAGTGTCTAATCAATGACGTGCTTAGAGATATACTGGGCAGATTTGTGTATGTTTACCTGGATGATATCCTCATCTTTTCCCAGAATCAAGCAGAACATGTCCAGCATGTCCGACAGGTCCTCCATCGACTACTGGAGAACCCTCTATTTGTCAAAGCAGGGAAGTGCGAGTTTCACGCCTCCACCACCACCTTCCTCGGTCACATCATTGCCAGAGGTCAGGTGAGGATGGATCCGGAGAAGGTGAGAGCAGTCTTAGATTGGCCACGACCAGATACAAGGAAACAGCTACAGAGATTTTTGGGATTCGCTAACTTTTATAGACGTTTCATTAGAAATTACAGCCCCACTGCTGCACCATTAACTGCACTAACCTCCCCAGCTAGACCGTTTCATTGGTCCTCTGAGGCAGAAGGAGCCTTTTTGGATCTCAAGAAGAGGTTTACGTCAGCTCCCATTCTCATAAACCCTGACTCGTCCTGGCAGTTTGTTGTGGAGGTGGACACCTCGGATGTGGGAGTGGGGGCATTCCTGTCCCAGCGGTCACCCGAGGATAACAAACTTCACCCTTGTGCCTTTCTATCCCATCATTTATCTCCCACAGAAAGAAACTATGATGTCAGGAACCGGGAACTGCTGGCTGTGAAGTTGGCTCTCGAGGAGTGGCGACATTGGCTAGAGGGAGTAGATCAACCGTTCGTGGTTTGGACCGACCATAAAAACCTGGAGTACATCCGCTCGGCGAAACGGCTGAATCCTCATCAAGCCAGGTGGGCTCTTTTCTTTGGTCGCTTCAATTTTGCCCTTACCTACAGGCCCGGATCCAGAAATGTGAAGCTTGACGCATTGCCTTGGCTGTTCAAGAAGGAGGAGACTATTGCAGAACCCGACACCATAATACCAAGTCATTGGGGCAGCCATTTTGGAGATTGAGGGAGAGGTGAGAACGGCCCTTCAGCACCAGCCTGACCCAGGTAACGGCCCCCTAGGTCGTCTGTTTGTGCCTCTCTCTGTCCGTCCATCTGTATTACAGTGGGGTCACTCCTCCAGACTCTCATGCCATCCTGGAGTGGCACGCTCTTTGGCCTTCCTGCGCAGACGGTTCTGGTGGCCAGAGATGAGGAACGATGTCCAGACCTTTGTTTCTGCCTGTCCCGTCTGTGCACAGAACAAGGGTTCCAACCGACCCCCCACCCCCCCGCCCCCAGGGTACCTGCAGCCGCTTCCCATACCTCGTCATCCGTGGTCTCACTTATCACTGGATTTTGTATCTGGGCTACTTTCCAGTCCCCGCCGGATTGTTGTACCATTCAGTACGAGTACACGTCAGCCGACCAATATTTTGAGTTTTCTGTATTTTGTCTTTTGTTGGGGAATTGAGAGCTAACTAAGTTTTTCCTATTTTTTTGATCGCAGTGTTCCAGCCTGAACCTTGGAATCAAATCTCTCACCAGACCCTCAGGACACAGATCACTGGAACTGGATCACCAACCGTCTGTTCTGCGAGAACATACCCTGCTCAGCATACATCTCTGTTTAAACTTGTGGTTAATAAATTTACCTTAAATTAAACTGACACTCTGGTCTGCATTTGAGTTCTGGTTCCCGGTCCTGACATTTATATATATATATATATATATATAATTTATATGATTGCCAAATTTTGGTTTGCCTTAAAGGGTTACTCCACCCCACGGATGCGCTTTTTTCGTTGAAATCAAAGTGTAAATACATTTATAAAGCATATCCTTGCATCGCGGCTTTCACAGAAGAGTGTACACTGCTTGCATCCAGCGGATATTCTCCAGGAGGAGAAGTCGTTATTTTGGTTTTCTTCATGTACAAAAAGTACTCTCATCACTTTATAACATCACAGTTGGACAACTGCTGGCAGACTGACTATTCTGACGATGTCTTCCATACTTATTTGGACTTTGACAGTGTATCTTACTTGGCAGTCAATGGGACAAACACAAGCCTCCCAGTTTTCATCCAAAATATCTTAAATTGTGTTCCGAAGATGAACAAAGCTTTTAAAGATTTGAAATGACATGGGGGCAAGTGATTGATGACAAAATTTTAATTTTTGGGTGGAGTAACCCTTTAAACATCCCATAAAATCAAGCAAGGTGTGATTGGCTTTGTCATTCATACGATCTCTTCACATTTGAATGAATGGTTGATTAATGGCCAAATTAAACTAGGCCTACTATATGCATAAAATCTAATATCAATAGTCAAAACTATCAAGACAAACTTATGATAAAAAATGTTGAGTCACTGTGAGAAGTGCTCACTGTGTGCTCAGTCATGGAAGGAGTGATGATAGCAGGGGTTGTTTGATGTTTTCTGTCATCTTAATTCATTAGCTTGTCATGGTTTGAGTTGGTGGAGAGTGTAGGGGGCTTGAAGAGTGGTCAGTGGGCTTCTCAGAATAGATTTGCATCCTTTTAGCATTTGCAAGTGCGTGGGTTTGCATGCACATCCACATGTGAAAGGGTGTGTATATATGGTCACGCATTAGTCAGGCACTGAATCTGCTTCTTAAACATCCAACATAACAGCAATTAAAATTTATCTTAATTTGCATTACCAGTCTTCTACAAAGTCTCTAATTAGAGAATGGTCTTCACCGTCAGGGACAGTTTGTTCATCAGAGGCAGCGAATAACAGTTGATTAGAAACTCTCTGAGAGCAGCTGAAGCATTTGGAGAGACGTTCTGCCCCCTTGTGGCTGGACTGAATCTCTAATTTTATGCCAGTTCAATTCAGAACAGGACAGCAAAGCTTTGGGCACGCTGATATATGGAGAGGCTCAGAATGAGAGCGGCAGAGGGTATCTAATCTCTTCTAAGAGACTATCCAATATATACATGCATAAAAAAGGCTCTTATGCTCACCAAAGATTCATTTAAATAACTGTTTTCTATTCGGGTATTTTCTACAATTTTCACAAAAATATGAAGAATTGTTCAAATCATATTAGAGCATATTAGAGTGATTCTATCAAGATCATGTGACACGGAAGACTAAAGTAATGGTTTCTGAAAATTCTGCTTTACCATCATGTATATATACATATATGTAACCATAAGATAAAAAATAATATAAAATAATATCTGTTAGTGTTTATTGTTTTTGGGATTTAAAAGGATTTCTGTTTTGTCTAAGTTTTTGAGGGTTACCACCGTGTGGAAAATTGTTGAGGATGGGTGAAATCATATAAATCATATAAAGACCATCTCTGTATTTTTTATTTTATTTTTTTTAATTGTAATGGCACTTGCTGTTGCAGTAATACTTGATGTATTAGCACATGTATGCTTTAGCCTGTTAAATAGTTAGCTAGCTAGCAGGTAAATGTAAGAGAGAAGAATCTATGTTTTTTTAATTGTTTTAATTATTACAGTTAATTTTCAACAAAAAAAAAAAAAAAATCAAAGTCGCAATATTTATCAAGTACTGTAACCCATACTCAGAATTGGTGTTCTGCATTTAACCCATCCAAGTGCACACACACAGCAGTGAGAAGTAGTGGGCAGCTATATATCCAGCACTCGGGGAGTAACTGGGGGTTCAGTGCCTTGCTCAAGGGCATTTCAGCCATGGGTATTGAGGGTGGAAGAGAGTGCTGTTTATTCACTCCCTCCCACCTAAAACTCCTGCCAGCACCGAGACTCAAACCGGCAACGTTCTGGTTACTAGTCTGGCTCTCTAACCATTAGGCCACAGCTGCCCCAAAATAATTCAGTGGAGTTACGTGAATACTTTTTGTGTGCAAAGAAAACACAAATAATGACTTTATCCAACCAATCTTCTCTTCCCCATCAGTGTGTGTTGCAATCCATCAGAGTACCACGACCCAAAAATATCTTAATTTGTCTTCTGAAGATGAACAAAGCTCTCACAAGTTTGGAATGACAGGAGTGTGAGCAATGAATTACATAATTTTTATTTTTGGGTAAACTATCCATTTAAAAAATTTACAGTACTCATAACTCTTGGTTTCTGAAATAATGCAATCAGTTTCGTAAATGAAATGAGTTCTCAAAGCTTGTTGGGTTTTACGGTGTATAAACTTTTAATTAAATTAAGGCAAACATGATACCTTTCCACCTAAAAAATTCATTTACATCACCACTGTCATGATCCGGTCACTGCACAACCATTTATTCACCACACAGACTTTCATACAATACACAGTACACCCTGGACTTCATTTCCCATAAACCCCTGCCTAGGAACTCATTATTGAACCACACCTATTTCCTATCAGTGACACTATAAAGGTTGCACTCATCCACACTCATATTGACATTGCAAAGTCTTGTTTAGTTCTGTCTGGCATTTCCGAGCGGTTTCCTAGTGTTTGTTCCTTCCATGTTTGACTTTGGATTGTGTATACCGACTATGATTCTCTGCCACCTGCCCCGACCATTGCCTGGTACTGTTTCTGATTTTGGATGTCCCCTGCATACCTGACACAGTTATCTGATCATTGCCTGTTTGACCATTCTGTTAATAAAGTACTGCACATGGATCTGAGCGTCTCTGACTCCACGTTACAACCACAGTACTAATAAAAGTATGCTTCCTGCAGGTAGTCTCAACTTAAATTGTTCCACTTTTTGTTCATTTTAGTAAGCAGCTGCAAGCCAATAAAATTACATTCGCAGCTGAACTGCTGCAGAAAATGTAAAAAAAAAAAAAAAAAAAAAAAAAAAAATTTACTGTTGAAATAAATGACAGTTGACCTGTAGTTGTTTAACAATTGAATGTTGTTTATAGACTCATCGTGGACTGTGTTCACACTCAACTCAAGTTAGTCAATCTTCATAAATGTCTATAATTAAAAAGAATTGCTTTAGGTCAAAGACTGCTACTTTTTTGACTCATAAGATGTCTCTGAGCAAGAACCACTGACCTTAGTTGTGTCCAAATACAGTTTTTACACAAATGGATGTCATTTGCTGCAGCAGTTCAGTGTTATATGTAGCTTTTACACTTTAAAACGTCTTCATGTAGTTGTCAAATTCAAGAGCTACAGCAAAGCATGTGAAAACAGATGTCTGGAAGAAGTCCTTCATTCTACCAATTATTCAATGTGTTTAGTTTTTACTCTTGGGGGTTTGTGAGCTTACAGGGGCCTAGATTTCATCTGTAATATATGAGCCCTTAACGACATTACCTGGAAATTATCATACCAAATGCACACCTAGAGCGTAGATAGTGAAAAATTACCTCAGGGAATGTGAAGTGTGGCTGTCAATCGTCGCTCGTTGAGGAAAAAATTTACATGGGTTTAAGATGGAACACCTTATCTGTATATAAAGCACAAAGACTGTACTTTTCCTCACAAAAAATGTACTGCAGAGATACCGTGGTAAAGTGATGCTATCAGATAATAATACGATGGTACTTTGACATATATCTTTAGCAAGATACTTGAAAAATGTCATGGTGCAATCTTACCTCTCCAAATTCATTTTCATATTCTTGCTAATGCCAAGTGCCGCTGGTTCTCATGTGTCTTGCAACCTGTTTGAATATGCAGAAGTGCAACTGTCAGTGATTAATGACATTAATTTCAGTCTGTTCCTCACACAGAGCTATTGTAAAGCTTCGGAAGATCTGTGGAAAAAAAACATTTGAATCATATTTACATTTACATTAATACATTTAGCAGACACATTTGTTCAAAGCCTCTCACTTTTATGATGTTTATCTGTCTAGACAGCTTTAATATGATTTCATTATAGAGCAGCCTGAACATTTATCAAATATTTTTCTTTTGTTTTCTACAGAAGAAAGTAAGTCTTACAGGTTTGAAAGGACATGAGGATGTGTAAAAGATCACAGAACATTCATTTTGGGTGAATTATTCCTTTAAATTCAGCAAAAATAACACATCTTCTTCAAATCAGTAAACCATGCAGTATTTTCCTTTTCTTTTCTTTTTTTTTCAGTGAAAACAAGTCCAGTCATGTCACGCTGGTTCAAAAAGGCCTGTTTTGAATTTCACCCTCAATTAGGAGTGAGAAAGGCAGTTTCTGAGCCATGTAACATGAGTCACTGACATATGCATGGCTGTCTCTATCTTTTTCCCCCCTCATTCTCTTTGTGAGTTCACAGTAGTTTAGGCATAGACTGCATCTTAGGCCAGCATGGAGCAGAGAAAATTACTGGCACAGCAAATTAGGGTTGCAGGTGGTTTGGTGCCCCCCGTTGAGACATGTTAGAGCACCGAGCAGCCAGCCAAATCCATGTGCCTCACAAACACACACGTGTACATTAATATGGCAGTGATTATATTTGTCATGGGCTTCTGAATGCTATAAATGTATACGTCAGAAGATAGAGGGGGAAAAGTCTGCTTGCTGAGTGTATTCGAAAAGCAAGAGGAAAAGAGAGAAGCCATTTTCCTTTTTCATTACAAGGCTTTCTTAAATACTTCTGATTGGACAGTCACATCATTCTGTGGTCAAATATTTTAGTACAATGACCTTTACATTTTCATTTTACCATTGTTAAACAAAGAAGTCAAGGTTTCACTAGGTAATATTGCTCTTTTTTCCAGCGGCTTCAGAGTGATTAGTCACTTGACATTTATGGCTCAGCTGAACTGGTGACAAATGATTCAATTCAATTCAAGTTTATTTGTATAGCGCTTTTTACAATACAAATCATTACAAAGCAACTTTACAGAAAATTATGTTTCTACAATATTTAGTAGTAGCTAGTAGTTTGTGCACGTTTGACAGGATTTTAGAAAAATAAAAATAATAATAATAATACAAGACGTAGTCAGCTAGATGATGAACTATCAATATTATTAATTAATAGTAATTATAGGATGCAGTCACACATGTAGCAATAATTGTTAGTTCTGTTTGTTGATTCAAGGTTAGGATCATCTGGGGTCCTCTGAGGGTCAGCATCATCTCTTCTCAGGTGTTCTGGATCCAGACTGGAGCTTGTGTAAATCCTATCCCGTGGCAAAACATAGAAACAAAATAGAGACATCATTAGCATAGCTGCTGATCCAACAAAGTAAAATTAGTTTAACCCAAGCTAAAGAATAAAAATGCAGATGCAACTACACTCACAATTTAAGAGATACATTATTCGAATGCTTGGCGAAAGAGATGCGTTTTTAATCTAGATTTAAACAGAGAGAGTGTGTCTGAACCCCGAACATTATCAGGAAGGCTATTCCAGAGTTTGGGAGCCAAATGTGAAAAAGCTCTACCTCCTTTAGTGGACTTTGCTATCCTAGGAACTACCAAAAGTCCAGCGTTTTGTGACCTTAGGGTGCGTGATGGGTTGTAGCGTGGTAGAAGGCTAGTTAGGTACGCAGGAGCTAAACCATTTAGGGCCTTATAGGTAAGTAATGATAATTTGTAACAGATACGGAACTTAATAGGTAGCCAGTGCAGAGACTGTAAAATTGGGGTAATATGATCATATTTTCTTGACCTGGTAAGGACTCTAGCTGCTGCATTTTGGACTACCTGTAGCTTGTTTATTGACGAAGCAGGACAACCACCTAGAAGTCCATTACAATAGTCCAGTCTAGAGGTCATGAAAGCATGAACTAGCTTTTCTGCATCAGAAACAGATAACATGTTTCGTAGCTTGGCAATGTTTCTAAGATGGAAGAATGCGGTTTTTGTAACATTGGAAATATGATTTTCAAAAGACAAATTGCTGTCTAATATAACACCCAGATTTCTGACTGTAGAGGAAGTAACAGTACATCCGTCTAGTTGCAGATTGTAATCTACAAGATTCTGTGTGGTGTTTTTTGGTCCAATAATTAATATCTCTGTCTTATCCGAATTTAATTGGAGAAAATTATTTGTCATCCAATCTTTTACATTTTTAACACACTCTGTTAGCTTAGATAATTGGGAAGTTTCATCTGGTCTCGTTGAAATATATAGCTGAGTATCATCAGCATAACAGTGGAAGCTAATTCCGTATTTTCTAATAATATTACCAAGGGGCAACATGTATATTGAAAATAGAAGGGGACCTAGGACGGATCCTTGTGGCACTCCATATTTTACTGATGATAAATGAGATGACACCCCATTTAAGTAAACAAAATGGTAGCGATCGGACAGGTAGGATCTAAACCATCATAGAGCCTGCCCTTGAATACCTGTATAGTTTTGTAATCGATCTATGAGTATGTCATGATCTATGGTGTCGAACGCAGCACTAAGATCAAGTAAGACTAGAAATGAGATGCAGCCTTGATCTGACGCAAGAAGCAGGTCATTTGTAATTTTAACAAGTGCAGTTTCTGTGCTATGGTGGGGCCTAAAACCTGACTGAAATTCTTCATACAGATCATTTTTATGCAGGAAGGTGCTCAATTGAGCAGACACAACTTTTTCTAAAATTTTAGACATAAATGGAATATTTGAAATAGGCCTATAATTTGCCAGTACACTAGGATCTAGTTTTGGTTTCTTAATAAGAGGCTTGATAACCGCCAGCTTGAATGGTTTTGGGATGTGACCTAAAGATAACGACGAGTTAATGATATTGAGAAGCGGTTCTTCGGCTACAGGTAACAGCTCTTTTAGTAATTTAGTGGGTACAGGATCTAATAAACATGTTGTTGGTTTAGATACAGTGATAAGTTTATTTAGCTCTTCCTGTCCTATATTTGTAAAGCACTGCAGTTTATTTTTGGGTGCGATTGATGAAACTGAAGTGTTAGACGCTGTAGAATCTACATTCGCTATTGTATTTCTAATGTTATCTATTTTATCAGTGAAGAAATTCATAAAGTCATTACTATTTAACGTTGGTGGAATATTTGAATCAGGTGGCGTCTGGTAATTTGTTAATTTAGCCACTGTGCTAAATAAAAACCTTGGATTGTTTTGGTTATTTTCAATGAGTTTGTGGATATGCTCTGCCCTAGCAGTTTTTAGAGCCTGTCTATAGCTGGACATACTGTTTTTCCATGCAATTTTAAAAACTTCCAAGTTAGTTTTTCTCCATTTGCGTTCAAGACTACGAGTTACTTTCTTGAGAGAGTGAGTATTACTGTTATACCATGGCACAGTACGTTTTTCTCTAACCTTTTTCAATTTGATGGGGGCAACAGCTTCTAATGTATTAGAGAAAATAGTGCCCATGTTGTCAGTAATTTCGTCTAATTCATGTGTATTTTTGGGTACAAATAGCAGTTGAGATAGATCAGGCAGGTTATTTGCGAATCTGTCTTTGGTGGCTGGAACAATAGTTCTGCCCAGACGGTAACGCTGAGACATATAGTTAATATCAGTTATACGCAGCATGCACGATACAAGGAAATGGTCTGTAATATCATCACATTGGGGTACAATATCTATAGCAGTAAGATCGATTCCATGCGATATAATTAGATCTAGTGTATGATTAAAATGATGAGTGGGCCCGGTGACATTTTGCTTGACTCCAAAGGAGTTTATTAGGTCAGTAAACGCAAGTCCTAATGTATCATTTGCATTATCAACGTGAATATTAAAATCTCCCATGATTAGCGCCTTATCAACTGTAACTAGAAGGTCTGAGAGGAAATCTGCAAATTCTTTTAGGAATTCTGTATACGGCCCTGGTGGTCTATACACAGTAGCCAGAGCAAGAGATACATTAGATTTCTTTTGCATGTCTGACAGTGTAACATTTAGCAGAAGTATTTCAAAAGAGTTAAACCTGTATCCTGTTTTCTGGGTAACATTGAGAATATCACTATATATTGTTGCAACACCTCCTCCACGACCAGTCTGACGGGGCTCATGCTTATAACAGTAGTTTGGTGGAGTAGACTCATTTAGACCAAAATAATCATTTGGTTTTAGCCAGGTTTCAGTCAAGCAGAGTACATCAAAACTATTTTCTGTGATCATTTCATTTACAATACCTGCTTTGGGTGTGAGTGATCTAATATTTATGAGCCCAAACTTTAAAAATTGTTTTTGTTCATTTACTTTACATTTTTCGGGTTTAATTACGATAAGATTTTTTCTAGATCCTACATTATATTTTGACCTCACTATTCGGGGAACAGACACAGTCTTAATAGTTTTTACAGCACAAGTACTTTTATCATTTAAGCGGGTGGAACAAAACTCATCATAATAGTTATTAGAGAATTGTCTTACTAGTCACATGGAGCGAAGTGTCCTGGAGATGTTGTCAGAGAGCAGCTCCGCTCCGACTCTGCTGGGGTGTAATCCATCAGCGCGAAACAGCCTAGGACGCTCCCAGAAAAGATTCCAGTTATTAACAAATAGCAGTTTCTGTTCTTTACACCATGACAACAACCATTCATTTAAAGCAAAAAGTCTACTGAACCTTTCGTGTCCTCGTCGATACGTGGGCAGTGGTCCTGACACGACGATCGTCGCCGC
Source organism: Carassius carassius (assembly GCF_963082965.1). Taxonomy (NCBI): domain Eukaryota; kingdom Metazoa; phylum Chordata; class Actinopteri; order Cypriniformes; family Cyprinidae; genus Carassius; species Carassius carassius. Next base: position 23,494,741 of record NC_081792.1, read on the forward strand.
GGGCGTCGTGCTGCGAACCGTCTCGATCAGGCTGCTGAAGTCCCTCTTCAGCGTCTCCGTCTGCCGCAGCGTGGTGTCATTAACCCCGGCGTGAAGCACGACCGCTCTGGGGCTCTCGTCGACCTTCAGGATCGCGGGTATCTGCGCAGAAACATCGAGAACACGAGCACCAGGCAAACAATGAGTGTGCACTTTACCTTCGGCTAACGTAGCACTTACGTGTCGGACGATGGAGTCTCCGATGATCACAGCGTCGCGTCCTGTCTCGCGGAGGGGAGCGAAGCGGTTCCGGATGGAGATGTCGAAGGCAGGAGGGGGAGAAGTCGTCGCCCGGGACCCGGCTCGCGTCCTCCGCTGTGGATGCACCCAGGGTCCGTGGTGTCCCGGCGTCACAGTGAAGGACATCTGGGAAGATCGCGTCCTGGGTGCACCGGGCCTGTGCAGAGAAACACACGGAGTAGACGTGGTGGGACTGTTAACAGATCGCTGTATACTTACCCCGGACTTGTGAGCGTCAGCCCGGGATGATTCCAGCGCGATTCTCCGCTCTCTCAGCTGGGCCTGCCTCACCTCCAGGTCACGAATCTGCTTTCCCACGGCCTCGAGCTCGAGCTGCACAGAGTGGAGACATTCATCCGCCATTAAAGCAAGTAACAGTGAGTACAGCAGTGGTAATGTGTGTGAATAGAGTATTAGCAATGTTAGCGCAGTTAGCTGCAACCACGCCGCTGATGCTAACGGGCTAAAAGCTAATAGCGGACCCGGGAGATCAAAATAAAACTAGTGATAGCGAGGCGCTCTGATTGTTTTTGTTGTAGAATACAATAGAGGATATATTCACACGTTATATAAACGGAAACGATGATGTATACAATTGATTTTTGAGTTAAAAATAGTCAAATAGATTCAATATCAAGAGCAAAAGGTTTAAAATTGCATAGTTTGGGGTGATTCCAGGACAAGGACAAACATCATTAAAGTGAATCTTAATTGTAATGGATAGGTTTTTTTGTAGAATTTCACACCAGTTTAATATAATTTCTCTCTGCAGTCTCTTTCCTCTAATTTCAAATCGATAAATTAGCTTTTATCCAAAGTGACCAACACTGAATTCAAGGTAAGCATTTATATGTTCCCTAAAATTAATAATGCTCTTGAAAGAAGCTACTTATGCTGCATATATTTGATCATTATATTTGAAAACAGTAATATTGTGAAAGATTTTTACAATTTTAAATAACTCATGTCTATTTTAAAAAGTATGTTTAAAAAGTTTATTCCTGTGATTGCAAAGCTGAATTTTCCAATGATCCATTGGATCATAACCATACATTTGATACTTTATTTTTTATTTTTTTCGGGATTCTTTGATGAATTAAAAATTCAAACTTTACTTTTGATACATTTGATGCATCTTTGCAGGCTGAAATATTAACAGCTTTAAAAACAAACAAACAAAAAACTCCAAGCTTTTGAACAGTAGTGTATTTGGCCATATAAAATGTGGGATAAAGTTTGGTCAGTGTACATAATAATAATGGACGATGTACATCATCTTTTACTAAGGTTAACTCCCAGTCCATAGTTTGCACTCTATTCTGACTACCTGCATTCAAAAGAAATAGAGAGAAGGAGAGAAGGTGGACTCCAGCCCATCTATTCTTGTGTATTCTCCTCACGGGAAGATGACCTTGAGGTGAAGCTGTTAGTGCCACATGCAGCACACAGCATTACAATGGCCACTGGCCCACATCATTCCCTGTCCTATCAGCTTTCTCCTGCGTGCTCACACACACGTCTGTATATGAGATCAGTGAGGAGAGATAGAGGTCTATTTGCACGCACATGCACACGCACACGCACACACACACACACACACACAGGTTTTTGTCTCAAAGCGATGGCAGACATGAGAAATATTGTCTTTGACCTTCTTTCCATGGAAGTAACACTAAAGTCTGCAGCATTCAAGGGAAGAATACAAAAAGGACCAAATATAAATAGAGAAAGAATTAAATAAACAGGTTCTTCATAACATGTACAAGGTAATGTAATGCTAACATAATGCAATGTTACATTCAAATAGTGTAACATTCACACACATAGTGATGCTGCTTTTCCTAAAATGCACTTTTGGAGAGTTCACCTAAAAATAAGCATTCTGTCGTCATTTACTCACCCTGATATCAATCCAAACTCCTGTGCCTTTTTTTATTCTGCATAACACAAAAAAATGTTTCAGCTGTTTTTGTCCGGAGCCAATAAGTTAAGTTAGTTATACAACCATTACAGCAATACAACCACTTTGCAATATATATATATATATATATATATATATATATATATATATATATATATATATATATATATATATATATATATATATATACAGTACAGACCAAAAGTTTG